>NC_134710.1:289943275-290543275 GCF_043290135.1 Rhipicephalus microplus | reverse complement strand
GCTTTCTTCTTGTCTCTTAAGCTTACACCTATAATTTTCCTTTCTATTGCTCGCTGCATCATCCTAAACTTAAGCTGAACACTCCTTGTAATCCTCCATGTTTCTGCTCCATAGGTAAGTACCATTGAGATTCAGCTGTTATATATCTTTTTCTTGAGGGACAGCGGCGATTTCACACTCATAATTTAAGAATGCTTGCCGAATGAACTCCACCCCATTTAGATTCTTCTAGTACCTTCAATCTCATGATTCGGCTCTGTGGTTACTACATGTCGTAAGTAGACGTACTCTTTTACAACTTCAGGTGCACTGCTACCTATCTCGAAGCGACGTTCACTTCCGAGGTTGTTGTACATTATTTTTGTTTTCTGCAGATTAATTTTAAGTTCCACACTTATGCTCTCCTTGTCTAATTCAGCATAGTGAATCAGGGAATAAACCGGGGCTAAGGATATCATAATTGAAATCAAGAAAAGAATTGGACATGGGCCGAGCATGTAGCGCGTTGGCAGAATAACCCCTGGTAATTAGGGGAACTGACGGTATTCCCAGAGAAGGCAAACGCACGAAGGTGAGACAGAAAGTTAGGTGGGCCGATGATATTCGGTTGTTTGCGGTAATAAATTGGCAGCAGTAGCACAGGACCGAGTTGACTGGAGGAACATAGGAGAGGTCTTTGTCCTGCAGTGGACGTAGTCAGGCTGATGATGATAATGATGATTCCTATATGCTACCAGCTATGTTTAAGTGGATGAGGAAACCCACACCCAGTTCTTTTGTGTCAGCTAAGCCATGATAGAAAAGGACGTGCCCATTCTGTAGCACTGTATAGGCCTCATTGGTCCCCCTAACTTCATTGAGTCCTATTAAATCCGATTTAGCACCATCTAGTCCCTCGAAAAGCACAGCTACACTTCCTTCACTACATAAGGTTCCAGTGAGGCAAACATAGGTGTTCTATTTGAGGAACTATAGGGGGTTTGGCACTTAACTCCGATAATAATTGTGCAGTTGTAACACCTCAAAACCACGATATGATCTTGAGATATGCCGTAGTAGAGGGCTACGGACGTTTCGACCAGCTGTCGTCATTAACGTGTACCTACGTCTAGGACTAGTGGCTTCGAGCATTTCCACTTCCAACAAAAATGCGGCCACTACGGCCGGGATTCCTTTTCCCATCCCCTTGTTAATTCCTATACTGTATCAAGCTATGAAATGGTTTACCCACTCCCCTCCATCTTTTTTTTTCTGCTAAACCTAACATCATCTTCAGATTTCTTTAAAAGCCCCTTGCTGTACTATACTACACAGGGTGCCCCAGGTGGTTTAAGCCAGAGTTTAAACATATGCCGGCACACGCAATTACGACGCCACCAAATGCACGTTGCTGACCGTTTCCGGGAGTTATTCAAACTTTTTTGTTTCCTAAAATATTGTTTAACTAGATCTGTTTATTTAACTAACTTTCATGAAGCGAAGATGCATAAAAAATTTCAATTATGAAGTTGTAAACCAATTCGCAAAACGTCTGATTAAACAGTTTTGAGCTTTATATTGGTTAATTATTATTGTTTTTTGCTAACTACAAATGCCCGCGAAATAGAAAAAATGCCACGTGACGAACCCACTGGCGTTCCTACGCGCGCGTTGATTCTGGCGGCTCTTTAACGTTCTGCGTGCGAACGACACGCTTCCCTCATCCCGGTTCATGACAGTGATAAGCAGTCACAGCATTTACCGCTTTTGTGACCGATAGCAAAACGTGTTCATTGCTAAGTCACCACCATCGTTGTGGTCCTGTCGAGACAGCACAATCGGGCGAATGCTATGGTCATTCGTAGGCAGAACTTGAGGAAGCACTAGAATAATCGTGCGCACTCTGTTTTCACGTGGTACTTTTTTGTATTTCGCGGACATATGTAGTTAGCAAAAAACACTTATAGTTAACACAAAGCTCGAAACTGTATAATCGGATGTTTTACAGACTGATCTACAACTTTCTCTTTGAAATTTTTCACCCATCTTCATACCTTCAAAAGTTAGACAATGAACACCTCTAATTAAACAATATTTTAGAACACAAACAATAGTCTGAATAACCCCAGGCAACGCTCAGCAACATGCATTTTGTCGCGTCGTGATTGCGTGTGTCGACATGTTTTTAACTTGTAGCTAAAGATAGCTGAGACACCCTCCCTATATGGATATGCTGTGATAGGACCAAATTGGTTTGTACCCGCTTTTGCGGCGCACACACCTCATTCCGCCAGTCTTGTGCTAATGCTCGCGGGAATAATTTTATTTGTACAACTATATCTGTGTGCGTGTTGACGTCTTTGTTTGAACACGACGAATCATCGCTGTCAGTGAACTGGAAAGCTAGATTGGGGCAAATGCATGAAATTGAAAATCTATTTGATTCGACTTAGAATCAAATACAAGCTTTCTGAGTGGCAAGCAGAGGTTCTACCAGATGACCTCGCCAGTGCTTAAAACAGTTTCGCTAAAAGACCATTCCCCGTTATTTTTTTATTTCAATGCTACACGTGTATACACGCACATATACAAATGACGCACGACCATACACAAAGTATGATTGAACCTCCCCCCCCCCCGGCCCCACCACGGTAGTCTAGTGGCTAAGGTACTCGGCTGCTGACCCGCAGGTCGCGGGATTAAATCCCTGCTGAGGCGGCAGCATTTCCGATGGAGGCGGAAATGTTGTAGGCCCGTGTACTCAAATTTGGGTGCACGTTAAAGAACCCTAGGTGGTCAAAAATTCCGAAGCCCTCCACTATGTCGTCTCTCATAATCAAATAGTGGTTTTGGGACGTTAAACCCCACAAATCAATTATATCAATTACCCCCCCCCCCAAAAAAAAAGCAAATCTAGCTGCCCCCCTGCAGGTGACTGAGAGCTTACGGACAGAATCAGCTTTAACGATGACTCGGACATCAGTGATGACGCACGTTTTGTCATTTGCACGTTTCTAAATGTCCACAGTCTGCTAAAACAAAGGTACACATCAATGTAAGGTAAGAACTTTTGTTGTAGTCATATCCTGAAAATGGTGGTCGTAGAGCACAAGTCAGTATTCTTAATAATAATAATAATAATAATAATAATAATAATAATAATAATAATAATAATAATAATAATAATAATAATAATAATAATAATAATAATAATAATAATAATAATAATAATAATAATAATAATAATAATAAAGTCAAACAGGCTTCAGGGGCAATGTATAACGGGTAATATTTGAGAGTGTTTCTGAGTAGCGGTGGTTTTGCGAGCGAAAAACCACCAGCGCTGAGGGTGGGAGACTTTATTGTTGTACAGAATCTAGCCCTCATGTTTTCATAAATTTTATTGCAAGGACAATTTTTTGTGGGCTCCTGGACGATACCATAGAAAACTCAATAGAAGGTTTACTTTCGATGTACTGATTCGTGGTATTCACCTGAAAGTGGGCGCCGTCACATAGGAGGTGGGAAGCACTTGAAGCACCAAATGACTTTTGTTCTACCCGTCAACTTATTGTCCTTGGCTGGCTATTTCATTTTTTTTCTTCTCGACTGTCCAACCTTAGCTTGATTTAGAGTTCATCACTTCAAGTTTGATGGCCTGTAACGACTTCAATTTGGTGATGTTTACCGCTGAAGTAACAAAAAAAAAAAAGAAATGCTCCGAACAATTCGTTTTTGGTATCGTACCCTTTGCTCAAGAGTCAGCAGTCTTTGCGCCATGTTGGCGAAGGCCTGCCTAACTTCCATGATTTAGGTGAAGGTTAAGTGAATAGACAAGTGTTTTAAACCAAGTGTCGTGACCCCCCGCGTTAGATTAGCGGCTGACGTTATTGTTGCCCAGCTATGACATCGAGGACATGGGTGCGAGTGCCGGCCATGGCGTACAATTTATAGGGATGAAATGCGTGTTCTTAGAAGCAAATGCATGTTTAAAAACCCTTTGTCGTCAAAATTATTACGGAGTTTCACACTACGTCTTCTACCGCAATTATATCGTCGTTATGACCCACGCCTTACTCAAACCTCAGTTTATTAAACTATAGAAAATCAAATTTGGTGTGCCTGCTATAACTAAGGCCGTAACCTGGCAGCCACAGAGCACCCGAGAAGAAACCCGGCCTTCGCGTCCGTGCGAGTTGGAAGGCAGTCCTAATCTAACACCGTCGTTGAGATCCTCAAGAGTTTCTTGAACACACACTAGACCTACTTGAATGGTTCTTTCCTTGCAGGGCTCTGGGGCTCAGCTCATGCGGACACCACGCGCATTCCACTCCCCCCCCCCCCTCTTATCGCTCTCGATGCGCGTGTACTTCTAGCATATGTAGGACCGCAGTTATTGTTTTTCGTATAATCTGGGTGGAGCTGTATAATCATGCGGATGCACACGCCTAAGCGTAGGGAAAAAAACCGGAAGCTTTTCTTCTTGTTCACCCCATTTCCTCTGCTATACATATCTCGCCGGTCAGAGCGAATATTTTGCTGCTAGACTATTTATGGTTAAGTTCTGTTATTCTGTTCGTGTGGGAAAATCATTACGTATTGATTTTGTCCAAGCCCCTCGTTGACCTCATGGGACACCGGAACAAGCAAGGTCTCAGCATATCAAGTACGCAATGTCATCCGCCTTTGGCGGGTCATTTTGTATACATCTTTGTTTTAGCCTATACAGGTATAAGTAGAAGCGTGAAAAACAGCTTGTTACTATTTCATGTATAGGAAGGTTCACTACCTGTAATTTACGAGATATCTCTAATAATGCTGTAAACGATGGTTTCGCGGAAAAAGGCAATGACAGCTTTCATTGATGTTTGTGTTATTTCTTCGCTTACCACAGCCTTAACGATAGCGGTATATTTTATCCTTGCAAGCTACTCTGATAACCTAGACGTTCTTGCTAGTGTTGCACGTTAAATTAGAGGGTGTACTACATTTCTAGTTATAGAGGACATTTTTAGCTGGCTTGCACCGAGCTAGATCAGTCGTGCAGATTGTGGTATTATCTCTCCCAAGGCAACTCAGGTTGTGAGAAACACCGTACATAGTAATCAACGTCATTTGGCCTGTGAATACTTGTATGGCACAAGTAATGAACGTCGTTTGGCTTGCTAAAGCAGCTTGAACGCTGTCCCTTGGAACGTTGCAATATGTAATGAAAATCTGTTGTTCCATTGCTTTTTGCGTAATAAATGAGTTGAGATTTTTCTTTTTGTTCATAGTTTCTGGCAGACACACCAAGGAAGGCAACATTTGTTAAGTTAGAATTGTAGGTTACACTGGTTGCTTATAATGATGTGTTACTAAGACTAACTGCCACGGCCACTACCTTAATAAATCTGCGTAGATAAACATAGTTTTTCTCAGTGCTATTACTCAAGTTCTCAGATGGCAGCTAAATTCTCGTAACAGGAGTAATTCAATGATAGGTTACTAATCTAATCTAATATTACTATTTGCATTACAATAAAGCCACCACGTGTAATCACGTGAAACTCTTGCCACGCCTGTGATTGACCAGGCATAATGACTACGCGTAACCGCTCACACCTGTTCCCCAGACATCTTTGTGCTTTTCCACGCCCAGCTGCTCGCATCGCGAGAAGACGTTACCTTCTTTTTGGCGCGGCATTGGGCGTTGATGTTTGCAGCACTGCGCTCTCCGGGCATCTGGGTGATCCACAGGCGCCACACGATAAGAGAGTAGGCCGTCAGCATGATGGCCACGGGCAGGAAGAAGAGCGCTACGGTGACCAGCAGGTAATAGAGCTTGCGACCAGACGAGGCGAACACGCACTCGCCGCGCTCCGCGTCCCAGCTGGCCTCTGTGGGCCACGTCCAGCCGCAGTACGTGACCGACTCCAGAGGCGTCCACTGCGATGACCGAACTCACGCTGCACTTAACTGAAACCCAGCCATAGAGAGTGGAGTAGAAAAAAAGGGATAAAGGGGGGAGTTGGTAGTATATGGAGAGGTTATCAAATGCATAAGGGCGATATGCTGCGTAGTGTAACTTGGAAATCAATGAGAATGTGATTGAGATAAGAGCAAGTGTCACACCATTACCATCCTATTCACACCGAGGCAAACAAAAAAAAAACAAGAATTCATATATGATTAGCACTGCCAGGGCTAACAGAGCTGAATAACAACTGGGTGTTTTACCTCACGGGTTCAAATATATAATTTATACATCCACACACAAATTAAAGACGGTAAGAATAATCAAGTACAATTATCACAAGTTTAGCTCATGCAGACTGCTAACCCGACAAAAACAAGATCCTTTTTTTCTCATAAATGTACTGACGGACAGTAACCAGTTGGAAAGATGTTAGTAAAAGTGTGGATGCTGGAAAGCGGCACTTATTGTATACCTTCTGTACGCGCTAGAGCTCAGTGAATGTTCGTTGTGAGCCCGTAGCCAGAAATTTTTTTCGGGGAGGGTCCACCTGTTAAAGGCTTTGAAAAATTCGTGTGCTCGTTACTTACTTTCGGTGAAACACCCTCCCCCCTTCATCCAGAGGTCGGGGGTGGCTATGGCACCTTCTTGGCTAGGGGCCTGCTTTGTTTTATATTGCACTATATGTATAACAAATGATAAACAATACGTGATAAACAATACGTAACAAACAACATGTCTCTGTTACTTTCGACAGCATACTAACTGTGTGCTCATTCTTTCCTGTTAATTAAGCAAGCCCCCCCCCCCACTAAAAAGCAAACCCCGTTAATAAAAATTAATGAAAAATACGTCGTAGCTGGGCGCCCACCCGCAAACGGAAGTAGTTCCCTTAAATTAACTTAATACAAGCAACCGATTTGCCTCTTTTCCGTTGCCAGAGCTAGCGTTACGCTTTTGCGAGATTACAGGACGGGTGCCTACAACATGTGTCGCAGTTCTGCAGGGATTCATTTCGCTTTATTGTGCGTCAATAGTAGATGCGAAGCATCTCTTGCTCGAGCCCGTGTCTCGCGGCGTCGGCGTCCGCGCTCATACTACGCGTCCGCAGCTTCTTTCATCTCCTACGCTCCCTTCTCTCGCCTCGAAATGCCGACGCAGGGAGCGTCTGCTAACCTATGCTCAACCCCCCTCTCCTCCGCGCAATCCTCCCCGCGGCATTTACTCCGCCATTGTGCATGTGCGTCCCCTCCTTCTTTCTCCTCTCCTACGCTCCCCCTATTTCGTCTCGAAACGCCGACGCAGGCAGCATCTGCCATCTAGCTCGGTGATTGAAAAAAAAAAAATAAACGACTAATTGCGCTCCACAATCGTTCACTGGCCACCCCGTATATATCGGCACTGAATGTTGACCTCAAACGTGGTGCCAGTGGGAGATTTCTCTTGTGCGTTGTTGTTGAACAATAAAACTTTGCAGCGCAAGCGCTAACTGTAAGCGGACCACGGGTCTCTGTGAACAATTGGAGTCGTGTGTCTCTCATTGCCCATTGAAAGCGATTGACACGTTCCAGTAAAAAAACACCAGTTCATTGCGCCTCCCCAGAGGATAAATACGCGGCGATGAGCGCCAGCGTCAACGTCATCGCCAGTGTAAGCATTAGAGCGCACTGCTTAGCATCTACGCATGGCTCCTTTAGCGGAAGATGGCGTAATATTTAAAGACGATAGTCTTTCTTGGGGCCTTCGGCGCAAAAAAATTGGTCTGTCTGTCTGTCTTTTTGTAGACGCTTCACGGCACACTAAAAAGCACCACAGTGACCGGCCGATACCCCAAACGGCCGACCCCATCCGCCGCGCCCACCAATATTGCTCACGATTCAGCGTTCATACTTGTGCGATTGTCGATTAAAAAGCAATTATTGTGCAAATCTGAACCACCATAACAACACACCAATATTTCTGTATATCTTTTACTAGACAAGGCATACATAAGCAATTCTAACGAGCGTAGCGTTTATTACACTGCGCTGACCATGCAACGCTTGCAAGAAAGGCAAGTGTTTCAAACGCTTTGCTAAGACGACATGGTGGTGGCACCTACCCGTCACCTTGCGTTCTACACTTTATCACCTCCGAGACGGGTGCGCAGGCCAGGCGCGCACTTTGTTTTCCAAGATAACTGCCAGATGGCGCTCATGTCTCACGTGTGACATGACTTGATGTGCTCGTTCGCCTCCGCTGCACGCTCGAGGCACTCTAACGCAGCGCCTCCAGATTACCATTCACCAATTTTCTTGCGCAGAACATCAAATAAACGTTTTGTTCACTCCCTCTAGACGCAAGACTGTCATCTTTCAACGACATTTGCAGTGTAACATGCAGATACGTGGACAATTTTTCATTATGGATCTCTCACAAGCTACAGTTTTCATTGATAAAGCGGCTGTAACACTGTTCTGATTATAGCCTGGTTATCATCCCAGTGGGGCGTTTCTTCAGATGGGAAGTGGCACATATCGGAATCCATGTTTTTTTCCTACATTTTGTACTTTGATACTTGCCAACACAAGTGAGCTTGTTTGATGGAACTGCTTCCAGATGCGCGCAGAAGTCGAGCTGCGTGCTATTTCTTTATTTCACAGGCTTTCTTTATCAACGTAAAAAAAATTTGCGCGCAATCAGTGCGTTTTTTGTTGAAAGTAGCGCAGACAGAAGTCGCTTCAACATGCGTACATCTGCCTCAACAAAATTTAAAGTTATAGGCAAATAATCTTTGCGTTACAAGTGTAATAGTCCCTAATATAACGATTCTCATTAACAAAAAGCTAGCAGTGGTTACTACGCTATACTGGTAATAATATGCACTAGGTTTTGTTCGCGTAACGCCATACCTCTTTTTTGAAACTGGGCTGCGTAATAATTGGGACAACCTCTCTCTCTCTCTCTCTCTCTCTCTCTCTCTATATATATATATATATATATATATATATATATATATATATATATATATATATATATATATATATATATATATATATATATATATATATATATACCCTCAATGGCTATACAAGAAATTAATGTCGAAGAAAGTATAGGGGAAGTATTAGGCCTAATTGTAATGTAAATGAGAAAAAGGAAAGTGGGTGTAAACATAACTTGCCGTGGGCAGGAACCAAACTTGCGACCTTCGAACAACGCGTTTGATGCTCTACCACTGAGCTACCACGGCGGCTATCCCCCCAGCCATTTTATTGGGTATATATGTGAATTTAAACGTGGGAGTGTCAGTCAGCGACACCAATAGTCATGGCGGCGAGTGTGGCACACTCTTTACGAGCCTGTTTGGTGTCACGTAGCACGTGAACATATTTTGAGCTCGCAGCTGAACAATAGTCCCTCGTATGCAGCCTAAAGGCACCCCGTCTGCCAGTACGAGACCCTCGTTAATAAATAAGGCAAGAAGTGTACACTTAGCGGCTCGTTTTTTTGTGTTTGACACAATAATTATGAGATCTAACAGACAGTAATGCCGAGGAAACTATAGCTAAAGTTATTTTGCGGAATCGTA
The DNA here is from genome assembly GCF_043290135.1 of Rhipicephalus microplus. NCBI lineage: Eukaryota > Metazoa > Arthropoda > Arachnida > Ixodida > Ixodidae > Rhipicephalus > Rhipicephalus microplus. Next base: position 290,533,769 of record NC_134710.1, on the reverse strand, counting down.
ATGTAAATGTAAAGAGAGAAGAGTAGGTGGAAAGATAATTAGCCGTAGATAGGAACCAAACCTGCCCACGGCAAATTATATATATATATATATATATATATATATATATATATATATATATATATATATATATATATATATATATATATACATATATATATATATATATATATATATATATATATATATATATTTATATATATATATATATATATATATATATATATATATATACATTATCGCACATATTTCTCTTATTATATTGCTTCTTTAGCTGTACTAGAACGTACTACCTTGTTAACTTGCGCGCCCTACACTCATATGAGAAACTAAAATATACATAGCAGTGAATGAACGAAAAAGTTGATAAATGCAAGAACCTAAATCAGAGTGAACTGTACGGCTGTATTTGTCTTTGGGAGCACACTATTCACGCAGCTGAATATTTTTGCCCTGTAAAGTCACAAACAAATGAGAGATATTTCATGTCATTGAAGTGTACCACAATTCATGGTACTTTCGGTATGAAAAGCTTGTTGACGTTGCGCTTCCAGAGGAATATAATTACTCCTGTGTTCTCAAGATCACGGTGTGTAGCGCAAAAAGCTGATGCATATGCCTCCAGCTTTCTACTTAAATTTATGTTTGAAAATAAACAACACGGTACACACAGCCTAGTAAATATTCTATTTTGTGTGCAAAACACAGTCCACTTTTAGGACCAGATTTTTGAAGTAACGTGAAAATAACTTTGTGTATTTGCATGCACTTTCATGCAGTGTCGAACGTTAGCATGAGATACATTCTCTTTCACAATCCCAGCTTTCAAGTTGGTGGCTACCGTTAGCCACAACAAAAATGAAGTTACCGGCTCCAGTAACCAATGCATTCGACTTTCAAAGGCTAATGAGAGCCACGGTGCCCAATCCGAAGCTGATCGTACTCCCTGTCAGAGTAGAGAAATAAACATAAGACCCCGAAAGTGCGTTTTTTGCGGCAACTTCTGCATCCGCGTGGTGCCTTCGTGATCAATAGTAGCGCATTTAGAGGGACAGTTGTGAATGGGGCAGAAACTGACCATGCGGCTCCTGTGTTAATTAGGGTGGATTGGCGCTCAGGTTGCCGTTTGAATTGGAACTATCGATCAGCGGAGCCAGTGCCTTCCGCAATGCTCTTACCAGTGAGCTCCAATGGCAAAAATCAGGTCGAGTGGGGGTTTACAAGGAAGCTAACGAGCACGAGATAAGCCATGCTGTTGAAGAGTGAAGACTCGGGTGACTATCGAAGAGGGTAGTGTTCTACCCGGCATCTCGCGGCTGTATAGCTGAGTCGTATAAAGGACCAACCATGCAGCCACTCGTACCGCGTGCATGTTTTGGTCCCGTATAGGTTTTTTAAAGTAGCCTCGTCACACACGATTGGCCGTCACAGTGTGGCAGGTGATGGTTCGCTTTTACCCCCTGGTTAGTGGCTCAGGTGCGGGCATGCTGGCTGATCGTAATACTTCAGGCCATTTGTAGACCCCCAAGTGTCACGCTTTAGCGCAAGAACACAGCTTTGATCCTTAGCCGTGGGAGCTTCATTTTAAGGGGAATGGAATACAAGAACACCGTTGCACATAGATTTAGTTGTAAAAACCTCAGACGGTGAAAATCAATTTCTTGTACCCTGCTATGGTGCCCTATTACCATGTAATCACATCCTAGTTGTGTCACTTGAAAACCTAAAGTTAAATAATGTTTACAGCAATACAAACTTACAATGAGCCACCCGAACTGCTAAATTACAGGATCGGTATATATAAGATTTTAACAGAGGGGGGCTTACTAGCTACATATTGGTGTGATCTGAGACCTTGAACTAACTTGCAGCTGGTATTAAGAAGAAAGCTGGGGAGTTTAACTTATGAATCAAGAAGTTCATTCACATTTAAATTTATTAAAATAAGTTATCTGTGGTTAGTGATCAAATACATGCAGCTGGGACAGCATCAGAATAGTCGACTGGCTGTGCACTTATTGATCTTAATTTTTATCGTTTGTAGGGGCAGTGGGCCAGATGAAGCACACAAATACAATCATGCTTGTCCGAACCTTGTTTCATTCCCGCAGCCTGTCTCAGCGGCAACGTAAAGGAACCCACAGCGGTAGGTTACAGCGTGGCGTCAAGATCTTATGTGTTCACTCTAAGTGTGGTTCAAAGAGTGAAAGATTCTGATATACAGAAACGAGACATAGCCAGTATATGTGCAGGGGAAAATGCGGATTCATTCGTTGTGTTACTTTTATTAAACAAGTTCCTGCTGATTTCAAGCGAAATGTGTCCACCAAAATAAAACGTCATACAAACGCGCAAGCAAGAGAAAAAAAAAGTTGGAGGACGCTTGAGATTCGCGTTCAAGAATAGAATGTGGTAGCATAATTAGGGCCCATGCTCATTGCCATTTCAGTGCTAGCTAGCCTGGCTTCGGTTTTAGGTGCAAGCCGCAACAGTGCCAGCTCTGGCTCATGGGCTCCGTTCTGGGTTTTCTTAGTGTTCTTTACCTGTATATTTCTCGTATATTTCTCACTAGCTTCGACGACTACAGCCTAAGTCGATGATGTCTTAAAATCTCTCCTCTGAGGATTTCCGGACATAATCAACGTTTGCAGGTGGCTTCCCCCAGGACGCCAACATTTAGTGTTTTGCTGACTTGTGTACTCTTTCCTTTTTTCAGTAGCATGCCATGTGTTTTTGAGTGGGTACATACTTATACAGTCTCAATGAAAACGCCAGCCGGGGTAGTCACCACTGTGTCTGCTTTTCTTGCATGGTATGACGATTTTTTTTTGTGCTAACAACAAGCAGAATTCGCTGACTATGATCAAAGCCTTGTCGGGTATCAGTGGGAATCCTGATTTTCGCCTCCCCTTAAAGTCCAAGGAAAGGTAGCTGAAGGTGTGAAAGAAATCAATAGTAAAGGAGGTCATTTTGACTGCACGAGTTGGTTAACCATTTTTTTTATTTTGAAGGAGCTCCAATGTAACAGTTAACTCCCCCCCCCCCTCTGCGTTATCAGTTTTGGTGGACAAGTTTTGTTTAATGATCAACCTATTCAGAATATTTCGCGATCTCTTAGGAAATTTTCCACTTGTGATCTTACCGATATTCACGGTCAGACCACCCTGTTCGAGGCGCCGAGATAGTTGATTTGGGATTCAGTGTACGATCAAGCTAACACTTTAGTCCGACTTGATGAGCCCGAGTGGATAGTTTTGACGATAAAGCTAAGCATTCTTTCATGCTGTTTAGTTTAGATTCTAAAGATATTTTCTTCCAGCACGTAGTGTCCTAGTGTCTTGGTAGTGCCCTAGTTTATTGCAGGCATTTCAATTTCCACCGAGTGTGATGGCGTTTAAGGAGAGCTTCGTGCGGCAACTGCTTATGTAATTGCTCGTTATCGAAAAACCTTGCGTAAATCTTGGGTTCTCCAAGTTGTAAGTGGTCAAATTCACTGCACAATAGCTACCAAATCACCCAGCAACGTTGTTTATTCTTACATATTCGCTATTGACCACGATTGTGTGTTAGCAATGGTCATTGACAAGCAGTGTATTTATTTATTTATTGAATTATTTATTTATTCATTTATTTATTTATGCCTCAGGGTTTGCACATTACAAAGTGGAGAGGCATGTTATAATTGACGACAGAAAACAAGACTGCATACAAAACAAAACGAAATTTGAATGATACATATAATTGTACAAAACAGATTACATATCAAATATGCCAACAAAAAGCGATCCGGATTATACAGGTTATACAAGTTTAAGAATAAAAGGAAAGAACAACAGCAACATAAACACACACACACCTCTCCCGAAAAAAGACGAAGACTTCACATACATATAAAGAAGCAGAATCAAACAGTGGTAAACATATTTTCATTAAAAAAAACTTAATCCTAAAACATGTGTCAGAGATGGTGGTAGCTGATTGTCGCAGCATATTCGATTGCGATGTGGTTCTTGGAATGAAGGCATGCGAATATGTTATCGCTCTGCAGCAACGAACATAAACTCTTTGTAGGTAGTCAATTGTAGGTGAATGGGACTTTATGAATCTGTTCACGGAGGTAATCGTTGTGATAAAAAAAGTAAGGGACCCTAAAGGCGCGCCGTTAAGAGTTAAACGTCATAAGGACATCCAGTTCGTAATGCGTGGTTCGTAGTGCCCTGAAAGCGCTACTGCACTTTTTGCGATCGACCGGCCTTTCTGAACGGCTGTAGGCAGAACACCCTTCCTGTGTGCGGTTTTGTTTTCTTATGAGTGCATGTGCATTTTTATTTTCGTTTCTTCTCTCACTCTCTTTCTTGCCCCTATTTCCCCACCCCCCCCATACTGGGTAGCAAACCGGATGCCAATATCTGGTTAACCTCGCGGCCTTAATTTCTCTCTCTTTCTCTCATACACTTATCGCATAAAACCTTTTCGAATTTGCTATGAACCCACTATGGGCCCTAAGGAAACAGGTGCAGTAGCGTGTGTGCCTTTGGTAGTCGGGTACCGGCTTTAAACCACGGAGCCATTACGACGAAGCGATTGCCATGTTAGAGCACATTAATTTACTTATACCATTTGGTTTGGATCCATACTTACCTCTGTCTCAAATCACACACACACACACACACACACACACACACACAATATATATATATATATATATATATATATATATATATATATATATATATATATATATATATATATATATATATATATATATATATATATATATATATATAATGATTTATTTTATTCACATCGTTCTTGATTTCTCAGTCACGTATAAGATGATAATTTTTCGCTCACAACCAATGACGCCGAAAACTCATGAGTTGCCTGTGAATAGCACTATCAACTTTTAGATATAGCTCCCATTTTTCACTAAGACCTTATTTGTTGGACGTACAAGCCAAGGAGCAATAAACCCCTGCTTCCGTATCATTCCGCCCACACAAAACTCGTAAAACGAGGCATTGTAGACTTGCGCTTTAGGAATGCTTTACAGAAGTCTTGTCCACATCTAATGACTGCTAGTTTTAAAGAGCAAACAGAGTGACTTTTTAATGCTAGCTACCCCTCCCACATACATGTTTCTGTAGTGGAAAATTTGGTCAATAATGTTCAGATCTCAGAACACGCCCTCTCCTAGGTTGAGACAGTAAGGCCTAAGAAGCTTGCCGCGGTTTCTTATCTACATGGTATCTCCCACAACTTGAAAAAAAGTTGCGGAGCGGGCCAATGTTAAGGTGGTTTTCTCTGCCCCGAAAAAGTCGTCTTACTTGTGCATGAAGGTTGTTTCACATCCAAAACCTGGTTGTTCCAAAAAGCACAAAATCTTGTTTGTCAAGTTTGCAACAAATATAACCTATCAAGTACCTCTTTGATGCTGCAATCACTACATAGGACATACTGGCCGCTTCATTAATGACCAACTCGGTGAACACGCTTACCGCTTACAACGTCCGGAATGATCAGGATGTTTTTTTAGCACAACCCTGCAGCACGTGTGGTTGCGAACCACTTTTTTATGATGACGTCATTGTTGGCAAACACAGAAATAAAATGAAAAAGGAGATTGTCGACACAGAGAAGATGTTTAGATTAGGGCTGAACTGCGTCAGGACTCCTTCTCTCGGGCTCTGTCTTAAAGAATTGTCCTTCCTAAAATTGTACATTTTCGCGCATGAAAACTGTGGGTTTTAACGCTGTTTGTGTCTGTATTTTTGCATTTCGTGAGTATATATATGTACGCTCATCGAAATAAAATTTTGTTGGAAGTTATCACTCATCTTTGTCCCTTCGTTTGTTCTGTGTCTCAGTTTTTACGTGCTGCGTTATTAGTTATGTATTACAACACAACCAACTTCCTACTCTCGTCATCTGTATTTCAAGCTGTAAAGCAGCTATGCCTTGCGCAATTAGTTCAAGCACCAGGCTCATGATGTGCGACGAGCTAATTGCATTAACTGTAACGCTTTCTGCACACAGCGTGGTGAACTCCTTGGAGTAGCGTAGGAAGGCTTTTGCACATCAGGCGGTTTCGCAGCGCCTTCTAGATTGGCTCACATTTTATCAAGTGATGATGCAATGTGCTGACAGCATCAGGTTGTGCCACGTTGCGTGAATCCGCATCATGAAGTCATACTGTCTTCATGATGGCGTCATCTCGTGGTAATGTTTTGAGTCACTCGTGTTATTGCCAACACCGCAGACGATCTTTTTTTTCGTTTTTGATGAGATATCTAAGGCTTTTTCTTTGAAGGGGCACTAAAGAGTAAAACAATTTTTTTTGCGTATCAGAAAACGGATGAAAACTTGTGAAATAAAACTGCGTGTGAAGGCGCTACTTTGAAATTCTCGCACCAAAAATCATCACGTCATAAGTTTTGAAGGCGTATACTGGGTCCTACTTAGCTTATAATCAAGAAAAATGAAGTACGTTGTCTTGTGTGGGTACCATAAACCTAGCATACAATTTTTTTGAATATTTGATCTAGACAATGTCGCTAAAATATGAAAAGTATATTTTGAAATTTTTAACTTCGTATTCAGAGATTTCAGTGAAAAATAAAAACAAGTTTAAAATTCGATATCCATTTTCTCCGCTATTATTGACCTCATGATAGTGAAAAATGTGGCATTACAGTTCTGAGAGTGCACTTAGAAGTCATCACTTCTCTTTAGTGTCATTTCATTAAGAACAGCGCCAAGTGTTTCACCACGCCAGCTTTCAAGCTGTATTGGCATCTTTATGTATGGTGCACGCTTTGGCGTTTAAAGTTGGTACTATGCTCACACTTTCTGCTGAGCTTTTATTTTCTCCTTTTTATTTTTCACACAAAACTTGTTTAATTTCTCATTTTATTTTATTTTCTAATTAGGGCCACCGCCATTGCGAACGGGTGACTCGTGGTTTTCTGCTCAGCTTTTTACTCACAATGAGAATTTTAAAGGTCGTCATGTTTTGACATTCTATCCGATAGGCTTCAGTTCTCAGCCCTTGTTATCTCGAATACACAATCCTTAATACAGACTCATCGGCTGGCTTTGTTTTTTCGCATCTAGCCCGTTATTTTGTTTAAAACAAGTCTATTTTATTCCTCATTAAATGCGTTACGCTTCGAAGTGTACCAGTGGAGTTATCCTGAACTCTTCTATTGCGCTTATTTTAGTGCCCTGTGATGAGTGTGGTACGCACTTGAAGTGCGGGCATTTGAAAAGTGTTTGTCAATAAAATTAAGTGATGACAGAGTGCACGCGTGGTGCTCCGTAGACGACGACGACGGGAAAGACGTCGCGTGCGAGACGTCTTCGCCGTCGCCAAGCACGAGGACGCGTGGCGCGACGAGAATTTCAACGTAACCAACAGCAACGGGACAAGTGGGCCGAAGTCAAAAGGGATTTCGAGACAGACAAGGTCAGAAGAGTTTGAAGAGAACGCGGTGAGCGGAAAGTTGTCACCAGACCGGGCGCTGAAAATGGCCGTGGGGTTCCGGAATCGAGCCTCCAAGACTTCAACCAGCCGAGGCCACCTGCTACTACATTTTCGCTCGAGCGGACCATAGCCATCCGGTTCTGAACTCCAGCCAGGGCCTGCTGACTTCAGTGCCATCAGGCAAGAAGCAACAACAGTAGGTTTCCGGGCCCGAGCTGTACATCGATCTGCCTGGCCAGATTACCCTCTTCTCGGCACCTTGCCCACCAGCCATTCTTCTTCGCAGCCAGCTGACCACTGTCTCCTCCACGAAACAATAATTTTCATTCGGTGAGACCGAACACTCTTCACTAGTCCGCCGCACCCGCGTTATAACTGGATAGCTGAGTTTAGTTATATGGCTTGTAATTCAGTTGTCGATGTGAGTGTTTTACCACGTTCAGTAAACCTTTGACTAAGTGTTTCGGTTTTAGAAGATTTTCGTGTTTTTACCATTTCAATAAACATTTTGTGTGAGTTTTGTGGAACTAAGTGGCTTAGTCCTTTTTTAAGACTCTCACAGGTTCAAAGCTTTAGAGCTCTTACTAACATATCAGAACCTGCATTAAAATTTGACGTTCGCGACTGGACAAAGCCATTTGTTTTCAGGTAGGCTTTTAGACGTGATGAAAGTTACGATGAGCACGTGGGAGGTAGTCAATATGGTGGATAGAATGGGACTTACGGGAGTGGTGTTTAGAGTGCGGTACGAGGAGCGGATGGAGCAAGAGCGTGAGGAACGGGCTGCAGAGCGAAAGGCAATTAAGGAAAAGCTCAAAATGGAGTTAAAAGCTAAAGAGGAGCAGTTAGATTTCAAGAAATCAAAGGCTATGACTGAAATGCTTGAATCGAAGCTTACTAAAACGAGGCAAGAACTTGAATTAGAAAGGAGGGCGCTTGAGCGGCAACTTGAACTCGTGATGGCTAGGAAAACGCCGGTTGAGGGAGAAAACTGTGAGCACGTATGGTACGGTAACCATAGTGAACAGGCTGTCGGTACTGGCTCGAAAAATATTTCCAGCCAAACCAGTTAGATTATGGCGGTGCGGCTGACCCTGAACCTCGTGAGAATCTTTCGCTACAGCCAGAAGCTCAGGTGGAGGAGTACCTGGATATGGGCAGCCTAGAAGCTGTGGAAAATGGGGGGCAGCCCGAAGAAGCAGAGCAAAGCTTTGCGAGCATAGAACAAACAAGTTGCATTCAGATTAAGGTGTGCGCCGGGACCTCTCAAAGGCCCAGCACATTCCAGGAAAAGGTAGGTCTACCTCTCGACAGCTCCACCGAAGGAGCGCTGAAACGTCACTTGCGTGAGAACGGCGAGTGCCCTTAAGAAGGGTTTCAGGTAGTGGCCATGGTTCACGTTTACTGCTGGATCTGATAACCGAGGTGATGAGCTTGGTCAAATGCCATGCAATTAACTTGTTCTTCAACGAGATAGTTTGAATGCCTGGATTTGCGCAGAGGTAACTCATCCGAGTGAGAAAAATGAGAGTGCTGGAACACTCGTTCAGACAGGTAGTACAGAAGTGGAGGTGTTGTTGTTAGCAGGTTCTGATGTCGACGGGCTGAATACGAAAAAGAAAATTTTTGAGACTGTTCTACTTGGTGCCGATTCTTGTGTGCCGCTGGATGCATTATCAGATGACAGAGGTTTGCTAGAGTGCCACGCAGACATAAGTCCTAAAAATGGATTGAGATTAACGTATCGGGCAAGCGGACAAGCGATTTATACGGGAGAATTGGAGCAGGGTGCAGAAGAACTAGTTGAAGGACATATAATAGAGTCTCAAACTTCATGCTCATTTTGTGGCGATGAGGGCCAGCAAAATGACTCAGATGGAAGGGTTCATATGGCAGGAAAATCATTAGGAGAAAGAGTAGAACTGGCGGAAAGTTAGCGAGAAGAGATTGCTTCATAAACTGATTGTTATTGGAGCAGTGAGGAAGCTGAGTTGTACTGTTTGGTGTCTTAGGTGACATAACTCATTCCGTTTAAGGAGTCGCTTTTATTACAAGCTTACGGCTCGAAGCTAGGCGTTCTCAGGAAAGACACAGTTAAAGACGCACGTGTACTGGTGTGCCTCGAAGTATGCCTCCTACTACATAGCAAAGATGCGAGTATTGATGCTAGCGATTTGGTCACTGAGCCTCTGATGATCCACAACTTGAGGTACAGGTGAGCCTGGGGTGGAAAAGTCTTCTACAGGTGTCCGATTCTTGCTTCTATCCAGGTGATCATGGTTGTTTCGCATCTTGTTTGGGACGCTAGTACCTACGCATTCAGTAGAAATAACCAGTGGCTCTTTCGAATATTGGTAGCGGACAACGGAAGTGCATCTCTTGTGAATAATTGAAATTATGAACTTTCCAATTTGGAAGTATTACATGGTGTATAGTTTTTTTTTTGCAGGAAGGTTTGCATATGTAAAAGATGATCAAATACTGAACCGGTGGATTTCTGTGTGAACTTTCAAGATAAATAGGGTGAACCTTGCCTTTTGAAATCTGGATATTTGAACAATGTGTATTGGAGAGTGGGGGTCATGTATGTGTTTAAATTGAGGTGTATAGCAAAGTGATGAAATGGTTCGCGCACCAAGCGGCAGTTTCTAGAGGTGAAAAGCTTTCCTAAAGGGGGGCTTTTATGATGAATGTGGTGCGCTTTTGAAGTGCACTTCTTTGAAAAGTGCGCGTCATCAAATTCAAGTGATGACAGTGCACGCGCGGTGCTCCGTAGACAACGACAACGGTCAAGACATCGCGTGCGAGAGCAGAGGACGCATAGCGCAACATGAAAGCCAATGATCAGCGACCATGAAGTTTCAACGCAACCAACCAGAACGGGAGAAGTGGGCCAGATGTCGAGAGGTATCCCGAGACAGAGAAGAGCAGGGGTGTTCGAAGATGACGTGCCGAATGGAAGTTTGTCACTGGACCGGTTGCTGAAAATGGTCGTGGGATTCCGGACCCAAGCCTCCAAGATTTCAACCGGCTGGGGCCTCCTGCCACTGCGTTTGACCTCGAGTGGACCATAGCCTTCCGGTTCTGAACTCCAACCAGAGTGCGGACTTCGGTTCCAACAGACAAGAAGCAAAAAGAGTCGGGCTTCGGGCCCGAGCTCTACATCGAGCTGCCTGGCCAGATTGTCCTGACTTCTCGACGCCTCGCTCACCAGCCAGTCTTTCTTCGTCGCAGCCAGCTCAGCGCTGCCAAGTCCACGTGTTAAGTATTCCTATTCGCTGAGACCGAAGACGCTTCACCACTCCGACGCTCACCCATGTTCAAACTGAATAGCTTAGTTTAGTTATTTCCTTTCTAATTCAGTTGTCGATGTGAGTGTCTTACCACGTCCAGTGAACCCTTTATTAGGCTTTTTGGTTTCGAAAGATTTTCGTATGTCTATCTTTTAATGAAAAATTTGTGTGGGTATTGTGAGACCAAGCGGCTTCGCCTTCATTTAGGACTCTCACAGGCTCAAAGCTTCAGAGCTTTTACCAACATGAAAGAACGTGCATTACGTGCCCATAAGGGGATAGAGATATGAGCAATCTGTGCAGGCGTGCTCTGGTACCTCCTAAGCATGAAGTCGCGAATTTGTGCCCCTTCGTGTTCGCAAAGAAGTGCTGATCTAGGCACGCATAGCGTTCCATACGCAAACTTCAATTACATTTTTAAAACCGGCATAGTCAGCACTGCCTGAAGTCCTGTAAACGTTAATGGCTTTTCTTGTTTTAATTTTCGGTATCATTCATCACCGTCGCACAATTCTTTACTTTGTTTTTGGCTATCGCGCATGCATCAGTGTTCATCCTTCAATTTTTATAATGATTAACAGTGGTAGGAAAGACGATAAAATTCATCCGTCATGGTCCCGAAGGATGCCTGCACTTATTTTCATTTGTAAAAAGCACAGCATAATGACTAACACGAAGACCTTTCATGATCACGCACCATAGCGTGTACCACCAAGTATGGGCGGTTGCGGGAGCAATTCAGTGCTTAAAAAGCCGTGCGTGGTAAGCGACCCACATGGGGGGCGTTCCCTACGCCCATTGACACTCGGAGACATAAGCGCCATCTGTAGCCTTTCAAGCCCAGAACAAAGCGCCGTGGTCACAGCTCACTATGAGGAGGTGCAGCCCGTGCACACGTCCTTTCAGTGTCGTCTCCACACAATGGAACCCTTGTCACCTCCACTTTTTGACCCCGAGGACATACTCTGCCAAGCACGCAAAGGAACTTCAACAAATCGCACGACTACGCCTTCTAAACAATGGTGCGTTCGTTTAGTTCCTTACATCCCAGCTCACCCCGCGAACCTCCAAACTGAATTAAAACCGTGATTAAGGCACTCGATTTCTTTTATATTCCTTTAGAACGACCGAAGTGTCCATATCGCGGCAATAATAATCGAAAAAGCAAAGGAGTCAGCTGCAACAACCTAATTACATTTTCAAATTTGTGTTATTATTCCTTCTGATTATGCGAAATTTTGTTGCCTTTTTATTTATAGCGAAGCTGTCTACGGCGACGTTCTGAAAAAAAAAATATTTGAAAAAAAAAACATAATCTGCGCAGCGTGGTCGCGCCCTCTCTTGGAGCCGGCGCGAAACCACACACCTCCATCCACGTGAGGGTTTCACTCCACCGCCATGAGATACCGGGACTACTATAGTAACTCTATATGTTCGCTAGAGCAACTGCATATGCTACCTAAAGGTAGCATGTACTTTAGCGAGCCCGTCTCGCGCAGCTCACTAGAGTAACTAACTAGAGTAGTGGACTCAGGCTCACTAGTGTATAACTGCATAGAGTAATGGACTCGCGGCGTAGTTATGTTATTTCTGTCTGAAGTACCTAACGCCAGCAGAAAGACAATTATGTGAGGGATCTGACTCCAATAGATGTCATCGAGATAAAATTACTGTCGAAGAATGAGCCTGCTGACGGGCCAACCCCCCCTGTATCACGAAGCCGAAAATTCTCGGCGGCAAGTTGGTTACAAATAAGACAAAAGCGCCCCGGGATCATCGGCAAGATTTTTTGCAAGAGTTGCTGAGTAATCCTCCTTTTGGTCTCTGAAGGAGCGGGGGGTGCAAAATCTGCCGCACACGTTGACATAACAGAGGGGGGTACTGATGCGATGAACCGCCGCTTTGCCTGATGGGGAACGTGCACACGAGTACAGTTCTGCGGACACTTCGTCAATATTTCCGGCGGGCGTGACTAACTGCCGCCAACTATATATGAGGCGTTGACGGTCCGGCAGTGCGTGCCATCGGACTCCTCTGAGCTCCAAAGCGAAGTCACCGAAGCGTCATTTTCTCTTAGTGAGAAAAGCTCTCCGTGTGGTGTGTCGAAGACATATGTCATGGTACACTATAGTTTGTCGTCGTTGTCTTCGCAAAATTGCGGCTGCAGATGAAATATGACTGGCGAGTGACTGGCGGAGCCCATCTCATTTGATGCATATCCCTGTGCAGATATATTTTGTCAGCTGATGAATGGCATCTGAAAAGGCTATCGACCGGCCAACACGACAGATACTGCGAATTGCTTTAGTGGAGTCAGTGCGAAAAAACTTGGAGGACGCTGGAGCTACGCCTTCAAAAGCAGATTCTGACAGCGTAATCGGAACTGCCTTCCGCATTGATAGCCTTATTCGGTTGTCCCTGCATGCCTCAACCATGCCATAAGAAAACGAATGACTGTGTGCGTAAAATTGGCCGGTTCAAGATATATGGTTCTCGTTTGCCTTTTACTGTGGCTCACACCCTTGTTGCAGAACCTGATACATCATCATCTGTGTTGCGTGCATCAGGAGATAAGCCAAAAATTGATTGGTCCCATTAAATGTTATGGAACTTTAATATGAGAGATATAATAAAATAAAAACATTACAAACTTTACATGACATTTTGATTTTTGCTCAAACATATACCAAAATTACTGTTTTTTATTAGTAGATATAATAAATAAATAAAAACCCTACTTTCCAAAGCAAAAGTTATGGATGTGTCGACACGGAAGAATAACATAGATTAGTTAGGTAATCGCTCAGTCTCATTGGAATAATTCTGCACCGCCACAAAAACCTTCACATAAGAAAAGTGAGACAGGCCCTAAAAGTCAAAATCACGGGCACTGATAAATGAATTCTAATAGCACGTAAAAGACTCCATAACTGGGTTCTTCGACGTGTAGTAAATCGCCTACAGGTCACAAAGAAATTTTGACAGTTTACAGCTATAGCCTTAGACTGCGCACAAACGAGAAAGTACCTGATGATATCTGTGTTGGTAGAAGTTACGTTTCGGAATCCAACAGCGCAGTCTCGTAAATGACACATAATTCACAAATTGATCTCCGCCAGGTATAAGTACTGATACGCGTTGAAGTTCCTCAATGCATGCCTGCAAATACTTCCCTGATCCTTGAATGCCTACTGCAAGGTAAGTGTATAAGTGCCAAATACGCCATATTTATTGCAGCAAGATGGCAAGTTGGGCCAGTTGATTTACGTTCATGTTTGAAAATTTTTTGAAGTGCACCGAAAAACATGGACAAGAAGAAGCAGGCAGGACAGAGTTTACACTCACAACAGAAGATTTATTAATCAGAGAAATTACATAAAACAAATACGTGAATCCTCACCATAATTAGTTTGCGAAAGGACCCAGGGCCCACTACTCGCGTCCCTTCAGCAACACGCAAACCCACGCAGCAGTTCACGTCTTTGATATTTCTGCTGCTGATGATAAAATAAAAATTTCTGTGTGCTTTGTAGTGAGTGGGCCTTTAAAATACCCGCTTGTGGCTCATTTCACGTGTTACGACACCTGGCGAAGTTGTAAGCTTCTGCTACGCAACATCAGATGCGTTAAGAAGACTTCTTTCAACATAGCATTTGTGCACTGCTTTTATTTTGTCCGAAGTGGTTTCAGCAGTTCTAGTGACTCAGTGGCAGAACAGCTGTTGTCACGCAGACGGCCTTAGTTCGATCTTCGCTCGAATCTGCAAATTACCATTATTTATCTTATTTTCATGTTTCAAGAATTCTCGCTCACGGACAAGATGATTTTTTGTTCACAAAAACGCCGTCACCGCGACCGACGCCGGAATTCCTGCGAACCGAGCTCTCTGCGCTATCGCGTCAAAAAGAGGCGTAACTAGCTGCTATAATCCAACGTAGCGCCCGCGGGCGCGAGTCACGGCCAGATCACGTTAGCGAAACACTGCTCTGTCGCAATGTTCTTAGACTGTCGTGCCACCTAGCGGAATTCATGGGCGTCCTCTCAAGGACGATCAGTAGGCAGACCTTCCTAACGCTCCCTAACACAAGGGATAACGCGTTAGCAAGAAACGACAACAAACCACTGTATGTTTCGAGTATCAGTGAATATACCAGAGCGTCTGTGACACGATAAATCTGAGTCATTTGTGCGAGAGGCGAAGTTTTCGTAAAAATACGTGGTAACTCGCGCTTTCGATTATAGGCCGCAGAGTATACATATCAGCTACGCGAGATTTTCTGCAGCCACGTGGGACAGTTAAATGTTATTGTCTAAGCTTTGCAGTTGAAACTATCCGGTGGTGGCGGATGTGTTGTAGGCCCGCGTGCTCAGATTTGCGTGCACGTTAAAGAACCCTAGATGGTCGAAATTTCCGGAGCCATCCACTACAGCGTCTCTCATAATCATATGGTGGTTTTGGGTTGTTAAACCCTCACATCAATCGATTACTCTCATAGTCTATTCACGTCACGTGATAACAAGCTTGGTATACCTGGAGCTAGCGAAACGGCCATGAGCGCTCTATGAGCATATATATAGAATGTACTCGTGTTTTACATGACGTGCATATTACGATTTACTGTGTTTAGTAAGAAATGCTTTTCATTTTAAAGAAGTCGGCAGACCCCACGTACAGCGGGAATTGATATGAGAAGCACGCATGAGGAAGGCTAATTTGTCACTTTAAAATCAGCTCAACGTGACAACGCGGACGAACGTAGCACACAGTTAACTCAAAAAATAATGTTACGGGCACTCACGCATCTATAGTAAGATGCAAGTACGTTGCTTATGGTCGCGTAACGACGGCTGCACTAGCGTTTGTGATACCAGCACCATCAGTGGTAGGTATGTGAGTTATGCCGTACATGACTTCCATGTCTTGATTATTGTGTTTGTGTCTGGAAGTTGTGTTTGTCCTCTATTACCGTCACAATAACAAATTTAGTATATATGAATCAAGCGAAATGGCCGCGAGCGCGCTATGAGCGTACCAGGTAGTCATGTTTTACATGACACTCATGTCATGAGTATCGTGTTTGGGCGTGTCACTTTAATTCGTCGTCCATTCGCGTCACGTAATACCAAATTTAGTATATGTGAAGGTAGCTAACGGCCGTGAGTGCATCATGAGTGTGGCATGTAGTCATGTTCTTACATGACGCGCATGTCATCACTATCATGTTTGCACCAGTCATATACCTTCGTCCCCGATACTAAATTTGGTATATGTGAAACTAGCGAAACGGCTGTGAATTATCTATAAGCGTAGAATGTAGTCATGTTTCACATCACACGCATGTCATGATTATAATGTTTGAACGTGTCATGTACTTTCGTCCTTCATACACGTTACGTAACAACAAATTTGGTATTATGAGGCTAGCGAAACGGTTGCGAGCGTTTCATTAGCGTTGTATGCAGTTATGTTCATACATGACACGAATGTCATGATTATCATATTTGCACCAGTCATATACCTTCGTCATCCTTTCCCGTCACGTAACATCAAATTTGGTATATGTGAAACTAGCGAAATGGTTGCGAGCGCACTATGAGCGTAGCATGCAATTATGATTGACATGAGACGCATGTCCTGATTATCATCTCTAGACGTGGCATTTACCTTCGTCGTTCATTCATCTTACGTAATTAAAAATTTGGTATGTTAAGCTAGCTAAACGGCCGCGAGCGCATCATTAACGTGGCATGTACTCATGTTTCTACATGACACGCAGACCATTATTAGCATGTTTACACCTTCCTCTCCATACACGTCACATATTGCCAAACTAGGCATTTGTGAAGATAGCTAAACTACGGCGAGCACATCATGAGCGTGGCGTGGCACCTAATCATGACTTACATCTCATGATTTTGACGTTAGGGCCTGCCACTTATGTTCACCATGCAGTCGTGTCATACCATAGCAGTTTTGCAACAAGTCATGTGAACGAAACTACCGCAAGAGCAGGAAGACCATGACATGTAAATCTTGACATTCATGACATACGTGTCATGATATTCATGTTATGGCTAGTCACCTATGCTCTTCATACAGTCATGTTATGACATACAAGTTTTGTTTATATTCCATTATTTGAAGGGCCCGAAGATATAAAAGTCGTATTGGGATAGATGGATAGATTCAAAATAGAAGATTTATTAATAAAATAGATTAAAAACACTATGAACCATCTCCCCGAAAAAAACCTGATGAGGTGCGAGGAAGCAGCGGTGCGCACGGCGTTGACCCGGCTGAAACAGCCGTCGGCGTGGGTGCTAGAAGAACGGTTTGAAGCGAAACTTGGTATAGCGTTTATTAGAGTAAATGTTTGTTTTAAATGCAAAGACATGGGAGGCGGGACGCATTGAAGATGCTTGCGTTCGGTTTTTGTGGCTCGCGTCTCGTCGGTGTTACCCGCGCGCCGTCTGTATTCTCGAAGGCGATCGGTGTTCTTGACTCGCACTTTGTCGCTGTCGCTGGTTTTCCACTGCCGACGCTTGCGTTCGGCTTCCTTGGCTCGTAGCTCATCGGTGTGGACGTCGCCATTCGCGAACGCGATTGCTTTCGTTAACCCTCGCAACACCGGAGACTGCCGGGAAAGGTACGCGAACACCAGCGGGAAGCATGCCGCGACGGCATCACGCCCTTCGGCGCGATTGGCACGCTATCGACATTGTCGACGCCGCGAGATTCTCGAGGTGCGCACTGCGCACGCACCCGCCAGCTTGCGGCTGCTTCTCGCCGACAGTTGAAGAGAGGTGGCGTGGTTTAGATGATGCCCACGTGAGACGTGGTCTCGAGCGTTGCTAGTGGTGGAGAAGGTGAAGCGAGAGAGAGGTGAGACGCG
Source organism: Rhipicephalus microplus (assembly GCF_043290135.1). Taxonomy (NCBI): domain Eukaryota; kingdom Metazoa; phylum Arthropoda; class Arachnida; order Ixodida; family Ixodidae; genus Rhipicephalus; species Rhipicephalus microplus. The sequence goes on along the minus strand of NC_134710.1, from coordinate 290,516,100 downwards.
GCGAGCGCGCGGCAGGCGAGGGAGAGAGACGTCACCACGTACTGCTAGGAGGGCGTGAGGTACGTGGCACCGCTCCAACCCCTGCGGCGAAGGGAGCAGTTTGAACGGAAGGACAGCGTTACACAGGCTAGTAAAAAAGCTGCTTTGCATGTAAAACTGTTAGTTGCGCGCGCATCCACTTGTCCCGACCGTTACCCGTTGGTGGCGCCACTGATAGCGCTCAAAGCAGCAGCGCACAAGGCGGATAGGGCATGTAGATATACGCCTGGCCTAACGTCGTCGATGTGGCGCGGTAAAACTATTGCTAGCATGCGCGTGTGCCGGGAAAGTTATAGAGTATAACAGAACAGATCAACGCTTCTCTTCAACAAAAAACACAAAACATACCAATGAGTTAAGGCAAACCCTTATAGCGGCGAGTTCAGGCAGTAATGCAGTTGGTTGGAAGTCCGCTGCACGTGAGCAAGCACGAGTTGCTTGTGATGGTTTGGGTGGTTTGAATCGTGCCACTGCTGACCTTGGTATTGACATACGCTACAAGGATGTCTGGTGCATTGTCGGCACCATCAATATGGGACACCAAGGAACCAGGCTATGAAGATGGCCTTAAAAGAATCAGCTTCGGCGCCACTCGCACACATGCTCTGTGAGTGTAGAAAAACTCCTCCCGAGTCTGCGTCAAACAAGTAGCAGAGGTCCCTCAGGAGCTCACTTCTCGCCGACCAGCAATGGGCCGTCCAGCAGGCCCACGAAGCGGCTGCCAGGTACTCCCTGTCTGTCCCTACGTGGGAGACGCCCGCTACACACTAAGCGCGTCCTACAGGACTGAAATGAAGTTTTTTCATCCAATTCCATTCGCTGGCCTGGTACTTTCCCCTTGTGGAAGCCCTCTGGATTTTTTTTCTGCTTCGAGACTGTAATATGTCGAAATTGTGTACGCAGTAAAGGCATAGAGTAACATAAAATTGACGAGAATGCTCACTTGGGCCAAAAAGCGGCTGAGCTACGCAGCTTCACTCCAGCCGTAAGATGGCAACACATCACTTACTGCTTCAAGGAAACTCGCGTACTAGTTATTTACTACTGTTGATGATTGATTGATATGTAGGGTTTAACGTCCCAAAACCACCATTTGATTATGAGAGACGCCGTAGTGGAGGGCTCCGGAAATTTCGACCACCTGGGGTTCTTTAACGTGCACCCAAATCTGAGCACATGGGCCTACAACATTTCCGCCTTCATCGGAAATGCAGCCGCCGCAGCCGGGATTCGAACCCGCGACCTCCGTGTCAGCAGTCGAGTGCCTTAGCCACTAGACCACCGCGGCGGGGCAGTTATTTACTACTGTACCTTTTCTTGCACTATACGTCTACGTGTTTTTGCGTATGTGGTAGTGGCCTGTATCCGTATTTATTGTGTGCTATTGTATGGTGGGATAACATCGGGCTGGGATCAGGCATAGATCGGACGCGAGAAAAGTGCACATGGCATCGACGCAACGGCAACGCTGTCACGCTCCGTGTTCATGAGCATTCGGGGCAATGAAGAAGTACGGACAGCAGCAGGGATATGCCATAAAAGATGTGCGATAACGTGCCTACATGGCGTGTGTCGTGGTCTTCGCTTGTTTTGGCTACCTCTTAGCTCGAATGCTGGTAGGTGCGAACGCCATCAAACCTAACGTTTCTGGCATTGGGATGCTTGGCGCAGAAACATTTTTGGTGCTCTTCACTTTGCGCACTGGTTTTGTGAATTGCTTCACACGAAAGAAAACTGTCTGGAATGCTTCGTAGCATGTTTGCGGGAAAATTCTTTTTTGGCTCAAGAAATAAAGTCACCGCTGGCGTTATTAGATTTTCCTTGTGCCACTACATGTATTCGAATTCGCTGCATGAGTGAGATTTTGTGAAAAGGACAGCTACGCTTAGTATCCTTATCTGTGCCGTTCGCAAATTGCTTGAAGCTCGAGCGAGCACAATAAAAGAAGTGGTGAATCTAGAAAATTATTTGCAAGCTAAAGCTAAGATGAAATCCTTCAGTGAACACTCGTGCCTCGTTAACGGCTTGCATGACACCTAAAATTCTTTGTTTTTGCTGCGGCAACTGCTTGTCCTATTTTTCGCGAAAGAGCGATGTAAAGTGTGTAGGAAAAAATCAGTGTGAATTTGGGACAGAAAGCGTAGCCAACATTTTTCTTTTCTTTTTTCGACTCATGCCAGGGCCAAGTGCTGAGGAAACACGTTGTGCACTGTATGTGTGTGTGGTTGTGTGCGTTCACTGCAGTTTTATCCGACTGAGGTTATTCTTATATTGTTGTATATAAGTTTATTTGTGTGTAATTCATAATCATGATATGGCAGCTGTATTTTTGCGTCTAGCAGTGCAATGAACCTCTACTCGTGCCTGAGTTTATCAAGCATTAACAAAGTGGGCATGTGCATACCAAGAATATCACTTGAAAATAAAAGTTTTCGCTCCTCCAATGATTCTCATGTTTCAATAAATATTGTGTATAGACACACATTGGCTTCGTGTGCTTGCCGCTCTAGCGGTGCAGCTTACACGAAGCTCATCAATGCAAGCAAACGATGCGTTAAAAAAATAAAGCATGGCCTCAGAGATGAGCACGCACGTAAAAGTGATCTCGGAGGCTGTATAACATTCCTAGTCACTGCAAAGTGGCCTTCGAGACAGTCTTTTTTGCGGTCTGCCTTCTCTAAGGCTGCAAAGTTTCACCACACCCATTTGGTGCGCTGCGAATCCAAATCAGCCGCGGGGGCCTATGGAACTGTCCTCTCTTGACCTTTTATATTACTCTATGGTAAAGGGCATCAGAAGTAGCCCTACCACGAAATGAAAAAAAAAAATGAAACTAGACTCTCAAACGGTTCATTAAAAAAAACCGAATGTACATAGCAAAAAAAGTTTGTGATGGCACGTAATTTCTTTCCGTTTGGATAAGCTTATCATCAGGATAACTTGTTAGCGTACAAACCAATAAGCGTCAGCGTTGTCCGCGCTTTTTCCAAGACTCCGCCAACCGGTCGGCTTAATTGTCTTTTCCTAGAATGTTCATTCGCAGCGAAGAATGTCTGAGTTATGGATGTTTTGGCACATAAATACATAAACATACCGCAAATAGCAAACACTCTATCTCTGTAACGTACAAGCATACGTGCCAGCAATGGCAATGTCTCTTACTCGCCTTTACTCTCTCTACTTGGTTTTTGTCTCATGTCAGCGTAAATTTACATCAACTAGGCCAAATTGGACGCGAAATCTAGCACAGATTACTTGTCACTGCTCTAGTTTCCTGCCACGTGACCCATCGCGAAAACACCGCTAAGGGTGTAAAAATTACGCCTCGTTCAATGCGGAAAGATTAGTGGGATAAACGTCACGTTGATAAAATAAACGAGCTATTTCTGTGCATGCATGCATTTACTAACATATACAAGCGTGCGTGAGGGCAGAAACTCAAGTAATCTCAGACGCACAGTGTACTAAATTATATCAAATAATCAGTTTTAAGAAAAATAGACCTATCACGACAGTACCAGTGATGTTACCACAGGCGGCATATTTAGCTTGGCCGATCTCGTTGTCGATTCCTCCTCCGGAGTAGTTATCATCCCGCCGAAGGTTCCCCGTGATTCACTCGGTCAAGCCTTTCGCAAAACTTTCAGAAGGACACAGAAGTTTCCCATGCGCTTCATCTGCAGTTTTGAGAGCGAAACCCTTAAAGCTCGTGCTAGAACGTCGGGTGCCCGCAGAATACCCTCCACCCACTTACTTATATATACCGAAGCCCCAACTGCGCAACACCGGGGTTCAACCTCGCGTAATCGCTCATACGCTGAGGAGCAGCCGCCACCCAAGCCCCGCTCACACACGGAGACAGCCTGCACAGCCGCGGCGCCCAGTTCATCCGGCGTGGCGCAAGCCGAGTACCAGCGACGGAAACTCTGCACTTCTACCGCGGGTCACAGAGTTATAGAGGTTTGCACGCTACTTTTTGGCGCGGGAGTTTTGGAATTCTTGCTTGTCTCTGACAGGCTGTGGTTCAACTCTACTCTGTCAGCGTTAAGGAAATGCCAATCATGAGCGAAAAACGCAACTCTAAGCTTCTAAGATTGACTATAGCTTAACTGATTCTTAAGCTTTACACAGATAGTGTAATTTTCTTTGCATTTTTCAGAAAAAGTTACTGTTTTCTGCGGGCACAACATTACGCCCTTAACCTCAGGTGGTCAAAAAAAGAGAACCATTTTTCAAGGACAGAACCGCTTCTGTGGTGGTTATCGTGATTCTACCGCATCACCTAGACCACCTGAAAAGGTGGCAACTATTCGTAAGGCAAATCACATCTATGTTACTTATTTAGGATTGGTTCAATGATCGTCATTTACTTTCTAAATATTAACCTAACAGTGCATGCCTCCACGGTTGAAAATGGTGTTGATGAACAATGACATTCATTTTGCAGCTATCCTATGCTCAGCACCAACCTTGAAATATGCATTTTTAATATCTCAGAACAAATTTGTTAGCTTTTTTATGTGAAACTCATCACCTTTTCATTTTTTACAGTTTTGATGAGGGACAAACGTAGCATCGAGATTTCTGTTGTCTCTTAACGTCATGATGCATGTACGCGCGGGCAGCGTGCTGCGGATAATTGAATCAAGCACTCGCAATAAGTTTTGTTTTACCCGTAAAAAAAAAAAAAACATGTTCACTTGTGGGTCAGCAAAGAAAAAAAAAGGAAATAGGGCGCTGTTTCAAGCATGAATCTCTCAGTACGTTTCTGGAGTGCTTCGCTGGTTTTTATTTAATAGGCGTCTTTTCGATGACAAAGGAAAAAAGGACAAGAATTTCTCCTTTTTTCTTTTGTTTCTTGGCGCAAGAAGGTGGAGATTGAAGGGAAAGGGATGTGTCATCAGGGGTTTATTGGCAAGCCAGTTGTTATCAAGCATGATGCGTAACGCACGTCACCTGCACACTGTAATGACTCCTTAGACCTTCTGTCTCTCTTTAACGTCAAAGCTGTTTAGCAAATTGTTCCTATCGGACCAATTAGAATAAAACGCCAAGCGTGCGCGGAACGTGCAGCTCTATCACAGCGAAAGCAAGAAGAGCGGAATTTCAGAGCCTTTGTTAACACTCTTTGAGTAACCGCCACAAGCACACTTGCTGGGTACCCACTACGCCATAAATAATCATAATTTTTTGTGTAGTATGAGCTTGCATTTACACCGTTATCCATCATCATTCCTAGGAGAAGCGTGGTATCCGCTGGTCACTTGCTAGAACTATCGTGGAATATTTTTATGCAGTGGCTGACGACGCTAAAGAATTATGCCTCAGGTTGGGTACGCGCCACAGTTTAGAGGTGAAGAAGAACAAGCTTCTGTAATAAATTGGATCATTGGACGACCTATGGACTTTTTACGCAATTCGCATTGGGTGACGCCTGCAGGGTTGTTGCTTTGATGTTCTAAAACGCTTTGTTACTCTTATTAGCGCGATTCCTTTCCCGACACCATGCCAGCCTAAGGCCAGCTTTGAAATGAGTTTTAATCCCCGGCGTGTCTTGTGGTCGAATACTGGGCTGGCGCACAGGGGAGCCGGGTTAAGGCCCCATTGTGTCCTTGGTATTTTTTTACTTATTGAATTTTTTTTCTTAATTTTTGCGATTTGCTTAAGGACATCGGTACCAGCGGCAGTGGTAGCTGACCACTACGGCGTCGCACGTGACATGTGTTCTGATCTCATAACAGCTTTCGTTGTAAAACACTATCATCCTTATAAACGGCCCTGTGCTAACGAAATTGAGTGAGTCCTACTTATCACCACTGGTTGGCTAAAAATGCCCAAATACCCAATTAGCCCAAAAATCAATGCTGCACAGCTTCAATGAATTGCCAAAGACTCAGAGTCCGTGCATTGAGAAAATACTAGGTCACGCGAATGTCCACCATGGCTACGAGAAGAACCCGGAGTGATGGAAGGCCTACGCAATTGACGAAGTGACAGTTGACCTATGAGAGGTACGAAGGCGTGGTTTCCGTGTGAGTTTCTGTCTCTTGAATTTGGGCAGCTGTGTTTCTGCGCTGAGAATCAACGTATAAACAACATAGCATCACCTACCTATAGTGCCAACAAATGATCTAGAAGCAACCGAGAGAAAACCTGCATCGTCTATCTAAGGCGTAAATACAATGTAGAAGCGACCAGATTAATCCTCAGAATCATTCAGCTCCATTCTTTCAAAGTTGGAGCAGCTAGTGCAAGCATCATCATGAATTATTCATTTTTTTCACATTTCCCGTTCTCTAGTCTTTTATGATATCGTGCATAGCTACTTTGGTAATCACCCGTTATATTCCGTAAACATCGTACCAGGCTACGTGCTGACGTACTGCGTTGTATCATGATCAGTGTCAGTGCTGTGTAGTTCCGCTATTTTTTATTTTTTCCGTCTTGTTTTTGAGCGTCTTGTTGTATCAACATTGACGTGTTTAAAGCGCGGTTGAGGGGAAGCTAAAAAGAAAAGAGCAACAATTGATTTGAAGATAAGACCTCAGTGGTATGTGCAAATTTATGGTTTGCGATCTCAAACTGTTAGCAGTTAAAACGACAGCAGGTGGCTAGGTTACTACAAAAAATTGAGTAAATAGTAGATCTTACGTCATATCCCCCCCCCCATTTTTTCTCTTAATGTGACGTGCAAAATAATAATACTGCCAAATCACTACTATGTAATGTCATATCAACTGCGTATGCAATCAATCTCGCTGTTTGTAATTTGACTTCACTGCCACTAGTAAGAAATGTGCGCGCATGAATCTATGTTTCATGTGTGTGACCATGTTTTCCTTTTGTCAATCTTGCTATTGATAGCTTTCGGAAACATATCTCATTTAGGCGTGATTATAAGAGAACCAACCTTAGTATTGTACTTGTTACTTGCACAAAGTCTTGTCCACCAGACGAACCGTTAGTAAAAATATTTAGTACCAAATCAACGGAGGTCTTTAGTCCCTATTTCCTATATATATATATATATATATATATATATATATATGGCACAACGGGAGCGTCGTCAACAAGGATAAATATATTTATTTCCTAACAGTTTCGGGAGGGGTCCTCCCTTCATCAGGGGATGAGTTATGAATGGAGGACCCCTCCCGAAACTGTTGGGAAATAAATATATTTATCCTTGTCGACAACGCTCCCGTTGTGCCATATCCAATACCTTCACGAAGACTAACTGGCCCATTGAATTATTACTCCCACTATATATATATATATATATATATATATATATATATATATATATATATATATATATATATATATATATATATATATATATATACATATATATATATATATATATATATATATATATATATATATATATATATATATATATATATATATATTTACTGTTCCCTGCCATAAATTGAACGCGCATGCCGATGCCGATGCGAATCGGCCGTGGCGAACTTCGGTATATCTTCTGTGCGCCTTAATTAGCGGTGTATGCGAATGGCAAATTAAAGACACCACCCTTCACAACCGGTGCCTATACATACGCAGATAAAATGAACTAGCTCGACACAACAAGTATATGATCATCATCATCATCATCATCATCATCATCATCATCATCATCATCATCATCATCATCAAACTGACTACACCCACGGCAGGGCAAAGCCCTTTTTCCATGACCCGCCAATCAACCCAGTCTTGTGCTTTCTGCTGCCACGTTATACCTGCGAATTATTTATTTTATTGGCCCACCTAACTTTCTGTCCACCCCTTCGTGGGGTTGCCTTTTCTGGGAATCCAGTCATCTTTCTTTAATGACCTGCAGATATTGCCTACGTGCTACGTGCCCGGCCCATGTCAATTTCTGCTTGATTTAAACTATGATACCCCTAAACCGAGTTTGTTCCATGACCCACTCTGCTCTCTTCTTGTCTCTTTAGGTTGCACCTGTCATTTTTATGTCCATCGCTCGCTGCGCCATCCTCAATTTAAGCTGAACCCTCTTTGTAAGCCTCCACGCTGCTGTTCCGTAAGTACCGGCAAAATGCAGCTGTTACGTCCCTTTGTTTTGAGGGTTAGTGACAGATTGCCATCAATGATTTTAGAATGCTGGCCAATTGTGATCCACACCATCCTTATTCTTATAGTTATTTCACTCTCATAGTTCGGCTCCGTCGTTACTACCTGTGTAAAGTAGACATATTCATTTACAACTTCCAGCGCCTCCCCACCTATAGAAAGTGTCATTTCCTGTAGAGACTGTTGCACATTACTTTAGTTTTGTTTATGTTAATCTTCAAACCTACTCTTCTGCTTTCCGTGTCCGATTCAGTAATCATGAGCTGTAATTCGATCGTTTTCTGTCTGCATTACTAATGAAGGCAAAGTCATCAGCGAATCGCAGGGTACTAAGATACTCTTCGTTATCTCTTATCCCTAACTTTTTCAATCTAGGGCCCTGACAAACTCCTGTAAACACGTGGTGAATAGCATTGGAGATAGTGTGTCTCACTGTCTTACACGTACCCTTCTTTATTGGGATTCTGCGGCTTTCTATATGGAGAACTACGCACGCTAAAGAACCCCAGGTGGTCAAATTTTCCGGCGCCCTCCTCTACAGCGTCTTTCATAATCATATGGTGGTTTGGGGGCGTTAAACTACACATATCTATCTATATGGAGAACTATGGTGGCTGTGGGTCTACTGTAGATTATCTTACAGTGTGTTTATAAAGTGTTCGTCGATGCCCTGATTCCTTAGTGCCTGCATTACTGCTGATGTCTTGACTCGTAATATATGAAAGCTATGTATAGGGTTGGTGGTATTCCACGCACTTTTTCTATTACTTGATCGATAGAAGGAGTACGGTTTATTGTGGATTAGACTGTTCGAAATCCTGCTTGGCCATTTGGTTGAGTTAACTCTAATGTCGCCTCAGTGCTATTAGCTATTACTTTTGCAAATAGTTTGCAGAGCTCGGATAGTAACCTGATCGGCCTGTAACTTTTCAAGACGTTGACGTCGCCTTTCTTATGGATTAAAATGATGTTGGTGTTATTCCATGACTCCGGTACTCTTCCCATCCACAGACACTTTTCATTTAAGGTGAACAGTTTTTCTAACACAAGTTGTCCGCCATCTTCCAGAAGGTCCGTTTTTACATTATCCTCCCCAGCGGCTTTACCTCTTTGCATCGCCTCTAGGGCTTTCCTTACTTGCCCTGTCATTACTGGTAGGATGTCGAATTCCTCTGGGTTATTATTGCTTCTTACGATATCATCGTGGTTGTTTCGGCTTCTGTACAGCTCTCTGTAAAACTAAATCTCCTTCGCCACCTCAACTATCTCATTCATATTGGTTATCATATCACGTTCTTTTTCCTTAAACCATACATCTGATTTTTGCCTGTGCACAAGTTTGCCAAGTGTATATACAAATACATATACCACCGTCAAAGTCGCAGCTTCTTACGCGACACTCAACTGATACTGCACACATTCTTGCCTCTCGGCAACTCTCGCTCATCTGTTCTTGCTTTCCTAGAGGCCCCACTTTTCCCCCCGATTGAAACGGAGCGCGACAGCGGTTTAATGATGTCTCCAGTGAAAAGCGAGTCCAAAAAACTAGCACTTGCGCAGCGGTCGACCAGAGACCACGATTCCCCACTGGTTGCTGAATGAAGCCCCAGTCCCTTATCTCGGCCGCCGGGAGCGACGACGCCGGTGGCGAGAGAATGCCCGCCCAACATACGCCACACCCGCTGCAGAAAAATGATTCCCAACATGCTGCTTCGACGTGCTGAGCGCAGCTTCCTTCATGATTTTTTTTTGTTCTTTTTTGAGGGTCTTTTTGTTTTCTTGGGCTTGCGTAAATGGGAGGAAGGTACTGAAAGGTCACCCTAAGAAGCATAGTTTGTTTTGATGCGGCGTTTCGCACTCTCCGGTCGTCGTAAGTCTTAGCCATAAGATATAGAGGATAAGAGGAAAACAGCTAAGCGCGTGATTGCGTGGGCAGCTGCGAGCTGCGTCGCTGGTTGGGAATGTTGCGTCCGTGTGCACGCGACCACCGGTCTCGCTAAGTGGTTCGGTTATGTTTGCGCGCTTTGTTGGCCTTCTTGCTACGCGGCAATTATTTTTGCGCAGATTACTTATAGTGCCTAGAAGCGAAGCTCCACAATCTAGTAGAATCTTGTGACTGTGTTCATATATTGAGAAACTTGTCAATCAAAAAGTACTTATTGCGGATATTTGAGGCGCAAAATTAATATGTATTAAATAATGCTTCTTTAAATGCATATATTCATAATTATAAAGACTGGAGTGTTTACTATGCTGCATTGAAGAAAAACAAAAAAGGGTGTTTCTACTCTATGAACGAAAGAGCGGGTGTTTTCTACGCTTCGCGTAAACAGCACGGTGCTGTGACCTCGCAGTGGCTCTGCGTTCTATAAAAAGAGTTTCGTTTCTTCACAATATTGTGAAATGGTGTTATATTTCACACAGCGCTTTTAGAGGACTATTGTCTTTTGCCGTCCTTTCCAGTGAGTCCCACATAATTTTTATCACATCGTCATCGCTGTTGTCATGTCACCGTCCCCTCTGATACCGTTATCATACTTCATCGCCGTTGCTGCCCTGACAGCATCATTTTTGACGACAATCTTTTGTGTCAAGTTGTGCTATACGTTGCGCATCGATAATGCAGAACTAGAGGGTGAATGGGAGCCGTTCGTGCAGAACTTTTATGTTTTCATGAATGAGAGTGAGTAACCCTTTGGAAGTGGCCTCCTTGGGGAGAGCGAGCGTTGCTAGGGAACTATCTGTTCGCATTACTTGGCGAAAGAGGTGACCCGGGAAAAACTAGTCATGAGATTGTAGTTGACACTTAGTGCAGCGGCTGAACATATTTTGCCTTAGCTCCAACGTGAGCAATATACGGACACTAAGTGCATGATTTGCAGTGACGCAGTCCTAAGTAAGCCCACCTCGCACATTTTCTGCTGTACTCTAGGCATGTTTTTTGTTCCCAGCATTACCAGCCTCCTAAGTTTTAAGATGGTATTATTCAGCTTGTCAGGAGAACGTTTCGCACTTGTACTACTTCTGTCCGCATTCCTGCACCACTGTCTAGGTTAAATGGTGGTCCCGAGGGCCCACCCTTCTATGCTCGACGCTGTCATGACTACACTCGGCGCTTCGTTTTCATAATGCGTCGTCGTTGTGCTCGTATGTATGTCTTCCCCGTGAGACGGAATTTTTCGCGGCCCACAATGGCCGCACAAGTGGTTCACGTCATGGAATGTTGCTTAACCCGAAGCAAAACACCGAATATCTCGTCAGTGGCATGTCTTGTGTGAATTTAGCACCGGGAAGCTATACAGCAATTTTCTTCCTCGAACACTCATTATGTAAACAAGATCCCCATTACGAACTGCCTTGTATGGCTTCCGAGTGTTTGTGTTCACTCAGCTTTATGTTAGTTCTTCACGTAGTTTACTGGAGTCTGGTTACAGCAGCGAGGGTCACGAGCGCCGTTACTCTGCGAGAGCGATTCTGCCGGTGTGTTCTCCGTGAATACATATAAAGTAGCTGCATTCCCATGCACAACGAGTATGACATGAATCTGGAGAGTTGCGATTGCTGCATTTTCGTTTCTTTCCGCTCGCTAAGCCTGTGTTAGAAGCTATTTATGTAGTGTTAGTCAGAGTTCAGCAAAACTTGTGGAGCTCACTCAGGCTCCCTCATTAAACATACTTTGCGCTTTGGACTCACTCAGACTCACACTCACTTAAAATTTTCCTGAGACTGACCCACTCAGACTCACACTCACGAAAAATTTCTTCAACCAAACTAACTCGGACTCAAACTCACAAAAACATTACTCACCCGAACTCACTCTGACTCAGACTCATGACTTGGTCTGAGTGTGAGTGATCGATTTATGAGTCCGTTAGCCTTGAAGTAACTCTTTCAAACCTGGTCGATGCTCTTTACCATAAATCTCTCACGTAATCAGTGCTCTTCCTGGCACCGATTGATGTAGTACTTTGGAATACGAGCGAGTTATGAGTAAAGTCATTTTTCTTAGAAGAGATCACAACAAAAAATATATTCATCACTTCCCCGGAACAGTTGGCGAGGAACAATACTAGCCTCTCTTAATTCGCGCCTTCGATCAAGAAATATTGAAGTGGTGTATGAAGGACACTTCTTTGCAATATGTGGAAGTATTCGCGAGTCCAGGTAAGGCTGACAGTAAAGCTGAAGAGTATATAGATATGACCTTATCTCGGCAAAAGAAAATGTACCTCACTCAGGCTCACTCCAAAGATGTACCTTGCGTTTTGTACTGACTCGAACTCAAAACTCAGAAACATTTTTCTGTGCTGAACTCACTTGAATTCACATTCACCAAAATTTTCTTCAGCCAGATTCACTCAGACTCACACTCACTAAAATATTTCTGGCCTGAACTTGCTCAGACTCAGAATCACGGCTCTATCTCAGTCTAAGTGAGCCTGAGTGTGTCGACTCGTGAGTTAGTTCGTTGACTTACGCAGTTAGTACTGCCTTTTCCTCTGCCCTGCTTTTTTTTCTTTCATAGTTTTTGTGCACCAAGCTGAAGTTCATTGCCTGAAAAGATTTGGTATCACAACTTGTAAGTAACAAGCATTGTTGGCAGTGCGATTGGTGTATTGCCACGCTACGAATACTTCCTTTACACCCCGCCGTGGTAGTCTAGAGGCTAAGGTATATACTCGGCTGCTGACCCGTGGGTCACGATCAAATCCCGGTGGCGGCGACTGAATTTTCGATGCAGGCGAAAATGCTGTAGGCCCGTGTGCTCAGATTAGGGTGCACGTTATTGAACCCCAGGTGGTCAAAATTTCCGGAGCCCTCTACTACCGCGTCTCTCATAATCGTATGGTGGTTTTGGGACGTTAAACACCATATATCAATAAACGCTTCCTTTACATCGAACTATTTTGCGTGTCAGTCTAGAAAAAAGTTATTTGCCACTTTACATTGCATAATTCAGAAAGAAAGAGAGCGGTTCATTGAAAAGCAGAGAATTAAGCCGGCATGTGTATATCGCTGACTTGCTTCTCTGCGTAGGGAAGGGTATTGGGGACACAAGAAGAAAGAGTGAGAAAAATTATTAAAAATTAAAATGAAAAGAAAAGAAGTATACAAACATTTTTGTCTCTGGGGCGGGGACATGTGTTGACAGAATGATTCATTACGAGTTTTCAACGTACCACTGTAGTTTTTTTGGCTGACCGACACTGTCTAAATACGCGAATAAAAGTTTGATTGCATGTTTCTGTTGCGTGAAGCTGGGGAAAAGGCGCAATACATAATCAACTGAGAAAGTTCTTTGGGTTAACAGATGCATGCAGCGATCATAGAGCGCGCGCTCATTGCCATACGCTCAGCACTACAACAAGATATGTTCTACACTTTCTATGGAGCCACAGTTATTGCAGTATGGACTATGTACTTGACCGAAGCGGTATCGTAAGTTGTTTCTATAAGCACTGTTCAGCCGGAGACGATGGTAGAGAGTTTCTAGTTGTCGAGGGATTCGGTATGTGAGTCTAGTTCTTAGATGTGGGTCAGTATAGTGGAGGGAAGCATAATGATGCGTCGGGAGGTTCCACAGCCTCTGCTTTTCTTCGGAAGCAAGCATTTTAGCCAGCTGGGAAGCATCTGGTTTAGTGAAATAGGTTCGCCTGTAATTTTGCTTTTGAAGTCCTTTGCGGGCCACTTCATCTGCTTATTCATTGGCCAGTATACCTAAATGAGCCGATATCTATTGAATTGTGATAGAGTGAGCAGTTGTAATAGCCGAGTAGTGTAAGTAAGCTATATTGAATAAAATCGGGTGAAAACTTGTTTCCTTTAGGGGGTTGAACAGTATTTATAGTGTTCCCTCGGAGTAGGTGAAGATCACCCATCGGTTCGGCGCTTGGCGCAGGATGTAAAGGACTGCTTCTTTAATTCCATGAAGTTCCGCTGTTGTTGATGATGTCCTGTGTTGTAGCCGATAAGATAGACTTTGTTTTGTAGAGGGAACTTAGAAGCCATATGACGAAATTTTCTTAGTAAGTGGTGCGGCAGTATAAATCTGAGAATGATGAGTGTAATGCTCGGCTAAGTCGAAGAGAGTAGTCTGCAGCAGTGCGGTCTGTGCAATACGTCTCTTCGAAATACGTCTCTTTGCCTGGTGTACACGGTTAATTAAGAGGTGAAAACTTCCAGGGAGGAAATTTCGCAGGCATTAATTTCTGCAGCTGTCTAACATCATTAAGTTGCTGCATTTTCACAGCTTGGCCGAATGCTGAATTGCTGTGGGTGAGATGTACGCGGTACAGAAACTGCTTCTTCGATGTAATACATGGTGGAAATGACTGCACAATATTTCTGGAGTTCACATGACATCTAGCGGGAGACATCCTGCTTCCGCTACAGTTACCGAGGCTGATGAGCTCGTCGGAAGGCCTAGGCATATTCTTAGAAAATTGTTTCGTGCGCGACTTCTAAAGTTCTCTTGTTTGCTGGTGATAATCGGTGAAGCACCGGTAGGCAATAACGCAAGGTTCCTTCAATATACGCTTTCTCAAGCAGGACCATTGATTGCCACTTACATACCCATCGTGTTACCGCCACGAATTGAACAGTTGTGATGCTGCAGCTATTCTCGCTCGAAGTTTCTTCACCTGAGGTGTCCAGGAAAAACTTCTGTCAATGAATACTTCAAGCAATCGCTGAGACCGTATATAGGTCAGTGGCCGGCCACCTAGGAGGAGCAGATACTTGGTGATATTTTTTTCTCGTGAAACCGATGGCTGCGCTCTTTTCTGGAGAAAAGTGCATACCCCAGGGTGCCAAATACGTGGAGAGGTTCCGTAAAGCTTTTTGAAAAAACGCGAACTTGAATCACTCCAGATACAGATATAGTCGGCGTAAGTTGTCATGTGCATTTCTCGCGGCTATATTCTTGTTATATGTACCAGGGTGATGTTAAAAAGGAGTTGTCTGAGCACTGCACCCTGGAGTACGCCCTTCTCTACGCCGTAGAACTGTGTGGGACCGTTTGGAGTGCATATATATATATATATATATATATATATATATATATATATATATATATATATATATATATATATATATATATATATTTCGTTCTTTTAAATCGCTCTCAATCCATTAATACAGTCTTCCTCCGAGGCCAACACTGACCATGGCTGTAAGAATGGCACGTTTATTGACGGAGTAAAAAGCTGCTTTGATGTCGAGGAAGATAGCCATTGCGATGAGTCCGCCTTCGAGTGAAGAGACGAGGGTGATGACATTATCTATAGCTGGTCTGCCTTGGCGGAATCCGTTCATTTCTTGGGGAAATTTGTGTTGGTTTTCTAGATACCAAGTCGGTCGTTTGTGAACCATTCGCTCCGTGAGCTTGCCAACGCAACTCAGCAGGGCGACGGGCCGGAACGAGGCGTAGCTTGTTGGCTGTTTTGCAGGTTTCAAAACGAGCACTATTTTAGCGAGTTTCTGTTCTGCGGGAACTTCGCCAGAAAGCCGGGAAGAATTATAATATTCTAGGAGTCGTAGGCGGGGTCTGGGATAACTTTGCAATGTCTTCATAGCTTATTTCATCGTGACCGGATGATGTGTGCCTGTTTGATTCGCTGATTGCGGTGTTCGGTATTTCTATTGTGAAAGGCAAATCCAATGCTGGCACTGCCTCTCGTGGGTAGTCAGACTTGTTGCTTGCGGAGGAGCTTTAGGGTAATGATGTTGATGATAACAGTGTGCAGTATCCTCCTGACAGCTCTTTGAGGGTTTTCCGTTCGTGAAGAGATAGTGCGGTGAAAGGGTGAAGCTGTTGGAGTGGCGTGCGCATGCCTCTAAAGATACGCCATATTTTGGCTGCCGGTTATCGAACATCCACTGTGGAGAAAAAGTCGTGCCATCTTTGCGAGCTACGTTTATTCAGGTAGCACCGGATATGACGTTGTGTCCGTCGGAAGGCCGGAAGGTCTTCTAGACACTTTGTGCGCAATACTTTCCTTTCAGCTCGCCTGCGAATAGCACACAGTTTTTTAAACTCCGCATCGTTTGACGGAAATCTCTCATTTTCATCTGAAACGCGTGTGTATGCTCTAAAGCAATGAGGCATTATACAGAGTAATTCTTCGTCCTTGGAGGCAGCAGTAATTCCTTTGCTAGCGGCGCCTTTGTATTATGCATCTCAATCTGTAGATCTTGTAACTAATTTCTTTGGTGACATCTTCGCACCAACAGCTAATGTCATGATTGCGTTGTGATCACTCCTCCGTGTTTCCAAGTTGGCGCACCAGTGAAACTTCCGGGCAATTGAGCTTGTTGCGAAGGCCACGTCGATGCTGCTCGTAGTCGAAAAACCTCGTAGATATGTAATACTGCCATCTATTAGAGGTTCAATGGAATGCTTTGAAAGGAGCTCTACGAGCTTGGCTCCTTGCGCACAAGTGTGTGATGTGCCTCAAATTTCCTTGTAGCCATTGAAGTCTCCACAAATACGTGGGGAGAAGATATTCTTGAAATAAAATTTTCAAGTCAAGGCGTCGAAAGGCTTGCCTGGCTCTAGGTGTACTTCACTGAGTGTGTATTCTTGTTTACCGATTATTGGAAAAACGTTAATTGTCGTTGTGGGGTGGAATGTCGATCTCCGAGGCCTTTACAGCCCTCAAAGCCCTTGTTCGCGCACAACGAGGGTTGTGCGCGAACAAGGGCTTTGAGGGCTGTAAAGAACACAGGAATCAGTATGCGTGTGACATCTTGGTCGGTGTTTCCGTGTTGATGTCTGTCGCAGATCTCCTTGTCGTGTTGCGGTGACTGAGACTGGTGACAGTAAAGCTGGATTGGCTGGGTCTTGGAATTGCACGTTTCGATGATTTTGATGAAGACGACACGCCCACGAATTTCCCGCGTTTATTTTGAGTAACATATGCGTACGTGTTACCACATTTATTTTGGCTTTGTGGTGGTTGTTCCTGGGAGACGTCTTTAATACTCGTGAACACCACATGAGGGTTAAGCGATGGTTCGTTCCGCCTTGGTGGCTTCCCTTGTGCTTGCTCCAGCGTGAATGCAATTGTCAGCGTTGTCCGAATGAATGTACTCAAGGCAAGGTTCAAATTTTAAGAAAAACTCTATTGTGCTAAGTTACAGGTGAATCGGCAGTGGTTACACGTATAAGGAAACTGGACTTGGTGCAGGAGCAGGATCGGATACGTCCGACGCCGCTCGCGTCTCGGCTCGCTCTGCGATGCGTTGCTCTGCGGTCCTGGCTCGAATCTCGGCTCGTTCTCCCCTCTCTGGCGATGCGTTGCTATGCGGTCCCGGCTCGAAGGCTCACTTTTGTTTTTTGAATGTTCGTTGAACCAATGGGAAACCGCGTCGAGTGGACGCGCTCAGGGCTCGGAGTCCACGTTAACGCAGTGCAGTGTTCCCCGAGCAAGCACGGAGACGCTGCCGGAGAAGGAGGCGCTGCCGGAGAATTCAGCTGTGCGAACTCGAGTGCCGCTGACACGGCCCTCCCGAAAATTGCGCCTGTCCTCAGGCGTGCGTGTCGTTAGATGGCGATGGTTCCGTAACTTTTGGGAGCGGCTCCTTATATCTACGAAGTTTCTTTACGTAGACGATTTTTTGGTTGGTCATGCCCGGTGTGTGGGGTACTCTTTGGATCTCGGCCCTGTTTCCTCCGACGAGGGCCGTTATCTCGAACGGGCCTTCATAGCGATGGTCTAATGTGCGTCGAGCGCTCAACTCAAGCAGGACGAGGTCCCCCGTTATGAACCTCGGAGTTCACCGCTTCTTGTCGTATCGGACCGTTGTTTTGCGCTGACTCTGCAGTAGCCTCTCTCTTGTCTCCGCACGTCCCCTTGCCAAGCCGTGTAGTCTATGAGACTCGTCGATGTCTCCCTCGACTGAGGCGAAGTTGAGCTCTCCTGGCAGTTTTGGGTCGTAGCCGTGCATCAGTCGAAATGGGCTGTGGCCACTGTGACGATGCTTCGTGGCGTTGATTGCTAGCGTTACTCGGGGTAGTTCCTTCTGCCATTTGTCCTTGTTGTTTAGCATTTTGCGTAGCACCTGTTTCAATGTTCCTAATATTCGCTCAATTAGTCCGTTTGATTGTGGCCAGTACGGTGGGGAGTTCTGATGAGCAATTCCCAGTCTGTGATGGAATTGGTTGGTTTTCTTGTTCACGAATCCCTTGGCTTGGTCCGTAATAATGACGCTGGGAACTCCAAATCGCGGAATCCACCGTTTGTCATGAAGTCAAAGTAGTGCGTCGACGAAGTGCTCGGTACGGTCACGGCGTCCATGTATCTCGTGGCGTGGTCGATACACACGAGGATGTGGTCTCCCTTCTCGTTTAGCGGACCCATGTGATCCAGGGATATCACCGCGTTTGGCTCAGTAGGAATATCGCGTGGGATGAGGCAACCTTCATTCCGTGTGTGCGGGCGTTGATAGTCTGGCACGTGTGGCAGGAGTCAACATACTCGCGTATGTCCTTTCTCATCCATGGCCACCAGTACTTTCGCTGCATCAGGTCTCTTGTCTTCTCGACGCCTAGGTGGCCGTTGTTGTCGTGGAAAACGATCATCACACTGCTTCGGAGGGCCGCGGGAATGATCACCCTCCGACGGACCCGTCCTCTCTCGAGAGATGTCTTCACCAGTATGTCGTTTTGGATCTCGTAGCCTGAAGATTTGTGCTTGGCCTCCTCCCGAAATCTTTTGCAGTCAGTATCCCTCTCCTGAAACTCGCGTAGGCGACTGTGTTTGCCTACCACTACTGCGTAGCAGTGGAGGTCTCGGGTGGAAACGCCCTGGTCAAAAGCCTCTGCAGATTCCGACTGCCTCGAGAGTGCGTCAGCAGCGGAGTTCTGGCGTCCTGGCTTGTGCTTGACGTCGAAGGTGTACTCTGCTAAGACGAGCGTCCACCTCGCAAATCTGCGGTTGCTGGCTCCCTTCTGGACGAGGTATGACAAGCTGAAGTTGTCCGTGAACACTGTAAAACGAGGACCTCCTCTTAGGTAGACTGAAAAGTTCTCAGTGATCGCCCAGTGAAGCGCCATGCACTCGAGCATATTAGAGTGTAGACTACGATCGTGCTCGTTTAGTGATCTGCTTGCGTACTCTATGATTCGCTCCTTTACATCTTGAGTTTGAGAAAGCACCGCACCCAGCCCGGTTTGCGAAGCGTTGACGTTAACATTAGTCGGGCAGTCTGGGCGGAAGCTCGCCAAAATCGGCGGGTTCTTCAAGGCGTGTTTTATGGCGTTGACGGTTGCTTCATGAGCGTCAGTCCATACGAATGGAACGTCCTTCGCCAGAAGGTGCCGTAGCTTGTGCGTGACCTTTGCAAACTCCAGTATGAACTTTCGGTAGTGGTTAGCGAACTCCAGGAAGGAGTACAGCTTCTTTGCGTTGCGATGCGGCTCGAACTTCTCGACAGCGGCAACTCTGGATTCGTCCAGTGTTCGTACTTCGGCGAAGATCACGTAACCCACGAAAGATACTTCGTCTTGAATCAACTGGCATTTCCGGAGATCCATCTTCAAGCCGTTGATCACGACTCTCCTGAGTGCTTCGTTCAGCAAATCCAAAGCCTCCCTCACTGTTGTGGCTCCCTGCCCGACATCGTCCATGTACGTAGCTGTCCTAGGTAAGCCATCGAACGTGCGACGCACGACTCTTTGCATGGTCTGAGGGGCCTTGCAAAACCCAAAGGCCATTCGAAGGTATTCGTACTTTCCGTCTGGCGTGACGAATGCAGTCTTGTGTACGTCGTCCGGCTTCATTCGTATAGTCAGAAATGCCGTCTTCACGTCCAACACAGTGAAGTAAGCCGATACGTCGCGCATGACATCGTCAATAACGTCTTCTATGATGGGCATTGGATAAGAAGAGTTGATGGTTTTCTCGTTGAGCTTTCGATAGTCGTGTACCATTCTTCGTGGAGTCGTCGGGTGGTGCGTTTGGTCGACGACTATCGTTGGGGCACCGTACTCGCTTTTGCTCGGCCTTATGACGCCCTTGGAGAGGTAGTCATTCACCTGTTCTCGGATGAACTTGCGATCAGCCGGTGAGCACCTGTACGGCCTCGACGACACTGGTATATTGTCTCTGAGTTTGATGCTGTGTTCGGTGTGAGTACACACACCCAAAGTGTTGCCTTTGGAAGTGAACGCTTGGTGATGCCTTAACAGAATTGCGTGAAGTTGTTCCCTCTCTGCCTCGGTGGCATCCTTCGTTATCGTCCGTGTGGCGTCTTCGACTAGACTCGTGAAGTCTTCATCGGGTGCGGGACATTTAGTGTTGAGGCGCACGTACTCTTCGTCTTTGGAAACACTCTCGTCTGATCGCCGGCAGAACGTCGCAATAAGCGTTTCCCCGGTGCGGTGTGGTGTGCCTTGTTTCGGGGGTGGCACTTCGGACGATGAAAATTTTCCGAAGGGCTCGACTGGAATGATTGTCACATCGTTTGACGTGTGAAACGTTACGTCGACGTTCGCGACTCGTCGCCAGTCTGATCCCAGAATCAGGTCGATGCCGCTGGGCAGTTCCGTTACCACGACGTCTTCGAGTCGCACATTCGTGGTGCCCAGTGCTACATCAAGCATTGCAGCGAGAGTTGGGCATATGCTGCGGTTGAGAACTTCAATGTTCTCGTGCGATACCCCTGCGTGCGTGGGAATGTCGTCCGTCAAGGCATTGGCACTCATGATGGATAAGTTGGCGCCACTGTCAATGCACACGCGGACGGGTCGGTTGTTAGCAGTACCGGACACTATTGGTAATGTGCCGCCCGTCGAATGCAAAAAACAGTTCGCTTGCCTAGGTGACATAGTCCCTGTTTCGTGGCTGCTTTTGTCCTCCTTCGCTCGTTTCTCGTCCACTCTGATCGTTGCTGGCGTTTTCGGCTTTCTACAATCACGGGACAGGTGACCGATGTCACCGCAGTTGAAGCACGAACGAGCAGAGATGGGCCGCGGGTGTGGAGCTCCCGAGAAATCGCTGCACGGGTTGGCCTTCGGCAAGTTGGTAGAGCTGCTGGCTGGCACCCGCTGGTTCGAACCCTGACCACGGCTCGCTGTAGATGATGACGGTTTTTTGTCGTTCTCTGCACACATGGTCGTGCGACGCCTCGCGTCGAGCAAAGCCGCTCTGTCAATGAGTTCGATTACTGTGCCACACAGCTGCGCTGCGAGTGTGTTGGCCCATGTGTCGTCCTCTACGCCGCTGATAATGAGGGAAATACGTTCTTCCTCTGCTAAACGGTATGGCGCCTTGTTCAGAATGGCGTTCTTTGAGTACATGTACTCGACGATGGTCTCGTGGCTGTGAAGGCGTCGCTTCGTCTGCAGTTCGAGGAACTCCTGCATTGTCAGCTTTCGTTTGAATCGGAGAATGAGCGCTTCCTTCCATTGCTCCCAGGTGTCATACTGTGAGCCGTAGGCGCTGTGCCAATCCTTGGCAGATCCCGTCAAGCGGCTTGCTGCTGTCACCAACGTCAGCGATGGCGTCCAGTGGGCGAGCGCTGCCATTCTCTCCACTTGCGTAATCCATTCGTGAGCACTTTGTTGCGGCGTCCCATCGAACAAGGGGATTGAGGATGACGTGTCGCTTGTGGAATCAATCTGGATCGGGCTCGTCGTCGGTGGACCTCTCGACAGCGTGTTGGCGAGCAGGGCTTGTGTGTTCACGAGCGCGGCGAGGATTCGGGCCATGGAAGGTTCTCCCTCGTGCGTTGAAACGGTCGGTGCGGCGGGGCATGCCGCGTCTTGGTTGGTGCCGTCGTTCAGTGACGGTGGTCGCGTCGAACCCGAGGACATCGTTGTGTCAGCAGAGACGAAATGGTGCAGCCCGAGGGTTGGAGTCGTCACCCGTTCCGTTGGCAGTGAAGCATTCTGATGGGCTTCGTGCAATGTCTCACGTTCACTCGTGGTCGCATGGTTAAGCTGGGCTCGCAGGCTGCTCAGTTCAGCGCAAAGCTTCGCGTTGTCTGCGGACAGTGTCTTCAGGTGCGCCTGCCTGTCGTCGTCGCAGGCAGCCTGGTCCTTCGTTGACGAGTTCGTCGGCTCTAGGGCTTGGCGAGGGATGTTGTCGCGGATGATTCTTGCGATGAGCTCGTCCTTTCGTCCGGAGCACCGTAGACCTCGTGCTCTCAGCTCGTCGACGAGTTGCTATTTCGTTGCATTGGTCATCGTGCTGTGGTCGAGGGTCGTGAACACGCTTTCGACGATGGTCGTTTCGGAGTCCCGAGACGATGTACGGCGTGGCGTCACTCCTTCTCGTGGCGTCGTTTCCTCCTCCGCATGCAGCTCGGTCGATTCACATCCTGTCGGCTGCGCCATGTCAGCGATGTCCGAATGAATGTAGTCAAGGCAAGGTTCATACTTTCAGAAAAACTGTATTGTGCTAAGTTACAGGCGAATCGGCAGTGGTTACATGTATAAGGAAACAGGACTTGGTGCAGGAGCTCGATCGGACACGTCCGACGCCGCTCGCGTCTCGGCTCGCTCTGCGATGCGTTGCTCTGCAGTCCCGGCTCGAATCTCGGCTTGTTTTTCTCTCTCTGGCGATGCGTTGCTATGCGGTCCCGGCTCGAAGGCTCACTTTTGTTTTTTGAATGTTCGTTGAACCAATGGGCAACCGCGTCAAGTGGACGCGCTTAGGGCTCAGAGTGCACATTAACGCAATGCAGTGTTTCCCGAGCAAGCACCGAGACGCTGCCGGAGAAGGAGGCGCTGCCGGAGAATGAGACGCTGCCGGAGAATTCAGCTGTGCGAACTCGAGTGCCGCTGACACGATTGTAGCAGCCTTCTTTTTAATGCATCCTCCATATGAAGCAGGGTGTAGACCACCGCAGTTTGCACATTTAGCTTGTGCTCTTCAGGTTCAATCCTTCTTCGAGTGACGCCCAGCACACACTTTGTCGCGTACCGGGCCTGTGCAGTGTCTCAATATGTAATGACGCCTTTGACACTTGTAACAATGTGTAGTTTCCTCAACGTATTCGGCGACCCGCTAACTACAGAAGTTAGTGTACCTCTTGTAGGTAGTGGTGAATTCTTGCCAAATTCCAAAATGACAGATCGACGACGTACCTCTTCGACTTTTCCTCCCTCTTCGGGTGTGAAGGTGGCGAGCCTCCTCTTTGAAACGATACCTTGATCCCGTAGATAGTCTCGTAGTTCTTCATTTGAGTAGCTCAGAGCGACATCTTGCGTTTTTCAATAGTTCGCCATGTATGAGTACAGAACTCGGGCTTCTACAGCTACTGCAGCCAGTTCAGTCACAGTGAGCAAACGGTATGCAGCGGGCAGGGTTGACGTTGTAACCACAAAGGATTCAACCTTGTTGAGGCGATCGTTGAGAAATTTCTCTTGAGCCTAGGTTACAACCGCTGATGCCATAATGCTAGAGTAGACCTTCCATAAGCTTCCTCCATCCACGGTAGGTCGGAAGACGATAGGAACGCCAGTACCTTTTTTTTTCTTGTAGGACACAACCGCGAAGGGCGCTTCATCCATATCATCTCCATTTTTCTCCGAAGGACCGGAGCTGTCCTGCTCATCGTGCCGTCGCTTGCTTACAAGGTCATGGTCTGTAGTTCCCTCTACAGAGGCTACAAGAGTAGTACTTGCCACCGCCACCATAGATGCGGCATCGAGTGCATCTAACGGTGATGTTCTGTGTGGTGGTGGGTACGGCGCAGCGTGCCTAGAAGTTCGTCTCACGTGTTTCTCGAGATAGACGGGAGCATCCAGGTAGTTACGGGTGGAGTACGAAGCCCAGGAGAGTGATAGGGACTGCGAGACTTAGAAGAATATCGAAAAATTGGAACTGGACTAGCACAGCCGGTGCATTAAAGCTTCTCCGTCTTGATAACCTTCCGGAACAACTTCTCCTAGATAATATTCACGACTTTATATGAATGACTCACAAAACGTACCCGTGACAGCTTGAAACAAATTCAAAGCCCTTGCCCCTCCATATTGAAGTTTTAATTTGAAAACTAAACAAATGCAAGCAGAAGTCAGCTGCTAAAGCTATGCAACTCGTACGTCAAAATTTTCAAGATTTTCTTGATTACCTAAAACTGTGAAATCGGCCCTATAGGCGCACCCAGTATTAGTTTTTTCAGAAGCTATTCATCTAAAAAACAACCAAACTATCTTACTACGATAAATCTATCTTTTTGAAGTGGATGATTTCTCAAGCTCTTTCATTCTAAATTTTATCACCGCAGCAAACACTGTTATTACTTAGTGCCATGAACTTCCAGTGCGCATCACCGAGGTAAATCTTTGGTGTAATCAATGCCATATATTCCCCATAGGTAAGTCATTTAGAAACAAAGTGACCTTCTTAGCCATCGTTCTTTTTTACTGCAGTATACTGTTACACCAAGACAACATAAAAACGCAAAGACCAGACAGACATGTCCGCATTGTCGCATAGTGCTACATAGACTTTCGGATCGACAGGGCTGTCAAAAACACTTGCGTTTCTTTAGCCCATCAGTGTTGTCAGCACTTGTGACGACCTTAGGTCTTTCAACGGAGACTGCGGTACTTCTGCTGCTCAGACAAAACTTGGTAAGTCTCCCAAGTGGCATTGTAACCACTCTGTGGCTCACTGATGTTTCTATGTGGTATGTTGGTATGCCGGCATGTTCAAGACATCTGTTGAAGCTCATTCCAGATGGAATTTTTAACACTTGTGTTGAGATATGCACGCTAAGAACACGTATTCATTGAGAACGTATGATGAGAAGCCACTAGGCTGCTCACCTCCACATTGCTCAGTGCTGAGTGTCTGGGAGAAACGGTCTCCTTATGGGTAAGAAAGAACACGGTTACGTCGCATTTCTGTTCATACAGTAAATAGTGTAAACGAAGTCACCAGAGCACGTGAATAAATAAGATCTGATAGAGAATACAGGAGCACATGTCCCTCAGCTTTCATAAAGTTTGACTGACCATCAGAATGCACTAGATTTTCATGTTGGATGAGTGGGTGTACAATAATTATAGCTTCTACGGTGCGAAAGAACACTATACCAAGAAAGCTCTGTCCCGTGTTCATTCTTGTATTCTTTTGCGTCTCAAAACGAATAATCAGCATGAGCCTCAACCCCCTCCTCCACTTCCACCTTTTTCTGGAAGTGGTCCTTGTAGGCAGCCTTGTTGCAAATCCAACAAACGAGGCAAGACTTTCTTCCAGCTGAGCAGTGCTGTAACTAACGACGCGTGGTAGGCTCCCTCTGAGCCACCTGTGTATTGCAGAGAACCAACCAACAGTGTGCGTTGAGCGATAATGTGCCTATGTGCTGGCTCTTCTGTGATTGTGAATAAATTAAATCAAGCCTATCTGCGACTTTCCTTTAACAACAGGAATGTGTAAAACATCAGAATTAATTCCCGGAACCCATTAGTTCTGTGAGAATAAGATGAACGTTACTAGTCGAAAACGGGCACATAGCCTTAAAAGAGCTGCGTTGCTCCACACCAGTGCCACTTGTCAAAGGTGGTGGGGTCTGAAGTCTGTCGTAATGAATGCATGAAGACTAACGAGCTGGAGAGACTTCAACTCCGTGAAACGACAAGCTATGCTCTATTCGTGCCAACTTGGAGCGCTAGCCCGTCCATGCGGCTCGGCATTCCCAATCCAACAAACGCTTTTATTTATTCTATGTATGCACAAAGAAGCAACTACGGCAGTCTGGCTAGTCTGTATAAAATAGTGAAGGACGTGGCATGCCACACTGTTCGCTCGAAGAAAAGGTATCTACATATAATGTTCAGACAACTTGAAAAGTTGGAAAGATATCTGGCCACTCGTATCCGTGTAGCTACTAATCTAGAAAGCACTCACTGGAACTCAACTGCGCTAAGTGAGCACCCTCAGGTGACATTTTCTTCTAACTACCATACAAAAAGCAACACATAGGCTGCTAGAGGCTAAGTTGGGATGGAATGCGTAAAATTTGTGGCCAAACTTTAGCAGTATGCGAAGACGAGAGTTCCCTCACCTACCATTGGGCAGTTAGTCGTACTGGAAAGACCATGTCCCATGCTCAATGAGATGTTTTTCGTTATTTATAAAGTTCTGAGACGCACTGGGCCACTTTATTTACGTACCTTTGAAAGACACCTAACGTTGGTACTTTTGAAGAGGCAAAGTTCAAACAACTGAGAACAACAGAGGGTTATGTTTTCACAACTTGTTACAGCGGTGATTCCGTTTGTGGTGCATGGTGCGTCCTGGCTACAATTTAAGAGCGTTTGTTTGAATCCATGCGAACTGCGCCCGTTCACACGGGAGTTGGTACTATACGAGCCGCAGCCCACTGTCTTCGTTGTGCGAATGAGCACTACAACAGCGTTAAACAGTACCGGGCGCTTTTATAGTAATATTTGTGGTTTAGCGTGCCAAAACCATGTCATGATTACGAGGGACGCCGTAGTGAAGAGCTGCGGAATATTTCAATCATCTGGCATTCTTTAACGTGCACTGACATTGCAGAATACACGGGCTTCTACCATGTGACCTTGTCCACCTCGGTTAAACAGGGGATACTGTGTTCGGCTGCTTACCTAGAGGTCGCGGCGGTCGCATTTCGATGGAGACGAAATAGCATAAAGGCCCGTGTACTGTGCGATGTCAGTGCAGGTTAAATGATAATAGATGGTCAAAATTTTTGGAATTCTCCACTAAGGCCTTTTTCATACATAATCAAATTGTGGTTTTGGGACGTTAAACACCAAATATTATTAACAGATCGCCTCTATCAAAAGGGAACCGCTACGGCCGGGATCAAACGCGTGGCTTTCTGGTCAGCAGCTGAGCACAGTAATTGCTACATCACCGGAGCGGAAGTGCCGGGCACTTTCATCATTCCAGAAGTGATTTATGTGCTCCCGATCGGCGTGTCCTTCAAAGAAATAAACAACAGACCCCGCTTTTCAGAAGCTAGAACAATGTTACTGCATTATGCATAGAATTCAGCACGGGGAGGGGAGTTCAAAACACTAGAATCATAAACTGATTTCATACCACCCCACCATGGCATACCTCATAATGAGAGCGTGGTTTTCGGACGTCTAATCGCAATTTATTGAGTTTATGCAGACCATGCAAGAATGCTGCATCGTATCAGATAAAACAACCTTTTCATAATGATTCTCCAGCGTGATGCTCACGGCTGATGCACGGAAGCAAGATATCACATACGAAGTTGGGACTGTTCCCGACTTTATGGTGAGCTGCTCTGGCTACTGTTATTTACCCTTTGTTCCATGCGGCTTTCGCAGGTTTGAAATAAAGCGAATTTCAATAAACACATACTTGCTTTCTTGACGCGTCGCCTTGTATTAACCCCGCTTCAACCCCGCCCCCTTCTCTAAATCTGCTTCTATATCAGGCATCGATGGATGCGTTATTAAAAACGAAACCACGGTTTATGCACCAGCAAACGTGCTACGGTTCACATCTGTCTGGCGTACGCAACATGCAATTTCATCACAAGAACCGCAGATACGCACAATATTGGTAAAGGAAAGGGCTGCAGGTATAAAATTTCACACCGCTACAGTGCAACTTCATAAAACACGTTAAGATTGAGCACGTAATTAATTTTCGCCAGAGCTCGCTATGCAAACCATCGTCGCTTCCCGGCAGTCCTACTGTACCCGAGTGTTTTATTTCTTTCCACGTATCAGGAGATATATGCATTGGTGAGCCGCTGGCGTCTGAAAATTATATGCAAATTGGCTTGAAGTTCATGCAGATTAGAAAAGGTAGGATTAAGGTTGGCTTTAAAAATATTTGGCAAAGAGTAATGTAGAAGAGAACAGCGCAAACCGAATTCTAGATGTAATATGATGAAAAAGTAAAAGAAACAGACAAACCGCATGGGGTATTCCAATGGCGTTCTCTAGTCTAATGAAAGCTATTGAATGCACCTATTTTTATAAGTGGAAATGAACAGTAAAACACGTGTTCTTTTACGAAATTAGAATAAAGAGCATTGTGAAAAAAAGGCTATTTACTACACTTCTTGCATATGCGAAAAATTTTAAAAAACCACAGGGAGCTTTATTACTATTGTTATTGTGTGCGTGCGTACTAGTAGGCGCTAGCTTGAGAGAATAAACTTCAGAAATTTGTTGTTTAATTTTAAAGAGGCAAGCCGACAGCTTCGCCTTTCGCTGCCTATTTGCTTCTGCACTTAACTTTCTGTTGTTGATATGACGATTTACATGGAATGAATTGAACAAAAATGAAAGCCTTACTGCCTGAACGAGAAGTGCGTTGTGTCCGTTGCTGAATCATTGATATTGGTGTGTATGGCCGGGAGTCACTTAAAACCAGTACAAGCTCAACATTGCTTAAGGCTGCTTGAGAACTTTGAAATTCAAGAACCCAGTCTAATCTTTGTTCACTTTGTGGGATGATAAATTTAGTCACTTTTTTATTTTGCCAATTAAAGGGACATTTATTTGAAACAGTAAGTTAGTTCAAATAGGCAAATTTCATTAGGAAAATTATTAGGTTGTTCATTTTACCAATGTAGTTTTGTTAACAAAATAAAAAAATAAAGGTCCAAATTTCATTTAGAAATTTCGCGCCGAAATATTCGCGAGTGCCGTCACAAATTTCTATATGCATTCTTCGCAATTTTGGTGGCATTGGCCAAAACATATTTCTCAAAATTTTATCTGTTCAGTGTCTGGCAGTTTCAGGGGGCTTCAATTTTACTGATTAGGGACGACGTATGTCCCAGTAGACGCCTTCAAAATCTATCACGTCATGGCCACTGGTATACGGGAACATCAAGGTGGCGTTGCCCCCCCCCCCCGCTGTATTTTTTATTCGTGCGTTTTCTCGCTGGTCAAGAGCCTTTCTACGGTAAGCTTGGTGATTCATGCATTGCTAGAGACTAATTTAGTAATGTGAGAAAAAGCGGTTTTCCTTTAACGCCTCTTTAATAATTGGATGCTATTACCTATGCAGGCGTACAAAGAAATCGTACGAACGCAAGCCTATTCAAGTAAAACATTTCTCGTTTTCTCGTTCGCAGCACTGCTTCCCGGCTGACTTGAAATTGGGTGTTTGTCTTTATCGGGACGTTACTTGACATAAAACAAAACTGTTGCAGCGGCTATGACCAATGTACAAGGTGAGATTCCGTGTTTCCTGGAGAGTAACAGATGTAAGCGCGAGTACGCACGCTAAAGAAAGTGATAAATTACATGAAGAAAAGTTTAAATGCTTATACCTCTAATTAAAAAGAAAACAAGACAACAAAGCAAAGGTAGAATGTTAGCAAGCATGAGGCTGCCCTAGAATAAATCGGTTCCTCTGCAGTTGTCGCATAGGAAATAGGCTTGAGACTTATGTTAAAGGAGCAGTAAAAAGCACAACAATTATTCGAATACTACTAAAGTATCATTTCAGAATCCCGAAAACACTACTATTACCAGAACATGAGGCTTCTAGACGAAAAAAAAACATAGGGTCTAGGTGCCACCTTATGATTGCTGAACGAAACATCATAGCTTCATAGAATTGAAAGACGTCTACTGGACCCTACGTAGCTTCTAATTAATAAAAAAGAGCGAAATGGTCCTCTGTGGGTGCCATAGACCTAGCGTACGAAGGTTCCGAAAATTTTATTCAGCCATTGTCACAAAATTATGGATAATACATATTGAATGTTTCACTTCACACGCGGAGATTTGAGCACATTGTCAGGAATGAAACTTCGAACCTTGGTATTCTCCTCTAATAACAAACTTGTCTTAGTGAAACATATCGAATTGGAGTTCCCAGGGTACAGTCTGTTAATCTGAGCCACGTGCAAGAAATTTTAATAGGCGTCCAGACTAGCAGTACGCTTCAAGGCGACGAATTTGAACGTTGTGGGGTCTAGAAATGGCGCGCGCCACCACCACGCTCTTGGAGTGAATGGAGAAAACAAACATGGTCGGAAGAAACCAAACGATACACACTTTTATTTAACTAATTTAGAACTACGATATCGTCCGCCGAATCATTGTAACACAAATCGTGTTCAACACGCTAGGCATTCTTACACAATATTACCATACACTCCAAAACATGACAAACACAATAACACACACAAGGCGGCGTCGCCAACGCCTGACTTACCACGAGGGCCCCCGACGTGCAACTCGTGGTGCCACGCCCCTGGGACCCACACTAGAGGCAACCGTTCGCGGCAATCGCCACGCGCAGAAGAAACCAGCTTATTTCTTGCTCGCCGCTACCAAGGCTTGTCGCCGCCGGCACTATACCATGATGATGATGATAGTGGTGATAAACGCTCGCATGCCACCTACCACCTGGTAGCTGTAACTCGAAATGCGGTTTTTGGGCGAGACACGTGCGCCACGCAGCGCAAACAACTGTACAGGGGGGGTCAGCAACCCCCCAACATAGGCTTGAGCAGCTTTTCACAAGCCAACTGAAAAGCTCCAACTTCTGCCTTTTCAGAGCAGTCACGTCTGACAATGCAAGATGACGACACCTTACATCCACAAACATATACTTAAAATAAAATGCTCCAAACGTGACAATATTCTTTCGAACTGCCAAAAATCTGAGACGTATCATCAGTCAAATTTTATGCCCAACAAGACTGGTTGATGACGCCATAAAACACACAGAGAAACTGAACCGGGTTAATCAGCTTGCCACCAGTTTAAAGTGTTCAAATACATCCCTGTATAATCTAGTTCTCACTCATTCAGCGTCAGCCTCTAATGTCGCTGCCATATTGAAGCAACATCATAACATACTAACAAAAAGTGAGTGACTAAAAATATTTTTTCTAGAACCAAGCAGCGTCGTTTACGGACAGTCGAGAAACGTACGCAATGTCCTCGTAATAAAGCTCGCTACCCGTGAACGAAATGGTTGCGCTTTTAGCTAGGAGTAAGCCGCGACACACACACACACACACACACACACACACACACACACACACACACACACACACACACACACACACACACACACACACACACACGTACGTACGTACGTACGTATGTACGTACGCACGTGCACAGTGCAGCATGGTTTAAAAGACACAATCACGCATCGCGGTTTTGAGGGTTCCGAAATAGTTCGCCAAGGATTCAGCAATAGTTCCTGGGTTTCTTTTGTTGCCCAAAACTGACTTATGAAGTATTGTTCACAATAGATTGCAGTATGCACCACTAATTTTTCGTTAATAATTGAGTTTTTATTAATTAGTGATTGTACTGGCGACTCTAAGCATACTCACGTAATTATCAAAGTGTCAATGAGGCATATGTAGGCATGCTCAATTGACATCTAATTATGCTACAGGCAGCTACGCTCCCACCCGCAAAAAAAAAAGGCCATGCCTACAAATAAGCTTACTGCAAGCAGCTATTTGTCTGTAGTCCGTTTTGAGAGAAAGCGTTTGGCACTTTGGGACGTTGACAGGTTCGGCATCAACGCGCCTCGTCATCTTGCAGGATATTGTTACCATTTGATCGTACAGCCATCAGCACTTCTAACTCGAACACTCCGATGTGTGGCCTCGGCTCGCTTTGACTGAGGTTAGCGCTGCCAAGCGTTCAAATTAATATGCTTGCTGCTGTTAACAATAGATGTAGTTCGCGTTGGTTTCACTAGTAAATTTCTGTTTCCAGTCTGCCTGACCAGTGAATCGAATGCACTCACTTCGCGTTCCGTTTTCGCCACGTTTTGCTCGCGGGTACGATGTCGCGCGCGCCCATGGCGTTCATTGTTTGATTATCTCGAGAATCAACCATTGCGTGTGACAGCTTGCGCACCTTACCAGTGTGAATAGGCAGCAAAAAATCACATGTATAAAAAGACGAGCAAACACACGTTCATGATGTTTGTAAAAGTTACACAATAAATAAATCTCAAATGCGGTGGCTTTGTTCATGTTCTGATTCAAAAATTTTCAGAGAGGCGTGAATTGAACTATTCTCACAATTGACAGTGTACATTTCTGTTTGGTTCATGGAACATGTCGTCTTGGAGCGCAATGTTTGTGCTTGTTCTGAACAAGAATGCGCATGAATGCAACGGAAACAAAGCAATTTTCCTGCGCAGTTATTGCATTAAAGTTTAAATTGCCATCTTATATTATACAGAAATCGGGCTTCTGGGAAGTTAAACCCCAAATATTTCTTCCAGACCACATGTTCCGTGCAGTGCGAACCGACAAGAAAAGTACACTCTAAATTGCAAGAACAGTTCATTAACGCTGTCAGAAAATTATCGAAACAGAACACGAGCAATGCCACTCCATTTCTGCTTTATAGTGCAACTTTGACAAATGCCATGAACGTGTATTTCTTTGCTTTTTATACATGTAATTCCTTTGGAGCAGCAGCTATGAATTCAAACTCGAAAAATGCGTAAGCTTCAGCACACAATGCCTCGTTGTCAATATAAGTATATGAGAAGGAATGCGATGGGTGCGCGCGATAACGTAGCCACGAGAGTAACGTCGCGAAAATGGGATGCGAAGTGAGGGCATTCGACCCACTGGTCAGGCAGACTAGAAACAGAAATTTACTAGTGAAGACGATGCGTACTACATCTAACCCTAACTGCTGCAAGCATATTATTTTCGACGCTTGGTGGCACTGAGCTCAGTCCAAGCGAGCAGAAGCCACATGTCGGAGCATTCGAGTTAAAGGTGCTGACGGATACGTCACTATCAATGTCCCCATATCACGGTCCACTGTCGTCGTTCATTGTGCATCAAGAGTGCTGTTCCGTTACGGCCCTACACGACCAAAAATGCGCGTTTCTTTTGCTGAAAAATGGCAGCTATCAGTTCCGTACCAACTCTTCCACGAGTGGGGTGGATCTAACCTAGCACAATTGTCAGCCGGCATATATATATATTATCATCAACATCAGCCTGACTACGTCCACTGCAGGACAAAGGCCTCTCCCATGTTCTGCCAGTTAACCCGGTCCTGTGCCTGCTGCTGCCAATTTATACCCGCAAACTTCTTAATCTCATCTGCCCACCTAACCTTCTGTCTCCCCCTAACCCGTTTGCCTTCTCTGGGAATCCAGTCAGTTACCCTTAACGACCAGCGGTTATCCTGTCTACGCGCTACATGCCCGGCCCATGTCCATTTCTTCTTCTTGATTTCAGCTATGATATCCTTAACCCCCGTTTGTTCCCTAATCCACTATGCTATCTTCTTGTCTCTTAAGGTTACACCTACCACTTTTCTTTCCATTGCTCGCTGCGTCGTCCTCAATTTAAGCTGAACCTTCTTTGTAAGTCTCCAGGTTTCTGCTCCGTAGCTAAGTACCGGCAAGATACAGCTGTTATATACCTTCCTCTTGAAGGATAGTGGCAATCTACCTGTCATTAATTGAGTGTGCTTGCCAAATGTGCTCCACGCCATTCTTATTCTTCTAGTCACTTCAATATCGTGGTTCGGCTCCGCAGTTATTACCTGCCCTAAGTAGACATAGTCTTTTACAACTTGAAGTGCACTATTACCTATCTCGAAGCGCTGCTCTTTTCCGAGGTTGTTGTACATTACTTTCGTTTTCTGCAGATTCATTTTAAGACCCACCTTTCTGCTCTCCTTGTCTAACTCACCAGAGAAGGATTGGCCACCCTGGTGCAGTATCTGGCCACTACCTCCCACATGCATACGTCATATATATATATATATATATATATATATATATATATATATATATATATATATATATATATATATATATATATATATATGTGTGTGTGTGTGTGTGTGTGTGTGTGTGTGTGTGTGTGTGTGTATGTATAAGGTAGAAATATTTTCTTAGACACGCTAGCACTATCATGTGATTTTTCATGCTCAAACCACAAACCACTTGTTCAATAGCGTAAAAAGGACTGTCAGTTTTAAGCAGCATGCACTGTGACGGCATGTTTGTTTGTCGTGCAGGATACATGTAATAAGATTACACACGACAATTTTTATGCATTGCCTCACAACTTTCCGCATATATACAATTATGTTGATGGCGGCCTCGTCAACAGTAAATATTTTTCATTGAATGAAATTTTAATCATTAACACAGCTCACAAAGGATTCAGGTTTTAAATGTGAAACACTCCTTGAGAAACCAAAGGTATTTTGAGCATTCCTATCTGCTTACTTCAGTTTACCACTGAGCTCGAGTCCACTGCTTTATTCGTCACCGCTTTGCAAGCTATCCCCATTCGAGCCTTTCTATCTCATCGCGCCACTTTCATTCGCCTCGATTCTACCAAACATCGCCCGTACCAATTAGGCACACGAGGTACACCCCAAGGTGCATTCCTGTCACTCCTACTCTTTAACCTGGCCAGGCAGAACCTCCCCTACCTTCTGCACGAGGTCGAGGGAATACACCACGCACTATATAACGACTATATAACAATTTGGACCAACACCGTCTCCCCAGCACAAATCGAAAAACGCCTACAAAAGGCTGCCCTTCTGGTGAACGCCTACGCTGCTTCGTGTGGCCTAGAGTGCTCTCCAGCTAAATCGGCTATTCTCTCGGTATCCGACTTACCTGCACCCCAGGTTTTCTTCCGTCTGGTCCCATTCCATCAGTCGAAAAAATTCGAGTTCTGGGGCTCCACATCACTTCATCTTTGCATCCCAAGGACACAATAGCAAGCCTCCGACGCACCAGCAAACAGGTGAGCCGTATGATACGGCGGCTATCTACCAGGCGCGGCGGCCTCCGTGGGACCCAGTCCATGCGGTTGGCCATGCGTTTGTGACCAGTCGCGTCCTGTACGCCTCACCTTACTTTAACCTGCGCCATCCCCACGAGCCCCTGAGGGACGTCCTCCTTCGTTCAGTATACAAACGTGCACTTGACCTTCCCATTGCCACCTCCAACAGCCGATTCGAGGCACTGGGGGTACATAACTCCTTAGCAGAGCTGCGGGAAGCTCATAGTGTTAGCCAAATTAATCATCTGTCGCAGACGCCCTCAGAGCAACGTCTACTACACAGGCTCGGCCTCCATGTGATCTCCGATCAAGACACTCCGACGCCTATACCGGAACTTTAGTGGCAAAAACAATGAGTGGAACCACTACCCCGCAACATGAGCCCCGAACTACATCCCGGCCGCAGACTAGCACGTTCCGCGGCCCTTCAGACACAACACTCCGACCGCCCTGGCGTTTTCAACGTAGATGTCTTGGGCCCCTCCCCCTCAGGTCATTTCACGGCCGCCGTGATCAGAGAGAGAAAACATGTTGATGGCCTCTCCTTTGGAGCCAAAACAGTGACGCAAGCTGAAGAGGTTGCCATTGATTTGGCCGCCTCGCATCCTACCTCACGCATTATCCTGACGGACTCGCGCTCAGCCTGTTCCCAATACCTCCAGTGTTCGATCGCCTCACTGGCAGCACACCTACTTCGGGCAGCCTCTTGGCGCTTTAATCCTCACCCCATTCATATAGTATGGACCCCAGGCCACTAGGGCCTGCCCGGCAACAAGGCGGCGAACGCCACTGCCTACGCTTCTCTCATAAGGGCCGTTGCCCCTCCTTGTCACGAGTCGGAATCTGACAATACGAATCTGAAGCGCTTTCGCGAAATTCTTGCCTATTACCGGACTTCGTGCCGCCTCTACCCGGACCCCGCGCGTGGTCTGGAGAAAGCGGGCGAGAGAATGCTACGCCGCCTCCAGACGAACACCTATATCAGTCCGGTGGTCGCCAGGCATTTTTTGCCAGAAATCAGTGGCACCTGCTCGACCTGCCAGGTACTGGCCAATACCTACAACGTCGTCGCTTTGTGCCCTACTAACCCCCTTCCTTTTTCACCCACTTTCCCCATCCCAACTAGAGAGGCTCGGGAGGAGCATTTGCTCGGCTGCTCGACCTTGGATGCTCTACGCTCCTTGGTGAGGCGCGCTCGAGCAGCGGCCAACTACATTGGCATCCTGGAATAGGGTCTTGCCCCTCAATCATGCAATATGGCACAACTCTCTGGTACATTTTCCGTAATAAAATGTTTCTACCACCACCATCGCTTCAAGTAGCCATAAGCAAGGCTGATATCTCTATTGTAAAATATCTCTACATTGTACATTTGCCTCGTAATATTTTCTTTTTCTCGTAACAGTATAATGGGGGGGGAGGGACAGTGATGAAGAAAAGTTTTGCTTTAGTTGTTTTCCCCAGCGTGCAGCCGACAGTGCCCGCTGTCGAAAGTGGGGGGGATCAGCCCCCAACTTTTCACAGTCGGGGGTCTTGCGCCCACCTTGCCCCCCCCCCCCCCCCCCGGCTAATACGCCTATGGCAGCTATTGTGATACCTCACAGTGAACTTGCTCAACACCTACTTTATTTATTTCAGTGCCAGTGGAAATGCGTGCTCCTCAATGGGATTCGTTAGTCCAGTTTAGTTTAATGAGTGGTCGTGATGAAGCGTTACATGTTTGGTAGGGCTAGAATTACTGTATATGCTACCTTTAGGTAGCAGAGCTGCGCATTTGTTTTCAAAACACCGCTAGCAACCATGCACTGCGGATAAGCTGATGCAGAGGCCACGCCTGGAAAACATGGCTGTGCCGCGGAAAGGTGCTGCCTTCCACCTATAATCTATCAAGTCACCGTCTTGTGCTCTGTAGCTGGCTAGTACAAACTGGTGTTTTTATTTCTTTGTTATTTATGTCCTTAAGCTTCGAAAGCAAAGTATTTACGTTGATTCAGCACCGTTTTAGAAAAAAAGAGTCATATATTACAAGCTGTAAGCT
This sequence comes from Rhipicephalus microplus, assembly GCF_043290135.1. Taxonomy (NCBI): domain Eukaryota; kingdom Metazoa; phylum Arthropoda; class Arachnida; order Ixodida; family Ixodidae; genus Rhipicephalus; species Rhipicephalus microplus. The sequence continues at coordinate 290,479,154 of NC_134710.1, read as the reverse complement.
TATCGAGTGGCGATCAACGCTGCTGAAATTTCGGAGGACACATATTACGTGTTTGTCAGCTGCTTTCTATCCTGCGTAGTTGAAGCCACTTGACGCAGCGGCAGTGGCAGGACATGTTATTCGGCATTACTAAACACCCGTCGACGCCGACAGCAAAGTTCAGCCGAGAGTGTTCATATAATTGCTATCACAACAAAACTCTTTTTTACTCCCACGGCACAGTCCCGAAAACAGGTGTTTTCTTTCATCGCCGGACATTCGCACGCCAGGAACATCCACTGGTGATTGGCGTCACGCTTTGTCAATCGGCGACGAGCTTAAGCAAGTTGTTTGCAAAAATAATTTGGGCTTCACCGCCTAGCTATGGTTGCTAGCCAGGCTAGATGGCAGACCTATGCGCAACTGTGCTCCCTTACGGAGCATATAGAGCAATTCTAGGTAAGGCTGCTTGCGTCACACTTGCGTCTGAGCTCTTTCCGAAGGAATATATAGACTGGTAGCGAAGGCTTCATTGAAGCCCATACGTTCAGAAAAAGGCGGCTAATCAGCTACTCATGGGGCTTAGCGCCATCTCTGTCAGGAGGGAACTCTTCCAGCTGAACAGAAAATAAAGCGGAGGTGATGCAACAGCTGGTAAACAAGTGACGCCATTTTGGATGCACTAGTGCAAAATTTTATCACAAACTAGTTTTCATAGGCCCCTGATCGATAAGGACTCGCGCTGAGGCGATCCGCGGCGAGTCATTCCAGAGTGCTCCTCAAGTCAACGCCAGCTAATATAGTAGAAACTCATGACTAAATAATGATGTTTAAGTGTACTACCATTCATTTTGCCTCGGTTTTACAAAGTAACGTATTGTTCGAACTTCTATTCAACGTTTGTGGCATCTTCTGCCGATTTATGGAGGCAACCACCAGTGTATACTAATGGTATCTGCAGCATGGCTTATTTCACACATACGCAAGTTCTTTGGCACGCACAGCGCTTGTAATCTTCTGTTTTAACAGGAAAAATGACGCCTAGTCACGGCAAAAGAATGAGATTTTATCTTTATTCAATTGTTACAATAACTCAAACCTATTACACTGCAGGAAATAGTAATCAGAACCAAAAAAAAATCCGCACACACTCCCTGCGTTATGTTTTTCTTTTTTTGCATTATGCTCTGACAAATTACCGCTGTGTATGTGAACGACGCCATGCGAATTGTACCATGATTTATAACTTGGCAATCTGCTCACCGATAACGCTAATAGTAGTAACTCCATGGTCAAAAAGGAAACCGCACTGCAAGAATACTGATGAAAGAAAGACCAGCAAGCAGTGTATTCCGAACCGTTGTCCTTTTTTTCTGATGTAGAAGACATGGGTCACCCGGCATAGGTTTGTTGTAGCAGCATCCTTGCAAAGCACATTGTTTCCGCAGCTACTGACAAAGGAGTTGGCGTTAAATATAATTCGCATCGTTCCGCTTCCCGTTGGACCATGCACTGAAAACATTCCCCAACGATAAAACGCACCTAACAATTTCGCGTGCAACAGAGAACGCAAGCAAGCGCAGAACACTAAAATACGTGAGGGGGTGTGTCTTGGCAGACAAATGTTACGAGAGGGCCTTGCCATGTGTACCCGTGTAGTGCAAGGGCTGCACTGAGGAATAGTACCGTAGGCAGAAGGTGCTCAAAAAGAGTTTTCGTAATAATAAAAACTGCCATAAAATCTTTGTTCATTACACCTACTTAACATTGTTGGGGAAAAGAAATCTCAATTATAAAACCTATTGATCGCTTCCACTTCGAATGAAACTTGGTTTTTCAGTATTATTGTTTGTTCCCTCCACACATAGTGACGCTTCAATCGCAGCTTCCATACCTCCGCGTGCTCATGTCGCTGGCAATAGCTTGACCGCTTTTCGCCCGAACCTTCGAGACCTATCTAAACAGACCTTGGCTTTCCCAAGGAGATGCAATAGACGTGTTCCCTCTCCAATATGATACGTCTGTCAGATTTGTTCCTTCGTGCTCCCTCTTTGTCACTCGAAGCATTGCCGCCACCGCCGCCTCACAGCGCTCTTAAAGTCAGCGTACGTCAGCGAATGCAGAAACGTTGCATATACGCTTTCCCACTGGTTACCCGCATAGCGCCAGGAACGGTGACATGCTATCTCAAAACCCCATATCGCTTACAGATCCAGCGTGACTGCCAACACTGTGAACACGAGTAATGCTAGACGCTGTCCCACGGATCTGTACACAACTGCACACAAATACTTCATTTGACTTATGCCTTGAGGCATCACATGATTGGTTCTCTCCCCCAAGACTGAAAGCACCCGTGAAGGCTAAAGTTGGGCGATAGCAAGAAAGACCTAGAAGAGAAGGAGGTGAACGGTTAGATCAAGGCCATCTGGCTGGCTTTAAAAAGGTGGTGACCTGTTTGAGGGCGAAGTGTCTGATGCACACAACAGTCTAGCCACGTGTCAATTTTGAGATTTCGAGGGCTTGTTTCATGAGCCGGAAAAAGTCAGTGCACAAATAGTACGTTGTTGCAAATAGCTAACTTATATCTGAATTGAACGTGCATACATGCATATGTGTCACTGACATTTTGATATTAGGTTTGTAGATGAGGATTTTATATAAAACTATCAGTATTCATTGGCTTAAGTAATAAAGAAAATAGTAGTGGACGATCCAATGTACTTTAGGAACAATATCTTTCAGGTTTGCTTTGCATAACGGTGTTGCTGCTTTTTTTCTATCGTGCTGCGTGGTAGTTGGGTCACCCTCTATTTACTGTACCACGTGACCTGCCGGCTGGTGCACCGTAATTGCAGAAAATCCCTAACATTCCGCTTACTAACAATACGCTTTCATCATTTCCCCCGCGGCCTTTCATGGCAACAATAAGCAGAAACAGGGGTTATCACTTGTGCTACTGCTACCAAACTGCGCGCCATACAGCCACCACTACCTTCGCTGCCCTGTCGCGGAAGCCTCACCGGCAAAATCTTACTGTCGTTTTCACGTGGATCGTTGTGGGGCACTGTAATGATCACGCATACGGTCGCAAGCAGGCATATGTGAAGTGGTATATTTTTGTATGCAGTGATAATCTGTAGTAAGCAGAAAAGTACTGATAGTTCATATATATATATATATATATATATATATATATATATATATATATATATATATATATATATATATATATATATATATATATATATATATATATATATATATATATATATATATATATATATATATATATATATATATATATATATATATATATATATATATATATATATGTAAATACTTATTATTCTTTAACACATTGAAGATCGAGTGGTTGCACAGATATCGCCCTCGGCCGAGGTGACACATGTTGCCATGGGGGCGACAAGCGCGTATATCACGACAGCCTCCCAGCATGAAGCCCCAGCTATGAGGGCTTTCGACACGTTCTTTGTCGACGAGGCTCCCGCTCTCCACGCGCGTCACAGCAGCTTCGCATTATGACCGTCATTACTCCTGGCTTCTCGGCGCTTGCTCTTGTTCTCCCGACGTCGCTATACAGAGCTCACAGGCATCACTGCAAACTTCGGCCGCTCCCCATTTTTATGTTGCTAGCCTCGTTCGAAGTCTCTCCAAGGACACGTATGATGGCCTCTTTGCGTCGCAAGGCGAAGGCCCTTTCATTTGAGCACCCATATTGTTCGTCGAGCTAATCCTTTTAGGTACAACATTTGTAGCAGTGTCCCCTGTTTTCTTTCTCTTTTTTCTTTTCTTTTTGACACATCTGGGGATAACGGCGAAGGTTCTTTTAAGTTCTCAAGCTATTGCTGACACTCTGTGCACTGACGAGGTTATTAACGGTGCCAAATGGATGTCAGCGAAGGCGCTGTACTAAAATGGGATTGCTAAGAAAGCGCTTATTTCTGCGTTCAGCGTAAGCTACGCGTCATTCATTATGGCTGAAAGTACGCAAGCAAACATCGACTTGAGCATGACGACGCTTTATTTTTCCTCTTTAATTCCAATAATGGTACGCTACGTTTAGTATGGAGCAAAGTGTTCATTAGGGCCGTTTAATGGATGCGTTAGAACGGTTGTGGCACGGGTAGGGATAAAATAACATGATCCTAAAGGCTCAGAAAGTGCCGACGACACTAATGACGCCCCTCACGTAGAGAGTTATTGCTGTTCTTGTTCAGTGTCCGATTCTCGCAACGCTAAGCAGAAAATTGGTCTACTAAACAATGTTGAAAAATGTTGCATTTTGAAGCGGAATTTCTTAAACGAGCTGCCCATGCATTTATGCCACGGGCTTTTCAATTGACAGATATATTTGCGCGTCCGGAACAGCCTTACGGAAGTAGCCTGCTAGCCATGTTCAATGACAGGTCGCGTCCGCATGGCTGCTGCAGACGCCTAAATAAATCTGTCTAATGTTTGAACGGAGCGGTGAATCAGCAAATCCTAATATTACTTCCGGGGTAACATAATATCGATTGATACACCAATGAAAACAGTTCGACAACAACATATTTTATAAACTTTGTAGAAAAGTTTTAAAGCGGGTTCCTCCATAACGCCCACAAGGGTAGTATGTATGGAAGCATCGCTCCATCCTTTCGTAGATATCTGAAGGCTGACGAGTTGTCATATTCCAGTCACGCTTCACTGCTTCTCTTGGAAATTCGGCACACTTACCATGTGTTGGCACTTCGCCTTAGAGACGCGTAGATTGAAAAATAGCCAGAGAGGATAACACGACGTGCATTGCATGAGTAAGCTGGGAACACATGATGGGCCTTGCCCGTGCTTTCTTCTCTCCATCCCGTATTTTTTGAGAAATGTTTCAATCCGAACCTTAATACCTGTTCACTCAGTGCGCCAAATGATGTTACCCTTGTTCATACCGACAATATTCATACACTATTAGCGCTTAAGCCCTCAGTGTCAGTTAATAATGAAGGTCCTTCAGTGACAATTAGGATCGCCCTTGATTCGTGTTCAAATGTAGTGAATACATTGCCTCAAAGAATTTCTTCTCTATCACTTATTAGTCACTGGTGTCCGACCAAACTATAGTGTGGATGAAAGATTGATTCATTGATATGTAGGGTTTAACGATCCAAAACCACGATATTATTATAAGAGACGTCGTAGTGAAGGGCTCCGGAAATTTTGACTACCTGAGGTACTGCGCCTGAGTGTAAGCACACTGGCCTACAGCATTTGTGCCTCCATTGCAAGTGCAGCCCCGCTGCCATGATTTGATACCGCAACCTGCGCGTACAGCCGAGTACCTTAGCCACTAGACCACCACGGTGGGGTGGTGTTGATGAAAGGGGTGTCAGATTAAGGAAGACGTGGAGGCAAAAGTGTGCCGCGAGCCCTTCTGTGACGGATACCTCAGCAGCGCCTATCAGGGAATTCATTTCGTCTCGGCATGTGATATAGTGCTGGATTAACCTTGTATATGCATACTTCTGCAGATCGCAAGTTTCTTAAATACGCATATATATATATATATATATATATATATATATATATATATATATATATATATATATATATATATATATATATATATATAATGTGTGTGTGTGTGTGTGTGTGTGGTAAAGAAGGTAAAGGAAAGAAGTGTACACTTAAGGGCGGTTTTTCATGTTTTGACACAATACTAATAAGATCGAACAGACAATAATGCCAAGAAAAGTATAGAAAAATTATTAGACCGAATCGTGATGTTAATGGGAAGAGAGAAAAGTGGGTGAAAAGATAACTTGCCATAAGAAGATACGAACCTGCGAGCTTCGAATAACGCGTTCTATGCTCTACCACTGAGCTACCACGGCGGCTATCCCCCCAGCCACTTTATTGGGCATATATTTGAATTAAAACGTGGGAGTCTCGTACGTGGAGCCTCGTTTAAACGAGGGGTTAGCTGCCAGCTCGTAATAAGTTGACGTGCAGTGACGCCAAACAGGCTCATAAAGAGTGTGCCACATTTGGCGCTGACTGACACTCCCACGTTTAAATTCACATATATACCCTGGGGGCCTGGGGGGATAGCCGCCGTAGTAGCTCAGTGGTAGAGCATCTAACGCGTTATTCGAAGGTCGCTGGTTTGGTTCCTGCTCACGGCAAGTTATTTTTCAAGTCAGCGCCGGCTGGGTGCTCTATGCGACCAAACGGGAAATCTGCTCCTCTGGCTGATGACCCGGTCGATCATTGCATGGAGCTTGCCTTCAGCAGTACACAATGCAAAGTTCTTTTTCCTTAGTATACATCTCAACACCATGAATATGTCGACGCTTATTTTTTCTTGTAAGCTTGTAACTTTCATCTCATCCTATAAATGGCTATAGCGTTAAGATGGTGCATACTGAAAGTGTATAAGTTCTGCATCTAATGAGAGGAGAAAAGTAATTTTTTCGTTTATCGAACTCTCTGTAAAAGCCTGGGTAAGAGGGATCACGACGGGTGTATTTCATTCCTGGAAGAAAGCGTCTCCATCCAGCCGAGCTACGGAAGTGCATCCGCACGTACTTTAGCGCAATGGGAGTGCTTTGACTACTGCACTTAAGTGAGATGGAATCGCAAGTTGTCATTCTGTTTTACTTGTTTTTTTTAATTCTTATCTAAAATATGCACGTCTCAAAACGTTTGTCAGCTAACAGCACGCGGCTATTTCTACATCTAATCTTATGAAAAGCCTATCAGCGAATGTATTAAGCGCTTGATATCGTCCCTGTTGTACGGCCTAGATTGCACCCCTTTAACCATGGTATCAAAGTTTATGGCAGCATATTTATTCTATTATTCACATCAGTCCTTCTTAACTGATTCAAATTTTTTAACTCGTATGCGCAACACCACTCTAAATTCTGGCATTTAGCTCTAACTAAGCACGCAGGAAATCATGGAGAAATTATGATGTTAGGCACAGCATTACTGAAGGCAGCTGACTATGATGACAGAGAACACTTACAAAGGGAGGCATTGTAAATTCGGCTTCTCGTGTATAGAATTCTTGCCTGATTTCTCTTCTGTTTTCCATGTTTAGGGTGATTGAGTTAGCTCTTCGCAATATACTGTTTCGGTTAGTGATGTTCAGTTTTTAAGAGGAGGTGATGAATGGCCGCGGAAGGCTTAGCCCAGCGAGAGTCCAATTGCACTTCCTCTTCTTCAACACTTCGTTCAAAAGATGGTATCAGGTGCCCTGGTGCAGACAATGCCAACCAGGCGAGTCCGTCAGTATCGCGAGCAGAATATGGCTTCGAATAGGTGACATGCACAACGTCAGTTTTTCTGGAGCGATGATCAGTAGATGTGAGGCTTGATACAACGTACATAACGTCACTAAGGCGCGACAAAATGACTAAGGATCCTGTGTAGCGGGCCAGAAACATTTGGTAGAAGCCACGCTTGTGGTATGGAACCGACCACTACGTCCTTTCTCCTTTGCAGTAAGAGACATGTCGATGTTCTTTTTCATAGCGAGACTTTCAATGATCTTGGGACGCAACAGTCCGGAGACGTGCGATGCACCTTGCTTCCTGTGAGCCACATGTTTGCCTCAGCAAGAGGCGGCTTTTCCTGCCATGAAAACTGAAAAATGGTGTCAAGAGTTATGCGTGGCGTACTGATGTTGAGAAAGTATAGAATGGGCTAAAACCAGTGGTCTCATGAAGTGCAGTATTGTGCCCGTATGTCATAAACGGTAAAATACGTCCCATTTTTTGTGCTTTTAGTCAACCTACATAGCAAGCCTGTTAATGAGCGTCCGGTTGACGCGCTGAGTGAGTACGTTAGACTGTTGATGGTGGGAAGTGGCATGTCGAAACTGGGAGGCAGACCTGCGAAGCAGCTCCTCCATGATGTCGGCTACAAAGTCGGCCGCGATCACTGATAATGACGTGAGGGGACTCATCCCGAAAGACGATGTACGCAGTAATAAGTCAGAAACGTGGTCAGCTGTTGCGATGGTGAACGCGGCAGTTTCAGCATAACGAGTGAGGTGATCAACACATATTATGATTCAGTGGTTCCCAGTGATCAACAGCAGAATAGGGCTCATCAAATCAATACCGATGACCTCAAAGAGAAAACAAGGAGGCAGTATGGGATGAAGAAGCCCTGGTGGTGCACTAGTTGGACGTTTTTATCGTTGGCAATGCTCACAACTTGCGACGTACTTTAGGGAAGTTTCTTAAGGAATTGATAAAAATATCACATTCAACACTATCATACGCCTTGACTAAATCAAGGATTAGTAGAGCTGCATCTGAGCCGAGCAAGCATTATACGAGCCTCTAAATCGACATGCGCCCTCCATATTGAGTAACCTGGTCTAAGTCCAACCTTGCGCGTGCTGAGTATTGAATTATCGGTTTTAAAATTCATAATTGTAATGCAAAGTATTCTTTCTAATAACCTAATTACATCTGATGTTAAAGCGATTGGCATAATGTTATTTATTTGCATTAAGCGGAATTATTTTCTTAAGTCTCCAGTAAGGAGCTATCGAACTATTTCTAAGTGAGTGGTTAACACAGTCAAGAAGATCTTCACGAGAGATGTCTAATAATATTTTTAACAATCCTGAAGTGGCACCATCGCGTCCTGGAGTTGCGTTTGGCAGCTCCGCCGCGGTGGTCAAGTGGCTAAGGTACTCGAATGCTGACCCACAGGTCGCGGGATCAAATCCCTGCTGCGGCGGCTGCATTTCCGATGGAGATGGAAATGTTGTAGGCCCGTGTGCTCAGATTTGGGTGCACGTTAAAGAACCCCAGGTGGTCAAAATTTCCGGAGCCCTGCACTACGGCGTCTCTCGTAATCATATGGTGGTTTTCGGACGTTAAACCCCACATATCAATCAAAATCAATCAGTCGTGTTTGGCAGAAGACGAAGGACATGTGCAAGTTCCTCCATACTTTCTTCAACAAAATCATTCCCGTTATAATCGAGGCACAGCAACAACCAAGAATTAGCCTTTATTCGGTGTTAAGCAATATATATATATATATATATATGTATATATATATATATATATATATAAATATATATATATATATATATATATATATATATATATATATATATATATATATATATATATATATATATATATATATATATATATATATATGGACACGCTGTGTTGGTGGCAGAAGAGAAGAGCGAAGAAGTTAAAGGCTGCTGTGGCTGAGTAAACAGTCGTCCACTTCGAGTTTCCGTCTATCGTTTTCTCTCGCGACAGACTGGTGGACGTGCTGGGTACTGTACTGCAAGGTTTTATGCCTGCTGGTCCTTAACCAGAAGTTCACCGCCAGTGCACCAGGATCTGCGGATATCCGCAGACCCTGGTGCACTGGCGGCAGCCACCGCCTTCAAGGACTACCACCACAGTACGGCCCCTTGGCAAGTTCCGTGAGGGCAATGTTTGCCACATCTGCAACCCAAACCGAGCACGACCCATTTTCTAGCGTACCCTGTGTCATCAACACGCCTCGCACACCCAACCTATTCCACGGCGATGCCGGTGAGGATGTCGAAGGCTCGCTTGACCATTTCGGCCGGGTCACTGCCACCAACGACTGGGACAATCGCCGTAAGTTGAAGAACGTGTACATCTCCCACTTAGACGCGGCTATAGTGTGGTACGAGAACCATGAAACTTCATCCACAAGGCAGGAATTCCATCGGTAGCTTCGCGAGGCGTTCAGTAACCCTGAACGGAAAGAGAGAGCGGAGCAGGCACTTTCTTCGCGGTTTCAAATGCCGAATGAGAGCGTCGCAATGTTTGTCGAGGAGATGTCGCGATTGTTTAGACGGGCTGACCCTCACTTGCTAGAAGAAAAGAAGATGCGCTTGCTAATGCGAGGCGTAAAAGAGCAACTGTTCGCGGGCCTTGTGCGCAACCCTCATATATGAATGTGCCGGTGTTCATACGCGAGGCCACAATTATGGAGCGCATGCTTCGGCAGCGGTTGTCGCAGTATGAGCATCAGACAGCCATGTCCACTGTGTGCTCGCTTGTACCAAGAGGTGATAACAGGGAGGTCCTCACAGAACTCATACGGCAAGTTGTACGCGAAGAACTTCGGAAATCTCATGCGGCATCCCATCCCAGTAGCGCTGCTCTTACGGACGTCGTTTGTAACGCAATCTGGCAGTTCATTCATTCCTCACCACCATCGCAAGTTGAACCTCTCACGCTTTCCTACGCAGATGCCCTACACGTCTACGCCGTCCACGGCACATTTTGTTCATCCACCTGCTGCTACCCCCAGACGCTTTCCAAGTCCAGCCCATCGCCCAGCTTCTCAGGCCAACTTTCGTCCTGGCCCGCGAAGGCACCGTCTGGCGTGCACCCGACGATCGACCTTTGTGCTAGCACTGTGACAAGGTTGGACGTATGTACCGCGACTGTTACTACCGACGAATAGGCCTACACGAATTCCACCCAGATGCCCGTTGTTCACGCTATCGTGAGCACCCGCAAGAAATTGCGCATTACTTGGAAGGTAGCCATCACGCTCCTGTCTCACCGCGATGACAGTCCCGGTCATCATCAGCCCATCTGTCCACATCAACGCACCATGCCCGACCTGTCTTACGGTACCCTGGTGTCAGTGGAGCAAGCCTACGCCGGGGAAACTGAAAACGACGACATCCGGAGGCGAGGCCGGTGTCACGCGAACCGACAAAAACCCTCCGCCGCTGCCTTACGACGTACAGTTAAAGCCTGTTTCTAAAACCGCCAACAGAATGTCCGCTGCCATTACCGTTTCCGTCGACTGTTATCCTGTGACTGCGCTTATCGACACGGGAGCTGATTACTCGGCGATGAGCGCTTCTTTGGCCACCCGTCCACACAAGGTGCTGGCAACGTGGGATGGCCCTCAACTAGTCACCACTAGAGGACACCTCATATCCCCTATAGGAAGGTGCACCACTAGGCTTGAGATTTGTGCGTCGGCTTTTGTAGCGTCATTCCTTGTACTGCCCAATCGTTCTCGGCCAGTCATTCTGGGCAAGGATTTTCTGCAAGAGTGTGGAGCGATAATTATTGTGCGTGATTTGTTCGTCAGTTTTGCTAACTGTGTTTCTCCAGATTCCGACATCGTCAACGAACATCGTGGCGTGGCATTACGCGTAGTGGATGATTGCGTCACGTTGCCACCTCGCAGTAGTATCTTTGTGCTTTTTGAGTGCCCATGGGAGAAGTCAATTAGGGGCATTGCCGAAAGTTACCTGACGTTATTGTTTGATCGGGAAGTCGCCATTGCTCGAAGTCTCGTTCAACTCCGAAGTGGCCAGACTGCGCTATTAGTTACGAACTTCAGTGGCGAACACAAGCATTTTGCGAAACGCACAAACATAGCTTACTTGGAGGCATTGAATGATTTGAACGCTTCCCTTTCATTACGACGATCTCGACCGATAACAGCTGCGATACTGACGTGACTAGTCACCTCAACGTCAATCGTCAGTTATAAGAACCTAAAAGGGCAAGGCTTCTCAGTCTCCTCTTATCCTTTAGTGACTGTTTTCAGCTGAGGCGGGGTCGCTCGGGTCACTTGCTGCCGGACGTGGTACCTGCTGCGAGGGTTCAACGGGCTCGTTGTTCGTGTTTACAGGCATCGGAAGTGTGGAGGCAGCTGCCTTCACAGGATGGATTCGATGTTCCTGTCTCTCCACGTTCTCCACTTTCGTAGACGTGGAGGCATGTCGTGACCACACGTGATCGGCATGGACTAACCGAATCTGATTGTGAACTTTCAACACATAAATCACCGCACTGAGCACTTAATTCACCACTGCCTCCTGCCACGGCACGTGTTTTCCGCGAACAATTTTTACGTAAACGCGATCACCAGCACAAAACACTCGTTCATCCCACGTTTCTGATCACACCGTTCTTTTACACGCTCTTGCTTATTCCGCATAGCATTACCGAAATCCGGTTTCAATAAGGAAAGTTTCATGCGTGGTTACCTTTTCAAAAAGAACTGTGCCGGTGACTGCCCTGAAACTGCTGGGAGTGTTTGGATACGCACAAAGAAATTTGTCCATTCGTTCTTGGAATGTACAGCGACTATTCGAAGAGTTCTCCTCTAAAACTAGTTCTAGCAGAGCTCGCTTGACAGTCTGCACCATGCGTTCTGCCACCCATTGCATGCGGTATGATATGAAGGAACGCGAACGTGCTTCACACCACTAGCTGACAAGAAATCCGCAAACTCGGCCGACGTGAACTGTGGTTCGTTATCGCTCACCAACATTTCCGGAAGCCCGTAGGCGGCGAATGCACCTCGGATTCTTTCAATTGTATTTGCTGCGCGACGTGGAAACCTTAGGCCACACTTCCACTCATTTTGAGTGAGCATCGACTAAGACCAAAAACGCATTCACATCCTTGACCGCGAAATCCACGTGTACTCGCAACCAACATTTGACCGGGTATGCCCACGGGTGCAAAGGTACCAGTTCAGCGGTTGGCTTTACGGCATGACAGAACATTATTTAACGTATTGTTCAATACTCTGGTTTATTCCCGGTCACCACACAAAACTTCTGGCGACCATTTTCATGCTGCTGGCCCCAGGGTGCTCTTCGTGTAATAAGTTTAGCACGTGGTCGCGCTTGAAGTCGGGAATGATGATTCTCAAACCCCAGGTCACACAGCCTTTTTCAAGAGAAAGTTCTCACCGTCTGACGTAGTATAGCTTCAGATCATGTTCACAGTGGTTTGACCAGCCATTCATGATGAGTTCGGCCACGCGCGACAAGATTATGTTCCTTTTTGAGGCCCTTGCTATTGTTTTCGCTGTCAGCGGAAGACATTCAAAGACTGCCAAACACTCGGCTGACTCCTCTATGCTGTATCTGCGCATGGAAGTCGCGACAATGCGTCTGCTACTTCTACATTTTTTCCGCGTCGATATTTTAGCTGATATTTGTAAGCTGTCAGCGTCATCGGCCATCATCGCGTGTGGGCCGCGGTGATGCTAGGTACTGGTTTATCTTGCCCCAGAATACCTAAGAGCGGCTGGTGGTCTGTGTGGAGGGTGAACGTCCTTCCGTACAAGTAGCGGTGGAATTTCCTCAACCCGAAATCAAGCCAAGGGCCTCGCGTTCACCCTGCGCGTAGTTTTCTGCTAGTGTCATGGTTCGGGAAGCAAATGCAATCGGCTACTCACATTCCACCCTCTCGTGAAAAATCACTGCCCTAAGCTCGTACGATGACGCGTCAAACAACAGACCGATAGGCTTTCCCACATCATATAAAGTTAAGACGCGGCTACTTGTGAGTAGCCTCATGGCAGCGACGAAAGCGTCACTGTGTTCCTTTGTCCAAGGCCACTTTTCCTCTGAGAAACCTATAAATGGCTTTCCGATTGTTCCGATGTTATTCAAAAATATGGCAATAAAAACTTAACATGCCCAAGTAAGCCTCTAGTTCTGTGTTTGTGGTAGGCTCCGGTTTCTGCAAGATTGCATTTTTCTTTGTTTCGGTTGGGTAGATTTCCTCTGCGTTTACCTTGTGACCCAAACACGTCACAAAATCTTTGGGCAAACGGCATTTGCCTTCATTTAATATGATATTGTAATCGTTGAACAACGCCAAGGCACGCTCGAGAGTCTTTTGGCACTCCGCGGCGTCCGAGCCCGCTACAATGACGTCATCAATATTAGACCCGACATTTGGTATGCCCCTTAACACTGTGTTCACTAAAGACGGAAAGATTGCAGGCGCACTGGCCACCCGTGGGGAAGGCATTGGAACTCAAACAGACCTAAGCTCGTGTTAATGGTCGACAGTGAGCGGGACTCTGGACTGAGCGGCACTTGTTGATATGCGGATGATAAATCCAGTTCGCAAAACACTTTGCTGCTTGCACTGCTCGAGTACAAGTCTTCCGGTCTCGGCAAGGGATAATGATCAACCTTGAAAAGCGGGTAAACTTATAGTCTCCACAATTACGTACCATCGCTTTTCTCAATTGTCATAATTGGAGTTGCCCAATCACTGCGAGAAATTTGCTTTAATGTGCCCCTGTGTAACATGCCCGTCAGCTGTCATGCTATGGACGGTCGTATTGCGAAAGGGACCGATCTTGCGCAGCAGAACACTAGCGTACAACCTCTTTGGAGAAGCACTTTCGTTTCAAACCCTCGTATCTCGCTAAGCTCACTCGTGAACACGGAGTGAAACTTCTCTTTGAACGACTGCACCCTGTCTTCACATCGAATGTTTGAAATACCGCGCCAGTCTAGCTTTAGCCGTTCCAGCTAATCTCGACACAACAACACAGGAAGTCACCTGCTTTCATCTTTCACTACCACTACTGGCAAGGTCATTCCCTGGTTATTGTGGTTGAACACCACTGCGCACTGCCCTTAAGCTGCAGCTGTTCCTCTGTGTACGTGCGTAGCGATACTCGAGATGGGGTGCACCTTACGTGGGGGAATGTCACCTTGTAGACGTTTTCCGGCACTATCGTCATGGCTGCTTTGGTGTCAATCTGCGTCTGCAGCTGTCTGCCTTCTACCTTTATGCTAACCTCGTAACAGGACCATGCCATGTTTACAAAATGCCACACTTCCTGTTCAGTTTCTTCCTCCGCATCGTCTACCACGTTGGTTCGGTTGTTGTGCCTGGGCTCATTTCGACACATTTTCTGCAAATGTCCTGTTTTATTGCATTTGCAACACCTGAACTCTTTGTACTAGTACTTACTTGAGGATTGGTTCTTGCCACAACACTCAAATTTTATGTTCGGACGCCCCTGACTTGAAGTAGCGTAGCCTTCACTTTTCCCTCTTTGCTGACTCTTCATTGCATGTATATTTCCATTGTTAGCCTCCATAAGAGCGGAGTCTCGTGCTGCTAGCTATCGGGCCACAGCTATTTTGCAAGTATTCTCGAACGTCAGAGTTTCCTCGGCAAATTACGCCCGCTGATTTTCCTCATTTCGCACACCCGCGACCAGCCTGTGTCTCAAAGCATCTTTCAAAGAATTGCCAAAATCACATTTTCTGGCTTGGTGCTTAAGTTCTACAACAAAGTCTTCGACACTTTCTCGTTCGTGCTGGGCACGCCTGTTGAACTTACACCATTCAGCAATAACTGAACTCCAGGAACTGAAATGATGCTTAAGTAGCTCTTTCACCTCGGAAAATGTTTTAGCTGCAGGATTTCCTGAACAACCAAATTTTAGCACCTCCTACGTTTCTGCATCAATTACGGTCAGGAACACGGGTAACACTTTTTCCGGTTTTACGTCATTTGCAGTAATGAAGAGCTCAAAGCGGTCAAGGTATGACACAAAGTTCTGAGTTGTTGGGTCAAACTCACTTAGCTTCAACAAATGCGCCATTATACAGAGGCGAAGGCACTGAACCGTCGGTGTTCCACAAGCGCGGCTTACTCGGGTGCAAAATGGCCGAGTAGGGACGTTTACTGCAGATCCATCGAAGAAGGCTGGTGCTTTCCGGAATGCTGCTGTGATCCAAGAACAGGTGAATATTTAGTGCGATCGCTACAGCTGTTCGACTGCATCGCTCATCCTTGGTTCGGATCCCATTTTCGTCGTCACATGTTATAACCGAGGCACAGCTTGCACAATCAAGAATAATCATTTATTAGGTGGTGAGCAACCTATATATATATATATATACATATATATATATATATATATATGTGGAAATATATGAGCCCACAAGGTACAGGCAAAAGCACTTGACAAAAAAGACGCTCACTTACACCTGAACTTTTATTAGAAAACATTTATTGCATGAGAAAACAAACGCGCAGGTGCAACCTACTATCACTTCAAGGTTCTACCCCTCCCCTCTCCCCCTCCCCCCAAAAAAGAGGAAAGTATACGTTTATCTACTTCAACAGCTCAAAAAAGACACCTCTTTTTAACTTATTGCTACCGAAGGAACACTGATACACGTGCATGCGTTCGCCCTAATCTGTTCTGCTTCCATGATTTCTCTGGTCAATCTGTGTTTTGATTTGCCCAGAATTCTCGTGCTGCCAAAGTGCGAATTGCACCCACAATCCCTGCAGTGCATTGACAAGTGCGTGTCACCTGCGAGAATCTTCAAGGACGTTGCATGTTCTCGGAGTCGATCATTTAAACAACGACCCGTCTGGCCGATGTACACTTTTTCGCTGCTCAAGGGGATTATGTACACAACCCCTGAAATACACAGTACAAACAGCGTGGCATGTTTTTTTTAGTGCAACCGCTCTTTTTCACCCTTCCAAGATTTCCTATTATGGGGCATAGTTTTGCCAGTTTGCAAAGAGCCATGAGAACAACGCGTACGCCGTACTTGCGCCCAATCTTCATCAAGGAGTGTGAAATCTTGTGCACATAGAGCATAGCTACAACCGTTTTTGTTGGCCTTGTTTCCGCCGTGTTGGTGGTACTTAACCTCCTTAACTTCTTTAACACGGTACTCCCTACTGCCACAAGCAAGCTGTCCAGGTAACCCGCACTGAGTAGGCGTCTTACTTGATTCCGGAAACTGCGTTCCATGTTATGTGGACATGAGTGCTCGTTGTTCTCACGGCTCCCTGCAAACTGGCAAAACTGTGCCCCAGGATAGGAAATCGTGGAAGGGCGAACAAGAGCGGTTGCACTAAAAAACATGCCACGCTGTTTGTACTGTGTATTTCAGGGGTTGTGTACATAATCCGCTTGAGCTGCGGAAAAGTGTACATCGGCCAGACGGGTCGTTGTTTAAACGATCGACTCCGAGAATATGCGACGTCCTTGAAGCTTCTCGCTTGTGGCATGCACTTGTCACTGCACTGCAGGGATCGTGGGTAAAATGCGCAGTATGTCAGCACGAGAATTCTGGGTAAACCAAAACACAAACTGACCAGAGAAGTCATGGAAGCAGAACAGATTAGGGCGAACGAAAGCACGTGTATCAGTGTTCCTTCGGTAGCAATAAGTGAAAAAGACGTGTCTTTTTTGAGATGCTGAAGTGAATAAACTTATACCTTTATCTTTTTGGAGGGAGGGGGAGGGGTGGAACCTTGAAGTTATAGTTAGTTGCGTCTGCGCGTTTGGGTTCTCGTGCAATAAATGTTTTCTAATAAAAGTTCAGTTGTAAGTGAGCGTCTTTCCTTTCAAGTGCTTTTTCCTCTACGTTGTGCGCTCATATATTTCCACATTATGTTTTACCAACTGGCCCAGCTTTCCACTTTATTGACGTTATCACGCTACTACAATTGTCTTATTAACGTTTTACCAACTTTGTTTGTATTTATGATGTCAATACCTTCTCGAGTACTAATGTAATTTCAGCCAATATATCTCCCGATTCCTTCGGGGAAAGAATAACTAAGTCAATATTCACGGGAGCTGCGATAGCGTGACGATTACAGAGAAATCTAAATAAAGCTTTTTTGTTACCGCTATTGGATAGATAACTGTAACATTTTCCTTCACAATCATCCTTCGCTACTGATACTGTCCTCCTAAAGTAATGATTGATTTGATTTGTGGGGTTTAACGTCCCAAAACCACTATTTGATTATGAGAGACGCCGTAGTGGAGGGCTCCGGAAATTTCGACCACCTGGGGTTCTTTAACGTGCACCCAAATCTGAGTGCACGGGCCTACAACATTTCCGCCTCCATCGGAAATGCAGCAGCCACAGCCGGGATTTGATCCCGTGACCTGCGGGTCAGCAGCCAAGTACCTTAGCCACTAGACAACCGTGGCGGGGCGTCCTCCTAAAGTAGCTTAGCATACAATAAATTTATCCCATTAGTAGCTCATCAGTTGGCAAGAAGTTTTTTCCATGCAGCTTTCTGGAATCTATCACTTTAGTACAATCGGAATTCCACCAGGAAGATATGGAATTTCTTTTTGTTGTAGATACAGTGAACCATGACTTTTTTAATTGTAGGCTTTAAAACTGAACAAAGACTCATAGCTTTAACATTTGTTTCTATACTGGACAGGGAAGACAAAGTTGACTGTAATTTGTTTTTAAAGTTAGAGTAGTCTACAAAACTTTGCATCTGGTGGACTACGGTCACTTATGGGATGCCAACTTCAAATACCAGGGGACGGTGACCAAGAATTGTAGTGGTATTGAGAACAGTCCAAGATGATATAGTGATATTTGAGGTAGCGAATCCCTAATCTAAGACGAACCTCGAGTTACATCGAACGAATGTGGGAACTCTGGAGTTTAAACAAATGGGATTATTCCAGCTAGTACAGTTCCACAACCGTTTTCCCTGTGAGTTAGTGCGGAAACCCCACAACACGTGATGGGAATTAAAGTTTTCCACAAATAGTATACGGTCTCTGCAATAATTCACAGTCACATCAAGGGCTCTCATCTTGTATCCCAGCAAGAAAGTAGTTATTAACTATAGATAGTGGCGCAACCAGGAAAGTGAATTTCCAAAACCACTACTCCATAATCTTGTGATAATTCCTTGTAAGCTTAGTTTGGTTTATGAATAAACTTGGAAGAAATGGAAAAAATTATTTCTTCACCACGTGAGTCCCTGTCCAGTCGAAAGCAGTGATAGTTTCTTAAATAGAAGTTTTGATCAGCTGTCAGCCAAGTTTCTGACAGCATTATAACGTCACGAGATCGGTGAGAAATGAGGTATAATAAGTCTGTAGCTGCAGAGAGGATTGAACGGCAGCTCCGCTGAGGTACTCTAAGGCACCCTATGATGACAGGCGAGCAGCAGCAACTGCTTGATCTGAAATATTCTCTTTCAGGAAGTCAGATTTATTCTTAGACTCCTTCATAGTCTTTTTTTGTTCTTGGATTAGAAGAATTATAAAATTTGCGGATGGCTTAGCCCAGCGAGAGTCCAATTGCACTGCCTACTCTTCTTCTACACTTCGTTCAAAGTACGGTATCAATATTGTCTTTGAGCCTAAAAATCTCCTCGATTCCAAGTCAACGTACATCTCTCCGACCACTCTGCAATCATAAATCACGTCAGCTTCACTGACGCGATCTCCACACTTGTACTCGAGTTGGATTCAGCTGTCAGTCTATTGCACAGTGAGCTTCTTGATATGTTCCTTTTTATTGAGATAACTGACAAACTTCTTCTCCCTTCAATATAACAGTGGAGTCTCTCAATGGTAAATGCTAATGCTACAGTAACTTTTTTTATTTTTACTAACATTTATAACACCATTCGTTATCCTTTTTTATTCACTATACCGACGTCATAAAAATATATGAGGAAATTACTACTGTTGATGAATATCGCGTCCCGCGATCGGATTTGTTTTTTTTATCTGAACGCTGCAAGGATTCGAACATCGGCTGGAAAATTCTTGAGACTTTATAAAACGGTAGCTTGAGCTGCTTGGCGATTTAGCATCGACATTCCTTCACAGAGCAAAATGATCGAGGAAAATGGGGAAGATAAAAAAAAAAATAGGCGCTCACTTAACCGTGAAGTAAGCGGATGTGTTGTGTACTCTCGTCTGTCCTCGTTCATTTTGCACTATGAAAATATGTCGATGCCAATATTTCAGTTTGCAAAATAGGTACCGTATCATTTCCTGCTGACTTCTGAATCGGTGTGTGATTTCAGCGAGATCAACTAACGTCAAATTTTTCTGCTCTCACTAAGCGTGTTGCTACGCGAGGTCACTGCTCTCTCGGCTCGGCTTGCCAACAAACGAAGAAAATCTCTTCTCAATATTTTCCCTCTAAAGGTGCATGGTAAATTATTTTCCCAAACTTCTATATGCTTAAGTGATTTGAAATGGCATGTGCGAATCAGTCAGTAACACTATTGAACGGCCCAGAAAAAAAATTCCTGAGCATATAAAACCTTCGTTTTGCAAAAAAAAAAAAACGACACCGGTTTGTTCAAGTATGAATGGGTTATGATCACTACCGTTAGTTATTTGCTGAGAAAATCGTGCTTAGCTCTTAGTTACTCTCAAAGATATTCGCAATACCATCAACTGTCCTGACCGAATAAGCTGTATTGCTTTTCGAATTCTGTGTGAAGTTAGCAGATAGACATTTTCGTGAACGTACATGCCCGCCATTGCCAACATTCATCGGTCGACAGAATACCATCTCTTCAGAATGCTTATGTAGTTGGCTCCAACACGTTTCTAAAAGTCCTTTTGTTTCTCGAAATTTCTACAACTGGAGCGTAGCTTTAACACATCGTTCAAGTCCTTCTTACCTTTTTTGCTCTTTCAATTTTCCTTGCGCTTTGTAATGTATGAGCCATATCTCTCATTGTCCTTTTTATAGTTTTTGTATTTTCCCTGTGCATTGGACTCTTATATGTTTTTTAACGTTTTGTCTCTTTTTGAACTTTGTCATGTGGGTCATCTTAATTATTTTGGATAATCTTGCAATTCAATGGATGCTCGAGGACTGAGACTTGAAGCATGATCTTTGGCAGATATAAGCAACTGGTTGATTTACTAACTCATTGCTTATTATTCACCTATACGTAAAGCACATATATAAAGGATAAAGATAAAGTAGAGAGAGACGTAGGCTGACAGCAGCTATTGCGAGGGGCAGGAAGCCTGACTACACTTTCGGAAAAGAACGCAATACGAAAGGTAACTACGGGTAACGAAGTAATCATACGCAGCCACGAATACATCTGTTATAAATCATCCCTTTTTGTCACCTTAGTCGAAGCCACCTTGAATTAAGAATGATAAGGGCTCCAGTAATCTCGTTCAAATGCCATTTGAAAGTGGGATATGTTTTTATTTCTCTTATCAAACAGTCCTCAGACGACAGCCAGCGTTCATCTGTTGGTGAGTGAACATAGTACGTATTATTTTCGTTTCTACGTGATACGAACGCCACCTATTTTTTTCAAGGAAGGCTGGTTTTCTGAATATGTAACAAAATATCCAAGCGCAACCCAAAAGGGCGTGCATCTACTCTCGACATCGCTCACCAGGCAAGCTGAGCTAGCTTGTTGCTTAAATGAATGCGTACCGTTCCAGCTGATATAATATTTTCCGCCGTCATTAGAGAGTATGCGAAAAAAATGCTAAAAGAAAGAACGTATATCAATAGGGTAAGATAAAACGCCACGCCACGGGAAAGGGAAAAAATGCGCGAAAATATAGAGACACATCAAATATTGTAAATAACTTTCATTCACCCGTGTCGATCCGCGGACAAGAGTTATTGTTCCTTCACTCGTGAAGTCTTTGCTTCCTTCACTTTCCTTGAACATATAGTTCACTCTGTTTTTTTTCTTTTTTTTGTCTTCCTCACACTTAATCTCTACCGGACTCCCCCAGCTTGCCATTGTTCTACAGCCATGATGTTTTTTTTCTTTTTTTTTTCAACGCATTACACGCTCACGCCGCAGTGCCACACGGACCGCTGTGGCCTCGATCACCCCAGCGTCGCCCATTGGACGTTCGCCGTGGCACAGGTTCTTCGGCTGCAGCCTGTCCTTTCGCGTTTCGTCCCGATTCCATTTCCCCACCTTTAATAGAGCCGTCCCGCGGAGCCATCGGAACCGCGCCGACACGGGCGACTTGGATTTCAGGCGCGCGCCTCTGCGAAACCTACTGCGTGGGAAGGCCCTGGCAGGAAGGCCCTGGTGTAGGCGCGGCTTTCCGAAGTTGCGGGAAACAGCACCTATGCCACTCGGAGAGGCACCACCGTCGGACCGTGTCTTGTTTCTTTCGGCGTCATAGGGCAGTGTGGCCGGTCCCGTCCCCACGTCGAGCGAAGCAAAAACGTAGAAATATATCTCAAAGAAAGTGAAATTCGCCCCGTGCGCGCTATTCAGTGGCCGAGCTTTCGCCTCCCATTTGCTTCGCTGCAGGAGGTGCGCTATTGCTGTCCCGGTGGAATGGTCGAGTTTCTTCTTCGCAGAAAAAGAATGAGCTGCTCTTGGAGATGTCCCAGTCTCCTTGTTTTCTGATTATATATATATATATATATATATATATATATATATATATATATATATATATATATATATATATATATATATATATATATATATATATATATATATACGTGTGTGTGCGTGCGTGTGCGTGCGGAGTCGCGCTATGTAGCGCTGAATAATGCCGTTGTCGGGGCCCACGTGCGAGTGAGAGAGATCTCGATCTCGTTACCTAAAATACCCTCCATTTGCGGGTTTTCTTTGCGGGCACCCTCCTGTGGAAGTGAGGATTCCTCCCTTCGTCGGGCACGCGGGTGCTTTCGAAACATGAGACCGTCGACCGGCCTCCCCTCTCTGGCACGCGAACGCGAAGAGGAGCGTGGCGCGAACTTTGCGTACTTACGCACAATTGATCGACCTGTACGCAATGGGTGTACCCTAAGAGCCTGCCACCATTCAGCGCCGTACTTCGCGGTGATGACAACCACGAGCCAGATTAAGCGAAAGTGGGAAGTTTTCGCAACAAGCAGGGCTGCGCGGCGCGGTGGGCGAGTTCCGTGGCAAACGTGTCCTAGTCGAAAGGTGCAGTACACGAAATGTCGATTTGTTCTCGCTACGGGAACCTCATGCATATAAAGGAAAAAAAAGAAGAGTGGTGGTCACCATAGCCAAGTTTTTTGAAGTGTGAATAAAATTTTGAATTAAGTACACCATTATAAAAAAAAAAAAAACTACCGAATGCCACATCTTCCTTCCTTTGTTTTTTCTAGCTCTTTCAAGTGGTAAATGTTGAAGAGCTTTGGTTCACTTCCAAACGTAAAAACGTATCAAAAGCCATGGACTGCCTTAAATAATCTCAGAATAAAAATGTGTGGTGTTATTGTTCAGGAATGCTATTTCTCACTGACAATTTTTTTTAAGTTTGGCACGTTAGCTGCTCTAAGACTTCATCCGTAAATACTAACATAAGTACTCTCACCCTATTAGCTGGAATGGTTTTGAAAAAACGGTTTCATACATGAGAACAGTGTGAAATAAATAACTGCCCAACCTAAATTGCCAAATTTTATGAGTCATTTATTTTGTTAGATTAGCATGAATGACATCCAAGTACCCAAGCTGGGATAAATATTGGTGTAAGCTGAACAACTCCCAAGCTATTTGTTTCATTAAACAAATATAATGAACCTTTCTGAATTACCGAATAAAGTGCCAGCTTAAGAATAAGTCACAATTTTGCCCGATATGCAAACGAATGACACCGATAGCAATGCAGCTAGGACATTTAGGCTTTAAACAAGTTTAAGGACGTTATATATTTTTTGCAGCTTTCAAGAGCGCACAATTCAAGCTAATCATAACTTTTTCTGCACGCCCAGAGATTCACAAATACATCTCAATCGATGACTGCGAACGCAGGCTGTCGTAGTGGTCGGGATGGAAAGGTAAAAGAATGGCAGATCTCACGAACAGTGGGTATCGATGATATGCTAAGCATGAATGATAAAGGTTAATATGTGACCTTAAAATTAACACTACGTTATGAGGTAGACGTAAACTATGCCATAGATGACTTCCTTGTAATGATTATTATGTTTGCGCCTCGTATTTGTGCTCATCGTCCAATCACGTCACATGATACGAAGTTTGGCATATGTGAACCTAGTGAAACGGCCTCTAGCGCTCTGTGAGCTTAGCCTGTAGTCATGTTTTACATGACACACATGCATATATTATCATGCTTGAACATGTAATTTACCTTCATCGTCCATTAACGTCACGTAATACCAAACTTGATATATGTGAAGCTAGCGAAACGGCTCCGAGCGCATTATAAGCGTGGCATGTAGTCATGTTCTTACATTAAATGCTTCTCATGATTATCATGTTTACATCATTCTTATATCTTCGTCATCTATTGAAGTCACGTAACTCCAAGTTTCATATATGTGCAGCTAGTGGGAAACGCCGTGAGCACACTATGAGCGTAGCATGCAGTCGGGTTTTACATGGCACGCATGTCATTATTTTCATGTTTAGACTTGTTATTTACCTTCGTAATGGTCGTAATGGCAAGAAAAAAAAGAAGTTAGCAGACTACCTGAAGCTCGTTTCTCACTTGCCCTTGATAACACGAACTTTAACTTTAAACGGGCAGCTACACAGTGGTGCAAGCGGAGGCACACGAAGCTGCCTGCTCGATCAGCCTTTGGACCCGCCACCCGTTGAGATAGGGATGAGAAGATGATTGACAAAAGCAGTGCATCTCTCAAGCTTTAGTTCAGCTTACAGTACCATCTTTTTTTTTTTAGAGTGACAATCAAATAAAAAATATAGATTGATAATTGATTAACTGGGAGACGACGCGCTCGCGCAGCTCTTTGTGAACTCTGCCACTGCCTGACCACTCAAGGTTGCACTTGCCAGAAAAGGAGATGCAAGCTTCACCAGCAACCTTCACTACCCCGCGAGCACATCTCGTCAGTAACCACTACTCTTGCCGGGAGCCCTTTTCCTGTCCCCCACCTGCATGCTATCTCGCGAGTCCTCATCGTATTCCATGTGGACGGTGCGATAAGATGTTATCAAACTTGAACTTCTTACAGACCATTATATGGCAACGCAGTAGGCATCGTTTTGTTTCGATTGACCATATAAATTTATTTTGAAAAGTGATTTTGTTTCAATATACTTCGCAATATCTTCGACCTGTTTGAACAAAAAAAAAAAGTCACATCTACTTTTGCACCATGGGTGGGCTCTGTGCACACAACCAACGTAGCCACAACCAGTCTGTTTCACCCTTGCCCTGTTACCTTGGACGAGCTTATTTTTCAAAGTGAGAGTAGCTAAAATGAGTGGCTGTGGTCATGAAGGGGTGTGCGCGTAAGTATGCCCATGAAACCATCTGAACTCGCATTGTTCTCTAAAGACCCGAAACTCTGAAACTAAGACTTTATTTGTGTACATATGCGTGTCTATACGTTATTTCGGAGCATTATTTGTTTCATAAGTGAAAAGGAGGCGCAGTGAACGAGCGACACAGACAGCTCGACGCCGAGTGCAATCTCTTCTGGGTCTGCGCACTCGTGGCATCACGAGATCGGAGATGGTAGCAGTTAGACGCTCCAGGACTTACACGAGGAGGTTGTTGACAAGCCACCGGCGGCTGACATATCCGAGAGATTTCCGCTCGGCTTGACTTCCCCATTAACTCACCATCAATACTGCAAAGAGGGCTGGGCATCCGCCCTCGTAGTGCTCTCACTGTCCGCCAAGAAAGGCCAAACGGCACAAAGGTCGCTATATCGACATAGTCGACCATCAATTGCGTTCATCTTTCTTTCTTTCTTTCTTTCTTTCTTTCTTTCTTTCTTTCTTTCTTTCTTTCTTTCTTTCTTTCTTTCTTTCTTTCTTTCTTTCTTTCTTTCTTCACCAGCCAATCAGTTAGAGCCACTGGTGTTTCTGAACGACGCACCTTTGCTACGGTATCATCGTCCTATCTCTTCGGGGACGGTGCTCCAGCATTTTTTTTTCAAGCTTTTATGTGATGTGTAGCCTTCATTCTTTTGATGATGTTTGTTTTTTATCCTGAACACCCATTTATTGCACTGCAACCTACCTATAGTCGTTGAAATGGACGTGATAAGTATTGCAGTTCTGGGAACCGTACGTGCTACTTTCACCTTTCAGTAGCCTAGTAAAATAAATGGATGAGAAACTGAAGACGAAGCGTATACAAAATGAGTTTTTCTGTGTCATTTCAGAACGCCTTGTCTTGCCTGTAGCCTCTGGAATACGTTGATACTATCTTTCATTAAAGAGATGGTCTAAGCTTAGCTTAATCCGGCAGCAGTCAATGCGACTACACTCGATACATGGCCCAACCTGGTAGCCTAGTGGATATAAGGTACTTGACTGCTGATCCGCAGGTCGCAGGGTCTATCCCAGCTGTGGTGGCTGCATTTTCAATGGACGCGAAAATACTGTAGGCCCGTGTGCTCAAATTAGGCTACATGTTAAAGAAACTCCGGTGGTGGGATTTTCCGGAGCCCTCCGCTACGGTGTCTCTCATAATCATATGGTATTTTTGAGACGTTAAACCCCACATATCAATCAATTATACTCGATAGATGTCCGGAAGAGCGATTGTAAAGTCATATTGGCTTTACCTTTCGACACCCGGTAAACTCATCGGCTAAGGTGTCGTCGCGCCGTTAATCTCGAGGACGGACGAAGGTTAGATTCCTCGGCCCGGCGACGGTATTTAGGTAGCGCGAAATGAGAGAGGTAGCGCAAATAAATTAAAGTGTGCGTTGACGAATAATAATTGGTGGAACTTAGTTAGAAGATCGCTGTCATGACTCGTTTCATAATGATTGTGTTTGCTAGTACGTGCAGGCCGATCAGTAGGGAAAAAGTTAGTTTTCTTTATTATATAAACTGCGCGGGGCTTGTTTTTCTGGAGTTGACTGTCTATGAGCTTAATATCGCATACTGACAATAGATGTTAACACGAAATCAGCATTTCAATTCATTTTGTTTTTCATATTGAGACATCCCGATAGCATGGCTAGCATGTGAATAATTGTGCGTGGCTCTTCCGAACCACTGAAATTCACTCGAATATTATATTGCTAAAAGTGAGCACCAAAGGCTTGGTTGAAAAAACGCTAGGGTGTCAAGCGGCACCAAACACACCGTGTTTTAACACACGGACTCCATTACAGAAGCCCAAGTACTCTAACCAAGGAAATTTTTTTGTCGCTTCACACGTTGCAATGTTCATAGACGCAAAAAAGAAAGAAACGGTGAACAATATCGTGCTACATTCCGTGGCATGATGACAATGCAGTTTTGTCATTACCGCGTGAAATAATGCGTAGACTGGTTGAATACACTACCTCAAAGACTTGTCGCGCGCTATATTTAGCGCGTGATATAAAGAACTCTCAACTGTCAATTGTTTTTCACAAAGCTGTTGCTGCTCTGACAAAGAACCACCGCTTTTACGCTAAGTCTACTTGTAGATACATCTGATGCGCAGCGTACATTCCTTGTTTGGTGGTTACAGCTACGAAATTCAATAGTTCTACATGTCAGACCTGTTATAAGCTCAGAAGTTTCATTGAAGATGGAGTAGCGGAATAATTAAAACCATCTTTGGCATCTCGAACACGTGCTGTTTTTAACTCAATGGAGTTGTTCAGTGATCTGAATCAGCTCCTCGGTGATTCGGTACGCTCACACAAGTAAACGGGAGACACCTCACTGTTGAGCATTCTGGCTTCACGCCCATCGCTTGCTTCACGCCACAAAATGAAAAGGTGAAAAAAAAAGACAGCTCTGTCTTTTTCTACTTCAGGTTATGTCGGTGTTCAATATTTATTACTATAACAGCGCACACGCAGCACCCTAAGTAAAAAAAAAATGGCACATTGAATCGATGTTATTCAAAGCATGCAAAGAGTTGGGGACAGTGCATGGTGTTTTTTTTTCTTATCGAGCGTCACATTGCAAAATAACGTCACATTACGAAATGAAGAAATGGCATACGGAGAGACATACGTTGAATCGTCGCATATGCCTTATCTAAGTCTGTTGTTTACAGTTGTGTAACTATGCCAATAGGAACATGGGTGTTTGTGATGTGATATGAGCACGAAAGATCGGCAGTTCTCCGGCTTCAAGAGCAATATAACACAGTGATGTCGCTTATTCTTGAGCAAAAAAAATGAACGCGGTGAGTGGCGAAAAGGGAGAAAAAAATTGGCAGATTCTACGTACGGTGGGAATCAATAATATGTGAAGTACGAATGACAAAGGTTAATATGTCACTTTAAAATCAGCACAGTGTTACGAGACGACATAAATAATGCCATGCATGCTTTTCATGTCATGACTATCATCTTTGGACGTGTCATTTACCTTCATCATCTATTCAAGTCACGTGACACTAAATTTTGTATATGTGAAGGTAGCGAAACGCCCGCGATCACATAATGAGCGTGGTATATGGGCATGCCATCATTACCATGTTTGCACCAGTCTTATACCTTCGTCCTCCATTGACGTAAAGTAAAATCAAATTTGGTATATGTGAAGCTAGCAAAATGGCCCCGAACGCACTATGAGCGTAGCATGTAGTCATCATTTACATGACATGCATATCATCATTACCATGTTTGAACGGGTTTTGGCAAGGTTCCGACAATAAGCGTCACGCACGGCTACCGTTACCCGCCTCGCCCGCTGGACCTTCCCTAGTTAAACCCTTCTTCCAGCACCTGCGTCGACGTCCGTTTCTACCAGGTCAACGCCTTCCGCACCTGCTGCTTCACATATCATCAGGGTTTCCTTCGGGGAGATTGATTTATACGTGGGGTTTAACGTCCCAAAAGAACCACATGGTTACGAGAGACACTGTAGTGGAGGTCTCCAGAGATTTAGACCACCAGGTTTTTTTTAACGTGCACCCAAATATGAGCACACGGGCCCACAACTTTTCCGCCTCCATCAAAAATGCAGCCGCCGCCACTGGGATTCGATACCGCGACCTGCAGGTCAGCAGCCAAGTACCTTAGCCACTATACGAACGCGGCCGGTTTTATGTGGAGCAAGTGAAACAACTTTGAGCACGCTATGAGCGTGACACGTAGTCATGTTTTACATGACACGCATGCCAGAATCATGTTTGAACGTGTCATTTATCTTCGTTGTCTATTCACGTCACGTGATACCAAATTCGTAATATGTGGAGCCAGCGAAACGGCCATGATGCCGTTATGATGCAGCATGGAGTCATGATTTACAGAACACGGATATCATAATTATCATGTTTGGACGTGTCATTTACCTTTGTCTTCAATTTTCTTCACGTGATACCAAATTTGGTATAAGTAGAGTGATTGATTTATTGATTTATATGTGGAGTTTAACGTTCCATAATCACTATATTGTTATGGGAGATGCCTTAGTGGAGGTGTCCGGAGATTTAGACTACCTGGAGTTTTTAAGGTGCACCCAAATCTGAGCACGCGGTTCTACAGCATTATCGCCTCCATGCAACCGCCGCAGCCGGGATTCGATACCGCCATCTGCAGGTCAGCACTCGAGTACCTCAGCCACTAGACCACCACTGCGGATCATATATTGAGCTAGCGAAACGCACCGAGCACGCTACGAGCGTGACACATGACACGCGTGTCATTTTTATGTTTAGACGTGTCATTTACCTACGTTGTCTATTCACGTCACGTGATACCAAATTCGGTGTACGTGGAGCTGGCGAAACGGTAGTGAGCGCGCTATGAGCGTGGCACAAAGTCACAATTTACAGGACACGCATATCATGATTATCATGTTTGGACGTGTCATTTACCTTCGTCGACCATTCACGTCACAAAATACAAAATTTTGTATAATTGGAGCTAGTGAAACGGCCGCGAGCACATCATGAGCGTAGTATGTTGTCATGTTATGACATGACACGAATGTGAAAATTATGATGTTTGCACCAGTCCACTCGCGTCCCGTAATGCCAAATTTGGTATATGTGAAACTAACGAAACGACTGCGAGTGCACCATGAGCGTGGAGTGTAGTTATTGGGCATGGCTTACATGATACGCATGTCATGATTTTCAGCTTCGTCATACATTGACGTCACGTAACACCCAATTTGGTGTATGTCAAGCTAGTGAAACGACCGCGATCGCATTATGAACGTACCATGCAGTCATGTTTTGCATGACACGTATGTCATACTTATCATCTTTGGGAATGTCGCTTACGTTCATCGTCTATTCGCGTCAGGTAATATCAAACTATGTATATAGGAAGCTCACGAAACGACCGCTAGCGCATCGTGATAGTGGCATGCAGTCATGTTCTTACATGACACACATCTGATAAATATCATGTTTGCAGCAGTCATATAACTTCGCTATTCATTCACGTCTCGTAATGCCAAATTTGGTATATGTGAAAATAGTAAACATCTGCGAGCGCACCATGAGCGTGGAGTGTAGTCATTAGGCATGACTTACATGATACGCATGTTATGATTTTCACGTTGGGTCTGTAACTCATGTTCGCCATGCAGTCATGTCAGGTCATACCAGTTTGGAATTTCTCATGTAAATGAAACCATGTCAAGAGCAGCAGCAGGACCATGAATTGTAAATAATGACAATCATCACCTATAATGGTTTTCACGCTATGTCACTTATGCTCATTATACACTCATGGTATGCCATACCAATTTTATTATCGATACATTTATAGAAATGGCCTCCAGAGCTAAATCTCGTAGATATATATATATATATATATATATATATATATATATATATATATATAGATAGATAGATAGATAGATAGATAGATAGATAGATAGATAGATAGATATGCTCAAAGTTGCTGAAGTTCGCTAAAAATGCTTAACATATAAAAATAAGACCCTCATGCGGACATGAGGAACATCGTCACGAGGGCGCAACATCAACAACATAAAAGTTTTCAGAGGACAATGACTTGTAAATATGGCAACTCAGAAACCCCCAACGGGAAGCCGACCAATCTACTCGAGGGGTACGATGCGGTTGGCAAAGTGGTGTTCGTTCGGGGACAAGCAGGGTGGAGGCAGTTCGCCAGCGTTCCAATCATCGTTTGTCACGAGTGCCTGGAATAGGTCAAGAGACAGAGTGGCCTGCTTCGCTAGACCTCAAGCTTGACGGTCCACGGAGCCAGCAAGAAGCTACCGCAGCCACCAGGTCCATTGTCGGGCGGTAGCCCGAGTGCTTGCCTGTGGCCACTTGTCCGCACGTCCGAGGAGAAGACTGCCAGATTTCGTCAGCCCTGTCTTCGGCACCTACCTGCCCAGTCATGCCTACATCTGAGCGTCGCCCTGCTCTTCGACTGATGCCACCGACGACGGCATCCCCGTGCACGTATCGGCTATCCGTAGATGTCTGCGACACCTCAGTGTATTTGCACTCACCGGTGAGTCTTTCGGTGATGGTTGGAATAGACTTGTTTTTGTGACTCCTTAGAGCTTTTTACATAGGTTGTAGGATGTTTTGTTAAAGTTAGTACGTGTTGTGTGTCTTCTGTTCGTGTGTTGTTTCGTTGAAGTGAGGCAAACGGAAAACAACCTAGCCATTTCAATTAAGAGCGTTGTTGTCCCCGACGCAACGTGCTCTTGTATCCCCTGTCTATTTTATAAAGAAGCTCATCACAGTGTTTTAGCAACACCAGAAGCGGTGAGCTAATATGTAGCATTTATTATTGCTACGAGAGTAGCCCTGGCTTGTGCTACGTAGAGCAACTACAGTGCGTCGTGCTTCAGTGTACGATTGACGTTAACCCCACGTGATACAAATATATCTTAGGAGTACATATGTATTGTTCATAAAATATAAATAGCCAGCACTACACCACAATTAGATTTTCACTAATATTACGCCCACACTATAGGGTCTTTCTCTAAGGCATGCAATTTGGAGACATGGCATGGCTCTGGCAGAACACGTAATGACTGCGCAGAACGTTTGGGTTTGATTCCTGCTCGTACACTGGTATTTACTTTTTGCGCTGGTGGAGTCATTGCTGCCGACGTTGCTTTTTCTTCATGCTCTCGGATTTAAATGACCAATTTATGTTGTCGCCGTTCCTGGGTAGACGTAAACTGTCAATCACCTGCAGCGCATACCCTCATAATGCGGCCCATGGTATGCGCGTATGTATCACACGTGTCAACAGAAAAGCTTTTCACGAAATACGCGACGGGATTTACACATTATTCATGTCATGTACAGTCGAACATGTTCTCCAAACCCGCTTACCTTGGCATACTAATTTTGGTCAACCCTGAGTTAAGGAGGCGACCACGAGAGAACCAGGTCGCAGGCGGCTAGATGGATGAAAATGGAAACGCTCAAAGTGCCTGCCCTCCACTGAGAAACGCTTTGCATTAACACAAAAACAAACAAGTGAGAACACGTAAAACTTGATAGCGAACAGGCTTGAAACTAAAACACCATGAAACGTAAAAGTATACGTGCACACACAAGTCGAAAGTGGCGCGTGCGCCGGCATAACCAACGCGAGAACTCCTGAGACCCAAATGCCGCAGTGATTAATAAGAAATGGCGCTCCAAGTTAGCCGGGAGGACAACGTCGAAAAAGTGCGAGGGTGTCTCAGGAGTGAAGGCACGACATACTCTAACTCAATTTGCTGGGGCAGAAAACAAGCGCCAGCTGGCAAGGCAGGCGAAAGACTTTTACAAGGCTTGCCAAAGCTGATCCACAACAAGTCTGTTTTCGTAAAGCAGGACACTGCTGTCTCGAGGGGCCTTTTCTCCTAATTTGATCGGAAGCATTGCTATGTTTCCTACCGCTGCTTCGCTCGTAAGCCTCAATAACGGCTGAAATGCGTTACTGGGCAAAACATTTTCTTTCTTCATGTTTTGCTTTAGGAGCACGTTCGGCAAATACGCGAGCAAAAGGTGGTTTCTGTAGTCACAAATTGGCCATTCCAATCATTCTATTGTACTGCAGCAGATTTCTATTCCCATTTCCCGCTGTGATTGGAATGATTTATTTGACTTCATTTTACTTTATTTTACGGCTCGAACACTGGAGTGCTTCTTTCTCGTTTGTTCCACCCGTGGTTGCAGTGAAAGGTAGTGAGTATGCAATACAAAATGGCAACAAACGAGAAGACCGAGCTGTTTTATTCATTTTTTACGCCATTGAAAAGCTTAAATGAGAGCTACGTCAATAAGGCGCTTGTGAAAGCTTTTTTCCCAACCTATTTTTACCAGCTGGTTATGTGTTGCCATGTGCCGAAGTGTATCATCAGATATATCCTGGCACTTTATAACGTTCGAGGATCCCGAAATTGCAAAGTGCTCTAAATGTCGTTCACTTCTGTCCGGAAAGTCACGGTCCAATTTCACACACACACACACACACACACACACACACACAGACACACACACACACACACACACACGCACACACACACACACGCACGCACGCACGCACGCACGCACACACACACACAGGCGCACACGCACACACGCACACGCGCACACGCACGCACGCACACACACACACGCACACGCACATGCACACACACACACACACACAGCGCGCGAAGAGACAATTTTTTTACGATCATAAGAATGGCAGATACCTTCATGTGTGCCTCTACCATGATCCTACGATCATTTTGCAAGCGAACGCAGCGTTCTACGCAGTACATTGTACAAACTAGACAATAGACCGTTTTCCGAAGAGAAAATTCTCGGATCGTGGCTCTGTGCGTCGGAGGCCACCAAAGTGTAGCGAGAATTGCTTTGTACTTTTTTGTTTTTGTGTTTAAATCGACCGAACTAGGCGACAACATTTAGGGGTGTAAGGGACAGGTGCATGCATACCATGTTGGTACTCTCTTACCTCTTCTTTCTTCCTTTTATTCAACCCCCCCAGTGAAGGGTAGCAAACCGAACGCGCGTTGGTTGACCTTCCTGCACTTCATTCTTTAATTTCCTCCTACTCTTCCTGCTTACGATGAATATTTTCGCAAGAGCCTATTTCAACCTATCCTGGTGCAAGTAATTGGCGAAGGTGTTCGGTCAATGGGAATAAAGCACTGACAAAAGAAAAATTTTGTAAATTCGACCCCAAAGCCCGTATTCACCAAACCATTTTATGCATGAACTGTACGTAAGAAAAGATATTTGCAAATCATGCTGTTGGACACATCAATACTGAAGGAATCCCGCCAATGGCAAGATTTACTTACGAGTGAAAAGGTAGCGTCAATTTGCGCCCGGTACTTTACTAGGCGTGTAGGCGCTGTTCATTATGACTCATGAGCATGTGCATGTACGGGTGATAAAGCTTATACTTTATGGTTTTACTGAAATTAGGCACGGGGACTGACGTTAAGAACACTTCAGCAAGTGAGATGTGAGTTGAGGAGCAGAGAAAATGAAATGGTAATCATCACTGCCAGCCACCCAAACAACTAACATTTGTCAATATGGTTGATTGGGCGAGTTGGTGATACATTATTGTTTTGAAATGACCACGCACTATTTAGACGCGGACAGAAAGACAGGGACAAGCGCTTCTCTCTGTCTTTCTGTCGACGTCTACTCAGTGCACTATCATTTCAAAATTAACATTTAATTACAAACATTTTTATTGAGTGCAGTAAGAAAGCATGATTGTATTCAGAAGTTAGAGACAGTCGATTTCTTATGCACAATAACAGTTGGAAAATTTGTCAAGTGCGTCTGTGATACAAGATATCCGGCTGCAAAGTTTGATTGCGGATCAATTGTTACACTTTGCGAGGTTGTGAGGATTGACGTATATAGCTACACGTCTATATACCCATGTTGAACGACGAAATAAATAACACCCATCTCAAATTAACTAGCATGTGGATGTTTTGAAAGAAAGGGGAATTAGAACGAATCTATCAGCTATTTCTGGGACAAAGAAGTTGGCCCCGTATCTGCATGTTGAACTGCAAATGTCGTCGAAAGACGATAGTCTTGCGTCTGGATAGAGTGAAGAAAACGTTTATTTGATGTGTTGCGCGATAAAACTGGTGAATTGTATTGTGCAGGCGTTGCGTTAGAGAGTCTCAATCCGTGCAGCATAGACGAACGAGCGCATCGAGGCACGTACACACGAGGGCTATCTGGCACTTATCTTCGAAAACGAAGGAAGGCGTGCGGTCGCCTATCTCGAAGTCCATAATGTGTAGAACGCAAAGCGACGATCAGGTGTCACCACCGTATCGTCTTAGCAAAGCGGTGGAACGAGTTGCCTTTTTGAGCATCGCGTTGCATTGTCAGCGCAGCGGGATAAACGCTACGGTCCTTAAAACTACTCATGTATGCCTTTTTTAGTATAAAACCACACATAAAAATATGTACGTGTTGTTATGGCGCAATCTGTTTTTGAATTGACAAGCGCAAGAATATAAACGCTGAAACTTTGGCCATATTGGTGGGCGCTGTGGATGAGGTGGGCCGTTCGGGGTATTTTTAAGTGCCGTTTGGGGTATCGTTACGGCGGACAGACAGACAAACAGACAGACAACCAGACAGACAGACCAATAATTTTGCGTCGAAGGTCCCCGAGAAAGACTGTCGTCTTTTAAAAAGCGTATGGTAGCTACACTATTGTGAAACTTGAGCACGTGCGTCGCATGGGCATCAAGCAATTCCCGTTCGTAGAGCACCCCTTGCTTCGTTTGCCAAAGCGTCGATGACGCCAATGTTTGAGGTAATCATGCACAGTTTCCCCGGTTCGAGTAGAATCATATTAGGCAGATTAGGAACTTGGAGTGCGCCATGTGCGATACTTTTCACTGCGCTTCATCGACTTCCTGCTTGTTACGGCAGTTGAGATATCCACCGTGTGCAGCGTGTTCCGTGATGTTGTTTCCCTCATCTGATGTAGTCACGTAGCGCCGACGCAGAGGCGGCGAAGAAGAGAGACATTCACTCGATCGGTGCGGCGGGGCACCCTCCCTAGCGCCCAGCCAGCCCCGTGTTTCCGAAACATTTTAGCAATGTTAAGCTCTAGCGTCGTTATGGCCTGTATTGAGCGCTTTACTGCGCCCCGCCACTGTGGTCTAGTGGCTAAGGCACTCGGCTGCTGAACCTCAAGTCATGGGATCGAATCTGGGCTTTGGCGGTTGCATTTTCAATGGAGGTGAAAATGTTGTAGGCCCATGTGCGTAGATTTGTATACACTTTAAAAACCCCTTGTGGTTGAATTTACCGGAGCCCTCCTCTACGGCGTCTCTCATAATCATCTGGTGGTTTTGGGATGTGAGACCTCACATGTCAATCAGACAATTTGTTACTTTATACTACGTCTCGTCTGCGCAGGCGCACAGAAGGCAGCCATGCTGCATGTCTTCGATCAGTTAAGTACACTTTATATTCAAGAGGGTGCAGGTATACATAGGGTGCTAGATTTTTGTCGTTTATTCTAATGGGGTACGCACACCTCGACGCTGAACCTGTGGTCGAGATGTGCGCATGAGTCAAGGTGCGTTTCGAACAACCTTTATATATATATATATATATATATATATATATATATATATATATATATATATATATATATATATATATATATATATATATATATTTATTTATTTATTTATTTTTTATTTATTTATTTATTTAAACACGCGTATCATACCATTGTGCCTCATAGCCATGTTTATACTAATAATTTTCCAGTGTTTTGTGAACCATTCTTTTTGGTAGTTGTTCGATATCTTCTATTTTAAGTTTCATTGAAATTCTCTGTTTTTTTTCTGGAGATATGCTGATATGCTGATATGCTGTGTGTATGTATGCCAGTTTTAATGTTATTGCTGTAACGTGAGAGACTTCAGGCACATTGAAGCTGCATGATGTAGCTTTTCGCTTGAAGAACCCCCAACAATTTCGTTGGCAAAATAAAAATCTTATCTGATTTTACCTTCTGGTTCTACTTCTGAAATATTCTTTTGTAATCTACAATAACTTCTAGTGTTCATACTAAAAGTACGTGTTACACCATCAAAGCGATGTCCTGAGAAAGCCAAGATTACTGGTATTGTATGAGTGAATCTAATGAAAACAAAACACTACTTCATTTCACTCGCTGATGACCCATTCAGATGTTCTTAATTATAATACTATTTTGATAACTTCTGAGAGGCAAAGCACCGTGATGATGCTATATCATACATACTCTGAAGCGTACACTGATGCCTTTGCAGACTCATTGCATCTGCACGCTGCAGGTGTTGATGCGCGAGACATAGAACACGTTGCGAAATATCGTAATGCGAAAGTCCTATCGATGCAACTTGTGAAATTCCTATTTCTGAATACGAAAAAGTAATGGAAGAAAGAAAACAACGGAAGCAAATTATTTTGCAGATGAATCCAGGAATACCATGCAAATAACTGTTACCTGGATGAAAATCGATTGCTCAAAGTGACCATACCTTTTTTCAGGAGGCATAATAAAAGCAGAACGAAGTTACGATGTTGCATTTTTACGTTCTTGAAAGTGGCACTTTTTGCTTTCAGCTTTGCAGGCGCGTTACGAAGCATTGGCAAGGCGGCACGGGTAAAGTGGCGAATCAGTCCGAAAGCACGCAGGCACGTTTTTGAGCGCTTAGCCCTGCCGCAGGAATAGAGGGGCTTTTTTTCTGTCTGTCAGCAGATGTGCCTTATTTTTATTCGTGAGGGTGCAAGTGTATTTTTTTCTCAATTGTATATCTTTTCACAAATCCTTTTTTCATACTAACGTTAGTCTGTTTTTTGTAAAGAAACGAACACTCGCTCAAGTCCCACCATGTGTCGCTTACTTCACCCTGTTTGCCATTGTCGTCAACTTGATTATATGACCTTTCATCCCCTTGCAGTTGAAATCACTCAAATCGCTCATCATTCTGTAAGAGGACTACATTATATATACTAGAACCAAATATCGCGTAGTTTTCAAGATACGATCTTCGAAGGTCGTTTGAGCACAGGAAGATAATCTATTGGGACTTCCTGCGTGTCTATTGTTATGAGCAAAGTTGTGGATAGCTTTCGTGGCCTTGCAGATACTAACTCTCGGTGAAAGGATCAGCGTCACTCAAATAGTAACCGCGCTTATTCGTACTGTTTTTGCTTCGAAGTTAACACATAAAGATGTGAAACTTATTGCAGCAGGATTGGCCAGGGTTATGAAAATCTCGGAATGCGAATACTGCAGCGGTACTACTTGCTTTCTTTGAATTATCCAGCCCTCACTGATATCAAGATAAAATTTTTAACAATATGGTCAAACTCTCAAAGCACTCATATAAAAATGCGTACAATAGCGAACAAGATGCTGCAGAAAAACCCTAATTTATATTTTGAGGTATGCATTTGTTAATCGCAGTGAGGTCAGGAAAATCCTTCCGTCATAGAGCATAAACCACCTGCAAAGCAGCCTTTTAATTATATCTCCATACCATTTGCATAATTCTTTCCCATTCTTCAAAGTCTAAGCTCCTTCATATCATTGAATACTAACCGTCCA
Source organism: Rhipicephalus microplus (assembly GCF_043290135.1). NCBI lineage: Eukaryota > Metazoa > Arthropoda > Arachnida > Ixodida > Ixodidae > Rhipicephalus > Rhipicephalus microplus. The sequence goes on along the minus strand of NC_134710.1, from coordinate 290,441,104 downwards.
AGACTGTGTGCCGTAACAAAATTCGCTACGCATTATCCATTGTCGATGGCACGGACCCTGTCAGTGGATGTACAGTATACTCGAGGATTGAAGCTCAAGAGCATAGTGCTACGTAATGCACGTACTTTTATTTTCTGAGCTTAGACTTCATGATATATCGGCGTAATTTTACGTCATTTACACTTAGATAAGAGAGAGAGAGAGATAGAGAGGAAAGGCAGGGAGGTTAACCAAGCTTGGCTCGGTTGGCTACCCTACACTTGGGGTGGAGGAAAAGGAGAATAATAGAACGGAAAGAGCCTTAGACAAGAAGAAACATTATCTTTAGCGGCCGTATTCGAAGTGAGATGACGTGAATACCACGAGCAATTGCTCATCACAGCTCTTATGCAAACGACTAATGATGCCGCGTTTCAATCCATGACCACACTCTTGTACATGTAGGTAAATAGACGAATTTCGAACACTGTAACATTTAGGTGCGCTGGTGAGACACAAAATGCGAAATGGCTGATTGAGGCGATTAATACTTCGAAACTAACGTCTTAGTCTAAAGTTGCAGACTCCAGCACTTCGCTAGGGGCGTACGTAAAACTACACCTGCAAAATATATTGCCGAGGGAGGAACGTGCCGCAAGCTAAGGGAGTCCCAAAGGCATTTCGTTAATAGCCGGGAATTACAGTGAGGCAGCAGTTAAATTTGCCAACAGCCATAAACCTACAGGATCTAGTCTAAGAACACACTGTCCAAATACCATAAAAGAAAAAAAAACAAGCAAACGCTCCGCGACTGGGAGAGCTACGTCTAGGCCACGAGAGTTCGCTTGCTTAGGTGGACGGCTCATGAATGATGTAGGTAAACACATTGCCGAAGCTTTCGCTTGTTCAACTTCGTCGTTAATAGCCCTTGCCCTAATAAAATTCCCAGTAACCTGAGCTGAACTTCCACGCAGGGACGCAGAGACGGTACGCTTTGGCCGTACATAGACCAAGAGCTGAATTCACCACACTTCCCCACCATAGGTGCTTCTTGCCATTGAGCTGCCTAATGATCCATCCATCATCAGGATTAGATAGAATATTTTCTTAAAAACACGTTTCATCCTAAGACATTTTTGTGAACAGGGGCCTAGATCTATTTACCTACTCACCCGGGTTTAGAGAGAGCATACACACACATAATATCGATTCCACATGATCATCACCATGGTAACTATACTAAACGCAATATAGCCCTACTAATCAGCACGTTGAATAAGTATCACACATTCTTAACTTCTTAGCTTAAGCGTCTGCTGCACTTTTCTATTGCTCACTCTAAACTCCACTTCTGCCTGCTTGTTGAGAGCATGGTAATAGTGCTAATATGAAAGCACTATATTATTGATATAGTCTTTCGATGTGTGAACACACTTGTTATTACTTTCAATAGCATTGCATTTCGCACATCAGAAATACGTGTAAACAAAAATTATCTGGAAAAGGATTCCTAAATTTTCTAAGTAGCCGCGTGAACTTCCTTTGGACATACTCTCGCACTCAGTAGGAGCCACACCATGGAAGCTCGTGGCCGAGCACGCTGCGAAGTTGTACAGGGGCGGTGATTGTGGCATTTTTCGGATTTATTGGGAGAGGGTTTGGCTGTTCTTGCGATTGCACATCACCCGCATTTGCTATCACACTCACCCTCATTTAGGATATTAGCTTCAAAAATTATAATTGCAACAGCGCCCTGAAAACAATATTTTGTGAAGTGCGGTTCCTCGATCTCCACAAAATACGTAATATGAGCCTTGCACGTTTTGTTTGCTTCATTTTATTCGATTGGGCATTTCAGACTCGTGCGACACTTATCTTATTACGTGAAAGTGGCTACTCCTGTAGTGCGCACTAGGAACATCTAAATTTTCTTCACATTGCAAAATGTCCCGAGTGCCTTACAGGGATCACCTGCGGATAGTTCATAGATTGATTTTTATGTGAAGTCCAGGTCCCAATACCAACATATTGTCACGACGCCAAAACAGAGGTCTTGCCATAGAGATTGAGACACCAGAAGCAGGTCGACCTTTTTAATTAGAACGCGCAAGCGAGTTCTTCTTCTTCGTCCATTTCGTAGTCCTTCGTGGCACATGCACAACTGCCATCGTCTTTCTTGAACAAGCACGTGACATTTGCCTCCCTCCGAAAGAAGCATCGTCCCGATGCGCAACTTAGGTGCTCTACCAGGCGTATGAAGTGGTCGTACGAAAACGGTAACCGGGAGCTAATTAACTCGATAAATACGGTTTCATACGCACGACGTGCACGACTTCGGGCAAATGCTTTTGGCGCTTAGAACCCCAATTAGTGTCGGGAACGACTTCGTAGTTCACGTCGTTCAAGCGTCGCGTGACGCTGTATGGACCAAAGTACTGTCTTAGCAGTTTCTCAGACAGTCCACGTCGACGTATCAGAATCCAGACCCACACTTTGTCGCCTGGTGAGTAGCTAACAAACTTGTGTCGGGTGTCATAGCGTTGTGCATCTTGATGCTTCTGATGACAGATGCGCACGCGCGCGAGCTGTCTGGCTTCTTCGGCACGCTGAGTGAATTCTTCGGCGTCTACATGGATGTCGTCACACTCATGCGGCAACATGGCGTCCAATGTTGTCGTGACTTCGCGACCATAGATCAGACTGAACGGTGTCATTCCAGTGGTTTCTTGTCGAGCGGTGTTATAAGCAAAGGTCACGTACGACAATATCTGATCCCAGTTTTTATGTTCCGTGTCAACGTACATGCTGATCATTTCTGTGAGGTTCCTAATGAGGCGCTCCGTCAGTCCGTTTGTCTGCGGATGGTATGCAGTTGTTCTCCGGTGAGCTCTACCGCTGAGTCTGAGAACCGACTCCAAAAGCTCTGCGGTCAAGGCAGGTCCTCTGTCTGTGATCACTGTTGTCGGAGCGCCATGCCGAAGGACGATGTTTTCGATGAAAAACTGAGTGGCTTCTGCTGCTGTGCCACGCTGCATAGCTTTAGTCTCCGCATAACGGAACAGGTAATCAGTGACCAGAATAATCCATCTATTCCCTGTTGTGGAAGTTGGAAAAGGACCCAGGAAATCCATTCTAATCTGGGTGAACGGCTTTTCTGGTGCTTCGACTGGATGTAAAAGACCGGCTGGCTTGCTGGAGGCGCTTTGCGTCTTTCGCAGTCGGTGCAAGTTCGCACATGATGGTTAACAGCAGCAGGTAACTTTGGCCAGTAGTACTTGCATCGTAGTCGGCACAATGTTCGGGTGTAGCCTAGATGACCAGAAGTTGTTTCATCATGGCACGCTTCCATAATTTCTTTTCGAAGAGAGGCAGGCACGACGAGCAAGTGCGGGTTACCGGTTGGTGAGAAGTTTTTCTTATACAGAACATCGTTTCGCAAGCAAAAAGATGGCAGTCCTCTAGCAAATAACCGCGGCACGTCTTTACGTCGTCCTTCTAAATATTCAATGAGTGGTAACAGCTCAGGGTCACTGCGCTGCTCTCGTGCAATCGTGGCCGTGTTGACAACTCCCAAGAATGCCGCGTCGATGTTTTCGTCATCAGGAGCGACAGTTTCCACTGCCGACCGTGAGAGACAGTCGGCGTCGGTGTGCCTCTTCCCAGATTTGTAGACGATGGTCATGTCAAACTCTTGAAGTCTTAGGCTCCAGCGCGCCAAACGACCAGATGAATCTTTAAGGTTGGTGAGCCAGCACAAAGAGTGATGGTCGCTAACAACCTTGAAGGAGCGGCCGTACAAATACGGACGAAACTTGATGACTGCCCACACCACGGCGAGACACTCCTTCTCGGTGGTTGAGTAGTTCTCCTCCGTGCGAGAGAGAGTTCTGCTGGCGTAGGCTATTACTCTTTCACAGCCGTCTTGCCCCTGCACCAGAACGGCACCTAGACCTACATTGCTGGCGTCAGTGTGAAGTACTGTAGGGGAGTTCTGGTCGAAGTGCGCAAGGACTGGAGGTGTTTGCAAGCGTTGTCGCAGTTCATTGAATGCCATTTGCTCCTGTTCACCCCAAAAGAAGGGGATGTCCTCACATGTGAGTCATGTCAATGGCGCCGCAATAGACGAAAAGTCCTCGATAAATCGCCGGTAATAGGCGCACAACCCTAAGAAGCGTCTCACAGCCTTTTTGTCACGGGGTTCAGGAAATTGCGCTACGGCGTCTATTTTGGCCGGGTCAGGTCAAACACCCTCGAGACTGACGACGTGGCCTAGGAAGATGAGTTCGTTGAAACCAAAATGACATTTTTCTGGTTTTAAAGTCAGGCTGGCCGAGCGTATGGCTTGAAGTACGGTGGATAGACGGCTGAGATGTTCCTCGAATGATGCTGAGAATACAACAACATCGTCCAGATAGACCAAGCATGTTTGCCACTTCAGGCCCAATAGTACGGTGTCCATGAGACGCTGAAAAGTGGCTGGCGCCGAGCACAACCCAAAAGAAAGCACCTCAAATTCGTAAAGGCCATCAGGCGTCAAAAAGGCCGTTTTTTCACGATCTCTCTCGTCGACTTCTATCTGCCAGTAGCCGCTTCGGAGGTCCAAATAGCGCGCATGACGCAGCCGATCGAGTGAATCATCTATTCGAGGCAGTGGATAGACGTCTTTCTTCCTGACTTGGTTCAACTTGCGACAATCAATACAGAAACGCAAGCTGCCGTCTTCTTTCTTGACCAAAACCACGGGGGACGCCCAAAGACTTTTCGAAGGTTGTATGACATCTTCCATGAGCATCTTCTGTACTTGCTTCTGAATCTCCTCGCGTTCTTTCGGAGCCACACGGTAGGGGTTCTGCCGAATCGGTCGCGTGTTGTCTTCAGTAATGATGCGGTGCTTGGTCAATGGTGTCCGCTGGACCTTTGACGTACGCGAAAAGCAGTCTTCGAATTGGTGTATAAGTCCAAGCAGGCGCTTCCTATCAGAGGGCGGTAGCGTGGAGCAGATGTCCACCGACAAAGTTGTCGAGGCAGGGTCTGTCGCGTCATCTGGTTGCAAAGCACAGCATTCCCCGGCTTGGTCTATATCGTCGAAGTAAGCAATTGTGGTACCCTTCTGGATTTGATGGCGCTCGTTGCTGAAGTTTGTGAGGAGCACTTCTGCCTGTCCACCAGTAAGCGTTAGGATGCCTCTCGTGATGGAAATGCCTTGCGTGAGCAAAAGAGCGACTATGTGTTCCACTATCACATCCTTATAGGAAGGCCACCCACTGGACACAGACACAAGGCAGCAGGATCTCGGTGGGAGCGCCACATCGTCGGCTATTCGCAAACTGCCGCGTAGTTCGTCGCTTCTGTCGTCGACATACGGATGTGCGCAAAACGTCACCTTACGTTGAGGGATGTTGATAACAGCGCCATAATCTAGAAGAAAGTCCATGAACAAAATTAGCTCTTTACAGCAGTCTGGCAACAGGACGAAAGTGGCCACGAAGCTAGAATCCCCAATGCGAAGTCGAGCGGTGCATTTACCCGTGAGAATCATCAGCTGACCACCAGCACTCCTTATGTGTGGCCCTGTCCACGGTGTCTTGACCTTTCTAAGGCGGTCAGCGAGTTCTTTTCGCAGGATTGAGAAGTCGGCGCCAGTGTCGACCAGTGTTGTAACGTGATGTCCGTCAATGAAAACGCCAAGATCAGCACGTACAACTTCACCGGCATTAATATTTGTTGTCGTATTCGTCGTCGTATTCGTCGTCGTATTCGTCGTGGTTGTCGTCATATCTTCTTGCGATGATAGGGGGAACTTTTCGGTGTCTCAACGATTGGCAACCTTGCCCCCGGAGGTCGCAGCAGTTAGTTTCCCCGGCGCGGGCTAGGCGAACGGCCTCTGGTGACGTCCGCGTAGCTCTGAGGAAAGTCACGATGACGCGCAGGAGATGGAGATCGCCAGTGACGCGGTGTAGTTGCTTGGCCAGTCGACAGTTGATCGGCATCGTGGGCACGACGGTCTTCAGAGCAGAAAGAAGCGGGACAAGAAAAGTTCCCGAAGCCGGAATCGCTATGACGGCAATAGCGAGCAATTTGACCTGGTTCTCCGCAGCGTAAGCAAATAGGTCGACGGTCGGCCATGCGGCACAAGTCAGTTCGGCAAACTGGTGGTCGTCTCATGGAATCCCGTTGCCACCAAGGTACGGCCGCTGGTCGTGGCTGGAAGGGTGTCGCCACAAATGACGGTGGAGGACGACGGACCACATCAGCGTAGCTCGCTGGATGTGGCTCAGGACTTGGCGCCGGTGGTGTAACGGCTTGCCTCAACTCCTGGCGGAAGATTTCGGCAACAGATGCGACGGGCGGTTGGGTAGGAGGGACGCAGAGGGCCCGAAGTTCCTCACGCAGTATTTCCCTAATCATTTGTCGCAGGGAACTTTCACACACGGCAGTGTTCTGAGCTGCAGCACTTACTACCGTGTGGTTCGGCAGGCGGTCAAAGTGTCGGTATCGTTTTCGCAGTGCGTGCTCGATGACAGTCGCCTCTCTTATGAATTCATCTACTGTTGTAGGTGGATTTCGTACGAGGCCCGCAAACACTGGTTCTTTGACACCCTGCATTAGGTGACGCACCTTCTTCGCCTCGGGCATGTCAGGGTCAGCTCGTCGAAATAGACGGATCATACCCTCTGCGTACTCCATCCATCCATCCGTCCATCCATCCATCCATCCATCCATCCATCCATCCATCCATCCATCCATCCATCCATCCATCCATCCATCCATCCATCCATCCATCCATCCATCCATCCATCCATCTATCCATCCATCCATCCACCCACCCATCCATCCATCCATCCATCCATCCATCCATCCATCCATCCATCCATCCATCCATCCATCCATCCATCTATCCATCCATCCATCCACCCATCCATCCATCCATCCATCCATCCATCCATCCATCCATCCATCCATCCATCCATCCATCCATCCATCCATCCATCTAGCCGCTTACGTCTGGGTGCTCTCGTGTTCATCCCCTTACAATGACGTGAACCAATATCTGTATGGGAGGGTAGAATGGGTTGAGAAATATGACGCACTTGTCAAGACATGAATAATTCCTCAATCTTGTTGCGCATGTTGTCAACAGGGGTGGCAGATCCTCGAAGAGAAAAATCAACACAATGTTAACCAAAAAATTCCGAACAATAGCCAACCAGCCGCCGTTAAATTATTTTGAATCTAGAAAAACAGCCAAAGGCGATTTCAGTTTAGCTAAATTATCACTGCGTTCTGACACTTAAAAATACAAAAGTATTCATCGCAGCAATATAATCACACAAAAATGGAGTAAAAAAGATGAGCGACTTCATCAAGGAGGATTTGGACTATAGGAAGTTGGTAGTTGATAGTACACCGACAATAGCGCGTGCATAATTGAGTTTATTTTGCCAGCATGCCCCGTGGCACTGATAATGTAAATTGAGCGAAATATTCGTATATCGCAATAAATGTAGCACAGTTTCTAATAATGTAGCACAATAGCGCCGAAACACCATCGGTTCCGCAGCAGCTGGTCAGCATCGGGCCCGCAGCCAAGCACCATCAACGAAGTTACCGGCCGGAATAGCAGAAATTGTCATGTACATCATGGTTGCTTCTGATGTTACGGATTTTTGTGTAATTTTATTTTGTTTTATTTTTCTGCAAAGCTCTGCCTTTTTTTGCATTCTGAATAAAGACAGTATGCCTTATTTACATTATTACTCATACAAAGTTTTCACTATGACTTGCTCACTATGTATTTTGCTTCGTATTGTAGCGAAGGAATATAACGATGCCCGTAGTATTTTTCTGTTCCTAATTTCTGGGCCGCGAGAAATTGACTTGCCTTCACCAGTTTGAGCTACACCTCATAGATATTACACAAAAATAAAAAAACAAAAGAGCAGCGCAGCTTTTGTTTTCTCTGAAATATGAATAACCTTTTTTTTATTCAAGCGGTGTTTTGCTCTCTTTTGATGACCATCCAATTATTTCGGAAAGGCAGTAAGTTTATTATTAGAGGACACTGCACTCGATCTGACATCCATGAATTCATTAAAAAGCGCTTTCTTCTTTCCCCTTCCTTGGTGAACTGACTAGAGTGTCCATCAGCTACACGTTGACTGACTGGAAAGTCAGCATGATATCGGCGTAATTGTGGTAAACAAGAAAAGTAACACTTGCCACCTATATAGTGCTGCAAGTGATCACCGAAACAGTATCAGCAGCAGCGCGTTGGGTATTGGCAGCAGAGCTCTTCTAAAAAGAAAGTATTAAGAATATTGCACGACCCGCGTCATCGCCACCTCTTTCTTTTCTCGAGTAGCATCGCGCAATCCGAAAGTATGCAAGTGAAAAACCACTCACATATCAATCTTGCACAAAATTGTCACTGATTATTTGATAAGATTCGCACGACACGTCTGACGAGCAGAGAAGTGACTCTATTGTGCCCGAAGTTTTCTTCAGTATAGACAGAATCAGAGAGCAAAAAGGAAAAAAAAATTTTTCCAGATAAATATAGCTAAGGCTGAAAGCAAGTGTGTGGGGTGATGTGTATTCGTAGGATCGGCCAAAACTCTCTCCTGATAACTCGAAAATATGCCATGATCGTTGCTACTGTGCAAGCCGACAGTGAGCTCCACCTCGCACTCGTGTGTTGGGGATCGTAGTGAGAGCAATAATACACGAAAGCAGACACTGATTACACGATAAAATCTACGAGCCTCAATGAAACAAAAGCACCAAGCAACTACAAAATTAAATTATTGCAATGACAGATTTCTAATATTCCTAATGATGGACATGCGTTATTTCATGCTATGAAACATTCTCGAATTGTGTGAGCTTTCTGTTTGAGTGCACGTTGAAGAAGTCCAGGTGGTTGAAATTTCCGGAACTTTCTACTACGGCGCTTTTCATACTAATATGGTGGTTTTGGAACGTTAGACCCCACATATCAATCAATATCAATTCTGTCAGGTTTCAAAAAAATATCAAAACTGCAGTTTCTGAGAAGATAATTTGTTGTATTCGAGTGCTACTGTTATTTATTACAAAAACGCCACATTACAGTCTCGTATACAAGAAGATAAGACGACAGACACCCACTAGAACATCCAGCATGTGTTTGCCATCTTCTCTTGTGTACGCGTCCGTAAGCTTTTTTTTTTCTTTTCTTCAAGTATGTACCAACTGGCCCAGCAACAAATTCTCCTGCGATATTTATTATTTTTCTTTTTGCTTATTTATTTGTTGTTGTGCCACTAGAAATACCAGGCTTAACCTATTCCGGAAACCGCATACCTATACCTTTCCATTTCCTCTAGTTGTAGTTAAATTAATTGTTACACTTTATTACGCTGCATTGTGTTGTATTGTACTATTCTATGTGTAATTCTGCATTTATGTACAGAATGGTCCACTGCTAAATGGAACACTCAAATGCACACCATCAATATTCCTAGCTCTCTAAGAGCAAGTGGATTAAGAAATAGTTTTCATGCAAGTCAATAGTTTGTTAAGAGAAGTCGGAACTTTTAACCACCAGTAGCATTATGCATATTTAAGCCGCTATGATTCCGTAAGTTAGCGCAATCTAAACATGCTGCTTACGCGGTTGTTCCCTTCAACAGTGGACCCGTCTGTACATGCACATAAGTATAAGAATATGGCTGTGTTTTCTTTAGAACTGCAGTTATTCGCTGTCAGCTGTACACGTGGTGTCGAACCAAGTCAAGCGTGTACAAACACGCCTATTGCTCTGGCATCGTTCACCATTCATGTCTCGCGTATTGTCTAAACTGCAAATAAACTTCAAACTTCAGGATTTCCACCTTATCTGCGTGGTACGTTTTCGTTCTGTAAATAGAGCTGTAGCGGAACCTCCGGTAGCGGTCATATGAGGGAGTCATGTGATATGAGCAGAAATGTTTCGTGAGACGTCATTGATTGCGCGGCAAGCCGCTATCGACTCTGCTTATGGCACTAGTGTGGCTTCCAAATAGCGCCTTCAGAGGCAGGGGCCTATTTCCGGAACTGGCAAAATAGGGATAGTTATGCAACACCGCGCAGAACCTTTCGGTTTCATCCGAATTCTGGCGGTAGCATGACGTCACACGAGACGTGCCTACTCAAGTCACTACCGCATGCGATGGCGACCAGAACGTTCGCTATTACGCTCTTCAGAAAATGGAAACACGCGTCTGCATGCCCAGCATAAGGGCTACTACAAGCCACATTGTGCGACATCTGATGGCGAGAAAACACTTTCGGCAATCATTCGATAAGCCCGCTACAAACGATGAAGGTTATAGGGTCAAGTTCACGAAATGTTTCGTTTCGTAGAAGTGTGGCAGCTCGGGCTAGTTGGTATGGCATGACGATAGCTATAGCGCGAGAACAAAACGACGACACAGAGACAAGAAGGACTCGCGTCTTTCGTGTCCGTCTTGTCTCTGTGTCGCCGTTTTCTTCTCGCGCTATAACTATCAATTCGTTTCGAGAAATTGTCTTCGCGCTTCGTTAGCTGGCTTCGATAATTATGCGTGAAGCATTAGGTTAGGGTGATATTTTCCGCTGACTAACAATTACAGCGTGAAACAGCTTTTGATGGAGAGCCCTTGGGCCAACTGCACATACTTCACTCGTGCGTGATATTCCGCCTTAGCCGACTGTCTTCCCTAATGATAAGCCCAGTATCATGATTGGCAGAAATGCTACGTTACGAACAATTTTAATAAACGCCCCAGAATCTATCTCCTCATATAGAGCCCAGAATTATTCGTGCATGCAGGTCTTAACCAGTGGTGATGTCTGCCGTATATTATTGGAAGCCATGCGCTAATATGAAAGAGCTCTCAAGAAAAAAAAAAAGTCTGTGCGAGAGGTGGAACTAGCGCTTGTGTATTTAGCAATATAGGTTTTGATTTATTTGTTCTAATACATAGCATGTTCTAATACATAGCATCTAAAAATAGAAGCGATTCAATGAAAACAACGTCAACTTAACGAAGCAATCTCAGGTCTTCTGAAGCAAAGAAAGAATAGTTTAAGGTCTCGTTTTTCTTTGTTAAACTCAATATTAATGAGAACTAGCAAACAGTAATTGTCAGTTCTCATTACCACAGTTGTTCTGGTAAGACGAAAAATAGTCTAATTCTCGGATGTGTGGGATTTTCAATTGGCTGGCTACACTTGGTAATGAACACCACCACGATTGGTTAACACGTGCGTTTACGCATACTTCTAGCCCAAGGAAGTTCCTTGTCAGTAAAAATTCGGTGCTTCATTCTCACAAGGCATCAAGCACTTAGCTCTCTTTTCATGAACAGAACTTTATGCTGCGCGCACTTCACAGGTTCCCTGAAGTTTTATGAAAAGCACTTGAGAATCTAGTGAAGCCACATTAACTGGAACATTAAGCAAATCGAGAACACCTGCAAATATGCGAACGAGTAGGAGAAAATAGAATGAATTTTTGGTGCAAGAGGTGCGGTAGCTTTTCGCGGGAGACTTTGAGAGGTCATCACGGGCCATGGAATACTTGTTGCGAAAAGTGACATGGCTCTTAATTGAGAAATGCGCAAACTGCAGCTGGCGAGAAACGCAGTAGGGCGAACACAACACTGCCGCCCACAGCCCGAACTGGGCGCTCGCGATCAATTATAGCCATTACTCCCACTTTTTCACGCTGTCATACACCAATGGCGAGGTTAGCTTTCGCCACTTCATAATGGCTGAGTTTTTAAATGTTACAGTTTCTCGTGAACAAAGTTGAGTTTTAGCCGCCAACTTTTAACATTATACCGAGCGTAAACGTGCCATTGCGCGCCAACTCGCACAAGGTCTTGTTCGAAAAAACTATGAATATAGTCCCTCGGGGCAACGCAACAAGTTACAACCAGCCCGATAAATTGAGTGTCGTAAGAAATTTACTCTGCTCCACATGGTGGCAATTTTTTGGACAATAAAAAAAAAACACTCTCTGTGCGTAGGTGGTTTTGAGCGCAACAAAAAGGGTGCAGTTATTCGACATGGTGAAGCTTGATTGTTCCCGAAAAACGTCGTGAATCTTGAACAAGTTTGCGTAGCCCATTGTCCCATCTTTTCTTTTTTTAGCATTGTGTCCTACTGTCGCGTGCATTTCGATTGTCGTGATATTCTGACGACTGTGAGTAGTCGCCTACAGTGTTCGTCGTGAAAGTTGCAAGAACAAAAATAAATATGAATAGTGGGCATGTCAAGGAAATGCAATATTCCAATTCCCAACTATGCATGAAATAATGATCACATGTCCTGTCCTCTTTTTGTTTCGTTCTGCCTGCCGTCAAATCTGCGGCAACGCCAATGCCAGTGCGTGTCGCAAACCTAACAATTTTTAAAAGCTCAATCGAGTGACCTTCCTGTTTACTGGAAATCCAGTTTTTTTAAATGAAAAACGAAGAATATTCTACCAGCTCTGACATGATTTATCATGCACCGGATGACATTCCTTGGCTAGTGCACAGAAGTGAAGAAAGTCCAGCTGGTTGAGCTTTTAAAACTGAAATAAAAGTAAAAGGTGGGGCATGAGCGCTACGATTGAATTTCTGATTCGTTGTGGCTCACATAGCTTATCGGGCCGTGTATAGCAGTGATAGTAATAGTTGATAGCGTTTAACGTCCTAAAACCACGATAAGCAATGAGGCACACCGTAATAGAAGACTCTGGAAAGTTATAATAGGTGGGGTCCTTTAACGGGTACCAAAATTTAAGCCCACGCGGCTCAAGCATTTTCGCCTCCACCGAAACAAACTGGAGCGATCGCTGGATCTTGCAGGAAGGCCTTAAAAATAAAAGAAAAGAGAAGAACAACCACACCAGTAACAAAGAAGAGCGCCACAAGACGTTTAGATGGAGTTATGAGAACTCTAAAGTTATTAGTTATAGACTAGTAAATATATTTATGACAGCAGCAATGGGCTAGAATAATTTCAGAATAATCGGCAGAGGGAAATCATCTGTTTTGTATAAAATAGACATTTTTTCGACTATTTCGTGGAGGTGCAGGTTTTTTTCTGCACATAACTGAGCTGTTTTGTACGCACATTTCCTGCAGTTAACGTCGTGTTTTGACGGTTTTGAGACTATACGTGACAGAATGACAATATTAGCACAGAACAAACGCAGGATGCTTAGAAAATTTTACGATTATGAAAGATAAAGTACCACTGGCAAATTATCACATGGAGTGATCACTCGTAGCCTACACGGCAACGTATTGACAACATGCTGTGCAGAACACCGTAAAATGCATTAATTTGCTGGTCAAGCTACATAGGATTTTGGCAGCGTTTTCCAAGCTATGACCGGGGCTTTACTTTGATATGTTGCACAAAAGCCACAGTTTTGATGCACTGGTAGTGGTAGTATTGAAAAGACTCTTGCATGCTTGTAGGTTGATTAGCCAGATTTATTGTTGTAAGCACGGAATAACTAAAGAACCAACAAGCACGCCGTATATTTTATTATACGTATTTGGGATTTTACGTCCCAAACTCACAATATCTATACGAGAGACGCCGTAGTGGAGGGCACTAAAAGTTTTGACCACCTGGTGTTTTTTAACGTGCACTGACATCGCACAGCCGAAGGGCCTCAACCATTTGGCCTCCATCGAAATGCGACCGCCGCGGCCAGGATCGAACCTGCGACCTTAAGGTCAATAACAGAGCACCATAGCCACTGATCCGCCACGGTGGACACGTTTTACATGTAAGTCTTCCAGAATACAACCTGAAATATTGAAAGCATCCCAAGCAAGGATCTAAAATAAGAACGACTGTCACCGCTCATAGGATCGCGCACACAATACAGAAAGTTCTGACGTGCTGGTCGTTTGTAGAATGTAGTTAGGGCATTTAATGCTGTAAAGTGTTACACTAAACGTAAAGTTTGGTTATTGAGGAGTTTTTGAGAAAGTGCCGTTTCGGCAAGTGTGCCATGGGTTTTTTTTTCGAAAATCATCAATATTTTCGCCAGCGAAACGCATGAAAGACACGAACCAGGAAGAACCCTTTCAAATCAAACCAATAAGAAGTGTTGCCCCATTTGTAAGACGCATAATTCGACCTCAGATATCTATCAGTAAACTGCTGCGTCGTTTGCCCTCCAGATTAGTGCATCTACGCACACCGCCCTTCACAATGACAACGATGCAAAACCTATTGCGAAATAGTTGAAAACTTTCTGCAGCAAGTTCTGCGTTCCGCAGGCTGACAATAATTATGTAAATAGTCTAAATTTTGCAATATCTAAGAATGGAGCTCTACGCCGCTGTCGCTATTATCGTACCCTGCTGCACAATCAGGCATGAAGATTTCTATCTCCTTCTTTTATAAATCAAACTGATGTTCAAAGCAGCTAGCTGCATCGTTAAATTTAGTATTATAGCACACAATTACGCCGCGTAGCTCAGGTCTTACGAAACAAGCGGGACACGTTGCGTTTTCTGCGCCATTCAGTCAGTAAGGTTCTCCCGTCGCGGACGCACGTGGAGACACAAAGGACTGCCTTTTATACATGTGGCGGCGAAATACGACGGTCGTGTACCCATCACCGCCGGCCATCGGCTGTCGAGTACGAGTGACTTTTTCTATCAGCGATCGGTGGGAGCACCACAGTCCTCCAACTTTTTTTTTCTTTCCCTTCTGGGTTATTTTCTCACATCCACGGTAGAGACGAAGGCGACAAGAGTCTTCTTCAATGCGCCACTCGTTGCCGCTGTCACGAATGTTTCCTACTGTTACCTTGAACTTACTGTACCACCATTTCTGTGTTTTGTTCCTTCCTCAGAAATAGATGAGGGGGACTGTCAGGATTTCGACACCTTCAAAAAAACCGAGCCTTTTCATATTTTCTATTTTCCTTTGTTTGTTTACCGTTATCTCTTTTATCCTGAAGCTTTATATCAAAGTGTAAGGAAGACAGATAGCTTCGCGGCATCGTGGTTTTTCCACCATTTTTTCATTCCTATTGATTGATTGATTTGCAGGGTTTAACGTCCCAAAACCACCATATGATTATGAGAGACGCCGTAGTGGAGGGCTCCGGAAATTTTGACCACCTGGGGTTCTTTAACGTGCACCCAAATCTGAGCACACGGATTTTTCATTCCTATTATGAGCTCATAAAACATTGTCTCTCATGGCGTCACTCAATGTAAAGCAGTCTGTCGACCATCATCCTTACCTTACACCTTGCTACGCATTAATGTCGTTTTCGTAACCAGATGCCTCTGTTCCTCTGCATTACAATATATATATATATATATATATATATATATATATATATATATATATATATATATATATATATATATATATATATATATGGCACAACGGGAGCGTTGTCAACAAGAATATATATATATATATATATATATATATATATATATATGTGACGTAAGAAGGCAGGGATGGTTAGGAGAAGTAGATGAGGAAGAAGTGCAGAACAGAATAAACATGGAGTGTGAGCCACGCCACGTCGCCCATTCATCGTAGCGTCACACAAGTCGACAGGATGAAGACTTCGCAACCAATTCATCGCCCGGCCATCATCATCGAAGACCTCAGCGAGACGCAGTGACCAAACGCGGACCACCAAGACTACCAAGCATCATGACAGCAGCATCAGAAGACCTTGACATCCCTAAGTACACCGGATCAGTGGACGACGGACCCGTACAGGACTGGTTCAACCTGTTCGAGCTGCATGCCACCGCTGCATCTTGGTCAGAACGGGAAATGGTTTCGAACTTCAGCGACTACGTCACCGGTGAGGCATTTAAATTTTACCTCACCCACATATTCGACAACGATGAGTCTTGGCAAAAGATAAAACAAGAAATGATCGTTTGGTTTAAAAAATACGAGGACGACTACGACGAAGACTTGCTTGTAACCCACCATTCACAGACAACTGCACTCAGTCGTCAATTTTACAGGCAGTCTTCAACCATTCGAACGCACAACAAGGTTCGACCTCTGACAAATGATGAAGTGGCACACGAGTTCAGTGGCAGACGACAACGCGTATTTTGGGAAAAACACAGCCATCGAGCGCGCCTTCCTTCTGCACGAAAGTCGGCATTTGTGAAGTCATCGCTTCAGCATATGACCCGAGACGTTGCCCAACCACCTGATGCCGCTCACTCTTCGTCTGGCATACGTGGTCCACCACCCGGGTTTTCTTCACGCGGTTCTTCAAGCGCTCCCAACGCTCACCTCACATCTAGCGCGCTCACAATGGTCGGGATAGAGCTGCGGAGCTCGGAGAATACTCAGCCAAGCCCTGAACCTACCATCCAGATTCAGGAGCAAGAACCACTCGCAGCGAATAGCGGAGAAGAAGCCCCTGATGATGTATTTATCAACTTTGAAGCATTACCTTCATTACCCGAAATGCAGCACAACAGCCTAGAGACTACTACCTGCCCACTCGACACCACATTCAGTTGCCCAGAAAGTCAGTGTCATGGTGAAAAAGGGCTGCCACCTCAGGTCTTTTCGCAGCAACATCATCAATGCCAGCAAGTCCAAGAACAACAGAGATTCCAAGGGCTATACGAACAAGGACGACGACGAATGGAATCATCTTCGGAAGAACACACGCGGTTTATAGAAAGCCGTTTACAAACGTGTCAAGCAAACCGGCGACATATTCAAGATTTCTCGCTCGAAACAAAGAAAGCATCGAATCCAGGATATTTTCCCAAGGGACGTCGAGTAAGCTTTCTCCAGTCTAGATCAAGGCTCAGGCAACACGACATACAACGTCGAGAAAGGCGCCAAACCATACCCTGTATTCCGCAAGGACGCAGAAATTACCGCACCAGCCTCGGTCAACAAGCCCGCAAACGGGTGGCGACGCATGGGTTCCAATCAAGACAAATAGCACGACACCTGCGTAAATCATCCAGCCAATGCTTCAAGGCCGTCACACCACGTTCATTCATCGCAAGAATACCGGCTGTGTTTCCATCTGATTCCACGCTCAAAGCATGCTTATATTGTCCAGAGCGCAACAGCCAGCCTCGCCCTCCAGAGCTGTATTTGATACCCCGGATTGCTGTCCTCTCCTGTGAAGCTGTGTGTTAACGGAAACTTCCTCGGACTTGGAATGATTTTCTTTTTGACAGTGCTCAGTTCTAAGCCGTGCATGTTCAGTTTTCATTTCTTTTCGTCTGACGCGACTTCTTTCGAGGGGAGGGGGAATCGTGTGACGTAAGAAGGCAGGGATGGTTAGGAAAAGTAGATGAGGAAGAAGTGCAGAACAGAATAAACATGGAGTGTGAGCCACGCCACGTCGCCCATTCATCGTAGCGTCACACATATATATATATATATATGTATGTATGTGTGTGTGTGACGCTACAAAATGGAGACACGTCGTGGTCCAGGTGCCATGCGTTTATTCTAATGCACGCGCACTTCCTCTTCGTCGGCTTCTCCTAGAATCGCCTTGTTGATGCGTCACACTGCCCCCTCCCCTCGAGAAAGTCTCAGTTCAGATGGTTCAAAATAACGCCGCAGTTTGCTAACATGAACAATGTCAGAGTTTCTACGTAAGGGTAGCACGGAGCGGTTGATCTCATACTTCACTGTTGAGACCTTCCGTAGAATCTTGTAGGGTCCTTTCATGACGGAACTCAGTTTGCCGTTGTTGGGATGCCATGGTGTCTCGTAAGGACAAGGTCACCGACTTGGAACTCAATCGGAAGAAGTTTTCTATCATAAATGACTTTGTTCTTATTGTGGTAGGCGATAGAATTGGTAACTGCAGTTTTTCGCGCTTCTTCGACAGTTTCTTCTCGTTGTTCTAGTACAGTAGGATAAGATGGAATTCCATACATCAAGAAGGAAGGTGCGTAGCCGGTCACTTCGTGGGGTGTTCTGTTGTATTCGTCAATTACCTCCGGAAGCAGCTTAGTCCAAGACTTCTGTGGTTCGTCATTGATCTTACATTCTCGTTACGATAGTCTGGTTTGTTCGCTCGTTCATGCCGTCGAATTGTGGATGATGAGATGAGGTAAATAGTTGGTGTATACGATTATGTTTTAAAAACTGCTTGAATTTTCCTGCGGTAAATCCTGTTCCACGATCTGAAAGGAGCTTCCGTGGTTTTCCAGAAGAAAAAAAATGTTTTTAAGCATAAAATGTAGGCGTCGCTGTTCTCACTTTTATGAGCAAACGCTCATACGTAGCGAGTCGCATGATCAATAACCAAGTGCATAAACCTTTTTGACGAGCCATATCCAGAAAATCCTCCAATGGTGTCTATTGCAAAGAGGTCGAAGGGCTCTTCAGCTGGAGGCAGTGATTCAAGCGTCCCAAACTTTTTTGTTTTCGTCTTCTTGCATCTCTGGCATGTATCACAATGCCGAATGTAAGTGGAAACATCGGCTACCATATGCGGCCAATAATATTGCGGAGACAGGAATGATAGCGTCTTCTTCACTCCGACATGCCCAAAATGTTGATGTGCATTCTTCAGAATGGTTGGGCGTAGTTTATGGGGCACGTATATTTTCCGTAGTCCTTTTCTTTTAACGACGATAATGTTATTTTCCAATGAGTGCGTTCCTTTTGGACGCTCATTGTTGCATCGCTGAAGGTCGTCGTGTGATAGAATATTAACTATTGGGGCTCTGGAGAGCGCATCTGCTTCGACATTACTTGCACCCTTTTGATGTGTGATGTTCACATCATACATTGACAGTTTTAAAGACCACCGGAAGGGACGACCTTGAGGATTTTTAATATTCTTCAGCCACTGGAGTGCAGAGTGATCTGTTACAACAGTGAATGCCTTTCCATGAAGGTAGCAATGCCATTTATCAATGGCATCTACAATGGCAAGACATTCTCTTTCTGTAATAGCGTAGTTCACCTCATGCTTAAGTAGTTTGCGGGAATAGTAAGCAACAGGATGTTCTTTGCCTTTGTCATCAGGTTGTTTCAGAACTGCACCAATGCCTTCGCCAGATGCGTCACAGTACACAGTACATGGTCTCGAAGGGTCGTATATGCGAAGCACCAGTTCTTTAGTTATCCGCTCCTTCAGTTCACGAAAGGCTTGCTCGCATGCTTCTGTCCACACCCACTTGCTGCCTTTGTGGAGTAGTTTTGTGAGTGGAAGAGCGATATCGCTGAAGTGGGGGATGTACTGATGGTAGGTGTTTACAGTGCTCAGAAAACGCTGGAGATCTTTTTCTCGTTTTGGTGTCGGAAATTTGAGTATGGCAGCCACATTACTTTGCTTAGGTGTCACTGTTCCTTGTGAAATTGTGTGGCCCAGGTATTCAATGCTGCAGCGTGCAAATTGGCACTTTTTTCGTTTGAGTTTTACGTTCTCGGTTTTGAGAGCTTTCAATAGCACCTCAAGGTGTCGTATATGATCATTAAATGTCTCTGAGTATACGACCACATCGTCAAACTAATTGATAACATTGGTGA
This sequence comes from Rhipicephalus microplus, assembly GCF_043290135.1. Lineage (NCBI taxonomy): Eukaryota > Metazoa > Arthropoda > Arachnida > Ixodida > Ixodidae > Rhipicephalus > Rhipicephalus microplus. The sequence goes on along the minus strand of NC_134710.1, from coordinate 290,421,592 downwards.
GCTGATGTTTCGCTATTATTGATTTTATGGTTCTTTCAAATGTAGCTGGAGCATTCTTCAACCCAAACGGCATTACCAACCACTCAAAATGACCATCAGGCGTGACAAATGCAGTTTTCTGAACATCGTCAGGATGCATTTGGACATGCCAGTATCCCGATGTTACGTCCAACGTAGTGAAAAACTCTGCCTTTCCCAAGTGGTGAAGAATATCATCTATACGTGGAATTGGTTGAAAGTCGGGTACCGTTATGGCATTGAGTTTCCGGTAGTCAATACATAGATGAGTGCGTCCTTCACCTTTCTTTTCTGCTAAAATGACAGGTGCGGCGTAGGGCGATAATGAAGGCCTCACAACACCTTGCTTGATGAGAGCGTTAACTTGTTTGTTGATCTCCACTTTGTCTGCCTGTGAACATCGGTATGGTGCTCGACGAATAGGGACAGCATTGGTAAGTGCGATCCTATGTGTCTCAGTAGTGATGCACCCAATATCTGTCTGAGATTTTGAAAATATCTCGTTACACTTGCTTGAAAGAGAGTCGAGCGCCACATACTCATGCTCTGATAAGTTTTCTGAAGTCAGGGTTCGCATCAGCGGGGCTTGAATGGTTTTCTTTTCATTGTAATGCGGAAGGTTCATATTCTCATGTGCTTGTGTCACTGACTTGCTTTCCAGATTTACAGAAAGATTGAAGTATGAAGCGCTGTCTAGGCCAAGAATTAATTGCGTTCTCACGCCTCGCAGCACATGTGCATGAACTTTTTTATGACGTTCCCAATTTGTAACTGAATGTTTACGCGACCCAAAGTTCGAATGCTTGATGCAACTTGCTGAACTATGTAACTGGAGTCTCTCATCAACTGAAGTTTTAGCTGTTTGTACACATTCTCGCTGATACAAGTAATTGTTGCTCCTGTATCGAGAATTGCATTTACTGGCTTTCCGTTGATGAGAGCACTGAAGTGTATTAATGAAACTCTGGGTCGCCCTCCTCGTTTCCCCGTTCAGTGTCAATAGCGGACACATTGCCGCGGCGCGGACATTCGTTTTGCCAGTGAAACTGTCGTGGGAAACCAGCAGTTGAGCAGTATCTACATTCGTTTTGCGGGGCACGCGGTTGAGGAGTTATTGTTGGTTGCTGTGGTCTGCTGAAGAGACGTGGAGCTCTTGATGCGATACTAGCGTTACGAGTAAAGGAAACTCCTCTCACCCGTTTTAAAGATGTATTAACCCGTTGAGCAGTGGTGAGCCACTCTAATGACGAGTTGAAAGACAGTCTGGTGAGCGCCAGTTCCACATGAAGAGGAACGCCATCAGTCAGTCCAGAAATGATGTGGCACTTTTTCAGGTCAGCCAAGGAACCCAGTCGCTTTTTCTCGTCGTAGTAGTCCTTGATGGCCTGCCCTCTTTTCAGTCGGTAGTGAATGAAGAGACGGAAGGCATCTCCGTCAGTCGTAGCAAAGCGGGCTTGCATGCCACGCTTGATATCGTCCCAAGTTATTTCGCCGTTGCCGAAAATCTCTGTCAGGTACCACTTGAACGCTTCCCTTCAATGTATTCGCTGAAGTGACTGACCCGATTGCGGGGAGTCCATGACGCCTCGGCTGCCTTCAAGTCGAAAAGAAGAAGCCACTTGTCGATGGAAACGTCTTCTGGTGTTCGCTTGAACTTCTGTATGTTGAGCGGAGGCTTTGGCTTAGCCATAGCACGTTGATGAGGTTGACCCTGTCGACTTGTGTGACGCTACAGAATGGAGACACGTCGTGGTCTAGGTGCCATGCATTTATTCTAATGCCCGCGCACTTCCTCTTCGTCGGCTTCTCTTAGAATCACCTTGTTGATGCGTCATATATATATATATATATATATATATATATATATATATATATATATATATATATATATATATATATGCCCGCCCTCCGCCTTACGAACACAGGCAGGACTTGGACTTACCTCGCGCTTTTCTCTTGCGCGTGCCCGAGCCCCAGCGTCTTGATCATGACACTCGGCCATAACTGCGAGTGCGCGAGGCTGCCGACAGTTCTTCTGACTGGTGGGGTTGGCTGCTTCGTGGTGGTCGGTCCTGACCACACTGGAACGTATATTTGGTATCTGCAAGAAACTTCTCTGGTGGGCAAAAGTGGCTTCCTCGTGGTGGTTGGTCTGAGCCACGCAGTGAGGTTACGTAGGCTGTGCAAGATGCATTAGCCTTGGCTGCGTCACTTAAAAAGTGGCAGATGCCGAACACAAGGAGGAGATTGCCTGAACAGCCAGGGCGCGTTGTGGTTGGCGTGTATTCTCGGCGCCTGCTTTTAGCTCACATACACATCACCACCAACACCGCAAGAATGGTCAGAACATTTGTGAGCAAAAAGCATCGTTTGGGGCTTAAGCGAAACTGACGAGCCTCTTTGGCTCACCACGCTCTCTGCGTTAGTGATGGAACACGTACAACCCATCCTATTCATACCCAACGGCTCTGGAGGCTGTACACGTGACACACTTGGCAGATTTGCTGAGAGGTGCTGCGCAAAATTACGGTAAATACGTGATGGTACGTCGACATGCGATGTATTAGAGAATGGGCAATACTCATGCACTTGCTCTGAAGAACGTCGCCCGACATCAGCTGATTCGGCATGCCGACTTCCATTCCATCGTTTCTTTGCAAGTCCTCCATGATGGGCTGCGTGTCTTGTTGCTTCAATACGTCTGGTTTGACTATTTGAGGCTGCTTGTTTTCTTGGTGCTCGCTTACCACACCTTCCTGCTCAGTTAGCTCGAGGTGGTCTTGGGCGCATGCGACCAATAGTTGCGTTTGAAGTCGCAGGTGTAGCTCCGATGAGTCTGAGTATATATTGGGGATTTCCATGAACTCGTCAGCGTTCTGTAGTGGTGGCGTATCAGGCACGAGAGGCGTTGGCTCCTCCAAGTCTTCAAGAGAAGATGGTATTGGCACCGGCGTTACAAATTTCTACGCAGAGAATGCAGTCACCGCTTCCCGTAATAGCGTTCTGGTGCACGACACCAGCGCAGCCACAGCACTGGGTAAGTCCTATGCTCGTACGAGGGGAGGGTGGGAAGATCTTCGCTATGTAGTGCGCAGCTAAAGCACCGATGATATCGTCTACCTTAGCTCCGTCTTCGGTAACGGCAATTGTGGACTCGTTGGTGTCGTCAGGAACCGGGCCAAACGCAGCTATCAGCTTGCAGCTCCAGTCTGTCCAGCACAGTTCCCGCAAACCTTCGTACCGAAGCCATGTCGCGAAGCCACGCCGAAGATTGTTTACAGCCACGGATCATTTCTGAGGCTTCGTCTAGCCCTCGCGTGCTGCTATAGCGTTGACAGTCACCACTCAGTCACCAGCGTCGTTGTCGAAGCCATAAAACTCCGGTATTTGGCCGTCGACTTGCGATGATGGAACCATAGTCAAAAATCGAGAGAGCGCCAATGCGAAGCAGTCCATCTGGTTCGAGAGCTGCGTGAGGGAATCCCGGAGCTCTGTGTGTTGCTCGGGTGGGCTGGCCTCCAGGTCATGTGAGTCGGCTACGTCCAGCATGGCGTCGGTGGCGCTCAATGCCAGTAGGATCATAGGATGCTACGTGGACCTCGTCGCTGTTTATGTGTGAATCGTGGCGTGAAGTCGCGCGATAATACGTGGCAGCTGGCAGCTGCGTGGCACTGTCCGATGAACTTCATGTAGAGCCGGTGGTAACACTGGTCCAGGAAGAGCTGACGGCTGGGCTTATTGCGGCAGGCTCATCGTCGAAGGGAGCTTGAACATCACCCCTTATGAACCGCTCAGGTGCCGATAGACTCCAGCGTAACAGCTTGTCACCGCTGGAAGGGTGAACAGCGTCCCCGGAAAACAGGAGGTTGTGCGCCGTCTTCACGGCACTTGGGTACGTCAAGGAAGCCTGAGTGGAGTCCCATGGATACTAACTCGTTGGAAGAGTCTTGGGCACGGGATTGATGTAATGGAAAGCGTACGCGACGTTTCTGGACGGCAGGAGCCCGTGCGCCTCTTAAGACGAAGGCGGTAGAAAGGTTCCGGTGAGATCGCACCTCGTAACCACCAAGGAGCAATTAACACAATTCACGGATGATTCATTGGGTAGCGGCAGCAGCAGTCGTGTTGTGATTGTTGTGAAGTCTAGGACTGAAGCAGTCTGGCCAGCGTTCTTGGGTAGAAAGACCCGCGCTGCCGACGACCCACGAAGTGCAAGTGGTTTCAGCCGCAAAAATCAGTCGGCGAGCTGTGTTATTGTAAGTAATTCAGACACAGAGATTGCACCCGATCGTAGGCCAGCTGTTGTATTTCGGTCTTCGTGTTTCTCGCCTAGCTATCCTCGTGCCCGAGCCCCAGTGTCTGTATTCGTAATGACATCATGTATGTGTTGTTCATGCGGGTGAATGTCCCTGCGTTTGTGCTTCTGAGAACAGAGGGGAGGGGCGAATGCAGCTAAGTCCTTGAGTCTAACACTGAGAATTCTATTGTTACGGGGGTGAGAGAATGAATGAAATAAATATGTTTACAAAATATACACGGAGAGTCAGAGGCAGCTGCAGCCAAGATGGAAGAACAGCAGCAACAACAACACGAGCACGGTCACTTTCATCGTCTTCGTCGTCTATGATGCTTTTTCGTTGCCGATGTCGTGTAACATATAACCCCCCGCTGCTGGCAGCGCCGTCTCAGCGCCTAAAGAAGAGTAGGGTCATATGCGGATATGTACGGTTTGAGGCGGGTCACGTGGACGACGTCAGTAGCGGGTGCGGACGACGATGAATGAGTGTCCAACGGAGCAATCTCGTATGTGATATCGGTAAGCCGGCGTAAAACCTTGTAAGGCCCCGAGTAGTGAGACAGGAGCTTCGAAGAGAGACCAACGTGGCGGCATGGTGTCCAGGGGAGGACCAATGAACCTGGAGAGTAGGATACTACTCTGTGATGGTTATCGTAGCGGGCCTTTTGAGAGAGCTGCGAGCCAAGAAGACGTTCCGGTGCGATTTGGCGGGCCACTTGAGCCCGAGCAGTGGCATCCCAGGCGTACTTTGTAACCATTTGCGTAGTTGATGGGAGAAGAGTCTCGAAGGGTAACGCTGGATGACGGCCGAACATTAAATAGAAGGGGGAGAAGCCAGCGGTGTCGTGGCGTGACGAATTGTACGCGAATGTCACATAAGGCAAAGTACTATCCCAATCAAGGTGATCTTTGGAAACGTACATGGATAGCATTGTTGTCAATGTTCGATTTAGGCACTCGGTAAGACCATTTGTTTGTGGGTGATAGGCCGTAGTGAGCTTGTGACGCGTCGAACACGAGCGAAGGATGTCACTTACTACTTTTGAAAGAAATGAGCGACCACGATCAGTCAGCAGCTGTCGAGGAGCGCCATGGTGAAGAATTACGTCATGAAGCAAGAAGTCCGCGACGTCAGTGGCACAGCTTGTCGGTAGCGCTCGTATGATAGCGTATCTTGTGGCGTAATCAGTGGCTACGGCTATCCACTTGTTTTCAGTGAGAGAAGTAGAAAATGGTCCAACGAGATCAACACCGACGCGGTAGAAGGGAACGGTGGGTATGTCTATTGGTTGGAGCGGACCAGCTGGTGGCAAGGTGGAATGTTTGGAGCGCTGGCAGGACTCGCATGCAGCAACGTATCGGCGCACAGAACGGTAAAGGCCTGGCCAGAAGAATCTACGCCGCACGCGATCGTACGTGCGCGTGACCCCGAGAGGTCCCGCGGTTGGGGCGTCGTGAAGCTGTTCAAGTACAGCGGAACGGAGTGTCGCAGGAACTACGAGTAGTCGCTCTGGTCCTTCGGCACTGGTGTTGCGTCGGTTAAGAATGCCATCGCGTAGAACGAACAAGTGTAGCGACGGGTCTACGTGGGGCAAGCGTAGACTCTGCATGATAGACCGCAAGTGGACATCGCTGAGCTGTGCCTTGCGTATGTCGGTGAAAGCCGACATGGCGAAGACACAAGTGTCCGAATCATGTGCTGAAAGGTCAGGTGGGTCCACGGGGTGACGGAATAGACAGTCGGCATCCTTGTGCAATAGGCCAGATTTCTATGCCACGTCGAAACTGTATTCTTGTAGTTTCAAGGCCCAACGGCCAAGTCTTCCTGTTGGATCTTTAAGGGACGACAGCCACCACAAGGCATGGTGATCTGTAATTACCGAAAAGGTGCGGCAAACAAGTATGGTCGAAATTTTCCGACTGCCCAGACTAGTGCGAGGCACTCACGCTCTGTAATGGAAAACTTGCTCTCCGAAGGAGAAAGGAGGCGACTGGCATAAGCAATGACGCGATCTTGTCCTCGTTGCCACTGGGTGAGAACAGTACCAATTTCATGTCCGCTGGCATCGGTACGAACTTCAGTATGGGCTGACGGGTCGAAATGGGCCACGATGGGTGGGGAAGTAAGTAATGTTGTAAGGGTGCTGTAGGCAGTTGCTTGGTCAGTACCCCAATAAAAAGGCATGTCCTTCTTCAGTAGCTCGGTAAGTGGTCGGGCAATGTCAGCAAAATTCTTCACGAAGCGTCGATAGTAAGAACAAAGGCCGATAAAACTCCGTACATCTTTTGTGGAACGTGGTATGGAAAAATCTTCGACAACTCGAATTTTGTCAGGATCAGGTTGCACGCATCGAGCACTGACAAGGTGGCCGAGCACAGTAATTTCCCGACGGCCAAAGCGACATTTGGAAGAGTTGAGCTGAAGTCCTGCTTTCCGGAAAATCTCGAGAACAGCCGTTAGGCGGCTAAGGTGGCTTTTGAATGTAGGTGAAAATACGATGACGTCATCGAGATAGCACAGGCACGTGGTCCATTTGTATCCACGCAGGAGAGAGTCCATCATTATTTCAAATGTAGCTGGCGCATTACACAATCCGAATGGCATAACCTTGAACTGAAAAAGTCCATCGGGTGTGATGAATGCGGTTTTCTCACGGTCTCGATGATTGACAGAAATCTGCCAGTATCTTGATCGCAAGTCGATAGATGAAAAGTAGGCAGACCCATGTAGGCAGTCGAGAGCATCGTCAATCTGCAGCAGTGGATACACGTCCTTACGTGTTACTTTGTTTAAGTGACCGTTGTCTACGCAGAAGCGCCAGCTGCCATCCTTCTTGACTAGCACGACCGGCGATGCCCATAGACTGCAGGAAGGTTCGATAACGTCTTTTGTGATCATTTCTTCAACTTCGTGGTGGATAACTTGTCGCTCAGCATTAGACACGCGATAAGGACATCGTCGGATGGGGCTGGTGTCTCCAGTGTTAATCCTATGAGTTACAAAGGATGTCTGACGCAAAGGGCGGTCATCAAAATCAAAGATGTCGTGGTAGGATTTCAGCAGGTGTCGGATGTCAGCTGTCTGTGCTGGAAGAAGGTCCGGAGCGATCATCTTGTCGATGGTAGCAACTGCTGCGCTCTTCGAGGATGAAAACGAAGCAGAGGACGAAGAAGATTCGGCAACGAACGCCGAAATGGCAGCATCTATAGAAAAAACTTTTGCCAAAGTCATACCTTCTGGGATAACTTGAGCGCACCAGCTGAAGTTTAGGATCGGAAGAGATGCTGTATTTCCCGTGACTGTCATAAGTGTGTGAGGCACGGCAACATTTTTGGCCAGCAGAACGTCAGCAATAGGTGTCACCATGTAGTCACATCGGGAACAGGAGGAACAGATCTCAGGTTCACGTCAGTAACGGCTTGAGGTGCTAGGCGAACGTGATCTGCAGAACACAGACGGGGTTGAGCTGGTGTTGGGTCGTCATGGTAACACGGTAAATCAAGTTGAAGCATGCCGGTTCCACAATCAATAAAGGCAGAGTGGGCGGATAAAAAGTCCATGCCGAGGATAAGTTCATGGGAACATTTCTCGAGCACAGCAAATAGCACAGCCGTGGAGCGATCAGCCACACTTATACGCGCGGAGCACATTCCAAGCACGGGAAACGTGCCGCCATCGGCGACCTGGATGAGTGGCACTGTGGGAGGCGTTGAAACTTTCCTAAGGCAGCAACGAAGTTCTGAATTCATCACTGATATGTGAGCCTCTGTGTCTACCAGTGCAACAATGGGTGTGTCATCTACTTCAACATCAATAAGGTTGCGTCGAGTCGGCAGCATGGTCAGAGGATTTGGCGGGCAAGTGGTCGATGCAGCATCACCTCCGGGAGCTGCATCATCTAGTTTTCCCGCGGCAGGTGGTCAGTCGGCCACGTTGGTGGGCGAAATTGGGGCGAACGAGACGATGGGCGACGGGAGAGCGGTGAACGGGACTGGTGAGCATGTGGAGAGGGAGAGCGACGACGATATGGCGGCATAGAAAGAACGTCTTCACTGGTGGCCTGAGATGACTCCCGGTAAGTTTGAAAGCGTCCATGATCTCTCTCTGGCCGATAAGGGTACCGATAGGATGCCTGATGCCAATACCACCAAGTGTTACAATGGCGGGCCACGTGTCCGATACGGTGGCAGTTGAAACAAATCGGGCGATCGTCAGCAGTCCTCCACTCAGCTGGATTGCGAGGGCGCGCCGGAAGGTTTTGGTTTTGGGCATACGAAACATGGGGTCGACGACGGTTGATCGGCTGAGAAGGAGCTGCAGTGCACTCGGAGGCCAGTCCAGCATTGGAAAGCTCTTGTCGCACAATGGCATGTACCAGTGGCGCCATCTGAGGGCTAGAGTCACAGGCATGGGAGCACGTGGACGCAGGAGACAGAGCTTCAAGTTCACGTCTGATGATCTTGTTAATGTGCTCTGCAGTTAACGGCGTCTGTAGCGCAGGCCTGTCTTCGCACGACCAGGTTGCTGTTGTGTTTGGTAGTCGAGTGAAATTATAGGCGATACGTCGACTTTTCGCGGCCTCAAAACGCTGGCACTCCTTGATGATGGCATCGACCGTGTTGCAGTTCTTGCATATGAGAAGGTTGAATGCATCATCTGCAATGCCTTTCAATATGTGAGCTACTTTTTCAGTTTCTTCCATACCGTTGTCCGCTTTTCGGCAAAGGGCAAGCACGTCCTGTATGTAAGTCACGTAGGACTCTGATGACGTTTGTGCACGAGATGCCAACTCCTTGTTGGCCGCTGCCTTTCTACCCACAGACTTGCCGAAAAGGGCGCGCATCTTTTCTTTGCATGCATCCCAGCTTCCAATTTCATCTTCGTATTTCTCGAACCGCACTTTTGCTGTTCCTTTCAAGTAGAACAGGATATTGGCTAACATAAGAGTTTCATCCCAGCGGTAATTCTTACTTGTACGTTCGTACAACGGCAACCATTCTTCGATGTCGACATAATGTGTGCCACAGAACGTGCCAGGATCTTTTAGCTGCGGAAGGATAACAGTTGTTGTAGTCGCCTCAGCGGGAGCCGGTCTCTGGTTTGCCATGGTGTAAAAATCCAAGCGTCGGCCACTGCGGAGCTCCGTTATATCGTGTTGTACCCAGCACCACAACCAAATGTTACGGGGGTGAGAAAATGAATGAAATAAATATATTTACAAAATATACAGGGAGAGTCAGAGGCAGCTGCAGCCAAGATGGAAGAACAGCCGCAACAACAACACGAGCATGGTCACTTTCATCGTCTTCGTCGGCTATGATATTCTTTCGTTGCTGATGTCGTTAACAATATTATTCACAAAACTGCACCAAAGAGAGCGGATTTCTTAAGCCGGTAGCTTAATTTAGAAACGAACGTACAACTACAGGTTTTCCCGCTCACTTTAATTCAAGTGCCAGCCTAAATAATCTGCACGCCATTGAAATAATCTGAACGCCGAGCTATTTAATTCATGTGCCAAACATTTAATCCAAGCGCCAACATATTTAATCCAAGCGCCAACTCACTCAGGCCGCGTGCCATTGAGTTTATTCCAAGTGCCACCGCGTTTAATTCAATTGCCAATGACTTTAATTCAGGTGCCAGTCAGTTTAATCCACGCACGAAAACCAGAATACGGGGCGTAAAAACGGCAGTGCGATTGAAATGCCGTTCCTACAGTATAAAAGACAATAGTCGGAAGGTAGAATCAATCATTATTATTTGTATTCTTGAAAAAAATTACTGCCGTGGTTCGCTTAAGCCATGTTTGGAGTGCTTATACTTTGTTATGCGCAAGTTTGTATAATGAGTGCTTGGCCCAGGTGAAATAAATTTAATGAAAACGAAAAAAAACACAGGAACATATTACTGAATATTTTACATTGCAATGAAATTCAGTATCCGTCACTGAAGCTCATAATTGGCTTTGGTACACACTACAACATTACATGACCAGGACAGGTCATGTAATGCGAACGACACACTATGTTTATTCGAGTGCCGGAACGCATACTAAGAGATTAAAAGCATGGTCGCGGGCAGTGATGGGTCAAAGACAGCTACATAATCAAGAAATTAGGAAGCCGTCGTGCGGCACGCCCTGTGAAATAGGGATAATTCCAATAGGTTTTTTTTCTGTAGTGAACATAAAACGTAAACTGATCATCCTGATGTGGCAATAAAAGTTTTATTTTACATTATTGTATGCTCTTATTTTTTTATTTAAACAAAGTTAAATCTCTCCAATGATATGAACAGTATTGATTGTTCGTGTAGCTTGTTAGTTTTGTGACGTACTTGACGAATGCGATGGAATGAACACAAAGGAAACAAATTATAATAACACGCAACCGACCTTGGGCCTAGCTTCTTTTTTTTTGAGTATGAGTTTTTTTTTGCGTGGCATTATGCCTCTCATCGCACATTGGAAGCTTGCGGATTCAGTGCAATCACTAAATTATTTGTTCTGTCCCCCCCTCTCTATCTCTACACACACACACACACACACACACACACACACACACACACACACACACACACACACACACACACATACACGCACGCACGCACGCACACCCACACCGATACACACACCCACCCACCCACCCACACACACACACAAACATATATATATATATATATATATATATATATATATATGTGTGTGTGTGTGTGTGTGTGTGTGTGTGTGTGTGTGTGTACACATACATACATATACATATACAAGAAAACAAGAGTGATTACTACTAATTGTTCTAGAAATGCAACATTGGCACAGGTTAGTGTATTTATTAAAACAGAACTGTCTCATAGGGCTCGGAGACGAATGTTCACAAGTCATCTTCACGCAAAGCGGCAGGCACGAAAGAGAAATTGTGCCGATCAAAGGCCGCGCAGTCCACGAGCTGTATTTGTTGCATGGAGTGGCGAGCCGCATCCAGCAGCAAAGAACGCCTGTGCTCCTTCTTCGTCATGCCTTGCGGTGTCACTAAAACTAAATTACGATGTACGCTCAGGTAGGCCTTTACGTGTGACTTGAATTTCGAGAAGGCTTCTTCTATAGGGTTAAAGAAAGGACTGTACGCTGGCAGGCGCTTAATAGAGTGCATGGAGTTAGCCAAAGCCGCCTGTTATGCTCGAGCGTGAGCAGGTGCATTATCAAAAAGGAATACAGCTTTGGTATTTGGCTCATCACGTTCTACGTGGGCTGAAACATCACTGAGAAAGTCATTAAAAACAACCCAATGAACTTTGTCCACCACAGTCCAGTGAATAACTCCATTTGCGGACATGCATGCTATAGTGTTCAAGTTCACTCCCTTTGTCGTTGTGGTCATGTGCACAGCTGATTGTCCTTTAGCTGCCCTGCCGAAGTTCCTGGAACACCAGATATTGAAGTTAGTCTCATCCAAATAGAAGCGGCAAACACGCGGTTCATCAGACTGCAGCCATTGGGCGTACAGCATGCGGCTGTGCTTGATATCGTCACGGTTGTGATCTATGGGTTTCTGCGTCACTAGCTTCATTGAGGAGCAGTGGAAATCCAGCAAGCGGTCGACTGTGCTTGCACTGATTGTTACTCCTGGCATTTCTTTCTCCAAGGCCTCCTTTATTTGCTTCAATGTAAATGTACAGTTTTCGTCGACCATTCGTCTCAAAGTACTCACGACGTCATCTCCAAACTTCCTTTTTGAACCCCCACCATGCTTTTATGTTTCTCTGTCGGTAGCGGCAATCGATCTTGCTGTTTTAATGTTGATGGCAAGAGCGTCGGCCAGTTGCTTTAAGTCACCGCCACGCCTGTAAACGTCCACAATCCTAGCCCTGTCGACCACCGATACTCTGCTGTTTTTTCGACGAGGTTCATCGGGCTTCTTAAAGTGTGGTCCTCGTTTGCGTCCAGCCATGACTTCAAGCAAAGCTCTCTCTTCGTCTGCAAATGTTCCCGTATGAAAACACACGTTTCAAGTAAACACGCTTCAGCTACACTAAGCGTCGTCTGTTACATGAAAACAGGAGTATCTACTTTGATGCTTTTATAACAACTTATTTCCACATGTACCCGAATAAATGCAAGTTTGGTATTTTGAAGTGGTTATTTCTGATTTTAAGAACGAATGGATATCATCTGTCGGTCACTGTTCTCCCTCGGCTGAGCAGACGACTGCGGTAGCCTCAGCGCATAAGTAGCCAAATGCCGTCTGCGCAGCAGACGACACGAATCTATGCATATGCGATGGTGTAGATGGTTAACCGGAATGAAGCAGTAGCAATTCAATAAAGATTAACATGGACTCTATGAGCAAATACATTTAAGTACCCATACATGCAATTACTACTGACTGTTTTTTTTATGTTGTAGCTATGACACCAAAATGTTGAGGGGAAGTCGCACTGCGCACTTCATTTCATAAGCGCTACCAAGTATAGCCGAGGAAAATTTTCTTGCTGTGACGCCATGTTTACGTTATTCTGACATTTATACTATATATAGTGGCTAACTGTGTGTTTCTAGCACATGGATTAAACTGACTGGCCCCTGAAGTAAAGTCATTGGCAATCGAATTAAATACGGTGGCACTTGGATTAAACTCAATGGCACGCGGCCTGAGTGAGTTGGCGCTTGGAATAAATATGTTGGTGCTTGGATTAACTGTTTGGCACATGGATTAAATAGCTCGGCGCTCAGATTAATTCAATGGCGTGCAGATTATTTAGGCTGGCACTTGGATTAAAGTGAGCGGGAAGACCTGTAGTTGAATTGTACACTCTTCGTTAGAACGTTGCAATCAACCGAGTTCGAGCTCCGACGGATAAGAGAAAGAAGGCGGGAGTCTTGAATCGCTCCGATTCCTTAAGCTCTAATGGCTAGGTAAACGTAGACGGTAAACATACTCGGCAGTGAAAAGCTTAATGACTTCCATGTGGGCTCTTATTCTCTGAACGGGCGCAATAGAATGTACTTCGTACCACCATGTTCTACTGATAATATATCCCGAAGCAAGTTGTCGGTATATATACTCTAAACAATCAAAGGGAAAGTTTCTTTTTTTTTATCTGTCTGCTTCGCTTCTATATTTCACTCGGTCACTATTCGCATACAGCACACAGTGATAACAGCAGCATCAAAGCACACTTGTGCGCGGAGAATACACTAACAGCCTTTGCTCTTAGGTTATTCGGTACTTGCTTAGTATCAAAAGTAGACCTAATGTTAAAAAATGAGCACAAGAACGATACGGAAACAGAAAAAGCGCCCGTGCAGTCCACGTGCGCTTTTTGTGGTCCTGTTTTTGCCCTAACTAAGTTTATTGTTGACATTGTATAGACCAACTGCATTTTATTTCTAGTTTCACCTCACTAGCATTCTTCATTGTTCAATGACCAGGAATTAGTATTTTTTTGCTTCTTTTATTAAACGTAAACAATGAGGCTCACCTGACGTCACAAAACACTCAGTTTATCAGAAGTTTAAGCAGTAGTATTCTGGTATTACTGTCAGTTGTACTGCTCATTTGCTAAGTATTTTATCAGAGTGGTGCAGATATGCTAGTTACACCTTGTAACATTAAACCTGAGAAATTGCAACATTCATTGTCATACTCTATTAATATCATCCTCTGTAAATTTTATATCTTTGTGTAAGGTTTGTGATCTCAATGATCTCGGTTCTCACTTTGATAGAGCCTTACTTCCTTCTGTTCACTATAAGCGCGTCGATTTGCCGACTATTTTTGCCAGACTGCCGAAAGAATACTATTCTCTAATACCTTTTCACCAGTTTTACACAGCCCCACCGCGGTGGTCTACTATAGATAAGGTACTCGGCTGCTGACCCGCAGGTTGCGGGATCAAATCCAGGCTACAGCGGCTGCATTTCCGATGGAGGCGGAAATGTTAAAGGCCCGTGTGCTCAGATTTTGTGCGCGTTAAAGAAGTCAAGTGCATGGTCGAAATTTCTGGAGCCCTCCACTACAGCGTCTCTCATAATCAATTAGTGGTTTGGGAACGTTAAACCCCACATATCAATCAGTTTTGCACAATAGTTTGCCTTTTCCAACTTAAACGCACGTAGTTACCTAGAGTGCAGTTTTAAATTAACATTGACACCCAGAAGGAGTCGTGAAAAACTTTTGGATCATGGCTCCGTCTTGGATTATTTTTTAGGACATTTGTATTACTGTGATAGAAATTATATGGACACTCTTCGCTGAATATTGCCGCTGGCATCAGCGTCACTCATCGTATATGTATACGTATCTATGTATATGTAGATGAAAGCAAGAAAAATAATCAATAAAATTACTCCGGCGCGCGGAATCGAACACGGAACCATCCTGTATGCGTGGGATTAACCACTGGGCCACAGAGGAGCACCTCTTTGAAGGGTAAAACGCAAAGCTAGTTATAGCTACCACTTACCACTGCTGCCGGGCATCTCGGAGGGAATTATGTTTTCAGCATTACGAGCAAGATGGCGCAGTGAGCGCGCATCACCACATCACACGGCGGCACGTGCTCTTATCAACTAAGCGTACTTTACTCCTTGAATAGGAGGAGGCTGACGCTCCCTCACGCACCCATATCTCGCGGTGGGGGGGATCGTACGTCTCGGCTGACCTCAGGCTTTACCTGGAAAGATTCTGTTGTAGTTACCGGGAGCACAAACGTCACTGCAATCATTGTACTCTCTGTTTTTGAAAAGGACGCGCTTTTCAGACACAGCGACGTAACAACGGAGACGCTTATTCGCGTGCATCTGTACCTGTACGTTTCGTGCGTCATTTGCGCGTGAGAAACGCGGGGCCCGTTTCGATCTGGTTGCAATTCTCCGCGTGACCTTCCAATTTGTTGTTATTGGGTTCAATTTTTCGCCTTGTGGTGAAACTGTGGCTTTTTAATACATTTAGGCCGGTCAGTAGCCTCTAGTTAGTCGGGATTTTAGCGCTGTGATTGTGCTCACGGAAGAATGTGGGCCAATCTCCAAAACAGTGCAACGCAATCAAACTAGTTTTTTTCACAGAGCCGAACCTCACAAAAAAAAACTATCGGGGGCCACACCACTGGGAATAAAAAGCGATAACTGAAGAAACTTTTGGTGCGACTCAAACGTAACTTGGCACATATGTAGTGAGGCACCACCCTTTGCATACAACCTCCATGACAATCATATCATGAAGCTTAGGTGCGTTATCACTAAAAGAGTGAGAAAGTTGACATTTGGTATTTTCTCGGAAAGTCAAGATCTGGCTTTTGCTCACACTGTGGTTCGATCTTTACTGCCAGGTAATACCATGAAAGTAACCTTTCAACTTTTTTTCCGTGTGATGGAAGGATCATATTGTTTTTTTACTATATAGGACGATGCAGAACTTTATTTTTTATTGAAGTTCTCACATTCACTTCTCGAGCACCACTAACTTTGCCATCGTGGCCTCACACATACATTCAAATTCCAGAAAAAAAAAGAAAAAGTTGGTAGATCCCACGTACACTGGGAATAGAAGATATGCGAAGCACGACTGAGGAAGGCTAATATGTCACTTTGAAATCAGCACAACGTTATGATGTGGATGTTTTTATGCCATACATGACTTCCATACCTTGATTATGATGTTTGCGCTGGCATTTGTGTTCCTGGTCCATTCACGTCACGCAATACAAATTTTTGCATATGTGAAGCGCGCCAAACGGCAGCGAGCGCGCTATGAGATAGCAGGTAGCCATACTTTACATGACACGAATGTCGTGATTATCATGTTAGCACGTCTTTCGGTATATGCGAAGCTAGAGAAACGGCTTTGAGCGCACTATCAGCGTAGCATTCAGTCAAGTTTTACATGACATGCATGCAAGATTATCATTATTATACGTGTCATTTACGTTCGTCGTCCGATGCTTTAAATGATACGCGTCCCATGACTTTCATGTTTAGACGTGTCCTTTACCTTCGTCGTCCGTTCCCATAACGTAGTACCAAATTTGGTATATGTGAAGGTAGCGAGACGGCCGCGAGCGCATCATGAGCATGGCAGGTAGCCATGTGCTTACACAACACGCATATCATTATTGTCATTTTTGCACCACTGATATACCTTCGTCACACATTCACGTCACGTAACACCGAATTCGGTATGCATGAACCTAGCGAAACGGCTGTGAACGCACTATGAACTTAGCTTGTAGTAATGTTCTTACATGACACGATCATGTTCTTAAAACATTATCGTATATGACTGGCGCAAACAATACCATCCTTGCACCAGCCATATACCTTCGTCATACATTCATGCCGCTTAATATTAAATTTAGTATTTGTGAAGCTAGTAAAACGACCGTGAGCGCATCATGAGCGTACGACATGTAGTAATGACTTACACGACATGCATGTTATTATTTCAACGTTAGGGCCTGTCACTTATGTTCACCGTGCAGTCATGTCATACCATACTGGTTTTGCAATGTGTCATGTGAACGAAACCACCGCACGAGCAGCAAGACCATCACAAGTAAATTATGACATTCATGACATACATGGTACACCATACCTTTTAATGATAACACTTGGCACTTACGCTCGTGTTACAGTCATGTTATGCCATCCCACTTTCGATATAGATCCGATAATCTCAACTACCAGTAGAGCTAGAAGTCACAGGTGGATAGATAGATAGATAGATAGATAGATAGATAGATAGATAGATAGATAGATAGATAGATAGATAGATAGATAGATAGATAGATAGATAGATAGATACCATCAAAGCCGCCGAAGTTCGCTAAGAAATGCTTCGCATTTATAAAAGGTGGTGGAAGAACCCGAGCAAACTTCCCATGTCAGATTAAGTCGACAGCATGCACCCGGGCGGCGCACGATAAAGGCGCGGCAAACGGTCCATAAATTAAACTTCAAGCACGGCAGATATCTTTCGCGGACGTGCATTGCATGCCTAGGCTTCGGACACAAGGCGCAGTCATTTTCTTTTTTTTCTTCGCCTCCAGTTTCTAGTGTCTTTCGCTCGTCTTTTATCTGTTTCAAATGTTTACATCCCGGAGGGTTCCTCAATGCTGAGAGGATACTGTTTGATGTCTATAAGTTAGCTAGCATAGTCACGCTTAGCAAAACAAAAGAAAACAGTAATAGCGTTGCGTCCAGTTAAAGTAGCCTTGGTTGCGCCAGCGGAAAATACTGGACATGGGGCACGTGGCCGAGCAGTGGCTCAAGAGACATAGACAAAGTTTCTACGTCTTTAACCGCACGTGCTTGCCGGCCTGAAGCAGGCCACTGAATGGGAGAAACTCATGCGGGTGCAGTCGGGCCACAGTAGTAGAGCAAAAAATTAAAAATAGAGGCACACAGACGGCAACTGCTACCAGAGAGTTCCAAGTTTGAATAAAACAACGCTCCAGAGAAACCATAGGGGTAAACAGCTGCACACCAGCATACAAATAACAACGTCGGCGCCGTGGTACCGTACAAGAGGCGCCTTTCTTCGATGCCGCGACTGATATTGATAGCGGTCCGGGTTATATTGCTCAAAGGAAAAAAACCACAAGTGCATGTTGCTTTTAGATCAATAGCTTTGATGTTGTTTAAAAGACGCGCAGAAGTATTCGCTCAGGGTTTTTAATAGAAAAAATAAAGTTCAGCAACCTACTGTTTGAAGTGACGATGTGATGCTTATCCCGCAAGCATCAGAGAATTCACGTCCCCCCCCCCTTTTTTTTCCCTTGTTTTCGTACCACATCTGAGTCAGACCTTTCTATTCTCCTTTGTCAATCCGGACAATGTCGGGGGAAAACCAGATGCTTTCCTGGTTAGCAACCCTGCTTTCTGCCCTCCACTTTCCTTTTTCATTTTTCATCTATGCTATCTCTAACTTGTTCTTTCTGCATTAAGTTTGTATATCGTAAAAGTACGTATGCATGTTTAAGGGCACCAGCTTTAACAAACATTATTGTTTAGTCATACTCAAAACGTATACCTTGTCTGAATCTCCGGCAAAACAGCCCACATATCAGGGTGGCGCACCACTCCCTTGGTAATGCGGACGTATACCATGTTCCTGGCAGAATCACTGCCTTCTTCACTGCATCACAATGTTCTTGATCCATCCGTACTTTCTACTCGAGGGACGTATGTCTTACCTGACACATTTGCCAACATTTGCCTCTGAATAAAATTTATGGGCGAAGCAACTTAGCGTCTCAGTTCGTCGGCGGGTCATGTTTCGTCATGGTCCATCATGAATGTTATGCGACACAAAATGAGCCTCAGTATCACTACTCAGCACCGGTCCGAAAACATGATGAAGGCAACAATTATAACAACCAACTGTTGATGAGGTATCAGGATTCAGTTCGATTTATTCACCTGAGCTTGTTAACTTCCGCCTCAAAATTGGTTTCAAATGCCAAGTTTTCTTTTGTAAATTATACTTCGCAGCATGTTGAAGTGTGTAACACGAAGACAACTTCTAGCAGAATTGCCACTAATGGGCCACGCAAAGAAGGAAAGCAAAAAGAATCTTGCTGTAACTTGCGTTTCGACGTGGTTTTTCGACTACTCGAGGGTAGCTGAAATACCCTTCCCTACATGCCTGGTTTCAGGCACGGCATCATTTGTGCCTCATCAAAGAAATCACTGAAAACAATGGGAGAATTGCTTGAATGAGGCTCTATTTTTCTTCTTCTGCTTCTTCTTCTTTTCCTTCCTCATCCTATTCGTCTTCTCTATATCACTGTCCATTAGCAGTGGTTTTACTGTAGAAAAGCGCACAATGCAGGCTTCGACCCTCCCCAGGTACCACGTTAGAGGAGCTAAAGAGAGTCGAACTTATCAACTTGTTGATTCTTCCCTCCATGCTTTGTCATTCCCCACTTTTTCTTTTTTTCTTCAGGCAGCCAGATAGGACTTCGCTATAATAGCCATGCCTAATTGTGGAACAAGTTTTCTCTCTTGTTTTGCTTCAACCAGCAGCATCCAAATTACCATCTTTTTGTTGAATGCGTTCTGTGTACTCATACTTGCAGTTATATACTTAGTAGCTCGGTTACAATAATTTTAAACGTAAAGTACTATCTATCTATCTATCTATCTATCTATCTATCTATCTATCTATCTATCTATCTATCTATCTATCTATCTATCTATCTATCTATCTATCTATCTATCTATCTATCTATCTATCTATCTATCTATCTATCTATCTATCTATCTATCTATCTATCTATCTATCTATCTATCTATCTATCTATCTATCTATTCTGATACGTCTTGCTGCTCTCGTGGTCATTTCATTACCTTTGTATATATCAAAGTGTACATGGCATGACGTGCTTGTATGACTAACATGAATGGCATATCAGCCTATGATTGGCAAGACTTGCATTTCAAAAATAAATTGTAAAATGATATCCTTTCTCTACGATAACTTGATTAGCTGGGGTATGAGTATATTAATGACTAAAATGCATAACCTAAAATACTGGCATGGCAATCATGCCTATTACACGAACTGCCAAAACTCTGTCATGAGTAAATGACTGTTCTTTTAACCAAACTAAAAAAGTACAGTTTTCCTTTTTTGTTCACTTTTTACGTTGCCTTACTTTTAAAGTATTTTATTTTTCCGTCGTCAAACAGTGAGGATTTCACACGTGCGTCTTGACGTTGTTATAAACTTTCTGTAAGCTGGCTATTATTGATACATATGACAATACTGAGCTGTACAGCCTCTGTTTCATGGGTGCTTCTGGATTTGTCAACCACGTTTTCAGTGGGGTGCCTCAAGCATCCAGCATCAAACACTAGTCTCAAGGATGATCTATGTTTTCAAAAAAATAAACCGTTCAATCATATTATCACTATTATTATTACTTTACAAAGTCTGCACATAACACTCGCCTCGCCACAGTGCTCCATTGGCTGAGGTACTAAGCTGCTGACCCGCAGGTCGCGGGATCGAATCTCGACTGCGGCGACTGCGGCGACTGCATTTCCGCAGGCGGAATTGTTGTAGGCCGTGTGCTCAGATTTGGGTGCACGTTAAAGAACCCCAGGTGGTATAAATTTCCGGAACCCTCCACTACGACGTCTCTCATAATCATATGGTGGTTTTGGGACGTTAAACCCCACATATAAATCAAAGCACATAACACTTGTTGTATGATACTTTTGCATCACAGAATGAATGACGTAACATGTGGTAAAAAAAATTTTCTATGGCGTGCTATATGAGGAATAAATTGTGGGACCCTTCAGCCTCCCCAATAGGAATTGAAGGTGATAGCAGTATCCCATTTAGAATGTGTACGTCATCCGCTAAGTGCGTACCTTTTTATTGCATGACGTTACTCGAGAAGTCTAAACTGTAGATTACTACAACGTAATCGATTATGTTGAAATTCTCTTGTGTCAATTGACACTTTCACATATGGCTGCATACCGTATAACAGCTAGCATACCTATCGAAAAAAAATAGTGTTTCCAGTATCCTCGAGTGCGTTTCAGCGCGCTGGGTGACGCTGGAAACGCTGTACAGTATGTCCCAGTGTACTACAGCGCACTGCGAGGCACTGGGACACACTATACAGCGTGGCCAGTGTCGCCCAGTGTGCTGAAACGTATTGTACCACACTGTACAGCGTAGCCCAGTGTCTTAAAGCGTGCTGGGAGGCACTGGTCACGCTTTACAGTTTCTACCGCACACTGATAATCTTAGCGGCACATTGGTAAAAACTAGGCGGATTCGGCGCACTTTCCGGAAGACTTCACATTGAATTGTGACATGTCGAGCGTAAAATTTACCGAATATGATGGTATTCCCATCTATGTGCTACACATAGCTTCAGTTTCCTTAGGCGATGAATGCGAGTATGCTAAAGCATTCATATGTTGATCGCGTGGGTCAGAGGTGCTGCCAGGATTTTGCAGGGGGGGGGGGGGGGTGGACAAACGACAACTTTGTTTCTGCAGGGGACAAAGTTGTCCCCAACAGAACTTATGCGTCGTGTTTCTACAGAAGTTATGCGTCGTGTTTTACCCATGCTTGCTTCTGGAGGTGGAGGGCAAAGGGGGCGCATGCAAGAATTTCGGGAAAAAAGGTTCCAGCCCACCCATGGATGCACCCTTTGGCGCGGGTGCGCTTTTGTTGAAGTTTGATTCAGTTTCGTTAATGTATTTAATAAACAGCATCCATACAACTGAGAATTCGCAACACAAAATGACAGTAGTATCAGTCTGATAATCAAGACCAACCTACCCTAGCAGTGAGTCGTTGCGGCTCGTACCGTAGAAAGCCGCATGTCCCCGGCAGCAGTTATCCACTGCAATGCCCAATCTTGGTGTTTTTAGCTTCCGATTTGTGTAATCGAAGGTGAAAATATGACTATTCGAGGGTCAGTTATGATCAAAACTACATTTTAACGAATATTAGACTCTTTCTAACTGAATATTTACGATTTTCACAGCAACCGTGGCACCAGAAGTACGGCCCTAAGCCTAGTGGTCGTTTCGGCTAGAGTGAACTGCTGCGGCTGTCGTTTGCGGAGCGTAAACGAAGAGGACAGAAAACACTTCCAAACTATCGAGAAGCGAAATATACAGTGCTCAGTGAGCAGTTCAGATGAACGCTGTTTTTATGCATAGGTACGACTAACCTCATAGCGAGTCACTACGATTGCCGTAACACATCTGCAGCTACGCTATGAAGCTTTGCGGCAAAACGCGCCAAATGAATGTGATCCAAGGCAACCCGCAAAGAATGAGCTAACAATCGCAAGTTTGGCACGAGCACGAAGAGACAAAACACTGCGTATGTAAACGACAAATTCAAAATATTTGGTACCTGAATTACTTTTAAGACGGATAAAAAGAAAGCCATTCTCGTGTCTGAGGTGTGGAGTAGTGGGTAGCGTGTCCGGCTCAAAATACGTGACGTGTTAAGGTTATAGGTTCGACTCCGGCTCACTTAGTGTTTTTTTCATTTTTTTTCTTTTTTTCACTGCGTGAGTGTTTCAGCCTTAATTACGATGTACGCCTGACCACAAATTCTAAACACAATTTAAAAGCCAGATTTTGACCAATAATGGGTGTGCCAGTGTGCAGCGACAGCGTGCCTCGTACAGCGTGGCACTGTCCCAGTGTCAGCGCCACACTGGACACTGGTCCAGTAATCAGGTATGGTGCTGAGCCAATGCCACTGGTTTCTTTGATAGGGATGTTTTAAACCACGAGCAATTATGTGCGCGACATGTTTTTGAACTTGCTCTGCGCCGACTACGTGGTGTTGACAGAATGCGTCCAGTAACGTGTCTGCCTTTTCTAGTGGGTGGCCGGCTTTAAACCACGAAGTCGTTATGATACCACGTTTTGACGTCTGATGCCAACGTATTCTTTTACCACGGTGTATTACAGTAATATTATATGTTGTATTGTGAAATCTGTATACAAGACGCGTGTGTCTCTGAAACATGAAGGTTTGTTTTACTGCATTTCCAAGCATAGGGAGTTAATTTAACTGCCGCTATCTCAGCAGATGCGTGGTTGTGTCGTGGAACACCTGGTTGCCAGGAAAACGACCTAGGGTGAATCCACACTTGGGTCCGGAAATTTTATTTTTGGTTTATTATCTACATCTTTGTCAATTTTTCGATCACGCTTTAGATGATGATTTTTAGCTCAAAGCTAACGACGCCCACGCCAATGACGAAATTTTTGAGCAACGAGCTCTTTAACGGTATCGTGTTAATGTGTCATACCATGACGTGCAATGAAGTAAGGGTGAAATAGCACAAAGAGCATAAATTATATAATATGCTCTCACTATTATCAAGGTTACGTCGCTAGATATTTATAGTGTAATGGTGTCTTTGTCTTCTTATCATAGCTTATATTACCAAAGTTCCGTGAAAAGAACTTCATTACGATGAGGGTACTTCCCATACATATTGCTTTGCTAAGTTAAAAAAAAAATGCAACAGAACGTTGCATGGTTGCAGTGATTTATTAATGTTCAATATAGGCAGCTTCTCACAAAAATTGTTTAGCCAGAGAACTTGCCTGTATTCTTAAATACGTCATACCAAAGCGGCACAAAAATACGGCTCCATCTATTTCTGTTATTTTTACCATGAAGGCCAACCAAACAGCCTAACTTTCCCCGCTATCTGAAACATGGCTCCCTGTGCTGTGCGAGCACCCTTGTATTCGTAAGAAGAGCGCTCAGCGTGAGTTAGTGCCTCGCTGCGGCGAACTTGTGTGAGGTAAATTGTCTCCACTTTTGTTCGTGTTTGGATACAAGAGTCCTCTTAAATGTTGTCTCTTTGGGTGTATTCCTTGACCAGTACGGAAGACAACCCGAGCCTTTGAACCACGTCGGATCACGGAGATTAATGCTATACTTACCCACCACACATTCATCGATTGGGTGATTATGTAAATAATCTTGCTCGCTGTAATAGATAAACTATTGCTATAGTTAATGCTTATATTGCTTCTCAATACTGTAGTCTATGCGTGCTTTTCTGTTTTCTATACGTGCTTTTACATTGTCTTGCACCTTGTATGGAACCTTGTCAACTCGTTCATTCTTTAGTACTCACTATTGGCGTTGCAACCAGCATACGTGCTAGTCAGTGGTTCAGAGCTGACTTACATGGCGTCGCTGGGCACACATTTCAACGACACCTGTCATCGCTGGTTGTACGGAAACGTATAGAACGTTACAGATCTGCCAACAAATATGGCCCTGCTCCGTAAAGCCAACGTTAAAAAATAAAAATGGCGCTCTACAAACAGGACTTTGCCGTGAGAGAGTGATGATAACGCCGCAACACCTTCACATGACTTCAATACTTAGTATGTGAAATACCTTAGTGTTTCTAATGGTGAGCAAAAATAGCTGAAGTGTTTTAACTATAGAGAAAAACCACCTCTCTCACACTGTTTCCAAAATAGCAAAATGTCCTGAATAGTGTTCTGGACAGAGCAATTTGGGTAGCTCAAACCTTATGCTATACTGAGCACTATGACGGGAAGTACTATAACCTAAACCATCAAGACTACAGCACGGCAGCTTAAACCTTTAAACTTGGTGGCTTTCCAAGATGGTATTGCGGCAGTGTAAGATCGCTGAATAACGAAATGATATACATGCAATACAACGAAGCACAAATAAACACTTTATGTTTAGTAAAAGCGTATGGCCGAAGGTGAGAAAAAAAGTGACGACAGAAAAATGTAGGGTATGGTGGGTAAAATGACACATGGGACAAAACGCAACATTTTTATCTTGCTGACTTCTGTAGCTAATAGAAAAAGTAATTTTCTCTGTTCTTTTATTTCAGTGATAGGTGCTAATAGTAGTGTACTTTTGTTTGCGTAAAAGCTTGTCATTTCTCACAGCGTTCGGGTAGAAAAAATTACGCGGCTGGTGTCAGTGTGTTCATGATTAGTCAAAAATAGGCGAAATTCTGTCCAGCCAAATTTTCGGATCCGTGCATGAAGCTCGTGTCATGTAAGTACAACAACTTACGTATTTATTTTGTTACTTTACACTACTAGCAACGTACCACGAAAAGTTTGGTTCATTTGGAGCGCGGTGTAAAGCGGAATTGTTTGTTAGTTTGAGCATGTGGGATTGACAAAAGGCGACAAAAAGCATGGGAATGCCTTAAAGAGTGTTTTATTAACTGAGCTGTTTCCTCATAATAAATATATTATACATTTGTTTAGGAGGGTTCGTACATACAAGAAACATTATATAGAGCTTCATGGGTGGAAAGCGATACAAAAAGCATGGATTGCTGTTGAAAACAGGACTCACTCCATTCGCGCTACATCGAGGCTGTTCCATGTTCTCAAGGATGCTCTCAAGAAGCGCATGAAAAAATTGAAACAATCGTGAAGCCAAGCCGTTCACAAACGCGTCTTATAATTGAGTTTTAGTAGGACTTTTTACATGCCAAAATTTTAAAAATAAGAAGCAATAGGAAATCTCAAAGTCGTCGCCTCACAAAGCATGACTGATAAAGTTGAAAGCCACGAAATACCCGTGGAGTTATGCATCAAAACGACACAAACGGGCGAAAAAGGTGAGTCATATGTTCATACTAAACCTCCCATCATTGAATATTTTAATGAAGTGTAAGCGTTGAACAAAAGGCACCATTAGCACAAAGACTGGAAGTGCTCGACCTGCTGAGAGTTTTGGAGCGACACAGTGCCTAGTTTTGTCTGGATTCATTGCGTGCAGTGAAACGAGTGGGCTCATGAAGAATGCATGGGGGCCCATGAAGTGACTTTTAGGTGCTTCTACTGCAAAATCTGAAGAGATGAAGTTTTTTGACAGTGTGTCGTTTTGCCCCGCAGGTCTGGGCAAAATGAGACATCTGGTGTATTTTTTTGCTCATTTTAAAACACCCCTTTGAGCTGTGAAAGCATCGTCATATTTATCTTGCTCATACCTTGTACCCGAAGGAAATATTCTGCATTGGCATATAATGGTAAAGAGTAAAATAAAAAAATAATATACACTATTTTCAAATTTTCGTCGCCTTTAACCCCCCCCCCCCCTACCTCATACGTGGATCACTTCACTCACTCCAAGTGGCGCTAAGAGATGCCGACTTGTCCCACCTCAACATGGGGGAACAAAAGCTAACGCACCCACTCACTGTTTCGAATAACGTTCGCGTATACATAGAATTTTTTCACAATATTGCAACTTCTTGTGTACATTCTACTATTAACATTTTAAGGCATGACTCACGTTGCAGCGCTACTTATCACTTCCACGCGAAAAAATCGTGGTCATTGAAAGAGAGAAAATAAATAGTTTGAGAATTGGTGCAGCTACACGTTGTACTGGTGCGAAGACTGAGAAAACGGTGAAGTGGTAGCGTTCTCGTCTTCCATTTCCTCCTCTTCAGTCTTACTCTTCTATCTCACCCCTCTTTAATAATATAGTATATACGCCAGGCACCGCTATGTTTTTTTTTTCCTCTGCCCCCCCTCCTCATCCGCACACCACTTTTTCTCAAGCTAACATCCCTTGCTCACCACTTGCTACAAAATCTATCTATGACGATGCTATGCTTTACCCTCTGAGCTCCTCTTGTTTCTCCTCGTCACCGTTCCTACCCTTGACCACCTTGTGATACTATCTATACAAGGCTATGTTATGCTTTCGCGTAACCCTTAATTTCTCTCTTTTTCACTCTCTATTCACTTTCCCACCTCTTGCTTTTCTCTACTATACTATACCTGGCTATGTTATCATTCATCCGCTCTTCCTCTTTATTTCCATCCTCCTCGCCCTCACATCACTCCTCTCATCCTTAATTGCTTTTCTCACTACCTGATTTATTGGCTATGCTATCCATGGCTACGCTATACATGGCTATGCTATGCTTCCATTTCGCTTTGCTGAGCTGCGTGGAGTACTGAGTGGCCGCTGGCCATGGTTGCAACCCATTGCTGAAATAGCTCCACTGTTGGTTTTGTTTCGTTTCTTTCGTTTCTTTTTATGTCTATTGTGACAACGCATGAGTATAAGAAAGTATTACAGACTGGTAATAATAATAACAATTGTCGAGGTTTAAAGTACCAAAACCATGATATGGTTATAACGGACACCGCAGTAGAGGTCTCCAGAAGTTTATACAAGCTGGGTTTTTCTTATTGTGCACCTAAATCTAAATACATGGGCCTTAAGCATTTTAGCCTCCATCGAAAATGCAGCACTCAAGGCCGGGATTCAATCCCGCAGACTTCTGGAACGCAGTAGAGTACCATAATCACCACGGCACTGGCAGTTCCTTCGATTGGTCGTTGTTTTTCAAATCATGCCTGCAACTAGTTTGGCTGCTAATAAAACACTCTCTGGAATGTCTGCTCCGAGCTGCGCTGGGTACCTGCTACCCATCAGTCGAAGGACTTGTTTACCTAAGCTGCTCACTAGTTTACGGAAACATCACTTCACCCTTAGTGCCTGAAAGAAACTATAGAGGGCGCGTTGACTCTTTTGATTAGTTTAGTCTATCAGGTCCCTATGGGAGCGGGGCCTTTCACCATAAACAATTGTTCTGGTCATATATGTATCCTTTGTGCAAGCTTAACAGTAGGTCAAGATGTAGTAAGCAGCCGTGCTTCTTCATTATGCAGGAAACTTGTTAACATAAACATAGTTGTCATAAACAGTGTTTAGTGAGCTTTTTTTCCTCCTTTGACTGCTTCACTGCGGCTAAGAAGATGAAGGATATGCGTGCACACGCTACTCTTCTCATGGAGTACTAGGACGTGAAAATTGTGTTGCTACGAGCGCTTATACAACCTGTCCTCCACCTTCTGCTTCTCGTTTAGCTACATTTTTTTTAAAGAAAAGCTATTATCCCCGCCATTTGCCTAGTTCGAGATGCAGACAAGATTTTGTCATCACGCCGACATGGCCATGTCTAGCGAAGTTAACTTACCTGTATCTAGTTAAGATAAGCCTAGTCTACCCAGTCATGCCGGCATCTACAAGATGAACGGAAACAACCATTATTAAGACTATTTAACATCGAAATTAGTTCTTGATAATTAGGATGAATACCTAAGCCTGCGTTGACTCGAGATGCAAGGTAATCATAAGCAATCCTCGAATAGGTAAATCAGGTGAAGTAAGCTAATTATTCTTATAATGTAATATTTAAAACTACATTTTGTTGATGCCAACTAATTATGGCCTAGCCACAAAGAGGCAAATGAGGCCATCAATAATCTGTAAAGAATAAATAAGCTGCTGGTTCCTGCGATTGCCAAGTGATTCTCAATAGAAGCTTTATTACTTAGAAAATACCCCTGACTTAATTGCAATGTTATCGTCTGAATCCTTTGTGCATCGGCGTGTCAATGTAGATCTGCCTAGTCAAGCCAGGACCAGCCGAGTGTCGGCCAGCTCTGGTCTGTTCCAGTCTCGCGCGACACATTGTAACCTGCGCCAATTTTTTCCTTGTGATTTCTTTTTATGTTACTGCACTGCAGAAATGCAACATCTTCCCCACATTATTATTGACAGCCCAGAAATATCCCGGTATTTCTGCAACATCAAATTTCTTGGTGAGTTCTTAGGATGGCTCTTTTTCGAGTGTTCGGCTGAACGTTAAAAGTAAAAAAAAACTGACTACCAGCTCAGAACTTGTATTATCACGAGAGCGAGGCATCAGGCTTCATTTTTTCTGATGCAGTCAGGGTTGATAAAAAAACGAAGTTATATGACTAGTGAAATGCTTTATTTGTTTATATGAATTCTTCAAGCAGAGTCTACTCGTTACAATCAGTTTTTGATGCGCTCCTACTGAACTATTATTCGTCTGCAAAGTAGGTGTCAAGTAGTTTTTAAGTTATTTTGGAAGCCAAACAACAAAATTGAGGGAATAAGTTTTTTCTGGGTAATGAAAAAAGACTAGGCTAAAGTGAGAAAGACCCGATATTGATGCGTCAGTTTATAAAAGTATTTATTGATCTGCCCAATTTAGTAAAAAAAAGCGTATCTCGACAGCCAATAGAGGTAAAATGGAAAGAAAAAATACGAAAATGCACCTTGTGACCCCCTCCTTTTATCTTTTTTTCTCGCCGAGTTCAATTTTACGAAACTATGGCATTGTTGAAGGATGACGGATATTTTCCTTATGGTGCGATATGGCTTGAGAGCCTCTCGTTCTCTCTATCCATGAGTTATGCTGCGGTTCTGGGTTGACTAAACAAGTAATATGTACATTATAAAGAAGATCGAGCCCTTGGAAGACCATTCGCAATCGGGCAGACTGTAAAAAAAAACCAAAAAAAGTAAACAGAGTGACATTCAGGAAGACAAGAGCACTCTAAAGAAAGGTCGATAACGGTGCAAGGAATATTAGAAACACGCGAACATTCCTGCCAATTTTCCACAATCAGTTCACTCCAGATCCGAAATGTAAATCGGTTGAAACTGCTGCGGTAAGGACGTCGGAGAATAAAAATTACAAATACACTTTCTCCACCAAAACTTCCTTGACCCTGATATCCATTCTCTGTGGCAGTTCGAAAGACATGCTATATGTTGTATACTATGCTCTTTGAAATTACTATTTTTGTTTGAGGATATCTGGCCGCCTCCGAACTGATGGTCGAGCCTCAATATCTTTTTTACCGCATCAAGAGCTGAAGTGAATGAAAAAAAGAAAGGTAATGTTGAACCCCAACTTGTGTCTTTCTGTCTTATTCATTTCTCGTTTAATTAGCCTGCTGTGCCTGAATATACAATGCCAACGTTCAACTTGAAAAAATATCGGATGAAACAATTATGTGAGTTTCGCAACGATTTCATTTCGTCGGCTCAGTTTACTTGTAACATAATGAAGTTCACTTTCGTATCCACCATCACCGCCAATCCAGTTATATCATCGCGGTCGCAGTAAGAGTATGTATGTATGTATGTATGTATGTATGTATGTATGTATGTATGTATGTATGTATGTATGTATGTATGTATGTATGTATGTATGTATGTATGTATGTATGTATGCATGTATGTATGTATGTATGTATGTATGTATGTATGTATGTATGTATGTATGTATGTATGTATGTATGTATGTATGCGTGAATGTCACGCGCTGTATGGTAACCAGATCTAAAACGTGTCCCATGCTTGTCACACAGAAAACTGATTGTTTTATTATTATATGGGGTTTAATGTCCCAAAACCATCATATGATTATGAGAGACGCCATAGTGGAGGGTTCCGGATATTTTGGCTACCTGGGGTTCTTTAACATGCACCCAAATCTGAGCACACGGGCCTACAGCATTTTCGCCTCCCTCGTAAATGCAGCCGCCGCAACCGAGATTCGATTCCGTGGCCCGCGGGTCAGCAGCCGAGTACTTTAGTCACTAGACCACCGTGGCGGGGCATCCCGCGCACGAAACTTAAGAGTACAGATCAACTGAATAAGCGTCTGAGTTGTTACTTAGCTGTGTCTGAAAAGCGCGACCTTTTTGCAAACAGGGACTATGCAACGATTGCATTGACCTTTGGTGCCCGGTAACTACAACAGCATTGTTCCAATGAAAGCCCAAGGCCAGCCACAACGTACGGTCCTCCCCGCCGCGAGATAGGATATGCGAATGAGCGTCACCCCCCTCCTCTCCACTGAGAAAAATACGCGTCGGAGATGAGAGCGCGCGCCACCGCGTCGTGACGATGTGGCGACGCGTACTCATTGCGCCATCTTGCTGGTAATGCTGAAAACACGATAGTTCCCCTTGAGATGGCCGTCAGCAGCGGTAAGCGGTAGATATGGGTAGTCTGCCGTTGAAACGTTGAATGGCGCACTCCTTTGTGGCTCAGTGGTTTACGCATCGAAGTCACGGTTCAGAGGTCCCAAGTTCGATTCCACACGCCGGAGTCTTTTTCTCAACTATTTTTTTTCTTTTTTGCGTTTTCTATATATAGATACGTATACAGTGAAAGCCGGTGACGCCGACACTGCGGCAAAATCCAGCCGTGATTGCCTATATAACTACTATTCTAATAAAAAAGGACCGAACCGCCACTTTCTCACTAGCCCCAGCTCCTGAGCAGGCAACAGCTGACGCACGTGCGTTCACAGCGGCTTTAATGCGTCGCCGTTTCGCGCCACTGTCTTGTAAAAATCGTTTCTTATTCGCTCCGCGGTGTCAACCGTGTCTGCATGTTTTGTTCTAGCTGCTTGACCGTGTTGTCGACAGGACGTGAACTGCGCTTTTGGACGGCTACATGACTCTGCAAGCACGTTCGTTTCGTGAAGTCTCGGCCCTCGAGCGAGCCGCTACTGCCACTACCAAGACAGATGACACGCTTGCTGCGTACTCAACCCAGTCCGGAAACAGAGCGCTAAGTAACGCTTCTGTGTTTTGTGTGTTCGTCCGCATCGTTGCTCGCGCTTGCAGTGCGTGGCTAAGGTACAAGAAAAGCAAAATGAATAAGAAAAGGCATTAGATGCATATAGAAACAATATGAGGCACCTGACACGCGTAGGAATTGATTGATTCATATGTGGGATTCAGTGTCTCAAAAACATCATATGATTATGAGAGACGTCATAGTGGAGGGCTCCGGAAATTTCAACCACCTGTGGTTCTTTAAGTTGCGCAAGGGAAGACTATTGTCACAGCTGAAAAATAAAAAATTTACCAGCGGCCGTGATACTGTGACGGCAGTACTGACATGCCTCGAACAGCCATTGACGTGACATGTGGCTCACAGGCTGGTTTTAAGTACACTTTATGAGTTTCAATTAGACGGTGTGAAGCCCTAATAAGAGAGAGCGAGAGAGAAAATAGAGAGGAAAGGCAGGGAGGTTAACCAAGCTTGGCTCGGTTGGCTACCCTACACTTGGGGTGGGGGAAAGGAGGATAATAGAACGGAAAGAGATAGAAAAGAAGAGGAGTAAGAAAGAAAAGCATGAATAGTCAGCTCGAGACTACACAGCACTGTCTCACACAGTTCTTCCACAAGCGGTCGTGAAGTCTGGTGGTCTTTAAAAGTACAAGAGGGCTTTCGTGGCTTTGCGCGTATGGGAAGACGTCGGCCGAGGTCCCAGGATCTTCTCTTCTGTAAGCGGCCGTGAATCCAGCTGACAGAGCTTGGCTTCCATGACACGTCGTTTGGTCTGGTGTGCTGGGCAATGACATAGAATGTGCTCAAGCGTTTCCTCGCAGGCGCAGATGTTCCATGCCGAAGTGCTCGCCATTCCAAGGAGACAAGAGTACGAATTCGTAAATGCCACGCCCAACCTCATGCGACACAGGAAAGTTTCAGCGCATCGTGGGAGCCCGGATGGCAAACGAAGTTGCAAGTTTGGGTCGATCGAATACAGGGGCGTGTTGAAGAAACCCTGCGTATTCCATTGTAGGAGAGATACACGGCGAGCAAGTGATTGTAGTAGCCTTGCAGCGTCCGTTCTCAAGAGTGGTATGGGCGTGCGCTGGTCTTGGTCATGAGCCGATCGAGCAGCTTCATCCGCGCGGTCATTGCCGACGATTGCGCAATGACTCGGCAACCACTGAAATACAATATCGTGACCTTCCTTGAGCGCTTCGTGGTAGTCGTGCCTTATCTGATACTGATTGTTCGTGTAACCCGTGCTGCATAACAAACCGTAGCGACTGTAAGGCTGACCTGGAGTCGCAAAAGATGGCTCATTGGTTAGGTTGCTGCCGAAGAATGTACTTTACTGCACCTTGAAGTGCTGCAAGCTCTGCTGCTGTCAACGTCGTGGTGTGAGAAAACTTGTACTGAAGCAACGCATTTTCAGATGGAACCACCACTGCTCCTGTAGAGCTGTTGGAATTAGTGGAGCCATCGGTGTAAACATGTATGCGGTCGAAGTACCTTTCGTCCAACAAACGCAAAGTCAATTGCTTCAGGGCTAGCGTTGACATGCGTGCCTTCTTAAAGATTCTGGGAACTGATAAGCGCACGTCAGGTTGACAAAGACTCCACAGCGCAGCTGCTGGATGCATCGCAAGTTTGAAGCCAGGCGGTAGTATATCTTGCTGTTTTGTCACAATACCGCAGTACGAAGAATGGGGCATCCGAGCTGTCAAACACGCTAAATGATGTAACGGTAGCCGTGATAAATGCCGAATGTGCGCTCTTAGCGTCTCGACAATGATATGCGTTGTGACCGGTTGTTCTTGTGCAATAACAATAGTTGACACTGTCGATGAGCATCTTGGAAGGCCAAGGCATGTCCGAAGTGATTGGGCTTGTACGCTTTGCAGTGCACGGATGTTTGTCTTGCACGTGTTGGACAGGACAGGAAGGCTGTACCGAAGAGTTCCGAGAAAGAGGGCTGTGTAAAGCTGCAACATGGAGTGCACTGATGGGCCCCATGATTTTCCGGCGACGAACTTGAATACATTCTCAATACCAATGAGCTTTTTCTTCAGGTATGTGACATGCGGGCTCCAGGTTAGGTCACGATCTACGATGAGACCTAAGAATCTATGAGTGCTCTTATATAGGATTAATCTGCCATCGATGCACAATGAGTAGAAAGACATCGGTTTGCGTGTAAACGCCACCGCTGCGCATTTTTCTGTGGCGATAGTCAAACCTTGCTGACGAAGGTATGTCGATGCCATTGTTGCCGCTTTCTGTATTCTTGCGCGCACTTGAGGCCGTGTCATGCCGGACGCCCAAATGCAGATATCGTCAGCGTAGAGAGATATATAAGCCATCTGTGGCAGAATTTCGGTGAGCCCCATGAGAACCAGGTTGAAAAGAGTCTGACTCAAAACACCGCCTTGTGGCACCCCACGATTTGTGAAATACTTATTCGTAGACCCATTTTCAGTTAGAACGAACATGGATCTCTTTGTGAGGTAGCTTCTTACCCATCAAAAGACACGACCTCTAAGTTCAGCTGCTTCAAGAGCATTGAGAACAGCCTCGTGGGTCACGTTGTCATAGGCACCCTTCACGTCTAAGAACAGAGCTACCGACAGCCGCTTCTGAGCTTTCTGATGCTGAACAGAGGTCACTAAGTCAATAATGCTATCAACTGAGGACCGACCTCAACGAAAACCAGCCATAGCATCAGGGTAGATGTTATAATGTTCCAGGTACCATTCAATGCGTGTAAGCAGCATCCTCTCCATGACCTTGCCAACGCAGCTTGCTAGTGCTATAAGCCGGTAAGATGCCAAATCGAATGGAGACTTTCTGGGCTTCAGCAAAGGCACCAGGCGACTACACTTCCACTCATCAGGCACCATTCCATCATGCCAAGACTTATTGAAAATGTCCAGGAGACAGCGCTGTGCCTTCGGGCCTAGGTGACGTAGGTCAGTATAGGTCACTCCATCCGGACCTGGGGACGATGAGCCTCTGCATGTGTTCAATGCCGCATGAAGTTCTTCCATGGTGAATGCAACTTCCATTTGCTGATCTCGTGCGACTGGAACATCCTGTGGCAATGAATTGATCAGTATAGAGATGTCGCCGGCGATCTTTGCACAAAATTTACCAGAAACATCAAGCTGTGAGCGACGTTGATGTAGCGCCAAAGCGGCGAAGGGATGAAGCTGTTGCGGATGCGAGTGAATACCTCGAAGAGTCCTCCATACGGGAGGCAAGGGCTTTCGAGGGTCTAGCGAGTCACAAAAATTCTTCCACCGTTGTTCATGAAGTTTGTGCATTCGACGCTGGATTTTTTTTCTGAATGCGTCTGGATTCTCTGAGGTCAGAGATAGATTTCGTGCGTCTGTATCGTCTTCTGGCACGTCGGCGGACCGCTCGAAGTTGTTCCAACTCTTGGTAGAGTGCCGTGCGTCTCGATTCTTTCGGACATATCTTCGTGGAAGTCTCCATTGCACAACCAATCACTTCTTCAATGGATTCCGGCGGTTCATGCATGCACTAGCTCTCCACTAATATCTGAAACTCTTCCCAGTCAATAAGTCTTGAATGTCCAGGGGAAGGAGAATCGTCCATACCTCTGACTGTCACGTACGTGGGGATATGGTCGCTGCCATGTGTTTCAATATCTGTGAACCATTGGACTTTCGTGACAATGCTATGCGACACTAATGTCAAGTTCAGGCAACTGCTGTAAGTTACTCCTCGGAGATAAGTAGGACTGCCGTCGTTCAGCACCTGAAGCCCGTGCTCTGATGCGAGATCAACTAGGTTCGTGCCTTTTCGATTTGTCCTGATGCTTCCCCACAATGGATTATGGGCGTTGAAGTCACCCATCAATATCCAAGGTGCTGGAGTAGTTGCAAATATACCATTTAATATCAGTCGACGTGACGGCGCTATATATGCGCCCATCAGCGTAAACAACAACTTCTTCTTTTTAACATATAGACACACGTAGTGATTTACATTGTCAGACTCTACTCTTTGGAGAACGTAAGTGAGTTCTTTACGGATGTACACAGCAACTTGACTTCGCTCAATGCACGATGAAGAAACGAACGATTCATAGCTCGACAGTCGAGGTATTTTTGAAAAATGCGGTTCACAAATGGTGATGATGGAAACTTATTTTCGAAAATGAATTGTCTGAACTCAGGCATTCTTGACTGTAGACCTCTTGCGTTCCACTGAATTATGGAAGCACGCTTGACTTTTTCTCGGAAACGCTGATGTGGTCTATGGTGCGCCATCTTGTTACTGAAGTCCGGAAAGAACTGGTTCTAGTGTGTCCAAGATTTGCAGCGCGCATTTAGCGGCAGGCATCTGTAGACTATCCAGTAGAGTGCGAATAACACTCATGAGCGACCTCAATACAGAAAAAACTTCCACCTCTTGGGCGGATAGATAAGAATATATATACAGGGTATTAAGCTAAAAAGCACCAAGTGATAAAAAATTAAACATGAGTTTTAAATGTCTCCAATTAACGCGGTATTGTTTTGAGCCATATAGAGCACGTCAAAATATTTTTTGCGGTCCGTCAAGCTCGGCAATTCTTAAAAATTACCTAATGAACTTTTATACATTGACCCTAGATAAAAATATTCAATACTTAGGTTGGAGCACTCATCTAGAAATAAGAAAATTTTCCATCCTTAGTGAGATAACTGCGCTGCTTGATTTTTTCCAGCCTTTGTTTAAAAAGCGCAAAAATTCAAAATACATTACGTGAAACTGCCTAACGCGTGGCGTTTTAGTACTTGTTGTAGTAATTGTGTGCACTCTTTGTGGGCATGCGTGTTATATATATATATATATATATATATATATATATATATATATATATATATATATATATATATATATATATATATATATATATATATATATATATATATATATATATATATATATATATATATATATATATATATATAAACACGCATGCCCACAAAGAGTGCACACAATTGCTGATAGACCATTCGTGCACAGCTCAGTGTTTGCAGAAGCTCAGCAGGATAGGAATAGTCGATAGGACGAAGACTAGGTACGCATATACGATGCACCAGATATGACGCGAAGTCTTGGCACCTGGATGGATGGAGAGCGTTGTATCATCGCTGCACAAATTGCTAACTTGCTTCATTGTTCGAAATGCACAAGCAGTGCTTTTAGCCTATATCGAGAGCATGGTGCTAGAAAGCAAACATTTTTCGTTCTGCTTGTATTCTTGTATCACATTCTGTCTCACGTCAACATAATGTCACCGCCGATGCAAGCACGGGTAGAAAACCACAGCCCATTATGAATAGCCTATTAAAGCGCTCGTCTTGTGCAACAGGCTCTTTTTTCTATTGTTTTTTTTTTTGGAAATAAATAGATTTGCATGCTCACACTCAATCTTTTTATCTCTCCGGCTGACTAGCGTCGTTGATCACGCAGAAATTTAGGCGGGTTTTTGGGCACCAAACTTGTGGCATGAAAGCGGTACACTCCGGGGACCATAGTTGGGCTATCATCTCCGATTTGTCCAAATTGCGTTGTTTATCTTGCCGGCTCTTGCAGGGATCACGTCGGCTTGCAACTGGATTTCATTTTTATCGTTCTTGTTGATACCACGATATCAATAATAAATACAGCGTAGGGCTCTTTAGCATGCCTCTAAATCAAAGCACATGGGGCTGTAGCATTTCGTCTTCATCAAATTTAGGCGTTTCGGCCGACATTAGATCCGGTGACCTGCTCGCAACTTCGTTTTAAGGATGTAATATTTCATGAAGTTGACAAGAACTACACCACGTTGCACGCTGGCAGCAGCGAGGCGTCAGGTGATGTCGGGTATAGCCATACAACGGCGTGAAAGCATAGCACTACCATGTAACCATGTAAGATATTTACTTTATGCAAACAAGTCCGTTCTCGACGTTAGTTACGAGAAGCCAGCACCACAAAGATCTACGTGAATCTATCTTCTGTTGTTTGTAGAAAGGGGCACTACCCAGTCAAGGGCTCCGGAAATTTCGCCCACCTGGTGTTCTTTAACGTGCACCCAAATCATGGCACATGGGCCTACAGCACTTTCGCCTTCGACGAAAATGCAGCAGCCGCAGGCGGGATTGGATCCCGCGACCTGCGGGTCAGCAGCTGATGTGGCTTAGCCAGTTATTCTACAGAAGTATGTTAAGTGCGGCGTATATCATGCATGGTGTTTTAAACAAACGTGCCCTTTCGACGTACTGATCGTTCATAGTAGCGAGATGTCACGTTACAGAGATGGTGTGTTAGTGCGGCACACAAATTTTGACCAAAGTTATGTACGAAGTGTTACTAAAGCATAGAACTGAAAATAATTATTTCTTTTTATTTCAACCTAATTTGAATAGTATGAGTAAGCGGCCTGCACTCGTTTTTTTTAGGTGGGGCGTTTAAACACTTTTTGTTACATCACGTACGATGTAATGTAGGAGAGCAAACGTAAAAGAACAAACCGAACTTGAAACACACACAAAAAAAGAGGCGAGTGATTGGAATTCATTCTACGTTATACTTATCAGGAGCAGCGAGTCTCTCCGCGTGGTAGTAGCAAAGCAGAATGAAATACTGAACGTGCGTAATTCAAACCTTATTACATACAATTTATCGAGCTACTATAAAACCTTCTCTGCTTTGAAGTGCCAAAATCACAGCGTAACTATCAGACAAGCCTTGCTGGTAGACTACGAATCAATGTTCACCACAAGGAATTCTATTGGACGGACTTACATATAAGAACGCCGGTGTTCTTGCATTCCGTTCCTGTAGAAAATGTGAGTGCTGGGTCAGAAAACGAAAGCCACTCCTTCGCGTGCGACACGTTGGCTGCTAAGGCACTACTATGACCCTCGAACAAGTGGGACCACTCGCATACCCAAAAGAGGTATTAACCGAAAGAAAAAGCAATAGCTTCGTAGTGGTTCTACTCAACAAAAAGCACGCCTTCAATAAGTGATAAGGCACTCCTCATATATTGCTTGTTGTCAACGGAATGCCTTGCTCTACACGAGCCTGCTAATGTTTACTTCAATCGATTATCTACAAAGCTGAGCAAAGACTATGGGGAATATTGTTGCCCTTGAGTAGACTCTACATTAGAAATCAAATTGAATTCTACAATAATAAAACGCAACTAATATTTTGTAAGATGTTTAGGGCGCTTCGAAAATTGAGTAGATTTTGTGCCCTGGGTACCAAATAATACGATGCTAAAAAATTGCCATAGGAGTGAAGACGTGTCCTTCTGGAGGCATTGAAGGATGTCTGCAGTATAGGCATGATCCGTAAGCGTGCAGAAATTTCACGCATACCTTAAGTATGTAAAAAAACATAAGCGTGGGATTTTTCTAGTGTACAAGAAAAATCTCAGAAGTGGGGAAGACAGCGTGCGGGTTTTCAAGTCCTCGTGGCATTCTGTGAACTCCCCTTTATACGTATCGACGAGTATCATCAACATCATGCGTATGAAAGTTGATGAACAGATTATATGTCTTTATCAAGTAAGAACACTGACATTGTGTATGAGTAATTTCGCTCACATTTAGTGCTAATGGTAATCATTCTCTTGTGCCTCCAGAAGCTTCGTTGAGTAGCACTGCGTCAACAGACTTGCAACACTTGATCGCCGTGTTTACGTAGGTTAATTGCCAAAGCATATAAATGCGTGCTTTGGAAAGAAAATGACAGCCGACTCTAAGTCATGGCTGTGTCGGGAAACGTTCTTAGTATCACACATTAACTTTGTATAAGTACATATGCCCGTATTAAGCTTGGAAATATATCGAGCGATGAGCGAGTCAGTTCCCTCGGTGTTTCGGAAGAAATTAGTGTCTGCTTTTTTCTTTTTTTTTTGTAACGCTGTCATGACCAGCCTTCCTGGCACAATAAAATCCGGTTGTACAGCAGTTAAAATATTTATGTTCGAAGATGACCTCTGCACTTGGATCTCAGGGTGCCAACGCAAACGTTTCCCCTACATAGCAGATGGCGCTATCTCCATCATCGACCGCCACTTACCGACCCCTGGCCTATATTTACCAGCGGAAAAACACGCCTTCATGCTTTTCCCGGAAGTAAGGCCGAAGTGAACACGCCTGTTACTGAATATTAAAAGGCACGCTATTTCTGATGCAATTTGTGTTCGATGCCTGGGCGTCACCGTCGACAGCATACTACGACGGTGACCCGTGGCTGAAGGTGTAAGCTCCATCAATGCGAAGAGTGAATGAAAATCGTCACCTGGAATGTGTAAATATGAGAAACACTCCTATGTCTATGCTTAAACTGAACGATTCATGCGCTCATAACCACCACGTCTTGTATCAGCTGCCTCTGATGTCACCATCACCGACTCAATTTGAGCGCAGTTGAAGGCAGTGCACAGAAGCAGTCTTTACCTGACAATGGGAGTTTCTCGGGGACTTTGAAACAACAACATTACTATTCAAACCAACTCTTTTCTACTCCGTATTTTGGCCTCTCCAGCCTTGTTGACACTGCTGTTAAGGTTGGGTAAGTACTCTATAGGCACCAGGCACGACTGTTTCTGGTCGCTAAGAACAATTCAACTCACTGCCATTTTCTTGCAGCGCTGAACACACTTCAATATGTATGATTAAAATGGGCTACAGGGAGTTGTCTCGGCTCTCCCTGGTTTCTTTTTTTGGACGTTACCTGCAGCTTACGTTAAACCAAGCGATCGGTACACCGTTTCAACTTCCGAAGCAAAGTTTCTTGCGCTGGCGTCATACGAGCACAACGAATCTAGGACACCTCTGAGTGTACTATCGGTTTCAAATGAAATCCAAACATTTGTAAGCATAGGCAACGTTATAGTGCACTTCGTCCGTTCATCACCATGGACTTGCGCAGTACCGAAAAATCTGAGTACTGCACGCATGTCAGTGGTGACTACTGGACGGAGTGCACTATGCGATTTCTAATTCTTTCCAGTGTTCTCATTTCATTCGACGCTGATAGTACACAGATGGGTCGGTTTAATACTATAGGATATCTGCGCAGACCTTTTTTTGGTGTGTCGTGATTGAACTTCCCGAAAAGTGTAGTTTTGTCTACGAGGGCATAAAGTGCGGCCACGTGGATTTGTGAAAAGTACGGACCTGTTGCGCACAAGTTGTATTCGCGTTGACGGTTTCGAAGACGGCTTCATGACTACATTTTGAACTACCCCTAAAAATTTACACAGCAATATCTTGCACTGAATAAACATCCATGGCGAAGAGCTCTATTGTAACGTTTCAGTAGGTCCCATTCCAAGTTAGACATGAAGGAATTCAAAGGGCCGACGCTCTTGCATGCGAAGTGCGCATGTGCGTCACAGAAAGTGAAAGCTCCAAGAATTTATTTCGTGGTTTTTATTTTTTCAAGGTAGTCCTCCAGACTCCAAATTAAGCTTGCGTGACTCTCAGACTGACTGTAGATGAAGCGACACTCTTGTGCAGCACTAACACCAATTTCCCAAACACCCGACATGATTATTGAAGCACCCTGTTTGACATTCTTGTATGCGCGCGCACTTTTGACCGATATTGAGTGAGAAAGATTACTTTCAAAATACATCAATTTAGTTTTAAAGAGACGTGAATGCTCATGGGAGTGTTCAGCGCCTCGCGACAACGCCACTGTAAAGGTAGAAAAAGGCCCCTCGGGAAATTCCACACACACACACAAACACACACACACACAAACACACACACACACACACACACACACACACACACACACACACACACACACACACGAGCATTATTGACGTCACATAACAATCACGGCGAAGCCCTCTCGCTATTTTCTCGGGCTGCTCTCAAGGTGGTTTTGGCTGCTTACGCCAGAAAAGGTACTTCTTTTTCCTTAACATTTTAGTACGCTGCAATGCGCCACCAGCACAGCTTTCTGGAAATGGTCCTTCAGAGGGACCATTTCCAGACCATATGGGAGTAAAGGGGTTTCTAGCAATCACCTTTACTTTTGACCTTATATCAGACGCATTAGAATCTGTATGCGTATCACCCTGCATTGTATACATACGAACCCCACCGCGGTAGTCTAGCGGCTAAGGTACTCGGCTGCTGACCCGTAGGTAGCGGGATCGAACCCCGGCTGCGGTGGCTGCATTTCCGATGGAGGCGGAAATGTTGCAGGCCCATGTGCTCAGATTTGGGTGCACGTTAAATAACTCCAGGTGGTCGAAATTTCCGGAGCCCTTCACTACGGCGTCTCTCATAATTATATGGTGGTTTTGGGACGTTAAACCCCACATATCAATCAATCAAGCTTCTTGCCAGCACGAAAGACAACTCAAATGTCATAACGACTGGCCATTTCCTTGAAACGGTGTGATACGGCGTGCAGGCAAGAGATAACTACTAACTTTTTTCGCTGGTCCGAGGCCACATTCGCAGCGTCACGGCCCCCGTTTTGTTCCCTTTTCGGGCGATGGAACAGTCACTGTGAAGGCAAGGACCAGGCACGCGAAACCAGCCACTTCCAATCTGATAACCTGCCATGTTAGACAGTGCTTATGTCGTGCACTTTCTTGTGTTGTTTTTGTCCGCTGATTGTGTTGAGGACGATAAAACACAATAGACTAAGGTCTACAATATTCTGTAAAGTTCGTAGATCCTGATGAGTCGCTCATGCAAATGAGCGACTGTTAATTGCGACATGTGCAACATGCCTAAGTTTAACAGCACAAAACATTGTGCTATGTAGTACGTTTAGAGCGACTTCTACAGAATATGATTGAATATGTAATTTACTTCTCGTGTCACCAGGCAGAAAAATAACGATATAAAGATGCAGCCAATACTGAATTTTTGTGCAACCTCTGTATGGATATTAGTACGTAAGGCTTTCAAGGCAATATGCCGAAATAAGGCGTCATCTCTTAACACATATAAGATGAAATTCGTAACAAGTCAATGCTCCAATGGGGCCAAAAAACTGCTTTGTCGACGTCACATGGAAAACGATGGCGCATGAGATTTTAACCAATCACCGCAGTTTACTATGCACTTAACTACAAGTACCCCA
The DNA here is from genome assembly GCF_043290135.1 of Rhipicephalus microplus. NCBI lineage: Eukaryota > Metazoa > Arthropoda > Arachnida > Ixodida > Ixodidae > Rhipicephalus > Rhipicephalus microplus. The sequence goes on along the minus strand of NC_134710.1, from coordinate 290,379,216 downwards.
CCAGTTTTACTATTTTCTTTTCAGTTCTTTTGCACTGTTACCATAAATAGTGGGACTGACTGGGCTTAAGGGCGAAGTGACATAGCTACTGAGCTTGAAATATCAACGTAATAACACTGGATTGCCACCTTCGGTAGCAGTCCTTCGATTCAAGTATGTCAGCTATGTCATATACTTTATCTTATTTCCGATGCCCTGAATGCCCAGGTAAGATTTTTTAAGTGCAGAGCACTAAATTTAGAGGTTGGGAGTATCGAAAGTCGTCGTATGCTGTGATCGTGTGCTGTCGTAGCTTATATCGTAACGCAGGCAAAGCGGCGATTAGCAGAGCCATCTGTAGCATATCAAGCGCCCGCTCAAGCCGAGTAGAAGTCCTCTTGCTCTTGGTATTCGAGTGTCTTGATGATGAGAATAACTGTGGAGCTCTTTAGGAGCACGGGCTGTCATATGCTGCTGTCGCTTGCCGTAACGCAGGCAAAACCATGCATAAAATTAAAAAAAGGGGGAAGCAAGGAAGAAATGGAAAGAGAGAAAACGTTAGACTAGGAAATAGCAAGAAAAGAGAGATAACGGGAGAGAAATAGATAAAATTATATAAATAAAATTAAAGATAGATAAAAAATGAAACACCAAAGGAGATGAAGGAGAGAACCGAAGAGAAACAAACAAGGCTGCCCAGCTCCGCACTCTCTTCAGGTTTGGAACCCCGTAGTGCAAAGCTGCTTTATTTTTTTTTTCTTACGACAACAACCGGATGATAGTGATATCTTTAGGAGAAAGGCACTGGAAGCTGCCGGTAATCAACTTGCACTTTCCGCGTGAGAAGATGTAGAAGACTCTTGAGCGTATCGAACTGCCAGCGGAAAAGAAAACAGCTGCTCTTGGAGGCCTCGACATCCACGACGCACATCTTATTACTCAAGAAGGGTGACGACATCAAAGACTGACTGGTGCGCCGCTTTTATTACAGGATCTGTATCGTACCTACGACTATCCTGCACCGCGAAAGTCAAGTATCAGTTTCCAAATGTATCTATATGCACCTCTACGGCCTTCTTTTTTTTCCGCTACGGCGAACGCGAAAGCAACCACCGAGAAGATGAAAAATTATGAAACCGAATTTCACGCTTGTTTTCCTCTTTCACATCGAAACACAATCAAAATTTGCGGGCAGCGCTGTAGCGAGAAACCTTTGGTTTATTGGGACAATATAAAATTATGTTTCAGAGTCAAACACATTTGAAAAGCAGGGATTTTTTTTCTCTTCCGCCAGCAACCGCCTTTAAAGAAAAAAAAATGATAGACGAAATGAGGTAAAAAAACAACATTCTCGAAATATTTAAGAACAAACCTCGCCTTTCTATTCATAACATCAGAACACACGAGTGCGATGTTAAAGCTCATGGAATGTTTTTTGAGGTTGTCATGAACACTTCAGTAATTATGTTTGCCTGCTCGCATGATTATGGAACTGAAGCGTTGTATATGTAAAGCATGTATAGACCTTTCATGGTAACACCCACAACGCTAGATGAAATAAGCTAATTTCACGCAGTAACTTACAAATTATAATGTTAATGCTAGTGATTTGCTTAACAAAATACGGACTTTTTCTCACTCACAAGAAGCCACCCTCCGCATACTTTAAGCGTCACTGAGAAGTGCTTTCACAGTGTCATACGCGATGCAAGAAATAGCACCACCTAGTTTGAATATCGCCTGAACTGACACGAATCACAACCGATGTCATGGTGCAGCCGTTTTCCTAAAATCTGGTCTACAATGTCCTGTAACTGAATCTACTGTCGAACTGGAGTCGGTTGGGTGTAAGGCATATCTTGAAAATAAATAAGTTTTATTAGTCAGCATGCCACAGTTGAGCTTCCGCCCTCTTATCGGGTCTTAATACGTTTATACATGAGCAGAACGTTTTTTCTTCAGACCTATTGCTCATGGGTGAGTTAAATGCTCCTGACATACTATGGCCCTCATTAACTCTGACTGACAAGGAGATTCGCTCATCCAGGATAATTCTGAGCCGGTGAAGTGGTTTGGACTTAAAGAGAAAGGAGAACAACCTACTAGAGGAGAAGCTCTATTGGGCTTAGTGCTTTTGAATCAATGCCTTCTGTATGAAAGTTTTAGAAACGAAGTCACTGAGAGTATTTAGGGTCACAGAACATGTTTGGTTCATGTTTTCTCTGATATAAAAGCCACTCATTTTTAATACCTCATTTCGAAACTGTGATCATGCGGATACCGCGGCTGTTAATGATACCCCAAGTGAAAATTTTGAACACTGTAGGATAGAGTGCTTGTAATTAGGTAAACTTTAAGGTGTTTTTGAAAACCTCAAATTCTCATGTATTCATCGCTTTGTGCCTGTAAAAAATACATCTATCTAAACCGTAACTGACAAGAGATATTTTACACTTATCACGACGTTTGTGTAGAGTACTACGCTCAAAACAGAGTGGAGATCTAATCAGGACTGCTCTGTTTAACCAAGTTGAAAAGGAACTTCGAGTTTAGAATAAACCACCCAATCGCCTTTATTTAAGAGCATCATTATTATAGCCTAAAAGAAAACCTAAAGATTTTGGTCAGCCATCTTATCTTGTGGTACAAATAATGGCATGTTTTCTTTTTGCGAATAGTGAGAGGTCTACAAATAACTCCCACAAAACTCCATCTGTCTTTAATTCCTACTTCTAATCTGTTTTTGTCCAGAATAACCACAAACTCCTTCCTTCTCATTGTAGCAAAGCGACAGCGCTTAGTGGCCTAAGTGTGTCTTCTCATGGAGTTCTGAATTTAGTGGTGAAACGTGATAGTATGAAATACTGTGGTCCTCACGCCATTTGAAATGATTTTTTCTGGTTCGTTATCTCTTTAAATCAACCGGTAACTTACAAATATTTTCATCTAAATATTAGAATCCGCGCATGTTTCTTCCTCATGGCAACGGACAGAACTCCACCTTTTCACGAAATTAGGCAACAAGCAGATGTTAATTACTAGCTAATTTCTATAACTTCTGACTGCGGTAAACAACTGGATCACACAATTCACAAGCATAATATGCATATATACCTAGAAATAAATAACATACTAAGTGACCACAAGGATGCTATTCCTCGTCGTGTTATCACGACGAGGAATAGCATCCTTGCGGACTCTGTTAGTCGGATTCATGCACAACATCGCTAAAGCTCAACATCCTGGTACACAATTTGACGCAATTTTCATGAATCTGTTGTCGTACACTATAAACTAATATTTGTGTCAAGCCTCATTCTAAATAATTCTAAACTCGTAGACTGGATTTGCAAGTTTTTTGTCAGATCATTCCCAACATGTAAACTACAATGCTGCTGACTCCCTTACTCTATATTCCCTGGCTTTCCGCAGGGTACAACAGGGTTGCCAACCGTAAGGTCATTACTTGTAGACTATTTCGGAAAATATTTGGCCAGCGCCGGGTAGTAGGGTGGTGACGTAGAGTAATTTCAACCTTTAGCTCGTCATTGATCAGTGAAAATAACAGAAGACCCGCGTGACATATCCGAAGGTCACATTGCTGGAGGTATACGAATTGAAATTGCGTTAACTTCAACCTCCCCTGTCCGAAAGACAAAAAACGATACGTCAAAAATCTTTCTGCTAGGGTTTTGTGGTTTTGCTTTTCTACGTTTTTTTCCTTCTCTCTCCGTCGTCTCCAGCCTGTTCGTTCCGTGAAAAGGCTTTTGAATTTTGTGACAGGGATAAGCTTCATTTAAGTCAAAAACTCTCTTCATCGTACGCGAAAAAAGAGATAATCGCCGTCAACGCGAGTGTTACAAAAACTCAACTTGATGTTATGACGACGCCTCATGATGTCACTGAGACAAGGCTTCAAACCAGAATTTTCGAAGTCATCATGAAGTCATTGTGACGTCACTGTTGCATCACAATGTGACCTCAAATGAGGTGCCATGAGATGTCATGGCCATATCATGGTAATAGGTGGGCCGCTCCCGGAGGCACCCGATACGTCTGAACGTCGCAGAGTGTACGTTATCATTCTTACACGGTGCTATTTATAATAATAATAATAATAATAATAATAATAATAATAATAATAATAATAATGGTTTGACGTCTCATAACCACAATATCATTAAGGAAGAAGCCGTAGAGGAGCGCTCTGGAAATTTCAAGCACGTGGACTTTTTAAACGTGCACCTGAATCTAAGTACACGAGTCTCACACATTTTCACCTCCATCAAAAATGCAGAATCCGGCGCCGGGATTCGATCGGGTCAGCAGTCGAGCGCCATAACCACAAGGCCACCACTGCAAGGCGGCATTTTTTATAGATGTAGGGCGAAACGCAGGGTAATCGAAAAGTTGTGTAGGGTAAAGTATGGTGATGTAGACCTTGTAGCCAGGTAATTTTCCAAAAACTGTTTGCCAACACTGCAGGGTACAGTCTTTGAACCTCTTCCTTTTCTACTTTAGAATAATGACTAGCCATGAAATATAACAGCTGTAAAAATGACTCACCCCAAATTAAAATCACTATTGTTCTTTGTTTCTCTTTAGTTTCCTCTTTCTTTTTTGTTTTTTTCTTGTTTTCTTTCTTCCCTCTGTTTCGTATATCTTTTACTTCGTTTTTTTCTATTTCTTTCTCGCCTTCTATCTTTTCCTTTCTATTTCTTTCTTTCTCTATCTTTGTGTCTTATTCTCTCCTATCATTGTCTTACTCTATTTCTCACTTTCTTCCTACTCCTTTCTCTATTTCTCTCTATTTTTTCTGTCTCTTTATTTGTTTCTTTCTGTTTCGTTCATTATTTCTATTTCTCTCTCCTTATTTCTGTGCTATTTTTAGTCCCTCTTTTCTTCTCCTCACACCCCTTTTTTATCTTGCTAAACGATATTATACAGGGCTATGCTACATTCCGAAGAGTACCAGGATAGCCAGTCATTAGGATGCTCACCTTCAGATCGTGGTTACGCAGGTTGAAATCCAGTCATCTCATAAAAAAATTATTATCTTTCCCAAGGTTTTAATTTTATAGCGTCCACTTTGTGTCGATTTCTTTCTTGGATCTTCTCAATCGAACCCTGAGATATCTCTTCGCTCACTGTTTTCTCCTTGCTTACACGCTAGACAAATAGGCGCACGAGTTCTGGAAGCGAAGCAAAGGAGGAAGAAATCGCGTTCATTTTCGTGATGATAGTTCTGGGTCACGACAGACATTTTGCTCCGAGTGTCACCAACTTCGCGGCCAAAATCATGATCCCAGCAGAAATCGAATCGAGGCATTCTGCGTGACATTCAAGTATTTTTCCACGGAGTCACACAAGTGGTTGAAACTGCTTTCGCAAACAATACTATTCGGGCGTCATGTCGGTGCAACTTTAGTTCTGGTGGCGATGTTGGCTATGTAATTTTATAATGTGGTAATAAACATTACATGATCCTTATGATTTATCAAACAAAATTCTCTTATGATTCATCAAACAAAATTCAGTTTATTAACCTCGAAGAATACGCGAACACGCGTTATATGTGATATTCAGGTCGTTGCACCGTAGCGTGAACTTCATTTCTATAAATCCGACATCTGTGCTATAACGTGAGTGCTGACATTACGTGAGGCCATAAGGTACCCTTTAGGTGCAGATGTAGTCGACGTGCCTTGTGAGAGGACACTGTGCCCTAAACTACTCAATTCACACCCGCAAATCTAAATATAACTGAATGCTGTGTGGTGGAGCACCTGATTTCCACGCAGAAGGCTTGGCTTCGACTCCTGCAGAGGTGCTGATAATTTTTTTATCTTTGCATTCATCTGATCTACGCTGCTGATATCGCTTTATCTTAGCGTTCTCATATGTAAATTACTAATTTCTGTCCCCACTATTTCGAGGTACTTATAAATTGTCAGTCTCCTGTGGTACATACCCGCATACTGCGGCCCATTGTATACACGCGTATGGGCCGCACTTGCGTTGATGGAGGGGTTTGACGACGTACGTTACTGGACTTGCACGTTATTCGTGTCGTGACCAGGCAGACATATTCCTCAAACTCGCTTACCCTCCCACATCGAATTTGGTCTGCACCAAGTCAAAAAGGCGATCACGAGAGCACCCAGACGTAGGCGGAGATAGATAGATAGATAGATAGATAGATAGATAGATAGATAGATAGATAGATAGATAGATAGATAGATAGATAGATAGATAGGGATAGATAGATAGATAGATAGATAGATAGATAGATAGATAGATAGATAGATAGATAGATAGATAGATAGATAGATAGATAGATAGAAATGCTCAAACTGCCTGCAGTCCGGTAAAAAAAGCTTCGGAAGTAATATTTATTCAAATAACCAAATATCCCCTGAATGTCTATCTATAGTTGAGTGCCTGACATACAGATTAACAATATTTTGAGCCTAGGCAACAGCATTGCTTAGAGGTAAAAGCGAACCAGATTTGTTTCTGACAGGCAAAAGTGCTTTTCTCTTCTCTCAGGACTTCCTTGCAATAATATTTTAGCTGAGGTTATGACAACAAAGAATCCTCGGAGCTCCACAACTGGGTCTGTTGTTGATATACAATAGCGTGAAATGCAAGATTTCATGCGAAATTTAGTGGTACCTATTGCAGTGTATGAATCACAACAAAATACCCCAACTCATAGGTAATATATGGGCTATTTTTCTTAAAATACGAGGCGCGATTCCCAATTGTTTCCTGCAGTAAGTTATATTTGCCATTAGTGATTACATTCAGTAATAACACGTCAACCATCTGGATGATCTGGATTGCGTTCCTCCAAAACATTTTTCTCGCACAAACTTTTCGTAGATAACAGGTCTAGTGACATAGATTGTTCTTGCGCAAAGTAAACTTTTACGAGAACATGCCTTCTCGCGTGCCTAATCCTGCATCGCGAGCAGTCTACTTCAATTAGGCTAAATGGATTGCTACGAGGAACAAGCGCACTTATTCCCCTAGCTTTTACTAATTAAAGAACTAATAAAAACGCTTATTCAAACTATGGTGGTTTTGGGATGATAAACCCCACATATCAAATCAGCTTGTTCAAGCGGTGAACACACGCACAAGTACACAATAATAAAAGGAGGGCTAGACACGCATTCGGGTAAACTTTAAGCTAGGGTGGATGTTAATTACTGCACTACTAACGAAATTTCTCCATCTTCTATACTTCTCCATATTTGCCTTTAGTAGAAAAAATGGTATTACGCAGGTCCGCATATCTTTGCCACATGAATATGGAAGATAACATGAGAAGTGAACGCGATAGTTCGAAATGGCACCATCCACTTCTATAATTTAGCCTCGCATTCAGTCTGTGTAGCGTTGTGTTTTGCGTATGTGGATAAACGCTGCGTTATTTTATAGAAAAATTTGTATGAACCGAGGTTATTATTTATTATTATTACGTTAAGTTTTATTGGCGCAAGGGCATCTAAGGCCAAAGAGCGCCAGTACAAGTGTTGTTTCAATTCGGTTATTAGTTCATAAATTAAAACAAATGATTAAAACATGATTAAATATTAAAACAAATATCTAGGAACCATTTAAAACGCAGTATATTTAAAAGAATGTCACTTTGTTTAAAAGGAATGTCACTTTGCTAAAACCTTCATTTTGTTGGCTGAAATCTGTGCGGATAAATTAGTCTGCAAGGCCCAAGACCCTCGCAGCTGAAGTCCTTGCCTGAGCAAGAACTGCGAAGGCTAAGATATACTTTTTATGCACCAGGCAGTACCTCACACTTGAGGCGCAGCTGGTGCCTAGGATGGAATGATATCATTGTTAAAAATTTCACTTTCGCAAGATAATGAAGAAGTCTCTTAAGGTCAATCACTGCATCAAGTGATAAAAACAGCGCTGGATGAAGTGGGATATGATGTCGATAGAGCTCCCTGAAATGGTTCAGTCGTGCTTGGTGAAGCACAGGACATTGTATGAGGACATGCACAACGGTTAGACTCTCTCCACAGTCTATACATGTAGGTGGATCAGTGCCTGTCAAAAGGTGTTTATGTGTGGCATAAGTGTGGCCTATTCTGAGCCGTGTTAGAGTGACTTCAGCGAACCTGTTGAGTTTTTCGGGGATAACTTTTCTCAGCTGGGGTTTTACAAGGTGGAGTTTGTTGTCAACTTCTCTGTCCCATTCAGCTTGCCAGCGGTTGCGTAGACCTCTACGTACAACAGGTTTTAGATCTACACCCGGAACAGAGGTTATATCTATGGTTTGCCGACCAGCGGCTTCTCGTGCATTCTTGTCGACTATTTCATTGCCCGCAATTCCAGAATGACCTGGAACCCAGCAAATAACAATAGAAAGTTTTAAGTTGTAGGCTGCATAGATTTCGTTAAGGAGCTTGTTGAAAGTAGGGTTCTTGCTGTACTTGCCAGAAGACAGGGCCCTGACAACACTTAAAGAATCTGTGTACACTATAGACTTTTGTATCTTGTGTTGTTTAATGTGTTGTATAATAAGCAGGATACCATAGGCTTCCGCTGTGAAAATGCTGGTATGTGTATGCATGGTTCTGGTGTCCGAGAACTTTTGTCCATAGGCTGCACAAGATACAGATGTTTGAGATTTTGAGCCATCAGAGAAGAACGCGGTTGAACGATATTTGTGTTCAAGGGCCAAGAAATGTTGCTCAATAAGTGCACTTGGACAATTTTCCTTTATGTTGTCTTTGAAAGACCAGTCACAAGTGACTGGACATTGCTGCCAGGGAGGGATGTGTTCGACATGGTCACTTTCCGCCAAGTCATTGAAGAAAATTGCAAGTTTTTCTACTGCAGGTCTTATTGCCAATGGAAACGGTGGGGCGATAGAAGGACGGTTTAGGTAAAACTGGGTAGTAGACACATCGTTCATAAGTGTTTTACATGGGTGCTGCTTCAGAGACATGATCTTAACTGCATAGTTGACTCCTAGATACGTGAGCTGATAGTCTAGTGGCCACTGATCTGACTCTGCATAAAGGCTTTGAATAGGGCTGGTACGGAAGGTACCAAGTGCCAGACGGATACCTAGGTGGTATACAGGGTCCAACATTTTCAGTGCTGTCCTTGAAGCTGACTGATATACTATGCATCCATAGTCTATGCGTGACAGAACCAGGCTTCGAAACAGAGATATGAGACAGTGCCTGTCTGTCCCCCACGACTGATGCGATAAAATTTTTAAAAGGTTCATGGTCTTGAGACATTTTCACTTCAGCTGTTTTATGTGCTGGATGAAGGTGAGTTTGGAATCAAAAATTACACCGAGGAATTTTTGTTCTTTCGTGATGATTATGTTTTGTCCATTCATTAGTATGCAGGGGTCAGGATGCACACCTCGTCGTCTCGAGAACAGCACACTAGTAGTCTTGTCAGTGTTAAACTTAAAACCATTCTCGTCAGCCCATTTTGCAAGTCGGTTAACACCTAACTGTATCTGGCGTTCGCATACAGTCAAGTTACACGATTTGAAACTAATTTGAATGTCGTCCACGTATAGAGAGTACGATATCGCAGGTGGAATAACAGAGCGAAGAGAGTTCATTTTAACTAGAAATAGTGTGCAGCTTAATACTCCTCCCTGCGGCACTCCATTTTCTTGACGAAATGTGCGCGATAACACAGTACCTATTCTTACACGGAACTTCCTTTCAGACAGGTAATCTTTTAACATGGTAAACAACCTGCCACATATTCCGAAAGACAGTAGATCTTGCAAGATTCCATATCGCCAGGCAGTATCATATGCCTTCTCAAGATCGAAGAAAACAGACAGACAGTATTGATTGTGTACAAACGCGTCACGTATATACGACTCGAGGAGGACAAGATTGCCGGTTGTGGATCTAGCTGTACGGAAACCAGACTGGCACGGGTCCAATATGCCATTGTACTCCAAGTAATAGACCAAGCGGCAGTTAATCATTTTTTCAAACACTTTGAGTAGGCAGCTTGTGAGGGCGATAGGCCTGTAACTATTTACCGAAGAGGGATCTTTGCCCTGTTTAAGGATTGGTAGTACTATTGCCTCTTTCCAAGCAGAGGGTATTTTGCCGGTACTGAAAATCTTGTTGTAAAGAGCTAAGAGGCAGCTTAGGGTTTCATCAGGGAGATTTCTGATCATTTCATAAGTAATTGTATCAGAACCAGGAGCAGAACTCCCACAGGAACCAAGGGCGAGCTTCAGTTCATATACTGTTAGTGGTTTATTGTATTCGTCTGATCGAGGCTTGTTCCGGCACAGAGGTACACTTTCAGCTATGCTTTTGTGGCGTAAGAACTTAGTGGTATAGTTTTCTGAGCTTGACATTTTCTCGAAGTGTACGCCAAGAGCGTTTGCCTGTTCTTCTATTGTATCACCGCAGTCATTCACCAAAGGGAAGGGATTTGGGCCTTGTCCTTTAAGTTTATGCACCCTATTATAAACCTTGCTGACGTCTGTGTAGGAGTTTATTGAGGATATATAACGTGTCCAGCTTTCCCGTTTGGCTATACGGCGAACACGCCTGCCATTCGCTTTGCAACTTTTAAAGGTTATCAAGTTTTCTGCTGTTGGGTAGCGAGAAAAAACCCTCCATGCTTTGTTTTGCCGCTTTTTAGCAATTTCACACTCCCGATTCCACCATGGCTTTGCGTTAACCTTATCATTCCTGGACTGCGGTATGCACTTTTTTGCACAAGTAAGAACATATTCCGAAATATAGTTGGCCATCTCTTCTACTTCCAAATGGTCTACCTCTTCGAGGCGTAGTGTACATAGCTCTCTGAATTTCACCCAGTTTGCAACATGAAAGTTCCACTTTTTGGGATAAGACGGCCGGTCATCCCGTTGTTTTGTTGCTAAAAGAGTTGGGAAATGGTCACTTCCATATGGATTATTAATAACTTTCCAATCTAAGTAAGGTAGGAGTGACGGTGACCCAATGGCTAAATCTATGCATGAATATGTATTGTGTGTGGTACTGAAATATGTTGGCTCTGCCTTATTGAGCAGGCAGGCTCCGGATGCGAGAAGAAAGTTTTCTATTGCACGACCTCTCGCATCACATTTGATATCACCCCATAGCAAACTGTGAGCATTAAAATCTCCAATTAACACATATGGTTCTGGAAGCTGATCAATAAGCTTTTCGAACTCTGTTTTATTGAATGGTTCGTCAGGGGCTATGTAGATCGAGCAGATAGATATAAGACGGTTGAATAGAATAGCGCGAACAGCCACAACCTCAAGAGAGCTTTGTAGCACAATGTGCTGGCATGCTATGCTTCTTTGTGCAATGATGGCCACACCTCCAAAGAGAAATTGCCACCATATCGATCTTTACGAAAAACCACATATTGATTCAAGAAATTCACATGAGTCGACTTTAGATGAGTTTCTTGAACACAGAACACTTTTGGCTGATGGTCATTAAGCAAGTCTTTGATATCATCTAGGTTATTAAATAGGCCTCTGGCATTCCACTGTAGTATTTGTGTGTCCATTTCAGGTGTGTTTTGTGTTCTGTGCTTAAGGATGGAAAGTAAGCTCACGGACCCTTTCCAGGGGCCGTGACACGAGATTTTTCTTTTTTGGATCGGTCGACAGAGTCGTGCCGATCCTTAGGCGCTGGCTGCGCCCTCACGCTCGGTGTTGTGTCCATTGCCTCTTGCGAGGCGCTGGACACCCGCTCTTGCGAGCGCTGCATTTGTTTTGAGGGCCTCGCTTCAAAGGACGAGACCTTCGCGGCCCCCAGCCCGGAGGTTAGTGGGTCTTTCTTGGATGGCGGAGCAGCACTGGCTGCAACCGCCGAGGGGGCGGATGGCGTCACCGCTGGCTCACTACGCGTGTGCCAGACAGGCGCCGGGGGCCGTCGTGGCACTGCCCCCTGACGTGCCACTTCGGCAAAGCTGGTTTCTGGCAGGTAGGACACCTGCCTTCGTGCCTCCCTAAATGAAATGTTTTGTTTTACTTTAATCGTGACGATTTCCTTTTCTTTCTTCCAGCTTGGGCATGACCGTGAATATGCGGCATGTTCCCCGTTACAATTCGCACAGTGAGGACAGTTTTCACAGGCATCAGATGTGTGTTCGTCAGCACTGCATTTCGCACAAGTTAGGCGGCCTCGGCAGTTCTGAGAACTGTGGCCGAATCGCTGGCATTTGAAACATCGGAGAGGGTTCGGTATATATGGCCTCACTCGGAGCTTGATGTACCCAGCCTCAACGGAGTCGGGCAGTACACTTGAATTAAAAGTAAGTATCAGGTGCTTAGTCTGGATTTCTTTGCCATCACGCCTCATCCTGATTTGTTTCACGTTGACGACATTCTGTTCGCTAAAACCCTCCAGGAGTTCAGCCTCCGTCAGCCCTAACAGGTCATCATCTGAGACAACGCCACGGGTGGTGTTCATGGTTCGGTGTGGGGTTACTATTAATTTGGTATCTCCAAATTTCACTAGATTAGACAATTTTTCATATTGTTTCTGGTCGCGGAGCTCCAACAGGAGGTCACCACTTGCCATTCTCGATGCTTTATATCCTGGGCCAAAGATTTCTGTCAAAGACTTCGAAACAAGAAAAGATGCAATTGTTCTCACTGATTTGCCGGGTGTGTCAGCGTGGACAACGTGAAATCGAGGAAAGGATACTCTCTGGTGACCATAAAACTGGAAGACTTCATCGGTGCGCCCTCTTTTCTGAGGGCGATCAGGGAGTGGGGGGAAGGAACTAGCCATAAGAAAAGGTTTCTTTTCGGCAGCGGTGCCAGCCACCCACCATGGAGTCCTACAAGGGGACGCTGCAGGGTCTGGAAGCACAGGCCCTGCAGACGCCAGCTGTACACCACCACTATAACCGAATATGGTGTATCCAAGGTAGGATAGCCACACAGGGTTAACCCTTGCCGCCAGGAAACATGGAAGTCAACGGAGGAGAGTAGAGGACAGGAAAGATTTAAAGAGAAAAGACGAAGGTGTGAGGGGGAGACAGGAAAAGGCGACTGCCGATTCCCCCCAGGCGGGTCAATCCGGGGGTGCCGTCTACGTGAAGCCAGGGCCAAAGGGGTGTGTTGCCTCTGCCGGGGGGCCTTAAAGGTCCAATCACCCAGCGTCGGCTCAACCCCCAGGATCCCCTTTTCCCCGGACACGGCAAAGCCACGCACGGCTAGGCGTGGGAGGGAGTCGAAACTCCCCCGTTAGCTCGGGTCCGTGGTGTCGCTACACACCAAACGCCTACTTGCGCAGGCGCCCCTGCGGGGTTGAACCGAGGTTAACTGCCCCGTGTTTTTATATATATTTTCCAATGATAAAAGTATCTTGCATAAGCTAGCCTTCGTTCAACTCCAGCTGTAGAAGACGTGCTAAACAAGCAAGGTAAGTTTGCTCGTTTACTTTTAATATGCTTCCTGCATATTCACAAACCATATTATGAAGCGTCATACGATTGCGTGCACACAAGTTCTAAACCTGAAATGTGATAGTATGAAAGATATAATTGAATAACCCAAGAAACGTGTGCTGTTTCATGATAGAAAAAAATTAGGCTGATCCCTCTTTCTAGGAATCGACAAAACATTAAAGTGAAACACGTCTTCACAGAGGTAGTTGAGCGTTAATTGTGCATTGTCTCGCCACTAGGCAGAAGGAATGACTGCTGCAGTAACAAATTACAATGTCATGTGAAGACCGTTAAGCAGCTCTAAACTTGAATCGCGCACTTCACGCATAAAGCCCGCACGAAATGAGCATACACAGGATAAGCGCGGACTAACAACTGTCACAGCTCTACATTTAAAGCGCGCTGTATGAACACACAAAAATGCACACAAAACGAATGCAAATGTTTACACGGGATAAGCACGAACAACTGTGGCAATGCTTACTTCTTCATGTGCGAACAGCGTGCTCTTTTCGTAAATGTGGCCGCGGCAGCGAGCGAAGTGATGTTCGTGCTCTCTGGAAACTCGAGTCAGGTAAGCGCACGCGCAGAAACCACGCTCTGTTGAGGCGGCGCTCACCGAAACGCGAGGGGCGACGACGAGCGTCCGAACGCGCGCTTACCACGCCATCTCGCTACTGATGACGAAAACTCGCTGAATCTGCGGAGGTCCGAGGACTGCCAAGTAGTGCATGTTGTGTACATAAATGGCTTGCAGTTAGTGCTCATGCGTTTGTGCATGCCACGTACAGTGTACAGTATCAATATACACCCGTCGCGGCCGTGGTTAGAATGTGTGTTCTTTCTCACAGCAGCATCCATACCATAGCGACTAAGGTCCATCGACAGCCATTGTGGTGCACTTGCTAGTTGCTGCTTCAGATAAAACGGGTTACACAAATGCAGCTTGTCCAAATCGTTTCTGCTTCATGAAAAAACCTTACTCATAAATAAAAACCTGCCGTAGTTCAAAACAGCTAAATTCAGCTGGTCGAGCGAAAAGTCGGGGTTGCTTGTTTTGGCGAAATACGAGACCATTAGTTTGCGAAAATTTAGCTTCATTGCATTGGCTTAGACAAAGACCACGAGAAATCTACGCGCTTAGAGTACATGCCAAGACAAGGAGCCAACGTGTTCCATCTACAAGAGAACCCACTCGCAGTCAGCGTGGTTGGTCGTTGCCGTCAGGGCTCTGGACGTGACCATGCATTGAACTTGGATGTAATTAACGCATCTTGTAGCTGTTGCACTAAAGACTGACCTTGAGGCACTGTTTGTTTTCGTGAACGCACCATATCAGAGTTTCACTGAACTTTTTTTTGTTGTCGTTACCTTGGCTGAGCTTGAAGCTCTGTTTCACGGAACGTGCCGTTTTTGTGGGTTTGCATCTGGAGGAGTGGAGCTATCAGTCTCAAAAAATTTAGGGTCCTGTAAGTTTCGCTTTAAGAGTTGAACGCGACAGCAAAACACATCCGTACGCCTACACACACCACACACCACACACACACACACACACACACACACACACACACACACACACACACACACACACACACACACACACACACACACACACACACACACACACACACACACACACACACACACACACACACACACACACACACACACACACACACACACACACACACATACACACACACACACTGTCAAATTCCCAATTACTGGTTTACCTTCGCTTCTAAGTAGTGACATTAACTACACCTCAAGAGAAGCAAAAGTGCAAACACCCTGCGGCTCCAATCTTTATTTGCATCTACCTTGAATATGCCCTCATCAAAGACGGCGACGCTGACGCCACCGTAATCGGAATTTCTGGTGAACAAGTTGTTTAATGCTATTGGGTCAAAATGACTGAATTCAACCTCCCTGAACGGAAACACTCCACAATACAAGTAGTGTTACAGGGTGGTCAGAATTGTCAATTGAAATCAATGACACTACGATGAGCTGCAGCAAAGAGTGCATCACCAGCTGTGCTTTTTTTATTTGCGTATTTTGAATCTCTGCACGATAAATGTGGCGTTCTTGGTATTGCACAAGCGTAGTTGAATAACACATAAAATATTAAATTTTAATGCACTTGCTTTGACACGCCGCGGTGGTCTGGTGGCTAAGGCACGCGGCTGCTGACCCGCAGGTCGCGGGATCGAATGCCGGCTGCGGTGGCCGCAATTTTGATGGAGGAAAAAAGGCTTGAGGCCCGTATGCTTAGATTTTGGTGCACGTGGAATTAACTTCAGATGGTCGAAATTTCCGGATCCCTACCTACGGTGTCTCTCATATTCGTATGGTGGTTTCGGGACGGCAAGTCCCAAAAACTATTGTTACTAATGTAGGGGGGGGGGGGGTTAGAGAAAGTGGGTAACGATTTAGAGTACTTGGTACTCTACTATGAGAGAGCCTAAAGCCGTCCTGTGGGCCTCAGTGCCCAAGCTGCGCCAACTCTAATATTGACTTTTTAGGCTCTTCAAATTTTCAAAATCTACATTTGAAGAATGCAAGCTCGACGGCGATACATGGTTCTCACGAGTACACCACCGTCAACGCAACCTCCAAACAGGCACAACTTTTCTCGTGTGCTTGTCTAGTTTACGACAGGGAATAGGATCGAGAGGGCCTTTGCGTTAGCGTAACCTTGTAATGTGACCAAGGGAATAATGAGTTCTTTTTTTTTTTAATCTGGACTTGGACAAGCAGCTGTGACAGTGATGTCGCGTACTACGCCAGAGTGATGGACTGTTACTGACTGCGTGTTTGTGTCTGTAATTTGCTATCGTTTTCCCTTTCTCTTCTCGCTTTCGTCTTCCTTCAATAATGCCCAGCCCCTTCCCATGTGCAGGGAAGCAAAGTGGATATCCTGCATAAGTATAAATTCTCTGCCTTTTCTTGTCTATGATTTCTTTTCTCTTCAATACGCAGAGGTAGTAGTTGGAGTATCAATGTCACGGGAAACAAGGGTAAATTTATAGCACAAAGAGCAAAGTGCTTTCATAACCAACGAACACTCCCTTAGGTCCCTGCGGCTCAGCTACTGTTCTACTGCAAACGCCAAGAGGGGCTGGAGAGACCGGTAGAGTCTTCCGAGTATTGGGATGAACTTCAGCCGAAAAAACTACATGAACAGAAAATATTTTCTTCCCGTTGCTGGGGTTGGAACACAGGCTCCCGCACCCCGAAGGCGAGTGTCTTTACCTCTGGGTTTCGCACGCATGCATGATGAATGTGATTGTGTGCATAATAAAACCATGCGAATAAGTTGTATCCGAAGCTCAAAACAAATGCAGAAAGAGAACGTTTTCTGAATTATGCGGTATTACGTTAAAAGCCATTTTCTGGACACGGAAAAGATCTGATATATAGGACTGCACACATCAGCAAGTTTGCTTGTTTGTTTTTTTGTTCTTTGAAACACTTCTATGCCAAACTCAGGCAGGTGATCTTCCTGGGGCGGCTGGTAAAGATGCCGACCGGCACGTGGCCGTGCGTATTGTTACATGACCTGCCGAATAGTAAGACCTGTACTTACTCTTGATTGATTTGTGCGGTTTAGCGTCTCGAAACCACCATATGATTATGAAAGACGCCGTAATGGAGGGCTCCGGAGATTTAGACCACCTGGGGTCCTTTAATGTGCACCCAAATCTGAGTACACAGGCCTACAACATTTCTGCCCCCATCGGAAATGCAGTCGCCACAGCCGCGATCTGATCCTGCGACCTGCGGGTCAGCAGCCGACTACCTTAGCCATTAGACCACCGTGGCGAGACGTTACTTACTTGTTCGCGAAACCACTAGAGTTATCTTTTTTACCGAATGTATATTCCTCGAGTCCGATCTTGCTAGGGCAGAAAGTGGGCACTTTTTACGCGGTAGTAGAGAATAGTTACGCTGTTCGGCTGCTGTTTCTGAAGTCTCTGGTTCGACCCCAACCACTATGGTCGCATTCCGATAGATATGAAACGCTAGAGTCCAGTCTGCTTAGATTTAGGTGCACAGAATACGAGATGGTAGAACCATGCACGGTGGGTAGAACATTTCCGGAGCCCTTCACTGCGGCGTACCTCATAACCATATCGAGGTTACATAAACATCCCGAAACTGCTATACAGGTTATTTATGGAAGTGCTCCCTAACACAGTGGGGGTAGGAGTGGCTGGAAACAACAGTTTTTGTTAACATGAGACATGATTTTACGATAGATAATCCACTTTTCATAACGAAACGCATGCGTCTCCCTTCTTACCTGATCGGATGCGGTCCAGCTAGAGGGCGCGAGTGCTTCTTACAACGTGCACATTTCCTTGAAGTGCACATCTCGTACTTATTATGCACAAGAGCCGTGCGAACGCCGGAATTTTTGACATCCTGCTACCTAATAGCTTAATATTGCAGCAATACATGACGGCTAACAGTCCATTGGCAATATATGAGAGCCAAAGCCATCGTCGTAAAGAGATCCTGCGGCAGCAACACGGGAGGGGGGAGGCTCTATCTTTCCTTAAGCAGCCCTAAGGGGGCCCGAGCACCTCAGCTCCTCCCCCCCCCGTACTCTCCGCCTATGGCTCATCATAACGGGATGAAAAAAATTGTTAAAAGAGCGCGTGCATTGTCATTTCAAGAATACGTGCCATGTTTAGTGGTCGCCCTACCTTACAATGTTGTACAATTTAACAACCGCATTACCAGCTGGCCGTCACTGGTTCCTCTTATGAATGTGTGCATACAACTCATAATTTTCCATGCTGTTTTTACATTATTGCTTACTGACGTGACGGACCCTTTATATGCGACAATTTTAAGCGGCGCGCTGACAGTCCGTTCCTTTTCAGACAAGCAGTCTGCGCATCTTAAACCTATAAAAGAAGCAAAAGGAAGGAAGGAAAATACGAGGAAAAGAACGGCAGGGAGGTTAACCAGTCTATAGGCAGCCGGTTTGCTACTCTGCACATGGAAGGGGAATGGGGGAGATGAAAGAGAGAGAGTAGAAAGGGAAGAGAGATAAACACAGCACATTCGGCAGCACACGCGCGCACAAGCTGCCCTTAGTGCGAATGAGCATAACCATAACGTCAGCTTTGAAGCGGAACGTAAAGCTGCCTCCCTGTACTCTGCAGCGACAGCTTAGAGCAGAATAAGCATATGCCTACTTAGATCCTTGATCCTTTCACAGGGCTCACTACGTGTTCACGTTACTGAAAAAAAGCTGTTATGAAAACAATAAAAGTCACAGTTTAGCCGCAAAAAGTGATGAATTAATTTGTAGGAATTATTGCCGTCATATCACCATATGAATATGAAGGACGCCGTATTGGAGGGCTCCGGAAATTTGGACCACCTGGGGTTCTTTAATGTGCACCCAGATCTGAGGACATGGGCCTACAGCATTTTGACCTGCATTAAAAATACAACCGCCACAGCCGGGATTCGATCTCGCGACCTGCGGGTCAGCAGCTGAGTAGCTTAGCCTCTAGACCACCGTCGGGAGGCTTGCCGCAAAGGTGAAGCATTGATTGTGGCAGCAACACATCTGAATATGATACAAAATAAGGCTAGCAGCTAACTTCTTTGAGGTCAGTGAAGTGAGAAACTCAAAAAAACGTGGTCACTAAATAAAGTGAAGCCAAGTTTATGCAAACTGTCACCTCAACCAAATAGAGTGATGAGAACACAGCACATACAAAGATAGGAGCCGTCTGCTGATCCTTCTAATGAAGACCATCAATAAGGGCTGTTACTACCAGATCGACAGAGTAACCCCTTCCTTCAGGCCACCTCCAAGACAACCTCCTTTTCTTGATTGATATGTGGGGTTTAACGTCTCAAAACCACCATATTATGAGAGACGCCGTAGTGGACGGCTCCGGAAATTTCGACCACCTGCGGTTTTTTAACGTGCACCCATATCTGAGCACACGGGCGTACAACATTTTCGCCTTCACCAGAAATGCAGCCGCCGCAGCCGGGATTCGATCCCGCGACCTGCGGGTCAGCAGCCGAGTACTTTAGCCACTAGACCACCACGGCGGGGCATAACCTCCCTTCCTCCAATGGGGATTTCCCTCAACTAAAGACAGACGAAACATGTCTTCTCTGCTTCAGCAGTGATCGTCGGCTGCCGTACGTCCTCTCACACAAAGACCCAGTCGACGCGCGGAGCAATGTTATAGCTTCTGGACATTATACGAAACGTCATGGCAATAGGGACTAGTCAAATTCACGTGGAGTGTCAGTATAATTGCTATCGTAATAAAAGCAATACCATGGCACTTCCCCTCAGCCATCAGTGTGCCTGAATCAGAGCGGGGGTTGAAGCAAGCCCTTGGTAAAAAGGCCTGTTATGACATCAATCGGCTGCATGCGATAGAGAGCGCGCATGCATACTTACAGAGACGGTGTACAGGCGCGAGAAGATGATCAAAGGCACAGAGATTATAGCCGAGGTGACCCAGATGATGGCGATAACGGCACTGGTGCGCTGCTTGGTTACGCGCACGTGCGCCTGCAGCGGGAACATGATGGCAATGAAGCGGTCGCACGAGATGGCCGACAGCGTCAACACGCTGCACGTCAAGCAGGTCACTGTGGACAAGGGGCCGAGAGAAAAAAGAAAACAAACATGTCAGTACCACACGCCACCATGTGACATGGGTATTTCTAAACAATACTGTTATTTCAGTCTTCGCTTTAGCTACATTGCATGCTCTTGAAGAATGAAGAAAAGAAGAAACAAAAGAAGAAAAAAACTGGGATGTTAACCTGTCTAAGAAAAGTGGCATGCTACTGCACACTGGGGAAAGAGGTATGGGAGTTTGAAAGTTATAGGCAGAGAGAAACAGTGAGAGGGAGAACATAGATTTCTGATAAACGAAGTATGACTTCTCACAGTCCCAATGTCGTGAGTGGTCTGTAACCACCGCAGATGAGTGGTCAAAGAAGCATTCTTTAGAAGAATGTGCTTCTAAAATTATGAACAAAAATATTGTAGAAAAGCTACAGAGGGAATACAAAAAGCTAGACTACTCGATAATACGCACAGTACTGAAAAAAACAAACTAGTAACACAAGGACATTCCGAGAAATAAAGCCTAGGAACGAAGGGCTTGTACCTCGTCCCTGTACTTTGTTTTCTTTTGAGTGAAATTAAGTTGATAGGGAACGCATTAAAATAAGGGCACTGTCTGTGGCACTAAACAAAACCAAGCATCAAATAGTAAGCGCACTGGTGTGAAGCACAGTTAGTGTCAATATTGTTTCTTCTGTGGCTCTTGAAAAGTGGAAATGATTAGAATAAATTGCCTCCTGTCTTCGACTAATAATTTCTGTTTCGATGCGGTCATAGTGTGGGCTGCGTAAATGCTCTTTTTAGTAGCACTATCATGGATACTTTATTCTACATAGGTATGCAACGTGCTTTGGGCTCAAACTCATTAAACGTCACCCACAACATCAAGTAACAATAGTGATTGACCAATGCGAGTTGGCGATCGCTGGCAGTTGCTTTTCGGGGTTTGAAATGTTGCCTGCAGTGTTTTCTTTTTATACTCTCATGCGTACAAAGGGGAGCGCTGAGGCATGCATAAGATCGCAATATATACATGCTACATGACTCAAATATTTATTATAAGAGAAGCGTAACTTGCAAGAGTCGAGCATTGAAATCGTGTTGCGATATGTAAGTCAACAAACGGAAGCCGCTGCTTTCTGTTCACCCATTGTATAGCTATTCCTACAGGGCCAATGTGCTATCACGAACTAATATGATACATTACTGCAGGTTAGGGGGAAGGAGAACAAAGCCACCATCACTCTCTTTGCAATGATATGTTCAGTCAGTTGTATCGATCAATGTTCATATACATGGAACTTCCCCATTTGATTCCTGACATTTATTCACTTCTATGAAGTAGAATCAAGAACATGTCATGCTTTGTTGATATTTTTGTTCACATCAATGCAAGCTCACCATCTGTACCATTGCTTACTGTGATCT
Source organism: Rhipicephalus microplus (assembly GCF_043290135.1). Classification (NCBI taxonomy): domain Eukaryota; kingdom Metazoa; phylum Arthropoda; class Arachnida; order Ixodida; family Ixodidae; genus Rhipicephalus; species Rhipicephalus microplus. The sequence goes on along the minus strand of NC_134710.1, from coordinate 290,357,732 downwards.
ACTCGAAACACGACATGCGTGTGACAGAAACTTCCCTCCCATGATCCACTTTCTGCGTATGATCGAAATAGTTGTTGTCATGCAACTTATATTCAAACATTATCAGCAGACACTTCTTTGCAAATCCACTTCTGTGTATTTTGGCTGACCGTTTTGTCAAAGAGAGAGCGAGAGAGAGAAGCAACTATATTAAAAAGATAAATAAAACGGCCCAGAAAGTTATTCAAGTATCTGAGCGAATAGCCCCGCCCAGGTGTCGGCCCCGAACCCTTGAGCTTTGGCGGCTGCCTCGGCCCGGTGGACGGCCCACAGTTGGTACTCGAGGGCACGACTAAGCTGTGCACTCTCGCAGAGCATTCGGTTCGAGGATGCGTCCCCGTCTGGGGCCCCACCTCTGCGACGCTCCCATAAGATATGTTCCAGGGTTGTCCTGGCCTCGAAAAACTTGCAGTGTGACGAATAAAGGTCTGGGTAACAGAGATTCCACATAACAGAGTTCGGAAACATTGTGGTCTGCAGCTGTCGCCTCACGGCCGCCTGCATCTTGTTTAATTTTTGTTGTAGTGGCGAAAATTTGCACTTGGCCAGTATGTAATTCCGTGTAATATTCTTAAAACTAGTAATATGATCCCCCCCTCCCATTCCTCCTCCGACGTCGTGGCAGAGGTGGCAGTGGTGGTGACGGTGGCGGCTCAGTCCATGAGCTCCTCCATGCGCCACCTCGTGACCGGCTAATGAGGTAGTGTGTGCGAGTACCTACAAGACGTTAACGTCCATATTTTTGCTTTTGCCCGTGTGTAAAACTCGTAGCGCCTCAGGCGAGACGTGGCTGTTGGTGAAGTTGTGGACTGTTGTATGAGAGTCACGTATAGCCACTTCAGCCGCGATAGCCACTTCCTCTGCTGTCTCCACGTGCTCCGTATGTACCGTGACACTAGTCTTGCAAGCGTGCCGATGATCCTTTAGAGCAGCCGTGAAGCCGTGCCCGCGCTCCTCCCTGGCAGCGTCCACAAACACTGCGTCTCTCTACATTTGTCATACTTCTTCCGGATGTCCTGTGCTCTCTGTTCCCGCCTACCCCAGTGGTATTTGGGTACATGTTCAATGGCAAAGGAAGGATGACCAACCTATCCCTGATGCTCTTTGATACATGGAGTTGGACACCGTGCTGAGCATGATATTTGATTCCTAAACTCCGATATTTGTCTTCCCGTCGGGCTCTTGGGAAGGCATTTGACATACGCTATGTGTGCCTTTATCAATTCATCCACCCAGATATAGAAATTTACACATGCTCGTGTTTATCGGAAGCCCTTGTGCCTGTTTGCAAGCCTTCCTGAGTAAACCCTTCATTTTTGTCTTCTCCACTACCTGCCATTTGAGGTAAGATGCTTCATGCGTTATTCGGCTCATTACGAAAGCCAAAACAATTTTCCTGCGGACGTAAGTGCATCGGCAAGGCTGGCAGATGTTTAAGCATTAGGCTCAGGGAGCATTTGGGCTATCTAAAAGGTTCACCATACTCACATATTGCGACGAACAGTCGGCAATGTGATTGTGAACCGCTTTTGGCTGATACAACGGTATTGTACCGGAACCGCAGTAATGTTTTCAGACGGACAACGGAAGCTTTTATGATTCACAAGATCGATCTCGTATGTGTTCGCCATCCTTCCCTGAGCCTACGCCCCTGTGAGCTTTCCTTTCGGCTAGCCAGGCGTCCACCCTTGCCGAGCTATTATAAATATAGGCATGGATTCTGAGAATGAAATTAAGTTTAAAGTAGTTGGCCCTCGACATTTAAAGTTGGCGCTAGTTTGCAATAAATTTGTGCTACCTCCGTTAACTTGAATGCCTTATGGTCAGCCTTCATAGAAATAAAAAAGAGAGAAATAAAGATGCAGCAACGAAAGATGAAAGATCGATAATGAATAATGAAAATTGCTCAGCCTTCTTTGGCAATGCGAAGGACACTCTGATGTCTCACTGGGCGTTCGCAAAAGTCGTGTGTGATGCGGCCTTTTGCAAAACTATTTTGATTTTCTGCACAAAGTAAGGTATGCTTGATAACGCAGTAAAAAATTAGTATCTTTGTATTTTTTGAGTATCAAAACGGATAGGAATACCATGTAAAAGAAACATTTATTTTTTTTATTAGATTCAAGCAGCTCCCTATTTTGTTTTAAAGTTAAGGTATTTTTGTTAGCCCTGGCATTTCCCCTCCTAATTTTAGGGCGCATGTCACTGTGATCCGCGCAACTGAACGAAATGTGGACAAATGTCTATTATTTTCTATTTTCTTATAATTTCACACATATTTTATGAAACACTCGGTTAAACTCATCAGAATCTTTTGAAGTCATTATAAGAAAAAGGTCTCTTAGTTCTGAACGTATGAACATTGCCATTGTCAAGACCCGCAGGTCGAGGGATCAAATCCCGGCTGCGGTGGTGGGATTTCCGATGGAGGTGAAAGAGTTGTAGGCCCGTGTGCTCAGATTTGGGTGCACGTTAAAGAACCCGAGGTGGTAGAATTTCCCGAGACTTCCACTACGGCGTCTCTCATAATCATATGGTGGTTATGACCCCATATATCAATCTATCAATCATTGTCATTGTCAAGTGTGTCGTTGAATGAACATTGAAAATAAAGCACCCCACTTCGAATATAATTTTTTAGCCCTTATCCTCGGCAAGCTGTTTTTTGGGAAATAAAATGAAATGTGCAAAAAGGGGCATTCCGTGTAATCGCCAGTACCATTCCGCAAACTTGGAAGTCTCGAACCTAACGTCACCAGTTCAAGGTTTCCTTCTTGCACCTGACTAGAACTATCACGTGACTTTACTGTTAGTAAATGTCCTACATACCTCTTGGAACTAATCCTCGCAAACGCACATCTATACTCTCATCAAATGCGGTTTAAACACATCGGAGTTCGTTGTGGTGGTTTCGTCGCTCGTTAAATGATGAGTGAACAGAAATCTCAAAATAATCGTACTCAAAACCAATTGAGATGTCTTGGTGTTTGACATCTCAATTTCAAGAGAATCGTAAAGAAATGGTGTGACCATGCAAGAGACAGGGGGCATTCCATTCGTAGGCACCTTAGGTAAGTTGGTGAGATGGGCCACTTAAGTGAGTGGAAAACACTTTTATACTAGAATTTACAATATGTAGTATTTCAGTGATTTCCAGTGATGACTGCGCGAAGGTAACGGAAGTGCTGGATGAGGAACACTTGATCATTATCATGTTGGCCCAGTCTTTCAAACTCATTGATGTGAGGTCGAAAACCCACTTTTAGCACAAGCTGGAACGTAGGTTCCTTTAGCGACAAAATGGCACTGTCACTTGCAGGAAGTGCATATTGAAATGGCCCCGGCGAAAAATTCGCTTTCCCGTTTGCACACTCCTGAAATAGAGCAGATTGTTAAGTGGGAATAAACTTATACAGGGCGAAAGCATAGCACCCAATCTAACCTGCAGTGTAAGTCCACCACAGAGCTTGCACGTTTCGTATGCATTAGTTCACTCTACACGTGCACGTCTGTACGCACGAGCTGAATTAGACTCTTTCAAGCCGCGTATACAGGTCTTGTCAAGTTCGTTGAAAGCCTCGTTATGCGTTTGCGGCTAATTGGCCAATCTGTTTACCAGACTCACGTGAGTCGAAACCCTGACGTACCCACCAAGCCCTTACAATCGCTGAATTCCAGGGCTTCTAGTCCAAATTTATCAACGTCTCTTCTTGACAGAAAACAGAGGCGCTGCTTTACTGTCCGCTTGACAACTCGTCAAGTGCTGAGTGAGAACAAATAAAAAACAATTAGACGCGTGCGCACACGGTAGCTTAATCTGCCTCGGGCACGTGTTTCGATTTGAGCGAGTATTATGCCAGATGGTTGTCGTACGACCATCTGCGCGAAGAAAATTAAGCTGCCAAATCTAAAAGTCGGTGCGGTGAATGCTGCAGCGGTGCGCTGACCTGTCGACCAACAGCGCACTATGACAAACTTGCGAAGTCCACAAATAACGAGTGAACGTTTGTTGTATAGCAAAGTCAGTTAAAGTGTACCCATTGACCAATCTAGTCGCACGTGCGGTCATTATTTCCCGGTGCCATTCGTTACAGGAAAGCAGATGGAAGGGTAGAAACAATTACGTTCTATTTGTGGCAATTCTGCGAATGACGGGTAGCTCTACTGACAGCTCTTTTCGAACTAATGGACAATGAGACCCAGAGTATTGAATTCGCGATGAAAAGATTGGGTCCGCCAAGCGCAGCGTTTTCAGGGATGACAAAATTTATAGGGCGAAAGCCTTACGGGAAACCGTGTGCAGCATCACTACGGCTGAAGCTGGGACTCAATCAGCCCAGCAATCCGCGCGAACGTGGCGTTTCAGGCACAGCGTTGCTAACTGCTATGACCCAGTGGAGGAGGCAAGAAGTGTTTCGGGTGGGGGGGGGGAGTTGCCTTAACCCTTAAAATAGTCATTTTTCGCTGTATGCTATGTCGAAGGAAAGTTTCAGTGAAGAGAGAGAGGGGGTGACGGGAGGGCCCAGTGTGTTACCTCTTGGCTACGCCCTTGCTATGATTCAAAAAAGGTGCGATATCACGCACGCACGCGCACACAGCGGGCTTGCGTAAGAGGCGGCTACGACTAACAAAAATTTGTTTTATACGTTTTGATTTATAAAGAAGCATGTCTACATAACTTAGCTATGTGGCTATTGAAATATTCGCAGCAATGTCGAACGGCAACGTCACTCAGGCCTTAGCAGTTGAGTCGAACGAAGGCGCTAATTATGAGCGCCCAGGGAACAGCTACCATCATTAAAATCATCCAGGCGCAGTCTTTCATGTAGGACGGGGGCCAAATTGACAAAGCTTTTAGTTTGCAAGTGTTCTTTTCTATTGACCAGTCAGTGTCGCTATGATAGGTCCTGCATGAGCAATGGCTGAAAGATTTTCTTCCGAAAAGTTTTAGCACAAAGGAGTTTTTTGAATGCAGGCTAAAATTTTTCATCAAATTTCTGTGTGTTTTGTGAAGAAAACCGGCAAATGTCTTCGCGCAAGGCTTCAATTTAAACCGCCACCCATGAGTGACACTTGGAAAAAAAACATGGAGGACACTTGTGCTTCGCTTTCAAGAGCAGAACGCGATAGCGTAATCGAGCCCAGATGTATCGTGTTCTAAACTGAACACCTGCCTTCTGATCTCAGTGCCTTCCTCAACCTTGCCGTAGATTAACGAACTGCTGTGCGCATAACATTCCCCGTTTCAAACTCTCTCTAAAATGCCCACTTAGAATACAGTTGGTAAGGGGCCGATTCGACGTAATTCTTGCTTATGGCGAATCAGCAAGGGGCTCTTAGGCGTATGCGTCCCTAAGGCAACACGCGAACCTACGCAGCTGCTCACTTTGTTGAAGGTTTCGCTGCTGATAACGATTAATTATGTATGTGTGCTTTCTATTGGGTGGGCCAGTAATGCACCTATGTTTTGGGCAATTCACATGTTTTGACGTCTAGCTGGATCGTATGGTTCTGCCACGGAATATTGCATGCGTGAAGGAGACTACTTCCGCTGCGTGACATTGATGTAATGCATTTTTTTTAAGCAGTTTCCAGGCATTCCGCGTCTTTGTAGTAGAACTCCTGCTCTCAGGCTGACTGCCTGGGTTCGATTATGACTCCACCAAATTTTTATAAGTTTTATTTTATTTGAATCTTCCTCAGTTTTGTGGTCACAGATAAGATATATATATCTCCATCGAAACCGTTCGCAACAATAATTTTGAAATTCAGTGGTTTGCTTTGCAAACTATTGCTATCAATGGTGCTCCCACGTGAATTAAACATTACTGCTTGTCACTCAGCGTTCGATCGAACCACCAGTTCATGCAAATTTAAAATAAAAGGCCGCATAGTTTATGGTACTAGCTGTTTAGAAGAATTATTTACGCAGTTGAAGTACAAACATTTCAGCATTTCTGTGAACGTTTTGTGTGTGAACGTATAATTTCGTTCAAGATTTTGGATACATACAAACATTTTTTATGGTAGACTCATCTAACGTCTCTTTTAGCAAAAAGCCTATCTTTGTCAAATCACCCGAATAATCTGCATAAAAACCGAGATCTACTTAGTGAATTCGAAAACAAGGTAATTTTACTTCTAATTCTTCGGGACACATGTTCTAACCCCGGAGTGTACGACACGTTGTAATAAAGTTTCAATCACAAGCTTAGAGCCTTTGATTGATATGTAGGGTTTAACGTCCCAAAACCACCATATGATTATGAGAGACGTCGTCGTGTAGGACTCCGGAAATTTCGACCACTTAGTGTTCTTTAACGTGCACCCGAGCGCAGAGAAGTTTTGCACTGATTTAGCACTGATTGATAGCTGCGCGTAAGAGACAACAATTGGCGGACAGGAACGAGGGTTTCGCGAAAATTGCCACTGCGTCAGTCGATTCCACCATTACAATTTCGTTTCAACATTGAGTTTGGTCAATCCCCTTCACAACTTCACCAAAACTCTTATCCATCATTCGAAAACAACCTTACAGCACAAGCCTCGCGTGGGCGCGCCCTGACGACGTTCAAAGAAGCAAGAGAGGACCCGAATAGAACCACGTTCACTTCTAGATGTTCGACCATTACAAGTGGCCGATGCGCCTAAATCCAGCGCACAGATTCTCCCTTATAGCTGTGGCGTTCTTCGAGACGATGCTAGAATATGTGTAGTTGACACTTTGCGTCATTGTACCGCAGATACTGTGCCTAGCTGTGTGACTACTTGCTTTGTCGTTCAGTTTTCTTCTGTATTTCGTTCTTGTGTGGCGAAACGTCTTGTTGAGGTCCAAATTTTTACGCCATTTTCTTTTGTACCAGATTATATTATTTTGCGAGGTTATTCGCAACTTTTCAACGAAACGCTGCAAATATCATTCTTGTAAGGTAGGTCTGTCTTTCCGTGGTGAATCAGACGCATCAATTTCGCTCGATAAATCTAAACAGTGGCACCACGACACGAGATTGGACATAAGGCTCAACAGGACACCGGAAAGGAATAGAATTGTGGAGCTGCTGTAAAAAACCAAGCGACCAGTTTAAATCTTTCACCCGGCCTCCGAAAAACAAAGTGGGGGAATGTGCCGAACTTGAAAGCTGCTCGCGCTGCTGTTTCTAGTGCAATCAACGGTCCACAAACGGCAATTACTTCCGCAGTTTGACAGCTGGTCTGCTGACCAGAAAGCATGCTTTTTGTTTCGCCCTGATTTGGTGCTTTAGCTTAGGCGAGCTTGTGGCAAGATGGATGGGCTGTCACTCTAAGTGTGGCTATGTTGTATATATTGGCGTAATAACTCTGACATTCTTCATTGTTTATCAAAAAAATAAGAGTATAATGTACTAGTGATGTCCTTTGCACTCTAAGGAAGAATAAATGTTTGAGAAACGGCACACTGAAAATGGAGACACAAGCTACTTTGTGTGGAAGAAATGCTTTCCTCTGCCAGACATTGGCTTTTTTTAGTCTGTGTGGCCAGCGTGCGCTCCAATGGTCGAGAGGCGTCGTCTCCAACGCCCACTGAATGTTACACAGTACTCCACAAATTGAAGGCATCGGCAAAAGCTTTGAGACCACTTTCACGCCTGTATTGACTAAATTTAACGCTCAAGACTGCGCCTGTGCTTACAGGAATAGACCAGTCCCTAAGCAAATCGCGATGACATCCCACTACTAACGCTCCTCTAACATTTCTTCCATCCATCATCCTGCCATCTTCACTGTATTATTATTATTATTATTATTAGAACGTATATTGGAATTCACATGCGACACTCACATCAGCCCGCCTCATCTTTCAATGAAAGTTTAAGTGTGGGTTTCTCCTGATGAAACATTTTAGCGCGGTTGAAACAGCTTTAGAAAAAATGTGCCCGGTTCTATTTTGCTAACCCTGTCGAAAGTGAAGGTGATGACGCCTTTCGTAAGGCTCACCCTCACTCATGTTTCCACACGTATTACTGGTTTACAACTTCTTCCGAGCTTCGCTCTCGCCCCTCTCGACGTTATCGCTATGCCGCAATACCCCGTCACCAGTGCTACGCCAACGGATGGGGAATACTCGACTAAGGACAGTTTTGCTGGTGGAAAACCACTGAGCGGGAGGTCACACGCAGTCTTAAGGAAGTCCTTAGAGATTTCATTTAGCAACATGTGAGCGACTCGGACCAACCAATGAACTCTCTGACCATGAGTGACGTCTAACACACACACACACACACACACACACACACACACACACACACACACACACACACACACACACACACACACACACACACACACACACACACACACACACACACACACACGTGCTCACGTCTGCCATCAAAACGTGTATGTATTGTTGCGAGCCGGGCTCTACCCGGCCAACGTTTCCCCGCTGACATTGGTTGCCGAGACGTCAGGGTTACGTCGAACCTGGACTCCTGAGGTAGCGTGGCGGAACTTTGAGTGGGAGAAACGACGCTTCCAAGTTGGCAACAGGTTTACTGGCAGTATTTACAACTATTCATCTTAATTCGACTACCATCAAGTACGATGGGCAATTTTTATTCCAACGCACCGGCATATGTATAGGTTCATCATTGGCCCCACTTCTTCGTGACATCTTTTTATCTGTTATTGACAAAAGCATTTCTGCTAGCCTTGCATGTGTACCTGTACTCAGAGTGTGTCGTTATGTTGACGATTACCTTGTGCTTGTTGAAAAAACTGGACAAATGTGTTTTAATGACAACGTGGAAGCTCTGCTCAACGTTTTCAAATTTAAACGTTTCAACGTTTAAATTTGAGCCCTCCTGCGGGCTCAAATTTAAGTTTGAATCGCTAAAAGACAACGGTATTGAGTTCTTAGACGTTCACCTTTCTTTTTCTGATAATGCGCATAATTGCTGGTGCTATCAGTCTAGAAGTGCTAAGAATGGTCTGCCTTTTGATAGTGCGCATTCAATTCAAAATAGTAAAAAGAAGAATTCCAACCACGTGCATTCAGACCACCCTTCAGAAGTCATGTGAACACAAGGTTGAGGTCAGCTTTACCAACCAGATTAAAATACTCGAAGATGCTGGGTATCCAAACAGCATCATCACACCCGTTTCCAAAACCCTCCTGCAGAAAGTAAAGTTAAAGAAAACAGGACAGAAAAAACAACAGAATGAACAAAGACCTTTGCATGTTATACCGTGCGTACATATGGTGTATCGCAATTTAATGAAAACAGTGAGCAGATATAATATCAACTTGTTGTTTTCCGCCCTTTGCAAGCTTTCAAAAGTGTATGTACTAAGCAGCAACAGGAAGAGACAATATTTCACTATTCGTCACGAGAATAGGTTTACTGAATGCCAATCTTCTGTTGTGTATGAGATACCATTAATATGTGCAAAAGTAAACATAGGACAAACTGGACAATGCTTCAATGATCGAGCAAGACAACATGCTTTAAATGTTAAAAATGGCTATGGTAGTATCATGGACGTACATTAAAGAATGTAAGTGCAGTCCTATGTTTCATAAAACACAGTTTTCAAAAAAAGCAAAATAAAAAAAATGAAAAAGAGAAATTAGAAGAACTTTTTTCAGGAAGGCCAAGGACCAATGCATCAGTACACCTCCGCTTATCCTTTCCGAGAGAAAGCCTTCTTTTATCAGTTAGGATTATTTTGTTATAGTCACACATGTGTCGTCGCGCATGAGCACTGTTCTGTACTCGGTATAAAAGTGGTTGTAGCACCTTCAATATAATTCAGTTGACCGTCAGCACTCTATCCTGCCCTTTTTTTCTCTTCATGAAGTTGTCACGCTGTTACTAGAACACAACCACGAGAGGTTAGAGTTCCGCAAACCATGAGCGTAGTGTATGAACCATCAAACCATGATTCAGAGCAACTTCCAGCTTTTTCCAACGTCATTTTAAGCCCTGTCGGGCTTCTCCTGCTTGATTGAAGCACCAGTCATACACATGATACCACCCACCAGCGCATAATTCAATAACACACGGTCACCGAACAATCATCGCACCTCCTCACTCAGTGCTCCTGCGGTCAGTTTCACTGAAGAAATGAGAATTGGGGTTCTTCACAGAACAAGTTGGCGGTTGGGTTGCTGGTGCTGTCTTCCCCCGGAAGGGCAGCAAAGTAGTAGAGACTTTAATCGCTTAGACACGACCTGCGCAGTCTGTCTGCTTCGCCGTCTCCCAAACAAGCCGTCAAAAGGAAATGCCCGTAAGGACATTGGCTTACGGACAGTGGAAGATGCCACATTTTAATTCCTTTGTTGCTTCCAGCTGCGTGACGCTCGTTCCCAGAGAAGGACACTGTGGTTGCAGAACGTGGAAACGCTGCCTGGATATGCTTCTCATGGCCAGTATGGCACCCACTGACAAGAGTCACAACATTACACAGAACGAACGTGGTACATAAAAGTGTGAATAAAAATGTTTTCACAGTTGGATTTGAACGGGTGATCTCATGTACCAAAGCAGGAGATTAGAACTGCTACGCCACGACCGTTTTCCTATTCAGGTGGAATAAAACATCTCCGAGAATCTCCCACGCGCATTATGCGTGCGGAGCGTAGGGTTCCCTAACTAACTTCATTCGTGCGAGCCACATACTGAGGCACTCAACGCGTTTTCACACCTCTGATAGTGTGTCGTAAAGTTGCTGTTTAATGTACTGTGGGTGCGGGTAGGTACAGGGTCGGTCAAAGTTGTCTCGCCATTATTCTACGTAATTGTATGACCACATGGCCTGGGAACGTTAAAGCAATCATGTAAATGATTAACGACTACGCTATACGAATTGACTACGACAGCCGTCCTTGGTTGCTTTCTGCTCCATTTCGTGTTTATATTTGTTACTAAAGTATATTTTCCTTCCCCAGAAATGACGTTACGGAACTTCAATGTTTGAGAAGCAGCACGCTGTTTTGAAATGCGTATTTTTGAATGCGTAAGAACGTGGCATATTTTATTTTCATAGTCAAAGCGGCGACAGCTCATATACGAATGTTCGGAAAGACAACTGTTTTATATGTAATTTCCTGGTCTTATTAGGGTTAATTGCGTAACTCCGTTGTTTTTGTTTCATGTTTAGCTTGCAAAAGCGACTGAGCCTGTATCGAAATGCTGTTACCCAAGGGTATTTAAAACTTTCCATTCAAAGGGATTCACCTTGCTCACACTAAAGTACCTTTTTGTACGTATTTGCAACTATGTGGAGCGAAATTTATCGTCACCCCTAAGTGGCGTCTCAAACGACGTTAGGGCGACGTTGTTAAAAAGCTCATTTTGAAGAAATTCCGACGTTGGCATCCTTTGTTGTGAGAGAAAAATTATCATCTTTGCGTGAGCGAAAAGTTGAGAAAAGTAGAACAAATAAACAGTAAGAAAATCTGGGTATGAATGGGTATATAACCCAGGTCGTTGGCGTCGCAAGCGGCTGTTCTACCACAAAGCCTGAAAATCCCTTCTTCTGCCTGGAAATACAGTGAAAGTAACTTTCATGCCTTACAAGCACATAAATCCTGTATACATGCTTCACAAAAATGAACATAAATATTGCCGTAATAATGCATGGTACAAGAGCGCATCGTAACGACTTCATAGTTCAAAGTGAGTGACCCACTACAAATGTCACACACGCTACTGCACCCTCAAAAGGCCCCTCTAACCCCTGAAAGCAACGGTGCTGACTGCGTAACTCGCAGTGGCCCTCGTCAGAGCTATTGCAAGCGCAAATGACAACGGAAGGCGCTGACCTGTGATTGGATAAATGTAACGTTAAATGTTGTCGCGGCATTGCATCAAAACAGCGATTACTATTGCATTTTTTTCCTTAAGCATGACATTTCACTGAACGCAGAAGATAATAAAGCTCTCCGACTTTTTGAGCTCGAAAACTGCGAATTCAGTAAAATAATGCGCCGAACGGCACGGCACTGCAGCAGATGCACCGATGACGCTCCAGACACCGTTGTTTGAAGAAAGTAAACGAAAAAATGTAAGAGCGTTGATATATAGATGCCATCACAAACAGAATGATCAATAAAGCTACAAAACTATATGGAAGCGTTCACGAGCTGCCTCGTTTCGCACGTGTCGTTCCCTCTTCAAGCACCACATTACTTGTTGAGATCGCAACGGCGTTTTCAAAACGTTGGACATAGCGGGCAATATGGCATGCAAGCTTCCTGTGCGGTAGGACATTCGGTCCCTTTCATTAAGCAGCCTTCCTACGTCACAGAGTGAGGGAAACATGGTCAGGTGAGCCCGCGAAAATTGAGTTGAGCGTAAGCATTCATTTAATTGTATTTTGATATCTCTACGCTGAATAACTTCACAATGCATGCCCATATCACTGCTGTTCTTGCCTCATTTATATCTTAGGCCTTCAGGGTGCCCAACTAACTAGAACAAATGTAAAAAAATGAAACCTTGAAATGTGTTATAGGACCCCTTTAAGGCTACATAGTGGGTGCATAGCAAGTTCCTAAATATTTCATACACTAAGTGTTTGAACTACGCACTAGGAACAGAATATCACTATACCGTTCAACTTTCAAAGGCAAAGCTTAGGGTCCCCTGTTTTTTGTTTTTTTTTCATTGGTGAAAAGTGTTATAAAACACCCGGTTTTAAGTTCACGACCGCTTGTAAACCACGACGCATGAACATGCTAAACCTGTAATGCCGGACGTTAAAGTCGGACAGCATTGTCGAGCCATTAGGTCTGAACAGACGAGGGAGACTACGAAAACACCTATTTTTTAGTCGAGATTCACCCGCTCTCCACAATTTTCGCTGACAGCAAGCCTGAGGCCCCTCCGAAACTTTGTTTCAACGAATTAAACGTCGCTGAGTTTGCTCTTGTTGAAACACTACCGCTTATTGTGAAACTGATCGCCTCCTACCTAAGTAAGGAGGGTAACCTTGGCGTATAGGTCCGGCTCTTAAAGCGCACACGATGCAAGATCGGCGCGGCTCATTGATGCTAACGCGTCCCCTCACCATTCCACGTAATTCGCAGCGGCCACAAACCACCGCCTATGTATAGAGCACTTCGCCAAATCAGTACATGGCCGCCCCGAGTGTTTTCTGTCCACCGCTAATTTAGTCGACAACGCAGCGGTCGTCGCACACTGCCCCACTCCATGCAGCGCGATGTGTTGCAGCCGCAACGCCGTCGTGGACATTGTTTACACGTGACAACGCTCCTTCACCATATTCCCCGTCTGTGGCGCCCTGTTTGTCGACCTTCCTGTGTTCGTGCTTCTCCAATCGCCCCGCTCGTTTGACTTTACTGTGGTTGTTTTGCTAGAGTTAGTTATTCTAAGCTTGCGTCGGCTCATCGCGGGGCACACACTGAAAAACAAAGCAGAGGACATTGCATGTCATTAGCATCTTATGAGAATCCCAAGCTTATTACAAGACGCTCCCAGCCAGGCCTCTTGTCTTCGATTGCCTTGAAGCTACGCTACCCGACCGTCTTCCGACGCGCCACGCTATGTCTTTTTTGGAGCTGAGCCATACACTAAATTCCGCTTATTTCAATCACGCCTGCATTTATTTACTATTATTTTGTGCTAATTTAGTTCGGGAAGGGAGGATGAGTAGAGTTTATTATTTGCCGTTCGAGACGGTCGACAGGCGATGCTCGAGTAGCTTTCAATGTCGCCTGCTGGTTCGTACGCCCAAAATTCAAATTACCATAAACAGCGACCCTTGCTTGAGGAATTTATATCTGCACGAGTCTGATATAAATAGGAGAAAAATAAAACTTCCGCTTTCCAGCGCGTTTACTTGAGAAAAAAATATAATTTGTTGCACAATCGCTTTGGGCTTTCGTTTAGGTGCACTGCGAAGGCCATTCAGCTCCATTATCGAGATTGTTATGCCCAGAGCTACTGAAGAGAGAGAAAAAAAGAGGGTGGGGGGGAGTGGCTCTGCAAGGCTGCGATGTTTTAGTGCCTTCGTTGAATCTGACAGAAGCTAGAGTTTTTCCTAAAAATGACCAACTTTTTATTTCTTGGACAATCTCTCGCCCCTCTACGCGCTATGCAATCGATACACAACGGGAAAGTTTATCTCGAAAACTGAAGAAATATGGTGGCGCGTACACCATCAACCTGATTTCAATCCAAACATGCACGTTCTCAACTTAATAATGTATGGTGCTCTGTATTTATGACATCGTTTTTGCATAATTTAGCACAAAATGGAACTTGACACGAACGCCCAACAAGAGGACTGCTTTCGCTTGCACTGTTTAGGCATTGAGTCTTGAGGCCGTCTACCAATCAAAATTCAAGAAAAGTCAATGAATACAAAAATACTGCGACAACACGGTTACATCAAGAGAAGTCTCTCACGGGAAAAGAAATGTGATCATACCAGAAGCAATAAGTGTGCGGATGCCCATCTACGCTCGGTCACGGCAGAAGGGACACGGCTCAGTGATATGCGCCAAGAACCAAATACACCCACAAAATCTTTATGAAAACCTAAGAAAAGAAAAATAACAGGCCCTCTAAAACGCAGCACTGGAGAATGGGAGCTTCAAAGAGCAGGGGCTAAATTCACAAAACTTCTCTTTTGTGACTGTGTTTTCCTATTAGTAAGCCAGCTTCGCTAATTATTTGTTCGCTGAAGTATTCTCCTAAGAAAGGTTTCACCATGAGATGTTTTTGTGTGTGCGGGTCTAGAAGCACCAAAACTAGGATCACACTTAAGCTATGTCTTCAAAAGTACAATGCAATAACTTAATTTTCCGCTGTGCTCATCGCCTTCTCCATCGTAGCACGTCTTTGCTTCTCGGCGCACTCCTCAACCGGCTTCTCAGCGCACTCCTCAACCGTGACCAAATGAAAGGAACGTGGGTGTGTAACATTCACCGTTTCAAAATATCTTGGAATTCCCATATCACACTTAATGCTTTCTAAAGCATTATTTGACATTCCGTGCATTAGCAGAAAACTCGCCGCGCGTCCGTAAGGCAATAAACGCGTCTACGCTGGCGAAGCTTTGACAATGGCGTTTCTGATGACAATGAGCAATTATGCGTGAACGCTTTGTATACTGAGTGGGCCTCTAAAGCGCTGATACGGTGCGCACTTCGCGTGGTGTGACGATGGTGCTATTCTACTCTTCTGCTGCGCAATTTTACAAGTCTTATGGAGACTCCTAACTCTGTATAATATCTGAAATGACTTTCCGCGCAGAAGGCCTGGGTTCGACGGTGCGTCAGACCTAAGGCTCTTTTTATTTGCATCCATCGTGATTTTTCCGCTCCAAACTAATCACACTGACGCCGACAGCAAAATTCCTGCGAAACGAGACCTCTAACGCTAACATATAATTATTAAACTACCGATAGACACCGTAATAACTCGCCGATCGCTAGCGCGCGTAATTTCCTTCCGCACAAGGGCAGTTTTCATTTACACGCGTACTGTTGAGAGCAAGATGTGTTTTAAACTGCCCCGCGAACGCGCAGGGCTGTAAAAGTGGAATTGGTTAGTGGTCGCAATTGCAAAATAGTGCTGTACAAATATTATTCTCTTGGTGCGCAAGTTCTCTCTATTAAAACCCTAGTAAAACTAATCTAAAACGCCTTACATGAGCAAACTTCGCACGGCGCTTGGATCTGCGAAAATCTGCGTCTATACGTACGAAGCGACGAAAGAACAGCTTCGCTTATAAACTCTTAATGAAACGATTTTTCATCACCTTACAACCTTGGTACTTGAAAAAGTTGGACGTGCTTACAAAACAATAAATTATGTGAACAGTACTTTCTTAGCCTTCTTGAGGAGAACAGAGTTCAATGGAAAGTTTGCACAGTAAGCGGAAGTGTTCTTCGCGGACTACTTATTATCTGTGTTTCCTGTGTTTCCTGCTGAAGGTTTTAGAAAAGTTCTAATTCTAATATTCTAATCTACCATATCACATATGCACTTGTCAAGTTAAAGCAATGTTAATGAATGCTAACACAATCGCAAAAAAATTATGCTTGCTCAAACAACAGCTGAACGTAGAAGAAAATGAACACAAATCAACAAGAAGAAGTACCTTACTTTTTAATTCCATGTTAGTAGGTTCAAGGTGTGCATGTCACAGTGTTCGTAAAATGCTGTGTTTTGTTGTTTGGTATGCAATATGTCATATGAAATCAAAGCCGCTATTACACATAGCATGTGTATATATGCACAGGTTTATTGTTGCCGGTGCACAAAATAATCTTTGTTCATTCTGTCCACTGAACACGTTCCATAGCAGAAGTGAGGCTGTTCACATCTGCTTATAATCACTGAAAAAACAACGCGCATACATTGGGAGAATAAGTTGCTTGTGTCCCCATCAAACTTAAAAGACGCAGTTAACAAACAAGCAATTTGCGTACATGTATTCACGATTGAATTGCGTTTTTTTATAAAAAAAACTTTCGTATCATAAGCCACATGGAATACGTTACAGTAATCCCAGTGTTTTTTAGTCGAGCTCCTAAGGTGACAGCACATCTTGTACGGGCCCAAATCTTATAGACGAATTAGAAGGGCCGGCGGATTGCTATGTTTCCCACGTACGGTCACGCGAAACACGTGGCTGAACTTTTGTGCGCCTGTAAGACTTTGGAACAACTTTCGAATGCGCTCTCCTAATACAAACTGCCTGATATAAAAAGTGCGCTACGTAATGTTGTTTTACAGGATCATTAATTACTTATTTATCTGTTTATTTGTTTATGGATTTTGCTTTTCTGTAGCGTGATTTTTGTCATTGTTTTTTTCTGACCAACGGGTCTAGCAGCCTGGTGATCAGGTTTTAACGGTTCTCGATTTGCGTATCCGTGATCTTGAAAATCATGATGATGATGATGATGATGATGAGCATCATCATCATCAGCAGCAGCAGCAGCAGCACCAGCAGCAGCAGCAGCAGCAGCCTGACTACGACCACTGCAAAAAGCCTCTTCTATGATCCACCAATCAACCCGGTATTGTGTTTTCTGGTGCCACGTTATACCTGCTAACTTTTCATTCTCATCGGCCCACCTAAGTTTGTGTCTCCCCCTTGTGCGCTTGCCTTCCTTTAATGGCAGCAGTTATCGTGCCTACACGCTTCGTGCCCGGCCCTTATCCATTTCTTCATCTTGATTTAAACTATAATATCCTTAACCCCGGTTTGTTTCCTGATACACTCTGCTCACTGCTTGTCTCTTAAGGTTACAACTATCACTTTTGTTTCCATCGCTGGCTGCGTCGTCTTGAATTTAGATGAATCCTTTCACAAACCTCCAGGTTTCTTCTCCGTAGATAAGTACCGGCAAGATGCAGCTGTTATATACATTCTTCTTGATGATTAGTGGTAGATTACCATTCGTGATCTGAGGATGCTTAAATATTAATGAATATGATCCATCCCATTTTTATTCTTCTCGTTACTCCACTCTCATGGTTCGACTCGGTGGTTAGTACCTGTCCTAAGCAGTCATATTTATTTACAAATTCCAGCGTCTCTCCATCTATCGCAAAGCACTGTTTTCTGCCGAGACTGTTGGAAATTACTTTAGTTTTATGATTATAATTTTCAGACCTACTCTTCTGCTTCACGTGTACAATTCAGCAGTCACGAGCTGTAATTCGTCCCCGGTATTATTCCTCAAGGCAATGTCATCAGCGGATTGCAGGTTACTAAGATACTCTCCGTGAACTTCTATCTCTAACTCTTCCCAATCTAGGGCCCTTGAATAACTTCTTAAACATCGGTGGTGACTAACGCTTTCATCCGTTCATTTTTTATCGTATTGTCCTTGTTTCTACCATCTAAGGAGAAGAACCTAGGGAAGGGCATTACGTCCCCCAGCCAGCCACGACGACCAAAGCTCCGTGAAGCCAGTAGTGTTGGCCAAACACGTAAACACGTGACGTTTTCAGTCGAGATCTTTAAAGAAAATAAATTTGCCAACACTTTGAAGCTTTTTTTCCCGGTAGGTTTTAATTGAAATGCACTTACTCAGCGCAGTCCGGCAACCTCACGGAGCAGCTCTAGAGACAGAACCTAAACGGGAGTACTAAAAACTGCAAGCTCAAACTTATTTATCACAGGTTGAGCTGACACAGTTGGCTTGAATAGCATTGCGCTATGCTGCTTCATAAACAAAACGCCAGCCCTGCGCGAAAAGCGTGGCACAGCCACAGCGAAAGCTGGACGAGCTTCATGACAAGAAGTAGTTGTAAACTCTTATTGGGCTACTAATACAAGTGTGCTTACGTAATCGAGGGCTCGACGGAACACCATCTGGTCAGGTAATGGTAATAGTGAAAAAACAGGTCACTGACCAATGTCAAAGCAAACAAACAATGGCGTTCCGGGATCCGTACGGATCCCTTGTTCAGAATGGAATGATGACTGAGCAACAGGTTCTTATGTAGCGTTGAGAGCATTGCCTAGCCCACGTGTTCGAAAACGTGGAGTGCAGATCGCGCATGTGCCAGCAAGCAATCTTGACGCTGACTTTCTGAAGGTGGAAGACCTTCTCCCTCGGAAATGCTTTTCTGGTGTGATCTACAAGATTCCATGCGCCGATTGCGAATTGGTGTACATTTGCGCAAGTGGCAATTTAAGCACCAGTTTTCAATGACGAAAGAGGCGACTTCGACAGGCGTCTAAAGCAACATAAAAGTGACGTCACCAAAAGCCATACAGTAACATATTCGCTCGCATAGCATGCCGAGAAAACAGGCCACTAAATAAACTGGGATTACGCACGCATCCTGGCTACGGAGAAGAATTTGACAACTAGACTCAACAACGAATTACTAAATAATTAGACAATGAGCAACACAAAAGATAGATCATCTGGCACACTAAACCACGTGTAGTACCGGACTTCGCATCATGCTCTCAACGCTACATAAGAGCCTGTTGCTCGGCCATCATTCCAATGTGAACAAGGGATCCGCACGGATTCCGAAACGTTGTTCTCTGTTTGTTTTGACATTGGTCAGTGACCTGTCTTTCTTTTCAACAACACAAGTATGCTTGCAAGGTGCCCACTATGACGTAAATTGTAATTTTTGTTAGGTTGAGAAACACCCACTACGCTATTCGTCATTCAGAGGAGAAGTTTGGTACCGGCTACGCGTTTACAAAGCAATATGTGCACTTTGCTGATGCTATCTTTGGTTTATTCCTTTGTAATGGGTTAGAATCATTGAACGACCTACTTGTTACGGAATTCGTGTTGTGAGGCGCCTGTTGCCTTGCTCTCAGCGATGCTCTATTGCACATGTTAATGTGCTTATTTCCCGACATGATGCCTGCATTGGGTTTTATTTTTCAACGGCAACTAGCATATCTCTGCGGTATAATGCTGAGTTGCCACGAAGAGGACCAAGGTTCGAACCCCATTCACTCATAGACATCCTGTCTTCGTTTTTTTTCTTATTTCGCTTTGCGGACGCAGCCTGCCTTAGGAAATGGCTAGCCTACGTCGGCAGAGCTGCTGCAGTCGGCCAACTAAATCTGCCTGCAAATGCGAAGGATTTTATAGCGAACTTCGGTGATTTCGACCCTACCTACCTACCTTTCTACCTACCTACCTACCTACCTACCTACCTACCTATCTATCTATCTATCTATCTATCTATCCGCCTACGACTTTTAGCTCTCCTGGTCCTTTGGATCATGGGATCTATACCAAAATTGGCATGGCATAACATGGCCGTATGACGAGCATAAGTGACTGTAGTCGTAACATCAAAATCATGGCAAGTATGCCATGAATGTCGAGATTTACATGTCTTTACGTGTCATGGTCTTGCTGCCTTTGCTGTAGTTTCGTTCACATGACATGTTGCAAAACTGGTATAATAAATGACTGCATGGTAAACACAAGTGACAGGCCTTAACAGTGGATATCTTGACATCCATGTCATGTAACTCATGAATACACGCCACGCTCATGGTGTGCTCATGGTGGTTTAGCTAGCTTCACATAAACCAATTTTGGTATCACGTGACTTGATTGGATGGCAAAGGTAAATGATTAGCACAAACATGATAATCATGACATGTGTCATGTAAGAACCTGACTACATGAAACGCGCATGATGCAATCGCGGCCATTTCACTAGCTTCGCACATCCCTAATTAGGTATTACGTGACGCGAACGGACGACGATGGTAAATGACACGTCCAATCATAATACTCATAACATGCGTGTCATATAAAACATGACTACAAATTACGCTCATAGTGCACTCGCGGCCATTTTGATAGCTTCCCACATACCTAATTTGGTGTCCCGTGGCTTCAATGGATGACGAAGGTATATGACTGGTGCAGACATGGGAATTATTATATGCGTGTCATGTAAAACATTACTACATGCTACGCTCATAGCCTGGTCGTGGCCGCTTTAATAGCTCCACATATACCACATTTGGTATCACGAGACGTGAATAGGCACGAAGGTAATTGACACGTCCAAACATGATAACTATGACATGCGTGTCATGTAAACATGACTACATGCTATGCTCATGGCGCACCCGTGGTGGGTGCGCTCACTTCACATATACTAAATCTGGTGTTGTTACGTTACGTCATTCGATGACGAAGGTGCAAACATAATAATCGTTATATGCGTGTCATGTAAGAACATGACAGCATACTACGCTTTTGATGAGCTCGCGGCCGTTTCACTAGCATACTATTTACCGAATTTGATATCGCGTGACGTGAATGGACGACGAAGAGAAATGACACGTCCAAACCTGTAATAATGACATGCGCATCATGTGAAACATTAGTACATGCTACTCTCATATCACGCTCATGGCCGTTTTGCTGGCATCACATACACCAAATTTTGTTTCACGGGACGTGAATAGACGATCAAGGTGAATGACACGTTGAAAATGATAATCAATCAAATGATAATTTTTTTTCACTTACTACTGCTATAGCCCTTAATGGGCTGCAGTATGTGAATAAAAAAAAAGACATGCGTGGCAAGTAAAGCATGACTACACGCTACGCGTATAGCGCGATCACTGCCATTTCGCTTGCAGTTGGCATTACGTGACGGTATTATGCGACGTAAAATTTGGTATTCCGTGACGTGAAAGGACAACAAACACAAACTCCCGGCGCAAACATGATAATAATGACCTGGTAGTTGTGTAAGACATAATTTATGTCCACCTCGTAACGTTGTGCTGATTTTAAAGTGACATATCAATCTACCTTATTCGTGCTTCGCATATCAATTCCTATACTGTACGTAGGATCTGCCAACTTTTTATCCTTGCTTCAAGGTTTCTGCTACCTGCTGCGCCACCTGTTAGTAAATTTGTAAAAAAAGTTACTTTGAACCCCTTTACTGCGCGTTTGAACTTAAATCAGTTTAAATTATTGTCGGGTGGACGCTGGGAGGCATAGGGTTGGTGATGTTGGACGTATAGTCCACCTGGTTCACATTTTC
Organism: Rhipicephalus microplus; assembly: GCF_043290135.1. NCBI lineage: Eukaryota > Metazoa > Arthropoda > Arachnida > Ixodida > Ixodidae > Rhipicephalus > Rhipicephalus microplus. The sequence continues at coordinate 290,336,163 of NC_134710.1, read as the reverse complement.
GAGTGACGTTGGCGACGCGATAACAATATAGCATAATGGTGGCGTTCCATTTCATGAAGTACCATAACTGAGCAGATATCTAATGCATCCGCATGACTTAGGAAAGTCTCTAGGCCATTTCAAGGGTAGTTCACTGTGATTTACGCGAGTTTATTTGGCGCCTGCGCTATAGGCACGGCTTATCTGTTGAGACGTATTATGTTGCCACGGGCGAGAATCAGTGTGAAGAGGACGGTGCAGTACCTCGGTGTTCCACGATGATGTCATGATGAACACGCACAAATTATGCGAAGCACTGAGAAACTACTTACTTCATTTGCTGTTGTATACATGGTCGATGGGTGATCATGCATAACTTATGCCCTACTGACAAAGCATGGTGTCATCACTGTCAGCGTGGCTATCGGTGCTATTGCTCTTCCTTAAGTTCTTGAAGAAAATTACTTCAGTCAGTGCGGAATCCGACGGGTTGAGATCCACCGAAACCAAGCAGAAACTGCTATTCGCTACTTCGGTCAAAACGATTCACACGCAGAAAAAAAAAAAGGTCAGACGGTAAGAATAATCGAGATGCCAGAAAAGCAAAGATACAGAACCTCTCATGCTTTGTACATCCCGCGTAGCCCGGTCAACACAAATTGCAGCACCAGCAGCACGCTAATCACTTCATTAAATGCAATCTTCTACTTGGCATTTAAACGCCAATAATGGTCTTCCCCTTGTTGGAGAACTCAAAGTATGGATAGCTCATCAATGTTGTAGTCTAACGCGGATAAAGAGAAGAAAAAAAATCTCAGAGGCATTGTCAGGTACACAAAAAAAAGCATGGCCAGCAAGCGATAAGCGCTACACGGAAATGTTGTAAAGCCCTACAAATTCCCCAAAAAAAGAAAAAAAAACGCATCTCCGCTATATTTTCTTGCTTCCTCTCGACCTCTGCTTATGGTTTTTTTTTTGCGATGCCCTTGGCACGTCAGATGCACTTGTTATTCAAAAAAATATTGCATACAGACATTGAACAACCAAGGCGATGTGCTGAAACTGACAGTGGTGTTTAGTTTTCAGATGCGCCAGAAAAAAATGTTTTTTTTCTCATGTCATAGTACCTGATGCCGAATGTTAAATGAAGAAGAATGCACGGTAACATTTTACAATACCGTGAGAGGTTCGTGTAGTCTGTACATAATTTGCACGCAGTACCCTTCACACGAGAATGTCTGTCTTTGTTTGTTTCTCGCCTCTCGGTTGGGAACTGGGGAACTTATCAGATTGATTAATTTCATATATAGATTGATTGATAATTGGGGTTTAACGTCTCAAAACCACAATATGATTATGAGAAACGCCGTAGTGAAGGGCTCCGGAAATTTCAACCACCTGGGTTTTTTTACGTGCACGCAAATCTGAGCACACCGGCCTACAACATTTGCGCCCTCATCGAAAATGCATCCGCCGCAGCCGGGATTCGATCCTGCGACGTACGGGTCAGCAGCCTAGTACCTTAACCACTAGACCACCGTGGTGGGGCAACTGAATCAGGCCGGTGATTACGCAGCGCCATCTAGAAAAGAGTGACGTTTAAATTGAAGGGAGGGAAAAAATCTAGAGAAACAAGAACCCGCCACCGCAGTTGCTGGCTCGATTCAATTTCGCGGGAAGTACCTATTGAGCCCACCTTAAATTAAGGCCTCTCCAGGGCGCGTCTACCACGGCCAATCACTTCAAGCCCTTACGAGATCAAGTTTTTTCCTTTTTATGAGATTCTTACCTATTTTGCTATCCTTCCCAGGCTCAGAGAAATAGTGTTTGTCAACAACAGCCACAATATAGCTTTCTGGGGTGCGCGGAATTCTTCACAGAGTGGCCACAACGCGTACTCCTGTCTTTTTGTTGTAGGTACAATCCAGGCGATGAGCGACAACAAAGCCCGACCACTGCTCCAGTAGGTAAACTTGACGAGATCTCGTGTGCAGCAGTAGGGACCGAAAAAAAGTGCGCCGTCCTAAACTACATGGCGTTTTTCTGGGACTGGAAAGTAATAAAGGTCGCCGCGGGGTAACGTCACAACACTGAAAGTATAGTAGTGTATGTAGTAGTATACACATACGGGACTGAGAGCGCGCTTTTCAATTATGCTTCTCGAGCGCGTTTGGTTTCGCCATGGCTCACCTCGTTCGCGTCAGTGAAATTGGGGGACAGTTTTTCATGCCGCGTCGCCGTCGACAGGGCAACAAATTTGCGCGAATGAATGGTGCCGTGTATCGAGGGGGCCGACGCGCATTTGCAGCAGAGCAGATTGAAGCGAATCACTCACAGGCACACCACAACCCTCCCAGGGTGCGACACGCATCAACCTTCCTATTATGCCAGACCACGCCGACAAACTACCCTTGTGTACCACATATGTACGATATTTTTTGGATGGTTTTGGCATAAAAAATTTTCTTTCCTCTCTTTCTGACTGTTCCTAATTAGGCATCCTCTCTTAATCAGTGGTTAAAGCACTTCCGTTAAGCTAACACCCCAGGCTTGAAAACAGCTCGTATGTTCGTTTATCTCTTCGATGAACACGCTGTGTGAAAACAGCTATAAAAATTACTCACTCTGCAGTGCTCTGTGGTGTAGGCATTTTCGTTATCCTGGAACAATGGTATGAAACGCGTGACAGAGGCGTTATGTCAAAATCGACGTATGTAACTGCGCGGTAGTAAACACGGACAACAAGAAGATACAAGGACAAGCGCAGACTATGTCCTTGTATCTTCTTGTTGTCCGTGTTTACTACCGCGCAGTTACATACGTCGATCATGAATCACCAACTCGCCCAATCGTCCACCTTGATTAGTTATGTCAAACGCTTGAATTATGCCCATATACAGACGGGAGGGTTATATCAAGATGTTTAATAGAGCGTAAGCGGAAACGCAAACCTTATTAAGGTCCCTTCATTATGGGCTGACTTCAGCCCACGTCTACATAAAAAGACAAAAAGAAGAGTGAGATTATGGAGATGCTGTGACCATGCTGTGACCGCGTTGATCCACTGTAGGTATAACCAAGGAAGAGAAGAAAAAAAAAACATTTCAAGTGGTAACTGGGACCAGGAGAAGTGTTGTTGGTGAGTCTTTTCACGTGAACGTATGTACAACCACGCATGGAAGTAATATATAACGGAAGAACATAATGGGAACTGGGGACATGCGCTGCAGTTTCAAGAACAACTTGGTCAAGCATGTAGAATGCATACGCCAATGAGGCCCCGGGCAGCGACAGTATGCAGAGCGTGATGTAAAGGTTACCAAGTATATATATATATATATATATATATATATATATATATATATATATTTACGTGTGGAGTCTCATACTAATAGGCGTAGATCGCATGTTTACTCGGAGGCTGTTAACCCATCGAATTCTGTTTTCCCATCGCCTTCAATATAAAGCGAGGTACTTACATTAATTGCCAAAAGATATAAATCTTTCGCTTCAGCTAGCGTTACTAAAGGTTCATCATCATCAGCAGCAGCAGCTGCAGCCTAACTACGTCCGCTGCATGACGAAGGCCTCTTCCATTTTCCGCCAGTCAGCTTGGTCCTGCGCTTGTTCCTGCCTCTTTACATCCACAAAGGGCTTAATCTCATCTACCCACCTCACTTTCTAACTCCCCCTAACCCACTCGCCTTCTCTGAGAATCTAGTTAGTTACCCTTAATGACCAGCGGTTATCATGTTCACGTGCTACACGCCCAGCCCCTGTCCATTTATTCTTCTTGATGTCAACTACGATATCCTTTACCCCGGTTTGTTCCCTGATCCACTCTGCTCTTTTCTTGACGCTTAAGGTTACACCAACCATTTTTCCTTTCCATTGCTCGCTGCATGGTCCTCAATTTGAGCTGAACCTTTGTAAGTCTCCATGTGTCTGCTTTTTAGCTATGTACCAGCAAGTTGCAGCTGTTACATACCTTTCTCTTGAGGGTTAGTGGCACTCTACCTGTCATGATTTGAGAGTGATTTGAGATTGGCGTACCTTGAAACATAAGGTTTTCTATAACACACTATAGGAAACTGTAGCTATACTGTTCAAAGAAGCTGCAACGGCCGGTGATTCAGCCACCATGGGAACGTTGGGTGGTATATGCATTTGTGTATTCTTCGTTTTTTGGACTCCGTTTGACTCCATTTGGCTCCGTGTGGCCAGAGTTCACCATGTGGGAAGACAGGGTTCAGCAAAGTTTTAGCAGTTACGTTTCACCACCTTGACGTTTTCAGGCACACCGGTTCAGATCGGCTCACGAAGTCCACAATGGTAGGTTATTTCATTTGAAACAGAGTCACAAGTGCGTTGGAACCCCGCAAGCACAAATACTAAGCAAATTCTTGTCGCACCAATCATTCCCATGGTGGCTGCAGGATCACCTCACCACAATTCCCGGTAGTTCATTTCAAGAAACTCCGTGACTTGAAAGGATATCACTGATTTCGCAACATTTTCTAGAAATATGGTATAACAGGACGGAGATGAATGTGCTCATTCACGCCACATCAAAATAGTTCAATTATTACAACCACATATACGCAAATACTTGGCCAGATTAGTCGCCAATTGGGGAATGTGCTACGTCCCCATCGACGATGCTTGAACGACAGAATCAAGACGCTGTTTATGGGTGCCAATATTTTGTGCGACAATTTTCTGCGGTAACAAAAAAAAACACAAAAGCCGAATTCACAAAACTTTCATTTCATTAGTGCATTTTTTTCTATTGGTCAGCCGGATTCGCTAATAAGATGTCCTACATCATGATTGCCTGAGATATTCTCTTACAAAATGTTTTAGCGTCGGATGGGTTTTGTGTCTACAGGCCCTGAATTCCGACTGATATTCGAGATAGTGCAATACCTGGAGAACTCGGGGCCCTACGTTGTCCCATTTCCAGACGCTGATCTACTACCAACAGTAAGCCCACTCTGAGCAGGCTTGACAGCACGGGCAGCTTTGGCGCGAAAACAGCGCATGAATAGGCGTGTTTAGTGGAGCACAAATATATTCACACTCAGTCTACTGGGTTCAAACACATTAACAAAAAACACAATAAGTAAATGCAAAAAACTTGCTGATCCACCTGCCTAGGAATCGGTATAACACGAAAGTGAAACATGTCTTCACATATCCGGTTGAGCCAAAATTTACTCCCTATTGTTTCGCCTCAAGGGTGTAGGATCGAATGCTACAATAACTAATTGCAGTGTCACGCGAAGAACGTCGAGCAGCTAAACACTTGCATTGCGCACCTTGATCAGAAAGCACACACAAACTGAGCGCACACAGTAAAGGCGCGGACGAACAACTGTCAAAGCTCGACACTTAAAGCGCACTGCTCAAACACAAAGACCTACGAAACGAACGCCCAAGCATACCCAGAACGAGTGAAAGCAACGGACCCAGTTCTTATCCCTTCGTGTGTGAGCAGCGCACTCCTTTCGTGAACGCGGCCGCGGTAGTGAGCGAAGTGACCTTCGTGCTCTTTTTAACCAATATAACTTCAGAGAAAACTTGGAGGGGAAAAACAAAAAGCCCAAAGCACCCGAATCAGGTGATAAGCGTGTGCGCATGAGTGGCCACACCCCGTGAAGGCGTGTGCATAGCGTAAGGCGTGTGGCGACGACGTTTCAAGCACGCCCAATGCGCGCCTGTCGCGCCATCTTGCTACTGATGACAAAAATGCGCTGAAATTTCTTTGCTTTGAGGACCACCAACGGTATACGGTGTATTAAAATAGCTCGCCGTTAGCAAGCTGGACAACGTATACGCTCTGTAGCCAAGTACAATAAAAAAAAACGCTTCGTGACCTAGGGGTTTCGCGCCACGCACTGCGGCATGAGATGTAGTAGGTTCGACGGCCAGTGACGAAACATTTTTTTCTCGTTTTATCTTAGCCATCTGTTAGCAATACATTTTGCGTTATATCCGTGACGGAAATACGTCAGTGCAACCATTGTGCGCCCACACATAGAACATTTCTTGTTAAAAACTACGCAAGAGGGTAGTGTGGCCTTTCATACCATGCTTGAGCTGATATAGTGTACGATGAAAAAATGAAAGAAAAATGGTCCAGCAGGGCAAACGAAAGGACGATGCGTTAACTTTTCTTATCCTTGCTCTGCTCACTTTGATACGAATTATCAGTTCAATGACAAACCAACTTTACCAATCTTCAACTCTCGTTGTGCAAGTGCACCGACACCAGCTTTCTGAAAAAAGTCCGCAAGAGTAGCAAGACGAACATTTTTTTATCCAGTTATTGTAGATGCCGAAACTACGATGTTGTTATGAGGCACACTGAGCTTGTAAGAAGGCAACTCCGGAGTTATTTTGCCCACATGGAATTAGTGCTTGCGAATCTAATAAGTGGGTATTTTCGCGCATTTTCCCTCACCCTCTCTGAAACTATAGTCTCATGAACCGAAAATAGATGATTTCTGCTCAGGCAGTATACATTTTATTACATTTGCTAGGTTTCTTGTTTAGAAGTAACTAAACAGACGCGTTATGCGGCTCCCTCTGCAAAATAGTCACATTTTTTTTTATTAATGGCGTAAAATAACACAACCTTAGAAAGCACACTGATGCTTCTGACTATGACATTTGCAATAGAGAAACATTTTACGAAGCTTGCCACTATACCAACGGTCCGTCTTTGAGGAGAATAGAAAAGGTTATTCGATACGGAAGATCTCTTGTTTAGTCGTATCCAAGCGTCAATGTCGCCTTTTCGTATTGGCCCACTGAAGCCCAATGCCCAACTTCCAAAGAAACACTCACACTGAAAGAACATCAGCTTATAACCCCGTCACATGTCATGGGCGAACTCTGTGTAACAACTTTATGCTTGCCTCAACGGAAGCGCGCTTCATTACGCACAGTGTCCCTACGTCAAGGAAGTAAAAAGTAGAATTTGGCAAAGGCAGTTTGGCGATTTTCATTAGCAGAAAAATTAAATACGATTGTCCCAAATAATATGTAGTTAAGCAAAAAAAACTGCACACATAAAATGGCCGCAATTTATTACTGAACTTTATTACTATTCAGACCTAATTACCTACATAATCTATTAATAGCATACGTGTAACGAAAAAGCACACCATTAAAACCATAGGCAAGAAGCAATGAACACAATAGTAACAGATTAGAATGTCTCAAAGAAGAACAGCAAGCAGCCCAAAACTTGCAGCGTGGCAAAAACACCACTGTTTACCAGCAGTCACACGCAGTTGCAGTAGACAAAGCGAAACGCCATCTTTCGCTTACAACATTCATGTGCTCAATGATCTCTCAGCGCTCCACGGAGCATGGCAACGCTTATTTCTGAACAGTGCTGGCGCAAAACATTGCCCACAAAGGCAAATGAATCAAAAATAGCTTACGCTGTAAAATCAGGAATACTTAGCTTAAATATTAGACTGCCGTATAAGTGTCATAAAACCTGATTAGCACAAGCAGGCTAGCAGACAATTCATCACTGCCTCACTTAACCGAAAATAACGGTGAAGATAATAACACCTATGAGATGGAGGAGAGCTACTGGTCAGAGATGACGAGCGGCTTCCGGCGCGAGTCCCATTATGCCAGGCATTCGCAACGGCAACATGTTGCCGCGTCCTAACGTTAGGCGCTGAAGAGACGAATCGAAAGCCGGGCTATACCGCGAGCATTCGAGAGGCCAGTGTGAGCCTCACGATGGTGCTCGTCTGTCAACGGCAACAGGGCGTGTTGGTGGTGATTCTAACAATACAAGGTTGATATTACCATGCGTGATAAGCACTCAAGCACACAAGAAAAGCACACAAGGTACGGAAGGAGCGAATACTAAACAATGAAAATATACAGTATAGTGGGGTCACCAATGCTTTGTCTCCAAATAACTTTACCTGCCATTGATGTCTGCATTGCTATGTATCGTCGACAAACTTTGTTATCCCCGCACCTTTATTACTTTAATTGCCTCATTTACAGTTACTATGGCTGACATCAAACTTAAGTCATTATTAGTGAAAGAGAAAACTGAGAATAGAAAAACCACCACGAGTGATATACGACCGGAAATCGAGGCACAGAACAATATTATTTCGACTCACGCACCCACGCACCCACGCATGCACACACACACACACACACACACACACACACACACACACACACACACACACACACACACACACACACACACACACACACACACACACACACACACACACACACACACACACACACACACACACAGAGAGAGAGAGAGAGAGAGACGCACGCGCGCGAACAAGCTCTCTGCTATAGTGGGTGGCAGTGAAGCAGCCTGGGTAGCATCACAACTGTCATCCTCTTATTTTTTTTCTCCGAGCTTCCTCTAGCGGTATTCTATATCGCTCGATAACCACTTCCGCAACACTTGCACGAAAGAAACGAGAAAATACAATGTAGACACACTAAAGGTATCCTACGTATCTATCAGTGCCAGCGCTAGTCGATGTGAGGTACAGACTTTACAAAAAAAAAAGGGAGGGGGGAGCAATAAAGTGATCGTGAAAAGAATGCCAGTGCCAGTTTATATATGCTTCGCACTGTATACATAGGCGCAGTCGCAGAAATTCACGGTAGAAACGTTATCGGAAACTGAAAGCATTGAAAAACATTTATATGAACACTTCCCAAAGAACTTCAAAGGAGTGACCACGTAGTTGGAGAGTGCAAAAACACACTTCAAGGACTTTTAGGAACGTCCTGCGCTCGAAAACGTTACTGCTAGGGGAAATACGTTTATATAACACTAATTAAGAGCGGTGACGCGCTTGTTTCGTCAACGACTCTATACCGTATGTCAAGAAGAATGAAATTCAGATTCCCTGTTCGGCATAGAGAAGCCACTACGGAGAGCAGTCGTTGTCATTGCGTCTAGCAAGGTTACGTATCCATTCATATTAATTAAACGTTAGATGGTTTCTTTTGCATATTATGGTTAGATACGGCTTCACTCTAAACTAGCCCTATGAAGTAAAACTTTGCCCGAAACTGATGGCATACTATATAAAAAAGTAAAAAGAAAGCGCGAAAAGAAGGGGGAAGAGAAGTCTGCATCTTTGCCATAAGTGAAAAATATTTATGCTATTAATAGCAATATTAAATTCACAGGTGTGACCTCATAACTGGATCTCGCGGTTCGGCAAAACTCCTGCCGCGCAGCAAGAAAATGAAACATGTCCAAACATTTGCGAACACAAGGCGTTTCACGCGTTCATTACTTGAATTCAACCGTGGATCACATCATATCCGAGTGATATCGCAGAGTTTCACTGCGAGACACATTGGCCTAATATACTATTGAGCAAGGCTTTCCTTCCAGAGCGCAAGCTGTGACCTAGGACAACTATCGACTTTGCCTCTGGTGTACGATCCCCACGTCACGTTTGCCTGTATCTCATTGGTTGTCCCACTCGGCGTCATCAGGCTTACTGTCCTCCACTTACTTTTCCACAAGGAACTGACCTGGCTTTCAGCTTGTAGAGCATTTCTTTTTTTCGGGAAGCGATGTCTTTTTATGCGTGTTTTTTTCTTTAGCGCCTGGTACGATCAGACTGTTTATGTGTGTCACTTGAGTTGCTACTGGCGCACTCTGTTATTGGTCGCTGCGTTACTTTAGCCGTTAGGACCCGTCAAACTGGTCTCTCCTCTACACATCTTCTCCTCCTATCTATCTTCTATTGCTATTGCTCATTCCTGTGAAGCAGGCGTGCTTTGCACTCACCTCACTGGCAGTTATCAGACTGCTTCTTCTCCATTTCCGGCGCACTCTCTTGGAAGGAGAACTTAAAGAGCACGAAGGACGTATGAAAAGATTCCTGGAACTCTGCTGTTCGTATTTTAAGCGTGAAGTTGAGTCGAGCAAAAGAAGTAGCGCCAAGTTTTGGTGTTATCGTCCACGCACTCCAAAACTTGAAACTAGAATGCTTTAAACGATCTGCTTCTTTGAATAATTTCTGAAAAGCAAAATATTGCTAGACTCCTCAACAAAGTGAACAAAAGCCTGCAGGAGTAGTCTAACAGCTAATGGAACCTGTAGCTCACATCAGAAGTCAAAGCCTCGAAGAGTGGTATTTTTGTTCTCTTTTATCCTTCTTTTCCCGGCGTGGGATAGACAGCCAGTCTATGAACTGGCCAACGTCTACCATCTCTTTGTGCAGCCCAGTAATGTATTCAATCGTCCTCCAGGCTGCTCGCACAACGCATGGAAAGTCCCAGTGATAAGTGACAAATGTCGTGCGACATAAAATTTGTCACTGAAAAAAGGAACAGTGAGAAAAACACTGAGAAAACTAACCACTGTAGAAAGAAGTGACTTCGGCAGTCACACAATCGAGAACTGGATAACAATGATTAACTGTCCTATCGGAGGCTGAATGAAGAAAGCACCGCTGAGGCATCAAGCCAGATGGTGCATAGGGTCGTCGAGTAAAAAATGGAGAGTGAAACGTGAGCCGAAACTACGGCGCTTATCTTCTTTGTGTGCCTTCCCCGTTTCACTGCGTATTATTTACCTGGGTACCATACGGTATTTCTGCAGGTTGCCAATAACGAAAAATTCCTCCCTCATCAAGATAAACCTGGTAGATTGATCACTTTCGCGTGAAGGTAAATGTTACGTAGGGCATAAGATCTGGATCTCCTCTCTAAAAAAACGGCCCGGTAAGTTGAGACTGAAGCCGCCTACAATTGAGATGATTGCAGTACATTCAACTAGTATACGTTCTCAAAATGTGAGAAGTCTCAAGTCAAAAGAGGCCGCTAAAATTAAGCAAAATCATACGATGAGCCAGCTATTGGCCATTCCTGTTTTCAAATACACGTAAACAATAGACATGCATGCTGGGCACTGTCAGAGAACAAGCTGATATTCTAAAGAAATTACACTTGTAGAGAAATTGGAAAAGGGGACGAGCAATACAAGGAGTAGGGAATGATTTAAACTCCAACCAAAAGTTTTTGAAGAAACCCGACGTTTCGGAACGGACTTGGTGCCTTCCTCAGAGGAAACTGGGGCTACGTAGCAGCGGCGTCTTCAAAGCACTCACGGGGTGGTTAAAAACACATCTTTCTCTCTCTCTCTCTCTTTTTCCTTTAGCTGTGGAGCGCAGTCCATGTGTAGACACCGGGGGAAGGGGTTCTGTTGATGTTTTGGGCAATTCACTGTATATGCCCTGACTCCAGTAGTAATCTTCTCCGCCAGTTAGTCTCGCTTTCAAGGGTGGCCATTGCTTTACAATTTATGCAGTGGTCCAACGTCTCAGCATGCTCGGCGACTGTGCTGCGCTCTTTGTAGAGTTTCCGCACATCGTTTGCGTGTTGTTTTAGTCATTCCGGTAGGTTTCTCGTCTCGCCGATGTACGAAGAAGGGCACTCGGCGCACAGGATTTTGTAAACGACACCACGGGTCCTGTTCATTGCTGGCAGGTTTTTCGGGTGGGGGAGGTGGCCGCCCAGCGCAAACGAAGGCACGTAAGCGATGCGAACTCTTTTTTTGAAGATTCGCGGAAACATCTCGCTGGTTCCCGGAACGTATAGGACCGGTGCACGTTTCGGAGGGCTGCCAAATAATGATAATTAGTGTTTTTGTATCCTGCAGTGTGTGGCTTTGCGCGGCGGGTGGCGGCTCGAATGAAATTTTTTGGGTATCCGTTGTTTCTGAGATCCACAATCACGCGGGCTTCTTCTTTCTTCCGCTCTGTGTCATTCGAGCATATGCGCTTAGCACTCTGGAGTAGCGAGCTCACATCTGAAGCCTTGTGGCAGGTGGGGTGGGATGAACCATATTGAAGGTAGCGGCCGGTGTGCGTTGGCTTGCTGGGGACGGAGAACTCCAGGTTGTTGCGCTTTCTTGCCACCTGGACGTCGAGAAAGGGCAGGCAGCGGTCGCTTTCACGCTCGGCCATGAATTGTATGGCTGGGTGCACCGAATTTAGATGCTGTCTGAAGTTTTCAATTTCAGACATTGCACATGGACTGCGCTTCACGGCAAAACAAGAGAGAGAGAGGCGAGGGCCATTGGCCACCCCGAGAGGGCTTTGAAGATGCCACTGCTACGTAGTCCCACTTTCTCCTGACTAAAGAACCAACTCGGAACCGAAACGTCCGGTTTCATCAAAAACTTTTGTTTGGAGTTAAAATCAATTCTCAGTTTTCATACCCAACCAGACAGATGGCTGTCAAATGTTTACATTCAATACAAGGAGTAATATTCAGCTAACCTATAAAGTGCGCATGGCAAGTAGTCGCTGATGCGCCCCTCTCCTTCACATTTTCTTTTCTTCCCGATGTATGCTATTTTCAGCTCTATGTTAACTACCACAGCTGTAATAAAGGTTTATTCATGATCAAGAACGCTATTCATCCGGATGGAAATGTGAGCAGGTGTGAACGTGGGCATATCCACATGAAACGATGCTGTAGCTGCCAAACACCACAGACATTGTGCTAGCTCTCGTATATCAATGTACAAGAAACATTCAATTACTTCTCTGAGGACACGGATCACTTTTGTGTTAGATCAATCCCTATGACATAGGATTCAACCACAATAAAATGCTTTGTTGAGCGCGTTGGTTGATTCTGGAATAGATTTGAGCGCAAACGCACAACACACCTACAAACGGACACTGAACACTCGTATGGTCGTCCTCTATTTTTGTGTGCGGTCCGTGTATGCTCAGATCTATTACAGTATTAACCATGCTTTTCAAGTGCGCATTAGTTTAGACGTGAATGAACTTGTGGTCCATTCAATGTCTCGTGTCGCATGGCCACGCAGTGATCAATTAGGACCTAGAAAACAAGGGTAGCCGTGCTGAAAACCTACGCAAAGTAAAGTAACAGGGCATAAAATAACAAACGTCAGAAATAACATAAGAGTTAATTGCCACACATTGGCTAAAATCACGAAATACACTTTTGAAGCACCAGGCTGATACTTGCATCGCGCAAGAAATGACGCTACCTCCTTTGAAAACACACGATTCCCAAGGCGGTGGCAACGCTGGCAAGATCGCAATAGCCAAGGGAATTGTTGGGTAGCATATGCTACGCATGCATTTCCTCTGGTTTCACGGTAATGGATCCGCGTTAAGCACAGGATTTAGAAATACAGCAGGGTCTACACGAGAACGACATTAGCACAGGGTATAGCGCGGGATTAAGAAGTACACCAATATCTACCCAAACACTATATTATCTTGTAATGAAGGTAGTAGACATGCCACGTGACCGTATGAACACGAACTATATTAACCGCAGAACTATCGCTTAATAGAGCATAATTGGCGCTGCATGAAGCTCTGCATCTACAGCATTTTCTATGTAAATGTAAGTGAAAATTCATCTGCAGCGTGCGTTTCGTAGTTCAGGCATTGTTTCGAAACGAGATTGGTTTATTTACTCCGTAATACTTTATACTTAGACTTTTCATTCCGAAAATTTTCCCCATTTCCCTACAAACTGGCACATGAACCTAAAGAATCCCACTTTTTTAGGTCAAGCTATATATATATATATATATATATATATATATATATATATATATATATATATATATATATATATATATATATATATATATATTATATTTATATATATATATATATATATATATATATATACTCTTTCGGCTTGTGATTAACTCTTGTCTGTCATTCGCTTAAGGTAAACTCTATTAGGAGCTAATAAGCTGTGCAAACACTTTTTTAAGTGTGAACAACAAGTCACATGAAATGCGTGTTATGTGAGAAGCAAATATAACAACTGTTTGTGCATTACGAAATATCGTAAAGTTGGCCACGAACAAGAGTGCACTATAGTGTTAGACAGGCAAGAAAAAAAGAAAAACGTTGCCTATATGTTACCCTAAGTAATACAGAAATAGCATGATATTTTGTATTGCACGATTTAAGATTTGCATATATCACGGGCCGCCAAAGCTCCAAAAAAAAAAAGACATTCATGTTAACGTCTAGATGAAAACGGGTGCGGTTGGCAGAACCCCTAAATCTGCTCAAAAGAGAACGTCTATTGGTTCACCTCCATATATATATATTTTCGAGAATCTCGTTCATCTTTTAGAAAAATTCATATTTTATATCTAACCATTTTTAACATGCAATGTGCCTCGGTGTTTGCGGCATTGCGGACTGGAATGTATTCACTCTATTCTGGCACTCGGGTTCGTTTTCATTCAGGCGTGCTAGGTCGATTGATTTACGTGCAAACTCGTAGTGACGCGTGGTCTGGGAGAGACGTCTCGGGGAATGGCGCCACAGGAATTTCAACCATGTAGTTTTCTTTTTACACTGACGCATACCAGAGCATTCTCGCGTTCTACGCCCACTGGAATGCGGCCGCCGCTGTCAATAACTGAACTACTGACCTAGTATACCAGCATCGAAATGCCCTAACCAGTGAGTCATTCCGAGTTTGATCTGGTGGCAGCAAGATTGGGCGGCCCTATAAAGACGCTTCCCGCGTCTGAGCCTTGTTTACATGTTATTGGTACACATAGCTTATCGAAGAAATCTTTATTGCTTTGGACACTCACAGTTTTTGTAGAGAAGTATATTCTTAACAAATATTTCGAGAAACCCGCACTATTTATTCGGAGGTCTAGGAGGCTTGTTATTTTGAACTGAATTCAAAAGAGGTGGATCGCTGTAAGCTAAATACGTTTCAATGCGTATCAAATTTGCTTTCTGCTGTTAGCCTACCACACATGATGAAAGCTGCTTGAGTTTTGCAAGCACTCTCTCTCCCTGTAAATGGGACGTTACAAACCCGCGAGGATTCCCAGTTTCAAAACAGCCTGAACATGTTGGTTATTCGTGACTGCACTGACCAAGAAAAAATACACTCTTTCAACTTCTAGGCCTTTTGGAGAACAGTCCTCCGTGTTCAAACATATCTTACCTGTTCTTCCTTCATCTCGGTTGCGCAGGCTTATAAAATGATGAAAACTCTTCACGCGTACGCACTGCATATGCTTTTCATTGCGAAAAAAAAGGAACCTCACAGTGTTTGTTATGCAGGCACCTAATACCACAGGAAGGTGACAGTCATCTTTTTTTCCCTCAGTCGATGTGTTCTTCTTGCGCTGCCAGCCTCCGAAAGCTTACTGCACCTAATGTATTTTCCCATTGCCAAGAGAGCCGCAGGTGTCTCACCTGGTCATGCACTGCCTTTGTGATCGGCCTCCCATTGACGACCAATTTAGGCTGCATATGGCTACGTCATCACGTGAAGTAACGTCTTGTGACCTTCACTATCACATCATAATGATGTCTCAAATATGATGTCAAATGGTGACGTCACCGCGTGTTCTTTTTTTTTTTTTCATCACTCATGTCGACGCCGACGCGGAACGTTGGTAAGCTTTCGCGTTACAGTAAGCACATAAGGCGTTTGCTTTAAAATGTACGGTGATTGTGGATTGCTTCAAAAAGACAGAAGGTTGATGCCCACAAATCAATCTGCGCTGTAAGCTTGCAGAGGCAAGTGCAAAAGCATATCTACGTCTGTACGTTAAAGCGTAGCTCCAAGTTTTATCATACACCGACTGAATTGAGAGATTCCTGTTGTAAACTGAATTAGTAGTATTCCTGAGTGCTTCTTCTTCTATTTCTAAAAATTATTTTACCTTACATGTGCTACGAATTGATCTTGCTGAACTTAATGGATATTCTTTAACGTTTGCACGCTCCCTCGACAACATCTGATATGTTATTATGAACCCCATATTCCTTGGGTAACGGGCTATATAAATGTTTCATCCCATGAATGAACTTGCACACTATCAAAAATTTGCAATTGAATTTTCTTATATTAAACAGGATGTGTAATGTCTTTGAAAGTAGTACGAAGACTCGAACCAGTCTTCATTGCTGTCATCGCGAGGCCACTGTTTTCGTTGGAGCGCCACCTCATCAATGGGCTTGGCAACGCCACAGCTATGGCCACGGCCTCTTACCTGCAACGCCTTTTTGTCCTGCAGGCTTTCGTGTCGCTCTGCGGCCCGCGGTCCGACGGCGCGCACTTCGGTGCCTTTGGTGACTGGTCGGTTTTTTAGGTGGATAGTCCTGGTCGGATAGTCCTGGTGTAACGACTGGCTAATGTCTTTAAACGTATATAAGACATCGCTAATATCATTTCACCGTAAGGAACATTATCAGCAAGCGACTTACACCATTTCGGGCTCTACAATATTAACAGCAGAATCCTATAAATACCTCGGCGTAACATTCTCAAGCAACCTCACCTGGTCCACTCACGTTAACAACGTAGCATCCTCCGCTAATTGTGCGCTGGGTTTTCTTCGTAGGAATTTAAAACTTGCTCCCTCATCAGTGAAGTTGTTGGCTTACACCACATTTGTTCGCCCTAAATTGGAGTACGCATGCTCGGTTTGGGACCCTCATCAATCTAATCTATATAACCTTCTCGAATCTGTACAAAATCGCGCAGCCCGGTTCATCTACTCCGTGTACTCTTATCATTCCAGCGTTTCCGAACTTAGAACTCGTGGCCACCTCAACAACCTAGAATCACGTCGTCATATATCTCGGCTCTGTCTTTTTCACAAATTTTATCACGCTCCTTTCAACGTTCCAGCCATCTTGCCTGCTCATCGATTATCCAGCCGTACAAACCATCCCCGAGCCGTTTATCCACCGCCAGCACAAACTACTGCCCACCTTCGCTCCTTTTTTGTTGCAACCGCCCCTGACTGGAACAACTTCCCTCCCTTCGCCATGCACCACTCCGACCCACATGTATTCAAGACCGTGATTGAATCGCTAATATGTTGCTAATTATGTCCATCCCTCATGTAATACCCCGACTGGGGCCTTTGAGGTATACTAAATAAATAAATAAATAAATATTGCCTCGTTAATATGGCCACAACCTCAAGGCATTGTTTCACTCATACTTTCAATAAATTATCTCTTCTGCTTCCCTAGTTTTGCTTCATCCGTCAATCCTTATTTTTTCTTTAATTGATACAACTGCACGTTCGATGTTTTTGTTATTTATTTATTTAATTATTAAACTGAATGTGTTAGCAAACCACAACAATACTGCCGTAGTTGTTCGCCGCCGCCGCCGCCGGTGTCCGTAACCACTATCGTGCAAAACAAAGAATAGGAAACGAGAAAAAAGCATCTCTAACATATATGGGATTCGAACCCAGGTCCTCAGCGCAGCAGACGAATATTCTAGCACAGAGCCGTGCCACTACACAACATTATATTTGAAACAAGCCCTGTACATGTTTAATTTTGGGCATCAGGGTATCTCGTTAAGAGACGCGGCATTTTCTTTCTGAAATAGCCAGTTCACTTTGCCTGAACCTGATTTTTTTGGCTATTGACACTATAAATGAGCCTGCTCCAACATTGTTTTTGGGCAGTGTGCTGTTTAAACTAGAATAACTCAAGTTTATAATGCAGCTGAAATCTATATCCCCTACTATTGTTGGTGTTCCAGAATAAAATTCAAATTTGGCACATACATAAACCTGGCTTTTATTACACCGGCTATTATTTAAATTTGGTTCTTATTACTCTGGCGCAGCCCACCATGAGGGATCGGAAAGGAAACAAGCGGTGCCTTGTTATTTAAAGAGTGTTTATACACTCAAAATATTTTGCAATAGATGGTTTTGAAAGAACCCATTAGGCCTTCAAATATAATTAGGCTCTTCTTCCTAGCTGGTTTATTTTGTATCATTTTGGATCACTTCTTCTTCAAAAAACTTTTATTAGGATTGTCTTCTACTTCAAATAAACATGCATCTTGGAGCGAAACGAAGACATGGTGCTGTTGCGCAAAAGACGACAAAAAAGAACACTAATAGATTGAAAGAAGGAGAAAAGTAGGCCTCTTCCTCCTTACATTCGAGTTTTGCTCTACAACATTGCGTTCTTTGGTTAGTACCAACTGAGCCAAGGAAAAGTAGTTATGGAACGAAAGCACGATAGCGAAGAAACAAGCACACAAATGAAACGGATTGGAGGCGGCCAGGTTGGTTGTTTTGGTCGCGATGGTTGACGCAGTGGTGGTTCAATGAATGTAGCTCATTTTTATTTGAATAAAGGCAGACGTTGGCTCACTTTTACATGAAACTAAATTTGAGTTCAAGTTAAAATCAGAAATTGCCATGTTTTCTTAGCACTTTCCCCAAAAGTGAAAAATACTTAGGCGCGTTTCGCGCTCCCGTGAAATTTCGCCCAATTTCGGTTTCTTAGTTTGGTGCTTTTTGAAAAAAAAAAAACACAATATAAGTAACATAGCATAATAAAACAGCAAAATTACAACCAGGAGTTTGACAAAGAATGCGAATTGCGTAACGAGTGCATTAGTGAATGCTTCCAAGCCACTACAAACGGCTCAGCCAAAATATTTGATCATCAGGAACCGCATCAAGAGAGTGCACATAATGCCATAACAAATAAATATGCAGCGTCTACCTCGCTTCTCCGCAAAATAACGATTATTGGTGGAATGGGTGCGTCCCTACTTCACAAACGCTCTGATCATTTTTCGCATAGTGTGTGCCATGCAAGTGTTCTTGTAGGTGTTGCCCCAATAGTGCTTAAAAAGGGTTCTTTAGGAAGGCCGCTCTTTCTGCTTTCACTGTGACTGCATGTTCCGCGTAGGCCTGGTATTTTTAAATTAATTCCTTTGAGTCGTGTTTCCTAGTGTTGATTCTTGAATAAATTTGTCGTCGTACCGAGTTCGCATATCGTATACGTCTATATAAGCCAACGCACGAAGCTTTGCTTTCCGCTTGTTGTTCAGCATGTTAGAATCATAAACTCTCTTTGAGCCAATTTCTTACCCACATAAAAAGCATTGTGACAGAAATTTAGTGCCGCTATTTCGGTTCCATTTCTATAACTATAAACTGTACACAGTACAATACACCACGCTTTACATTACCACTTGCTCGCACTCAGTAAGAGCCAAGTGTAATTAAATCATAGCGTCGTAAGCTATCACTTTGATTTTATTTCAAAAGCTGTGTCTTGTGCAGTCTTACGCCTTGAAACTCTCTGTAGTTGCTCCAAGCGTTGTACGTGGATTTCAAAAATGCTAACATCAGTACGAGACTGGCGTGTGATATTTCCAAGGAGGCCGATTTCTTAATCGCGGCGGAGGTGTTTATACCAGCTGTTGGGAGTAATTTTTTACCAGAAAAATGTCGTCGTCATAAACCAGCATGAGTTTTTTTCACCTCATTTTCCTCTTAGTTTTGTTGTCATATTCGCCTTCGTTCACAGAACATGTGCGCCGCTTTCTCCGGCGTGCGCGAGATTCTGTCTCCCTGTCTTCGTTCTTTAACACGTCACAGTTATCCGAAGAAAGAGAAGAAGGGAAAGATAGTGAGAGAAAGCAATACAGAGAGATTTAAAGAAATATTGGCAAAAGAAGTTTCTTGACGAGGCAGGATTTAAATCCAGGTACCGACAATTCGAAGGCAAAGATAGTAATCACCGAGCTATCCAGGCACCTTATAGCAGAACATAACATAGCCTTGTAGAGCAAAGCGGTGGAAAAAGGAACTGAGTGTGAAGAAGAGTAGAAAGTTGAGGGTAGAAAGTAAAGCACATCAAAAATAGAGAGTATGAAAAAAAGAGAGGCAAATGAATAAAGAGAGAGTGACACAAGATGAAGGTGGAAGCCACAATAGTGAGAAATTCAGAGAAAGAAATGGAAGAGACAAATATTATAAAGAACGAAAAAAATTGAGAGAGACTAAAATTATATAGACGAGGCAGAGAGAAAGAGAAACAAAGACAGGAAGAAAAAAAAAAGTCACCCAGTCCCGCTTTTCCATCAGGTTTGGCACCTCCAGTGCGAAGCTGTCTTAATTTTTCAAGTAAATGTTTCCGTAATTACAACAAGAACAGTGTAGCTGCGTTTCTGTGCCAAATTATTACGCCTTCTCTCAACGGGAAGTGCATTATTAGAGCGGCAGCCATCGTATACATGCGAGTCGAACCTCTTGAACACGTCCAGTGAGCCTGCGATTGTCATGGCAACCAGCACTGCCTGGTACCGATAAAACTTATTCACGACAAAACTCGAGACCGTATTCAGCGGCCAAGACTATTGTGGTGTGGGCGTGTGCATTTATGGCACAGACAGAAATGAGGTCGCTCCAGGGCACTTCTAGGGCGTTAGCTGTCTTTATCTCTCGATGACTGCTTCACAATGCAGGGTAATAAAAAAACTATGCGTGCGTCTTTTAACCTTCCTGCCTTTCCTTGCGCCTCTGTAATATGATGAAGGTTGGATTGGTTTTCGTTTTTCTGCTGTAATGATTGGAACCGTTCACTCTCTCAACAAACGACCATACTGCTTGCAGGATTAGGAACAATCACTTTATGAAAAACATTTATAAACGA
The DNA here is from genome assembly GCF_043290135.1 of Rhipicephalus microplus. Lineage (NCBI taxonomy): Eukaryota > Metazoa > Arthropoda > Arachnida > Ixodida > Ixodidae > Rhipicephalus > Rhipicephalus microplus. The sequence continues at coordinate 290,315,665 of NC_134710.1, read as the reverse complement.
CCACGCACACACGTATAAAAGAAACAGAGAAAACACAGCAAACCAAGAGAGCTATTTAGAAAAAAAAATGGTCCCTTATCTGCATGTTACACTGCAAATGTCGTCTAAAGACGATAATCTTGCGTCTGGAGAGAGTGAATCAAACTTTTATTTGAAGTTCTGCGCAAGAAAATCGGTAAATGGTATTCTGGAGGCGCTGCGTTATAGTGCCTCGAGTGTGCAGCGGAGGCGAACTAGCGCATCAAGTCACGTCACACGTGAGACATGAGCACTATCTGGCAGTTATCTTAAAGAACGAAACGCGTGGCGTGCGCGCCCATCTCGGAGGCGATAAGGCGTAGAACGCAAGGCGACGGGTAGGTGCCATCCCCGTGTCGTCTTAGCAAAGCATTGGAAACACTTGCCTTTTCGTGCAAGCATTGCATTGTCAGCGCAGCGTGATAAACGCTGTGGTCCTTAGAATTACCTATGTATGCCTTTATAGTAAGAAACCACACATACAGAATATTGACGTGTTCTCATTGTGCCTCAGATATGCACAATAATTGCTTTTTAATTGACGATCGCGCAAGTATGAACGCTGAATCTTGAGCAATATTGGTGGGTGCTGTGGATGGGGTCGGCCGTTTGGGCTATTGTTACAAGCGGACAAACAGAGAAACAGACCAAGATTTTTCCATCGAAAGTCCCCGAGAAAGACTATAAACTTTCAAAGTGTCCGAAGAGCCAAGCGTTCTTTCCATAATTCATCTCTGCAGGTGGAGGCTCACCCTTTGAACAGTCGGTCACGCAGGGTGACGCGAAGGGACGAGGCTCCAAAGCGATTGGCGACTGCTTCTAAAGAGTTCGGCGACACCTCGTATGAGGGGACGAGGAACGTCTTGCCGAAGGGAAGTCTCGGAGGCGGAGGAAGTCAGCGGCCACGTGAGGCCTGTAGCTACAACTCGTGGATGACGTCTCAGAGCGTCGACACGCGGGCCCGGTCACCCGACTGCATTGAACGCCTAGCTCCGTCTAATCTTCCTTTCCCCTCTCCCCCCACGAAACTTTCAATGTCGCACGCTCACCAGCGTCTTCGTCGTCGTTTTCTAGCACCCACATAACACTAGGGAACTACAGATTTTTTGGGCACACATCACACGGGCCCCCATCAAGTGTTTTATTTATCAAAAAATGTAAACTAAAGGCCATACATGTGCGCGTAACAATAACACTCAATGCACTACACGTGACCACCACGCAATGCACTAATAAGCTCTAGCGCTTCTCGGATAGTTCCAATAATTCATCACTTGACAACCACACTCGAACGGGGACAAATAAAACTACAGTGAATATATCTCTGTTGTAAGTAAAATTTCAAAAACCAACCGGAGAAATATTTGGAACAGGGAGTTTAAGTTATTGCGGCTCACGCGAGACCACTGGAGCACTTCACCTTTTTTGAGGCCAAAAGCATCAATGACGTATGACGATGCGTCCGTATGGGCAGAATCGATATTGCCAATTCAGTGGCCTGGCATCGCTTGGACGCAAATTTATCATTCAGATGCATAGTGCAAATGTATTCAGGCATGGGCATCAATGGAAAGGCGTCTTAAGGATATCGTCAACCATGCCAGTGAATTGTCTCGCCAGGTAAGGTAGAAATGCATTCTGCTTCATTATAGACCCAGCTGTTATTTCATATGAAGGGGCACACGACACTCCAACATCCTTACTATTCGTACTGTGCTGTGCAAATACTCTGCAACAGTTTCGAAGCATATACCTTGAGCACAGGTCTTGTTCCAATTCACGTGATATAGTTTTACACTCCACATTCAGCCCTTGATTGTCACCTCTTTTTCTCCATTCGAGCATTTTGTTCGGCAAACAACATCAACAAAAGGCAAAGCACGTGCACACCACCAGAACCACAGAAAATTTCATAAGACTACGAAAAGTTCAAATACTACATCATTGCATCATAGTGCGAACGCACTCAAACATCTAGGGGAAATATTCAGAATACCTCAATGATTCATCGCGTAACGCGTAAATTACAACGCACAGTTTCGGTGCGTCCAGAAGTATCCCGGTAACACAGCTCAGACGGTAGTAAACTTCGCCAATTATCACTATGAAAGAAAGTGCCTACATTGCCAGTTCAGATACAACTAAGCAGCCGGTTATTTCACCAGGACATTTAGGTTATCGCGTCTCTCACAAAACGAACGGTGCTTTTCACGTACTTTGACGCGAAAGGTATCACGTTTGCACGTTTGTATCTATGAATGAACTGATTCGGTAAGTCAGCCAATCCAAAAACTTTGGATTCACTTTACAGGCAGGCGGTCTTTAGCTGCAACGCGTTACATTCGACCCGAAGGAGTTCGAACTATGCGCATCGCTTGAAAACGGTCGGAATGGTCCTCTTCGTCACGCCCCGACACTTTCTCGGAAGATAAGATGTCTATTCATTTCTATTCCTAAAGAAGAGGAGGTCTGCCTTGCGTGATATTATGGAAGGTGCCACGAATTTCTTGTTGCTGAACAGCCGCTGGACATCGATTGCCCTGTCTTCCAGCTCATTCGAGCATCAGCTGAACTTCCTTCCATCTGGATGCTTTTGTGGCTCTGCGATGAGCTCATTTGTAGTAATCTTGTTTTGTCGAAGAAAAATGCTACTCTCCATATTCTCACCCATTTCAGTCATAGAAAACTTTATCATCATATTAAAAAAGGTATTTTTGCGGTCAATGACCTTGCCCTGCTTAACTGCATCTGTAGCATAAGATCATCTTTCAATAGAGATGTTCGAAGGAGTTCTGGCATCTGTAATAATTGATCTAGGCCTTTCCAAGGCACTAAAGCGCAAATTATCCTGTAGGATATTTGCTTCTTTAGCTCTACGCTACCATTTACCTCCTCCAATTCAACTAAACCTCCCCTAGTCTTTTTGGTGCCTACTAGAAACCTGCGCGGTCCAGCCATGTTATATTCAGGCGACAGCAGTTCTGTCTGCACCATTTGGAATAAGCTAGAGGAAACACTGAGATCACTTAGTTTATCTTGGAACGCAGGCTCCATATGCAGAGGCCATACTTTCGATGATGCTGAACCATCAGTGAAGATTGCCAGTTCCTCGCGTCTATCCAAACGCGCTTCAGCTTCTAACAGACGTGAACGAAGCACAATATTTTTCTTTAACAACGCTACCTTCTTGCGTGTTAACTCTGGCTCTTCTTTTCTTGCATGCTCATCGAGCTCGGCCTTCACACGTGCCAGCTCCAACTTCTGTTTTCTTGCATGCTCATTGAGCGCAGCCTTCTCGCGCGCCCACTCCATTTCTTCTTTACGCGCGCATTCATCACGCTCGGCCTGCTTCTGTTCTGCCTCAAGCTCGGCTTCACGCTCCTCTCTGTCAAGCACTTCCTCCTCTTCCAGCCATTTTCTTAGTTCTTCTACGGTTAAGCCTAGTTTCTCACTTGCACTAGTTAGATCGCCTGAATTCATGTTTTTGATATAAAAATTACTCTGCAATCAGCCTCGTCCTGTCGTGGACGCCATTGTAATGATAAAGGTTTGGTTAGTTTTTGCTTTTTGGTTGGAATGGTTGGAATTGTTCCCGCTCCCAAAAAACGACGAGGCTGCTTGCAGGTTTAAAAACAATCACACTTTATAAAAAAACATTAATAAACGAGCGCGCACAAACGTACAAAACAAACAGAGCAAACACAGCAAACCGAGAAAGCCAACTAGAAAAATTTTCCGAAGAGCTAAGCGTCCTTTCCCTATTTCATCTCGGCAGGCGGAGGCTCACCCTTTGGACAGTTGGAAACGCCGGGCGACGCGAAAGAACAAGAGACGCGAGATGGCTCCAAAGCGATTGGCGGCGGCTTCTAAAGAGCTCGGTGACATTTTGTATGAGGCGACGAGGAACGTCTTGCTGAAGCGAAGCGTCGGAGGTGGAGGAGGTCAGCGGCCACGTGAGGCCCTTAGCTCCAACTCGTGGATCACGTCCCAGTGTGTCGACACTCGGGCCCGGTCACACGACTGCATCGAACGCCCAGCTCCGTCTGATCTTCTTTTTCCGTCTTCCCCCACGAAACTCTGAATCCCGGCGCGTGCACACATATCTGCACGCGCCCCAGGTGTTCGTCGTCGTTTTCTAGCACCCTATAACACCAAGGCACTACACATTTTTCGGGCGCACATCACTGCCACTGAATCTGCTTTAGTGAACTTCCAAACTTAACACACGCGTTAGTTTTCGTGTCATTTTATTTAATTCGTTGACGCCCCAAGGTGTGACATAGTGTGAACTTTCCGCTATTGACGTCGGTATAAACGAAAGCCGGGTTTAAGTATGGATGTGTGAGTTATGTCTTGTAGCCTGTCACATTAACTCGTTTTCATAGGGGCATTGTGAAGAGCTTAGAAAATCTGCAGACTCCGTGCAAACACCCTTCTCTCTTCTTCAGACGCTGCCGACGGCTTTATTGCGTCCTGTGAGCGTTCTTCATTTTTTTTCATTTTTAGCATGCGCCATTTCTTTCATAATGAAACTTTTACATATTCAGACAATCATGCGCAGCAGCTAACAACATTAGGTCAATGGCCTTACCAAGAGATTTACCAAGAAATTTCGGTGAGGAGTTTACCAAGAACTTTTCATTACCAAGAAGTTTCGGTCAATCGATTCGGACGTTTAGAGTGGTTAGAGAGATCAGGGGGTCACATAATTGGGACTAACCTAATAAATGAAAGAGATTCATGCGTGACGCCAGATCGAGAACCACTGAGAACAGAAAATTGAAAATCATTGCAAGAAAATTAGTTATGGCTGCTAGGTTACACTGAGAAGGCAGTGGGCGAAAGAGAGAAGCCTCAGGGTAAACACGGCTTCATTAAATACATAGGTAATTTACCGTGAAGATCACTGAACGAGGGGCAGCCTACTTGGAGGAGGTGAAGGTGAGAGAGGGGGTCAACGAGACTGCCTTGATAGCACCACATGTAGTGTAAGCAGCTAATAAGTCGAAAATCTCGTAAAGGGTTTCTGAGAAAAGAGAATGTGCCATGTTTTCAGACAATGTACGGTTAGGCAGCATGGATAATTGGGAAAGGTAAAACAGAGGACAGACTGGATGAAGCTAAGCCGAAAAATAAACAAAAACAAGATATACCCCGGGTGAAGGATTGAAAAAAGGGGCCTGAGAGGTTAGGGAACAGTAACGCTCAAGTTTGTTTGCAAGTAAGGATATGAGACACGCCGGTGGCGGTGATCTTGTTGTTAAACGCGGAGTTAACCTGGTACATCTGGACGGCATTAAATTCTCTCGAGAGTCTCCTTTCAGTATTTTGTTTACCACGTGTCTCTCAAGCTATTCTCTTCCAGATAATTTGAAGAGATAACTGACACTTCCTTACGAACTGTGCCTGAATACAGGAGAAATATTGTGTGTGCAAGCGCTAATTATCAGCCTACCACTTCCACCACAGTCACCTTCCCTCCCGATGCTTCGCATACCATTGATTACATGGTACGCGGTATCTCGCGAATTCTGTTTCGAGTGTTGCACTGTGCAACAAAATTGTTATTTACACGACAATATCGCCAAAGACGAAATGCAAATAAAGAGTTGCGATGCTTTCGTGCAACCTGTCTCTCGAGGTTGTATGACCAATTCACATAATTCCCCCATGGAATCAATTTCGCCATTGATATCTTTGAAAAGCATTCGATACAAAAATTCATATCTATTCTTTCATACTTGAGACAAAATTGCATGAGGAATTTGTCGCATGAATAGAATGTTTCATGTTCCAATGCACTTTATATGTCGTATTGCGTGGTAGTGGTGCTCATGTAAGGTAACTGTTAAACCTTTAAGGTTCTGTTTCCAGCGAACCCGGGGGGTATGTTATGAGACGATGTCCCACTAAAGCGGTTAGATAGCGCAGAGAAAGACGACGTGATTTTGATGTAGGGCACAGCTCTTGTTCTAAATCTAAAAGAATGGAATGCTAAAAATAAGTAACTTCAGTTGTTTTATATATAATTTTTTTCTTTTTTGTGTGTTTATTATGTTTTCTATTCAAGGTTGTTTTTGTTTAGAAATTTAACACCGTTTTATTATTACCTATATTACCTAATTATTCCCCCCCTCTCTTTCAATAAGTGAATTAATTTAAAAAGCAAGGCACCATCCCATTCATGGCCTATCCCCCTAGGTGGGTTGCGCCAAGGTGTTGAGGAACCAACCAACCAACCAAGCTCTTGTTCTCCATCTTAGCTTGCGCGTTGGCGCTGTGTAAATTTATCTTCAAACACCTAGTTTCCCGTGTGCCTTCACGTAACAATATTTTCATTTAAGCTTCGTTGATTATATTTAACAGTATCTTAACAGGCAAGATGGTTGAAAGCAAATCAAAGGCATATTTTCTTTTGCTATCAGCTGGACCGTAGCCGACTTACAAGAAAGATTTTGGCAGAAACCATGGACATAGCAAGGTCAGCTTCGGTCACTTCTTCATTTGTCTTTTATTTTAGGCAAAAGATGGCGAACGTTTAGAGAATGAAATGTGCACAAACGTTTATGTACACACAGCCACTCTGGCTGTACTTCTTTTGGCCCTTTTCAATATTTACATATTTGAACGTTGTGATTTGCATATACAAAAATAACACCATTCAGTTTAGCTTCATAGATTAAAAAAAGCATGTTGTTTTGAGTGTGTGTGCGCGCGCACATTGGTGAGTATGTGTCTGTGTGAGAGAGAGGGAGAGAGAGAAGTGTTCTGCATGCTTTCCCTCCTTTTACTTTTTGTATTTATGGTGGTGTTTCAGAACTTCCTTTTACGCTGCTCTATTCTTATATATTAATTACATTTGTTCCACATGGAAACCTTCCATGGGGAAACCGGCGAGGCTTACACGGAAGACTACGATAGTTTTCTCTTGGAAGTTGAGTGACAAAGGAAGAAGCTTTGTCAAAGGGCGTGTTTAGGCCGCGGTCTCAACAGAATGCACACGATGTATGATCTTCTTGTTCCTCGGCATATGAAGTGTAACGTTTTACGGAAGTTCCCTACATTGCCTTGGTATTTTATTCGGTTTCGACTTCTGATCATCCTGCTGGACTTTCTCAACACTTCTTTACAAGAGGCGTAGCTTGATCACTTTGGAAAAAGCGAAAGCCCTGCCCTCAATTGAAACGTTGTGACGAACAGTACTTCTCACTGCATACGACAGCCCCATACGCACGCTATTCTGGCAATGCATCAAAACACAACAGCCCCTATACTTTTTGGCATGATTGTTTCTTAGAACTCATCAATATTGTGTCTTACCGACTAGTGAGCTAACCAAACTTGCCGGAGGTGAAAACAGATGAACAGGGTGTGAATATACGTGAACCTTGTGAATACGGTCTACCAGCAGAGCAAAACAAATGTAAAACGAGAGCACCTTCACTGGAGTCTTCGTTGAAATATTTAGTAGTGGTCGAATAAAAGCACTCTCCAAGACAACATGAAAGACCAACATAAGTGATTATACACGCAAGAATAATATAAATTACAAAAAAGCAATGCCAAAAACGCATTTTGGCGATTGCGGGACATGCCTTCCGTAACGCCATCGTTCCAGACGCTGACAACCGCAAAAAGTAAGGCGAAAGACGCCGCGCTGGTGGCGCAACGTTTCAGGTAATGCTGCAGCCTGTGTGTTTCTTATAATGTAATTTTACGCCAGCGCATATCCTAGAGAACTTGGAAAATAGATTATGCACGCAGTTTTTGCGTCTGATTAGAGGGTTGGCAGATGTATGTACCTGAGAGATACAGTATAAGTTTAGCCTTAGCAATGCACGCGTCATCAAAATCTCGTCGGGTCCCCTATGCATTCCTCTACGAAGGCTCGAAAGCAAACGCTATTAGCTTCTTGCTTCTGAGTCAATGTACTGGTCTCTCCCGCCACCCTGCAAACTTTTTATACCTAACGTGGTTTTGATTCGCCCCCAAGATCGGAGGCATTGCCAAACTCTATGCACTTCACCTGCTTTTGCACTCCCACTTTTGATCCAGCGATGATTTCATGTGGTGATGTCTCCACGGGACGTAATGATGGCGTCAAAATTTTAGTGATTTGTGACGTCGTAATGATGCTATATGTCGATTTTTTGCAATAGTCATGTTGACACTGCCAGACGCTGCCGACACTGACGGTGAACATTCGTGTTTGATGAGGCATTTATAAACTGACCTGAAAGCCCGTATCGTCATTGTTGTAGTTGTTTAAGCAATCGGACTTTATTCTTCTTGCAATTAGTTCTGCTTGAAACAAGTTAATGGCGCTCTAAAACTTTCGTATGTTCAGCGATCATCGATACAATCTCAATGACAAGTTAAACTGCTCGCTTATATTACGACTGAATTTGTAGTGTGGTGAACTGGTTTGAAGACAGATTACTTAGCCAAGTAAATTTAAACTTCTGAATAATATGGTTCTTTTCGTTTATTGGTATTTTCGCACAGACTTCACCTCATGATCAACCATATTATAAGAATCAACCAATTAGCAGCTTCTGATTACACATTTAAACGACAACTCATGAAAATATTCAGCTTCATTGTTAACACTTACTATTATTCCCTGCGTTTTTTCGATCAGCTAAAATTGGGCACTGTCTCAAAAGCTAAACCAAGCGCATACGTTCTATTCGTTGTTCCCCTGAATAAGTAATCCTGGGACTACCTGTTATTTAGATATAGAAATATCGATACATCAATCTTTGCGTTTTTACTCAAACACTTTTAAAAGCACCTTTCTTGTAACGAGGTATTTATGTTTGACATTTCACGTATTTTTCTGAACACTACAATAAATTCTTTTCAGCATTTTAGCCCGACGACTGGCTTTTCAAATCACTGCTGACATGATTAATAACGTGCCTTTATTTCTCATCAAATCTTTGTGAGTATAGTTGAAATGCAGCGCAGGATACCGGTGCCTGATGTTCATTTTATTATGCGATATATTGAATGATGCATAAGAAAATGCGCCCTCAAATTTAAGTAAATTACTCACTTGGTTCACAGTGGAAAGTATCAACAACAACATCATCATCATCATCATCATCATCAACCTGACTACGTCCACTGCAAGATATAGGCCCCTCCCATGTTCCACCGGTCAACTTTGTCATGTGCTTGCTGCTGCCACTTTATACCCGAAATTTTCTTAATCTCATCTGCCCGCCTAACTTTCTGTCTCTTCCTAACCCACTTGCCTTCTCCGGGAATCCAGTTAGTTACCCTCAATGACCAGCGATTATCCTGCCTACGGGCTACATGTCTAGCCCATGTCCATTTCCTTTTCTTGATTTCAACTATAATATCCTTAACGCCAGTTTGTTCCCTGGTACACTCTGCTCTCTTCTTGTCTTTTAGGGTTAAACCTACAATTTTGCTTGCCATCGCTCGCTGTGTCAAGCTGAACTCTCCTTGTAAGCCTTCTTGTTTCTACTTCACAGCTAAGTGCCGGCTAGATGCAGCTGTTATATGCCTTCCTCTTGAGTGATAGTGGCAATCTACTAGTCTGGATTTGAGAGTGCTTGCCAAATGTGCTCCACCCCATTTTTTTTCTTCTAGTTACTTCAATCTTATGTTTTGGCTCCGCGGTTATTACCTGTTCTAAGTAGGCCTAGTTTTTACAACTTCAAGTGCACTGTTACTTATCTCGAACCGCTGTTTTCTTCCAAAGTTGTCGTGCATTATTTTCGTTTTCTGTAGATTATTTCAAGACCTACGTTTCTGCTCTTCTTGTCTAACTCCTTAATCATGAGTTGCGATTGGTCCCTTGAGTTATTCAGCAATGTAATGTCATCGTCAAACGCAGGTTACAAAGGTACTCTTCATCACCTATTATTCCAAACTCTCCATTCTAGGCCTCTCATACGCTCCTGTAAGCACAAGGTAAATAGAAGTGGTGTGATTGTATTCCCCTGCCTTACACCCTTCTTGATTGGTATTTAGTTGCTTTCTTTATAGAAGAGCACTATAGTGGCAGTTGATCTCCTGTAGATTTCTTCCAGGATGTTTATACATGCTTCGTCAACGCCCTGATTCCGTAGGGTTTGCATTGCTCCTGGTATTTGTACTGAATCAAATGCCTTCTCGTAATTTATGATGGCTATGTATCAACGTTGGTTGTACTGTGAGCATTTTATATTACCTAATTGATAGTATGGATGTGGTCGATTTTTGAGTAGCTTGTTCGAAATACTGCTTGTTTCTTTGGTTGATTGAATTCTAATGTTCTCTTACTTCTGTTAGCGATTACCTTTGTAAATAGCTTGTATACGACCGAGAGCAAGCTAGTCAGCCTGTAATTCTTCAAGTCCTTGTCATCTCCTTCCTTATGTATTAAGATGATGTTAGCATTCTTCCAAGATTCTGGTACTCTTCCCGTCAGGAGACACTTCGTAAACAGGGTGGCTAATTTTTCTAGCACAATCTGTCCTTCCTCTTTCAGCAGATTCGATGTTACCTGGTCCTCACCAGCCGCTTTGCCTCTTGGCGTTGCCTCCAAGGCTTTTCTTACTTCTTCTATCATTACTGGTGGGATGTCATCTGGGATGCTGCTTGTTCTTATATTAAGGTCGTGGTTGTGTGGGCTACTGTACAGTTTTCTGTAAAACTCCTCCGCCATTTGAACTATCCAATCCATATTGGTAGTTACTTTGCCTTCCTTGTCCCTTGGTGCATACAATTGGTTTCTGCCTATCCCAAGTTTCCTCTTTACTGCTTTGACACTTCCTCCGTTCTTCAGAGCGGGTTCAATTTTTTACATGTTATACCTTTTTACATAGGATACCTCACGCTTATTAATGAACTTCGGAAGCTCCACCAGTTCTATTTTGTCTGTTGTATAGAAGCTTTTATACTTTGACGCTTTTCAATGTAGTTCTTCGTCTCCTGAGACAACTTGCCTGTGTCCTGCCTAACTACCATACCTCCAATTTCCGCTGCACACTCCGTAATGATACTCGTCAGATTATAATTCATTGCGTCAACGCTAAGGCTGGCTTCCTCAATATCAGCCGAGTACCTGTTCTGAAAAGACACTCTGAATTCCCGTACTTTTGCTCTTCGTGCTAGCTCATTGATTGACTCCTTGCGTATCAGTTTTCTTCTTCGAGTCTAGTCGAATTTGAGACCGTACTATACTATGATCACTGCAACGCACATTGCCAAGCACTTCCACATCTTGCACGATGCCTGGGTGTGCACTCAGTCTAGAGTATATTTCGTTCTTTCTTTCGCCTCTAGTGCTCCTCCATGTCAACTTACGGTTCCCTCATTTTCGGTAGAAGGTATTCAAGATCCGTAAAATATTACGTTCTGTGAATTCTACTAATAGCTCTCCTTTGGCATTTCTAGTGCCGATGCCATTATCTCCTACTGTCTGGTCTCCAGCTTGCTTCTTCACTACTTTGGCCTTGAATTTCATGATCAGTGTACTATACTGTGTTTTAACGTTATTCATTGCCAATTTCACGCCTTCATAGACGCTTTCAAATGACACGTCATCATGGCTGGATGTAGGTGCCTAAGCCTGTACCACCTTCATCTTGTATCTCGTCTTGAGTTTGATTACAATACCTACCATTCTTTCAATATTGCTATAGTATTCCTCCGTTGCCAACTATGTTTTTGTGGATAAGGTGCCTCACGCCCCGTTATCTTCTGCTGTGAGTCAGCCCAGAACAGTAAGAGCGTGCCCATTCTGTAGCACTGTATAGGCCTCATCTGGCTTTCCACAATGATCAGCCTAGCAGCAGAACTTCCCAGTACGGTGAAGACCAATGCATACGCTGATGACATATGCATATGGGCATCCGGAACTACCCGTCCGAAATTGCGAGCTCGACTACGGCGTGCAGTGAAGATCACATAATATCTACGACGTCAGGGGCTCACTATTTCAATCGACAAATGCGCAGTGCTTGCGTTCACGCGCAAGCATATGTCGCAATACGCGATATTTATTAATGGGACAGCGATACCTGCAGTAACGTACCACAAGTTCCTTGGGGTTGTCGTACACAGAGATCTATCGTGGACGAGGCATGTCGCAGTACTTAAATCTAAATTGAAGAGCTTTGCTCTCGTTCTTCGCCACGTAGCAGGAGCAAGATGTGGCCTATCAGAATCACCGCTATTTCAATTGTATAATGCTCTATTTGATGGATACATTCGATACAGCATGCCGGTGCTCTCCAATATGAGACCTAATTGTGTGAATACGCTTGAGAGTGTTCAAGCTCAATGCTTACGAAGATGCTTGGGTCTTCCGCGCTGTACTTCAACAAATGGGACAATCGCAGATGCTCGGGCTTGTCCCATCAGTGTATACATGCTCTGCGAGCCACTTAGAGTTCACCTCCGATTGCTGAGCCAACACAGACAGCCCCTACTGTCAGTACTACCAGCCAATCAGCCAGATTGCAGTTTCTCTAGAGTAATATCGCGGCATGAGAATATTATACCATCAAGGTTTTCCCTGCCAAAGGCCCCTGCAGTGCCTCCATGGGTCCTGCCTAAACCACCTGTTTGTTTTACGATACCTGGAATTATGAAGAAGTCGCTCATTTCTTCTGTTGGCCTCAGTCAGCTGACCCTATATCACATTTATACAACGTACAGTGATTCTCTGCACGTGTACACCGACAGATCCACCACGCTAAACACCTCCGCCGCAGCCTTTGTCATCCCAGACATGGTTATCGCTCGACGATTAAGTGGACCATAAAACCACATCAACTGCCACAGAGCTTGTCGCTATCCGGGAGGCAATAAGATTTATTTCTGGAGAGCGACCTCAAGCCTCGACGATTTTCTGTGATTCCAAACCCGCTTTGCAAACCAATAATTGCATCACAAAGCAAGGTCAGTACTACAGCTTGGCAATAGAAATCACAGAACTTATTCAAGTTACTTTAATAAATGGCTATCTTATCACTTTCCAGTAAATTCCCGCTCAATACAGCGTGATGGGAAACGAAGAGGCAGACGCTGAAGCTAGAAATGCCTTAAGCAGTGCCCCTGAAGTACGCATTGTGTTTTCACGAGCTGACACGAACGCCCTGCTTCGCTGCGTGATGCGCAGCTACACACTTCAGCACTGGACCAAAGCGGAACGTTGACACCAGAGAGTTCACAAATGGGACCCGCAAATGAGGTTCCGCATGCCCCCTAAATTGAAACGGCAACTCACAAGTATTCGTCATGGTGTGGCGTACACAAGACGTTACGCACTTATCATCGGTTGCACTGACACCGCTCCTAATTGTGAACACTGTGATACGCTAGAAACGCTTGAGCACATATTTTGTGTCTGCCCAGCATACGCACGTGAACGACAAACACTGATTTCTTATACTGAACTATATCGCAGTAGGTCATTAACTGATGAGACAGTGTTGGGCCCTTGGCCAGACACCAACAGTGCAACTGCGGTCACAAGAGCAGTTATCACCTTTTTGGAAACAACTGCACTATATGCGCGGCTATAAAATGTGTCTCAGCTAGAAAGAACACTACATACTCACCTCTCTATCTCACCATCGTCATCCATTAATTTTTCTTGTCCCCTTTCCCTTCCCCCAGCGTAGAGTATCAGGCTTGAGCAAGCTATCACTCAGGCCGACCTCTCTGCCTTTCTGTAAATAAACTTATCTCTCTCTCTTCAACCTCACTGAACCCTATTGTGTCCCATTTAACACCCCCTAGCTCCTCGAATAGTAAAGGTAGACTTGCCTCACTAGATAAGGTTCTAGCGTTAAACGTTGCAAAGTTCAGGTTCTAATGACGGCCTGTCTGGACCCAGAGATTCTTAGCACCCTCTGCTGCATTGCAGATCTGACAACCGCCGTGGACAGCTGCTTCGCAGCCGCTGGGGACTTAGGGTCAATAGTTAATTAACGTATGCATGTGGCAGGTAGTGACCAGATACTGCACTAGGGTGGCCAATTTTTGTCTAGTTATCTCTTTGCAGTGGTGGTCACCGGTGAGACCGCACCCCAAGCCTCTTATTGCAATTCTATCACCACGCGGATTTTTTAATCTGGTCTTAAACTGCACGGCACCGGGATTCGAACCACGGACCTCTTGCACACACGGCGGATTCTCTAAGCACTACTCCATTGCTGCCACCGACCCAGTGGCAATGTTTCGTGCTAAAGTATTTTTCCGTGTGTTTGCTGCGTTTTGAAAGTATCGCACTTTGTTCGTAAACCCACGAGCTTTCCTTATGTTCAACCCCTATATTCATCACCCTCTGTTAATCACTACTGTCTTCATTCTAGTAACCGGGAAAGAGATGCAACAGCAACCGGTAATAAAATTTACTCTGAACGGTGGCACGTTGTGTTCCCCTAACGATCTCACGTTAGGGATGATTATTTATCGTTGTTAACGACACAAATTATACCGATACGCCAGAAACGTTTGAGCACATATTTTGTGTCTTCCCAGCATACGCACGTGAACGACAAACACTGATTTCTTCTACTGAACTATATCGCAGGTCATTAACTGATGAGACAGTGTTGGGCCCTTGGCCAGACAGCAACAGTGCAACTGCGGTCACAAGAGCAGTTATCACCTTTTTGGAAACAACTGCACTATATGCACGTACAAATAACCAGCTCGCTCCCTATTTTTTGAAGTTGGCTTCTTCTCTTCAAGATACTATTGTGGGGAGAAGCAAGTAATACGCATGAATTCGATTGAGAAGGAAGAAGGGGGAGGCGTCTTTGTAGACACAAGCTTTTGAAGGCACCAATAAATGATGCCATAGGAAACGTACAGAACATCGTTGGACGCGTTTTATTGGAAGTAGAGTAGTTATGACATCAAGTTAACTGCAGATAACTCAATGACCACCCGCTGGTGTCGAAAGGAAATTCGAATTAATATGAAAGGCAACAAAGATGTTACCTTAAAAACTAAAGCCAGCCTGTTTAACGCTCGAGCATTTTTCACGGTAATGTACGGGGACAATTTATGAATCTTATTAAAATACAAAAAAACAAAAATCTAGATCATTGGATTTACGCTGCAGGCGTGTGATTTGGAGATACAGTCAACTGCAAATGCAACAAATAACTCTCTTATTAAAAATGTAATTCATGGCCACTCTTTTAAAATAAAGCTCCCGAAAGTAACCACCTCAATCTGCACAAGTTATGTGATCTGTAACTCTTCCAATACCGTATTCCGCTCAATTGCATGCTTGCACAATAACCTTGCTAGCTTCTCTTAAGTTCTCAGATACCATGGAGCCACTGACGTGACATCAACAGGGTGTTGATGCTAATGAGACCTGTTTATTACTAGTTGTCTAAGCTCATCTAGAGCATTTTTCTGGCCTTACGTATACCATCGCAGCTGGCCACTATTTATCTCCTTTTTTTGCCCACGTCAAATTTTGCTCTGTGGAACTGGTACGTGTTTTTATCATTTATTTATACACACTAAATAATAAAAAATCTACCAGTTTAACAGAGTGAAATTTAACGTGAACAAAAAAGGGGTAATATAAAATGTGGCCAGTCCAGCCGATATATCGAGGTAAAAGCAGTAGACTTGAGGTGAATGATGCTACATGCAACGAGTATACGGCTTAGGTAATATCGAAGAGGAACCCGCCCCCTCTGTCGCTGAAGAGTTCACGTGGTGTTTCATAAAAAAAACTATATTCCACAGAATGAAAAGTGCAACATCATGAGCGGTGGCGGCTGTGAGTGCTGCTGTCTCGGCAAAGCGCGTCAGATGATCGACGCCGACAGTGATTGGTTACCCAAGTAAATGCAGGGAAGTGGCTCATATAAGTCTATGCCAGCACGATCAAAGGAACAAGCAGGGCAGGGAAGCGGCTGCAGCTCACCGGAAGGGTGCTAATGAACCTTACGCCGCTGGCCTGCCGCGCAAGAACTAATGTACTGTCAGACAAAGTAAGTGGTACATTCCATGCGAGATATCCTAGCCACTAGATCACGCCTGGTGGTACGGTGGAGAGTGCTATTGCTCGGGAGAAGCAAACGCTTTTCGAAGTTCACGACGAATGACTTCAGCGACAGAGGTAACTGTTAACACCTGCTGCGGGGGCGCCTGTGATGGCAATGTTTACCTTGCATTCTCCTTTGCAATCTCCTCGCACATAATCTGTCAAATCAGGTGGCGTAGAAAAAACTCATTGTTTTAGGGAAGTGCGGTGGCGCCTGCAGCTGCACAGGCGGCCGGGTGGTCAGGCGGACGGTAGTTTTGCTGCAGCGTACGCTTTTTTTCGGTGGCCTCCCTGATGAAGTCGTTTACTGTTGTTGGTGGATTGCGAGCAAGACCAACAAACAGCTGCTCTCTGACGTCTCTCATTAGAAGGCTTAGGTTTTGAGCCTCGGACATGTCGGGGTCCACGCTGCTGTACAAACGCACCCTATTCACAGTAAACAAGGCGATGTCTACATGCAGCTGTTGGGCGCAAGTCTAAAAAGTCCCTGTGCGTTTTCGCGTCGGTCCGCATTACCAAAGGTGTCAAGTAACCAACAGCAAAAACTCCTCCCATATCATGAAACTTACGTCGCGATTGATAAACCACGTCTTCACACCGTTTTTAAGAGCAAAGTATTCGTAGAAGAGCTACTTGTCGAGACGTCAGTAGTTCAACTTGGCTATCCGTTCAAACTGCTCCAGCCAGTCTTGGGCATCTTCGTTCTGGCGGCCATAAAATGGTTCAGGAATGGGCATATTCTGGACCACCACCTGTGCAGGACTTCTTTAAAATGCCATTTCTGAAGCAGGGATGGTTGTCAGAAGTGTTGGTCCTTGTAATAGGTCAAATTTTGGTCAAATACCTTGAAAGTGACGGCCTCAGTGGTGCATAGGCGTCTCCACGCGTGGAGGTCTCGTAAGGCTGGCCTCAGGGCTACTAACAGGGGTGCTGATCGTGAGGTAATGGTACCCAGCACCTACACCAGTGTCACGAATTATATAATACAGGGAGTTTATTCAAGAACACGG
This sequence comes from Rhipicephalus microplus, assembly GCF_043290135.1. Classification (NCBI taxonomy): domain Eukaryota; kingdom Metazoa; phylum Arthropoda; class Arachnida; order Ixodida; family Ixodidae; genus Rhipicephalus; species Rhipicephalus microplus. The sequence continues at coordinate 290,298,595 of NC_134710.1, read as the reverse complement.
TTTAAATCGTACTCGCAGAGACACTTTAAAGAGGGCTGCTAAGATTGTCCTCTTCTTCATTCGCTTGTGCTGTGCCTCGCGAGGAATTCGATAATCTTCATTGTCGTCACTAGCACGCAGCTAGAGGCAGCTATGGACGCGGAAATATATGCACAAAATGTGCTCATCAACCTGTATTGCATAAGCTCTATCCCTGATATCTGACCCATTCTGAACAAACAAACTAATGATTAAGAAAAGCAAAGAAGAAACGCCACTGTATTTCTTCGTTACTTCCTCAAATTAGGAATGAAAAAAAAGACACCAGGCCGGCGCGGACCCAGCAGTACTGTCACAGCGGAAGCTGGAGGAGTGGCCTTTCTAGATCCTTTGGCAAAATTTCATTGCCCACTAATTCAAGTGCACTTATGACGTAGCGACTACGCAATAAATCATCATACAATTTGGGAAGTAGGGAAGCATTTACTAACCCTCAATCGATATTTTGCTGCAAAGCATGGCACCTGAAAGACATTATATGTACTTTGTTTATGCTGTGGCTCACAGCGATAAAGAATCACGGCTTAATTTTTAATGAGTAGGTAGCCTTCAATGACCCACTCGTTACGTTAAAAATTTTGTGACGCCTCGTTTTTATTCTACTCTTATATATTGTATTGAACATGTTAACGTAATTTCTTCCCCGACATGAAACCGATATAGGGTCTGCTAGCGAAGTAATTACAACTTCCGACGTGGATTTCTGGTAGAATATTTGGTTGGGCTTTGGTTCAAATTCCAATATAACACCAGGATGCAGTGCCTGCGATCCTGGAAGCAGTGAAAAACCCCGTTAGGAGCACAAATCTTTCGCAGGGAGTCAGGGGAGGATAACATAATGAATCAGTAGAACAAGATGGCGTTCACCTTTGAGTAATCTTCTGTAGGTGAATTCATAAGGATCACTGTGAGTTATTGCGTTTGCGCTATATCTGTAGTAGGTGTGTTCGAGCATAGTCAGCACGGGACGCAGGCCAAAGCCCATAGGCCGCAGTAACAATATGCCCTCTCCGCGTTCCCAACACAAGTGTTCCGTTCATTAGTACTCAATCATTTATGTACAGAATACATAAAGGGCACCGCAGACTGAACACATCTAGAGTGAATAATACCACGCGACCTCTACATACCCCCTTTTAAATGAAAAAAAAAACAATACAGGCCCTAACATCTACCAGGTATGAACCTAATAATGTGTTACGCAGACTACAAGTTCGGCCGCACAGGCGACCTAATGCTACGTCCCGACTGTGTGCACCCACCCGACGCTGGCGGTCTTAAAGAGGTAGCTGGGACAACTTGTGGCGACGCAGCTGGTGGCTGGGTAACGACGTCAGCAGGTGGTGAAGGACTGCTACACTCAGAGAGTGGGCGAGTGGGAGTCCGCAGCAGGATTGTAGATCCTCCTTGCAGTGAACTGAAACTGCTGAAGTCGCCACCAACCGACGGCTGACTCTGCTGCGGAACCAGATGTTCACCAACACCCAATGTCTGAGACAGCTGGGGTACCAGATGTCTGTGGTTGCAAACAAGAGTCCCTGCGTCCGTATGTACTACATAGGAGCGTGGACAGTGCGCTGGGCTAAACACTGTTCGCACACACTCTGCGTCCCGAATCTATGATCTGTCTCCCTCTCCTTCAGTGAACGTATATCCTTCGCAGAATTCTGACAGTCGACATCTTGACGCTGGCGTAGATGTTGAGCCGTGTCACCCTGTTGAAGCCGGCAGCGCAAAGATGCTTGGAAAAAAGTGTGGCTGTTGGCACAGGGAGGTGGGTCCGGAGGTAGCGTCCCATCAGCCGCGAAGCAGGGCTGTAGCCGGTGACGGCAGGTGCGTTGCGGTGCGATCGGAGGGCCAAGGGCCAGTCCGGAGACTTCTTGAAAAGTTCCTTCACCCTCTGCACCATGCGCTTGACTTCACCGTTAAATTGAGGGTAGCTGGGACTGCTGTTGACATGGGAGAAGCCGTAACTCTGAGAGAAGGCGCGGAACTATACCGACGAAAATTGCGGTTCGTTGTCGCTGACGAGTGTCTCAGAGATCCCATGCTTTAGAAATACACATTTGATGATAGAGATCACAGCCGCGGACATCGTTCAGCGAAGGGTCAGCACTTCGAAGTACCTCAAAAAGTAGTCGACGAAGAGAAGGTAATCTGCTTTTTTTGTGATCAAATATGTCCACCCCGACCCGCTCCCAAGGGCGGCTACGCGTCACCATATTGTTACGGAAGAGAAGAGACGCCGTATCGACGAGGCTGTGAATGAAACATATTTCAAACCAGTAGCAGCAGCGTCACCAGTGGACCAGACACCGAGCGGAGACCACTTTTTATCATCTTCGTCAGGCGCACACGCGCATCGTCTCACAAAATGTCAACATGCATGTAGCAATATGAAGCAGTGGCTCTGCTCACTGGACCAGCGTGGTGGCGCAGTTGTGACAGTTTTTCACTATGGTTTTGATTTGGTTCCCCATGCTTGGCCACCAAACAGCCCCCTTGGTGATGGCGTGGCAGCGGCTCACTCCGAGGTGCTCATCGTTAATGAGGGACAGGACGTGCTTGCGCAGCAAAGTGAGCACGAGTAGGCTTCCACCGCAGAGAAGAAGGCCGTCGTTTATATTGATCTCAGCACGACGAGCACAAAACTGTCCTATCTTGAAAGGGTGATTCTGCTTCCGAGGTCATCCTTGCTCGCAATACGTCTTGAGCAGAGCGCACTCCCAATCTGCAGCCTGGTGAGCTCGAAAGTCGTCGAGTAGGACCGAAAACGTGGGAGGGATAGCGTGGGGTGCTCCTTGGACATACAGCTCGACCTTGTCAACGACTGGAGTCTCTGGGAGTTTGGCAACTAGGTTCCGCGAAAGTGCGTCAGCTGTACCGTACTGTTTCCCAGGCACGTACTTGACGTGGAACTGGTACTGAAGGAGAGGATACGAAAGTGCTATATCTTTGGTGGCATGAGGTCGAGGTTCGCGATATCAAGGAGCTTGACCAAAGGCTTATGGTTGGTCGCGAGGGTGAAGCAAAATAGTTAATAGACCAGGTAGCAGCCAGTGCCTCTTTTTCAATCTGGCTGTACTCAAGGTTAGTCTCAGTCAGGGCACGAGAGGCGTATGCAACTGGTCGGCAATCACCTGAAATCTGGTCTTGAAGGAGCACCGCACTCAGTCCGTAGGAACTGGCAGTAAGGAGACCGTTGTCGTGAGTGCAGGGTTGTATCTTGCTAGGCAAGTGCCTAAGGACAGTATGGGCAAGAGCTTCCCAATGCTGAGGCTGGCGCTGGTCCCCACGTCCAGGTAGCAGTCTTGTTCAGGAGACTTCGAATCGGCGCAGCTGTCTAAGAGAGACCAGGGAGGAAGTGACCCTTATAGTTGAGCATACCCACGAACCGCTGCCGGCCATGAATGTCTGAGAGGCTGGCACACCCTCAATGTCAACCACTTTTTCTGGATCTAGAGAGATGCCGCTTGGACCAACGACGACACCAAGGAAGCGGACAGTGCTCACGCCGAAACGGCATTTGGCAGCGATGAGATGATCCCCACTTGCTGGAGGCGACCGAGGACTGCTTGGAGGTGGTTGGTAGTGCTCTTCTGCGGTGCGGCCGAACACGAGAATGTCGTCCATGAGATTAACGACACCAGCCAATACTTCCATCAGGCGAGACACCTGACGTTGGCAGTACCCTGGGGCCGACGTTATACCGAACGAGAGGTGGCAATAGCAGTATCTTACAAACAATATGATGAGCGCCGTATATTTTTGAGAGTCGCGCGCCAGGCGTATTTGACCAAATCCAGAAGTTGCGTCCAACTTCAAGAAAATGCGGGCGTCGCAGAGCATTCTGAGGGTTCGGTCCATGGTGGGAAGCACATGGCGTTCGCGTAGGATAACTTGATTGAGTTTGGTCAAATCTACGAAAGCCGGTAACTTCCCGCTGGCTTCGGGACGACAACGAGACCAGCGCCCCTATTCGCCGGTTCATCGGCACACCGGATCATACCCTTCTGCTCCATTTTATCGAGCTCTTTTTTGACTACGCCTCGTAGTAGAATCATTATGCATCGGTTCGTGCTGAGGGAGTACGGCACCGCATCAAGCTTGGTACGGATCGTTTTTTTCCCGGAAACATTCCAAGGCCAGTAAAAAAGGCTGGAGGGACGTCTCGCGGCGGCGTTGCCGGTCAAGCTGGCGAGACAGTTCCGACATATTTGACGACAACAAGGGCAACGATGGCTGGATAGCCTAGAAGAGGTTGATCTTGGCTTTCACCAACGTATAGCCGTTCGTTAGTTTGTTTGCCTGGCCAAAACAGAGCTGCGCAGGGTGTACCAAGAAGCTTCAGAGCTTGTCTGCCGGGCCCAAAAAGTTCTTCACCACGCGGCTTGTTGAGTACGGCTGGGCAGCCAGGAAACATACGCGGCACCACCGAGACGTCGGCGCCAGAGTCCACTTTGAAGACAAGAGGGCGCCTTCGACGTGCACTTCAACGTAGCGTTCATTCTAAGCCACCACCGCAATGGCGTGTAGATCCACAGATCCGAGGCGCTTCTTTGAGCGACACACCAACGCGAAGTGGCCTCGCTTCTTGCAGTGACTACAAATGGGTTCGGCAGCTGGGCAGTCTGACCGTCAGTGGAACTCGTGACCGGCACTGCCCACCGTGGCTGCTTCTCGAGGCTTTCGAGGCCTTGCCAGTGTGGCTCTTTTCGCCAGTGTCCTGTTTTTCATGTCGTCCGATTGGTCGCTGAGCTGGTTTTCAGGAACTTGCCACGTCGTCGTGAGACGCCGACAGCATTTGCTTAGCGGCGAAGGTCATGCGTTGCTTTTCACGCTAATTGTCTTCGTGTTGACGGGCTTGCACGAGTGCATCGTTCAAGAAGAGCTTCGAGGTTCGGCTCTGTTTGTCCGAGAGACGAGAGTCTAGTAAACCCATAATAAAACGTTCGCGAACAAGACGCTCTTAAACAGCAGGCGACGGATAATTGCACTTGCGTACCATGTTTCGCAGGGTCGTGAAGAAACTATCGACTGTCTCGCTGGACTGTTGCGACCACTTGTGGAAGCGAGAACTCTCGTACACCTCGTTTACTGGGTGCACGAAGTAGCTTGTGAGCCGCTGGGTGACTTCCACGTACGACTTGAAAGCGTTTTCATCGGACATGAGAGAACTGACGATGACGCGTGCCCGGAGATCCATGCAGTAGAGAAGCGTCCTAACCCGCGTATCGCCCGCCACTGCGCGTATGCCGTTAGCGAAGGCGTAGTTCAACTGCTGTAGCCCGGGAAGCCACTCGCCTGCATCGTCGAAGGAAAACGGGGGAAGGCTTCGGAGACTGGCTGGAGCGAAGACGGGAACAAGAAGACAGGTGACCACAGGGTTAAGACCAGGAAGAGTGGTGACTGTACCGGTGGGAACAGGAGCATTGTTGTTCACTATGACAGAAGGCAGGGACCAGACGTCCCACTTCTGACACCATGTACCGAGCGCATTCGAGCAGAGGCGGCCAGGGATGCAGGCCGAAGCCAATGGGCAGCAGTAACGAGACGCACGCTTCGCGTTCCCAAACACAAGTGCCCCGTTTATTATAGTACACTATCCTTTATGTGCACAATACATACAGGGCGCTCCACACACAACACAGATGAAGTGATTATTATCACGCACCCTCTACAACATCCACATGTACTATACACGTCAAATCAAACCCGAACAGCGGCAGGCCTTCACGATGGTATAGTGTGCACCGTCCAGTTATCACCAGTGACAGGCAGGCGCATCCTGTTCGGCAGCTTTGTGTATACATGCGTGCTTGACCACGGGGATAAGGGGATGGCGTGCTCTATACCATCGTGAAGGCTGGCTGGTGTTCCAGTTTCATGTGACGCCAATTGCACCACACTACTTTCAAGGTCTAAAATGGGGCTGCAATAAAATAACGCAAAAAAGAACGCTTGTACCACATCACTCACTTAATTTATGGTTTACAAGAGTAGATGCCGTACCATCTCTGTTCGCTTTCATACTTTTGTCTTTTTTTCAGTAGCGTTAGGACTTGCAAAACAGTCCGTATATTTATATGACACATGCACACCGTGCCTCATTATACGTGTGACCCTCATGCGCATTTCCTTTCAAAGCTGTCTGCACTTTAGTGTTCGCAGTTCAATACTCTAAGTTAGTTTTTTTTTTTTCTAGTGCCACCTTCAGGAAGGGAGGAAACGGAGGACGAAGCGGGGTGGATGCCGAAAGAGCAAATGACTACCCTAAGCGATGCACGAGTTGGAGGCCATAACTTTGGCGAGATTCCTTTACGACAGCAGCAATCGCATGCAGGAAGAAGCCCGCGCCACCGCCAACGCATTATCACCGAGCAGGAAAACAAATAAACGTCCCCAACCACTCCACGCGAGGCGCATCTGTAGGTGCCTCCATTTCTCTTCGCGCCTTTCTTTATTCCCAATACTACAATCGCAGATCCGCGACGAGAAGTGGTGGCGGAGCTAGTGGCCCACCATAACGCCGTGCCATGCATAGTTAAAGAGCCTGGAAAAAGACAACCGGAAACAATACCCCCTCATTGTGTCATTTCCGGTTATACAAAAAAAAGAATTCCAAAAAAAGCATGGTGGAATGTTTTTTGAAAGCTGGCCACTCTCTTCTCGGGCATCCTGCTTATTGTACAATTCCTATCACGCTTGAAAACTTTTGGATGTGACCTCATTAAAAGTATATGCCCTACTTTGCGAAAGAAGAGGAAAACACGAAAGTTGACGTTGCCTCAGAGTTTGCTATCACCGATGGTTCCTTACACGTGGCACGAAGGCGCGCGACAGCTAACAAAAAGTGATAGACGCTCTTTTTTTTTTGTACGGTACCCTGCTGCTTCTCTGCATGGTGCCTAAACAGTAGCTCGAGTGAGATCCCCAATAACACAACTAAGATAAAATGATTTGACTACGTCTACAACAATTGCAAAGATCGCGAAAGAAAGTGAAAAAATATCTTCAGTTATGCTGTAATCTTGCATTACTTTCCATCCAGCCCCACTTTTCTTGAGCGATTGTTCCCACGTGGAACAAGAGGCAAGTGGAAGAGATGGGGATACCTCCAGAGTTCGTCAGTAAAGTTTTATGCACTCAAGAACGTGTCCAAGTGCCTTTTTTTTTTCGCACTGAAGTGGATGCACCACCTTGAGTAAATTGCTAAGTAGAAAAAAAATCGCCAGGAAACCCTACCAATCATTGTCTTGCGGAAAGATTCATGTGTCTTGTTATATGTGACCTGCGGAAATTGCGAGAAGCCTTAGGTGCTGTAATATTTTGTCGTTATCAAAAGCACGGCCAGTGGAGGGCTTTCAGGTTATTACTTTTGCCACGCACGCGCTTCAATCAGTCTAGCCTATACGACAATAACTACCTCTCGATCTGCTTTTTCCCGTTTTTATGTCAGCGCATTTAGGTCTTTCTTTTTCTCTTCGACTCAAGCCTGTTACATCTTCCGTTTTGTTGAGGATGGCCACGCACGATGTGCTGTTACAATGATGCAACTATACGTGCACCAGTGCAATTGGTCACTGTATGGCCCCAGTGGGGGTAGCCGAGGCAACAGGGTTTCTGGAATGGCTCTGGAAATGGAAATATACGTGAGGACCAGTGTGCAGCAAAAGAATTTCGAAGAAGTGAAGCGGTTCCTCTCGGAAGGCTCGCGCTGCGTGCGACTCTCCGCGTGCTCTATCGGTTCTGTCTGCAGTCTGCCGAACAAAAAAAAAATGCGTTCGATAAAGCACCGAGCTATAACTCCCGCATTGAAGAGTGTGTCTTTTTTTTTTCTCTGCGTTTCCTCTGAAATGCATACATTCTGCATGCTACAAAGTTTCTGACGTGAGTCTCTACAGCCTACGTCCATGCTAGCCTTTTTAGTTCTGAGCATCGTTATCGGAACACTGAATGCGGACTTATGAGTGCTGCTGTCGAGGTTGCCGAGCGAGGATAGGCGTCGACTCCTTGGTCATCGTTTTATTTCGAGAAAAGTAGAAGAGCGTTTCCGTGGTGACAACTTCACAGTATTTTGTGCCGCACTGTTCGAGACAGTACCTGCAGAAACGTAGTTCTTCGAATATCTCATTGTACATATACATCTGGAGTGATTTGTACTATGTACACAAGATATATTCCTTTGCGCTCAGTGCGGTACAAACAAAGGAAAGTCATTTTTTTACATCGAGCATTCCACGCATACTCGCGAAAGTTCATTGTACTGTGCACGAGCACATCTGGAGAGAGGGTCTGGATGTGGTGACAGTCCTAAATATTAGCATGTGATTATTTATTTTTCTTTAATATTGAACAATGTAAGTTATGAGAGAGACAGGGCGAAGGAATACAAAAAAGGCGCACAAATCAGCATTCAATATGATAGCGATAAAGGAACGATAGCTAGGCAAACGTCAGCGCATCAGAAAGTCCCTAGTATTCATTTGAACATTCTGTCACGTATTTACGCTGCAGTTGTTACGGTAATCGGCTGCTTACCCGCAACTCACGGGTAAGGTTATGGCCGAGGTAGTCACAGTTCATTGGAGGCGAAATGGTAGAGGCCTGCGTCTTGTGTGATGTCAATCCACGAGAGAGAACAAGAGATGGTACGAATTTCCGGAGCCCTCCAGTACATCGTCTGTCATAGTTATATCATGATTTCGAGACGTAAAACCCCAGATATTGTTATTGTCCTTCTGAGCATAAGAATGGGTGAGCAGCACAGGACCACCAGTAAGCAAGTGGTTTTCAAGTTAGAGTTTATGGGCCCCTGGGGTCCGCGAACGATTTTGGGGGGTCTTCCGAACTCATCTTCATAAATGAAAAGAGAGAGAGAGAGAGAAAGAGAAACACGTTTTTCGAAGTAACGTAATGTGCCGTTGCGGCAGCACTTCCGATATTAGAGAGCAGCTTTTAGGCACCCGTTCCTGCGTTTAACAGCGCCACCCTTTCCGTCGCTGTTGTGTCCAGTTGCTGAAAGAATGAACTTAACAAAAATTAACCAATCGATGTGAGAAATTAAAATAAAAAAACGCCAACTATCAAATGGGACTTGAAGCCGGGTCCTCTGCATGGCAGTCGAGTATTTTGTAACAGAACGACGCTGGTGCTTGAAACTAATTTGCAATATTTCTATATACAGGCATCATGTGAGGCAATGAATTGTGTTAACATGTATTATATATCGTGGATGAAGATTACAATAACAACCGGTCATCACCAACTGCTGATCGCACAACGTGTGTGTGTTGCTTAATGCTTCCCACTCACTGCAAAGTGCCCAGCCATTACTCTTCATCGACATTATCAATATCAAGCATTAACAAATTGCGGAATGTACTGTATAAATGTGTAGCAAATACCTCGCTTAGCCCAGAAAATTTAATCATGACGTAGCGGGTGCTGTCCTACTTCAAAACGTTGTTATTTATGGCGTAGCAATACCTTGCCTAGAGCCAAAATTCAAACACAGTTAGGCTTGACCCAAGTTTAAGCTGCGCTCAGCATTCATTTTAAACATTGTCGACGGCGAAGTGTTTTTATGCTTCACCAAATGACAATATTGCACTGCGAAGGAGCAAACTTACACTTTTCTTATTATTTTTCAAAGTTAAATGTGTTTAAGTACAGGTTGGCGCCAATACAAAGCTCTGGCTACTCACCTTTTCTTACATAGTATTTTGCGTCACGAACTTACGAGTAAGAGTAAATTATAGCGAAATTAACGGATAAAATGTCCTTTTAAAAGGAGTGTTGTGGCGTCATGAACATTTTCCACGCGTCAACAACAATGGTCACACACAACGCAACCAAGAAACGTTCGCACTTTGCAGGCGAGTTCTTCTCACAGTCCTTTATCAAATGCGATCTCACAGCCGTGACTGGACACTTGCCCGCACTTTAAACATAGCCCTCTTCAAACACGAGAGGCTGTGCTAAACATGTGACCAAAAGTATCTCAATGCGAACTATAACAAATATTACCAATCAGTGTGTTTCTGATCTTCGCAAATCTTCCAAAACCGCACTAATGCTCGTATAGCTATGTTGTGAAAACTTTTGATAGTCATGAACCCAGAACTTTTGCTTAGATAGCGGTCGTTTACCCAACCACTTCAGTTTTTTAAATATTATACGAACAGTAATATTTATGCATAGTAGAAGGAGCTGTTCCATTTCTTCTTATGCATATTTGCATGCTCTCGTAGCACAGTTAGCTTATTTTTTTATCCGGTACAGGAATCGCTTATTGTAGGCGGTGCCTAGACGACGTCTATGATATATTCTTTCTACATAACGCATAATTATATTGGAAATGTGAGATTAGATTGAAGGAGTGAATATATATTATTGATAATTTTGTGCTCCATTCGCGAACCAAGTCTTTTTGAACAATTGACTGCATAGCTGGTTCAATAATCATCGTGCATCGCCCTCCGCTAGAGGTGGTGGAAATTATCTCTATTCTCATGCACTGCTTGTTCCAAACATTCAGCTGTGACAATTCCGGTGATTCCACGGTAACTTGGAATCTACTGGAAAACAATATTATGATGTAAATCTTTCTTTCTCTGGCCTATGTCTTCCGAATTTCATATGCTAATATGTTATATATTTTTCCTAATTTGATGTTTTATACACATAATGAGGCTTGTGAGACACTTAAACTTACCCAGCAAAGTGTTACTGTCTGGCTATACATATGAAGCGTAAAGCAAGAAGTATAGCAAATAATTCTACCATTGTGGACGTTGTGAAGTGACAGAACCGAAAATGTTTTATCACTTGGTAGTCAGGTATATATGAAAATCTGGCGTAGAACTTCGTTTTCGACGTGACCCATCAGTTTAAACGTTAATATGACCAGCTTGTTTTGTGTAAAGATGGGCTCAAGTAAATAGTTTCATTATTATTACAGGGATGATAAACTTTCAAGTTTCCCGCAATCGATGTAACCATTTCTGGAATGGCGAATCGCCATTGGGGATGAGTTGCGCAAGTAAACCACATGGCGACCAATATTCTTGTGTATAAGGTACTACATTTTTTCCTTGCATTATATCTCCATGGTTACGGGCAGTTGTTCTTTCATGAACCAGTCGGCATAGAGGATAATGAGCGTGTTGTGTCACCTTTCAAAAGTGGTGCACAGTTATTATTCTTTATGAAATATGAAATGCCTTTGAAGCTCTTGTTGATGTTTTTTTTACATGCGTGTGAGCGTACTTTTTTTAGGCTTCCATGTTTGACGAGGAAATGCAGCTAGAAAGAGGTCGAATGGGACTGCAGACCACAGAACTTGATAGCAAGCTGTTCAGGTCGAGCTGGCCAGAGGCTGTAGTTTGAGCACTCTTTGCCAGGTAGAATTGAAAGGCACCTGTTTCACGTGGCACGTTACGTTAATTAATGACCAACCCTCTTCACTGACAGCGAGAAATTTCTCATCACTTCCACAACTCAACAAGAGGTCCACGTAAACATCGATGGTGGACAACCACTGCAATACACCATCGTGATCAGTCTTCAAAGAAACGCGCAATAAAGAGCCCTGCAACTCTAATATAAGTTATCATTGAGTAGCTTAATTTGACAGTAAGCTGTTCAATGGCTTATTGACTTTTATCAATCGAGTGCCGCAATACTTTTTGAGAATATGTCAAGTAAACGAACGGATAAACAGAAATTTGTCACACGCTTCAAGTGTTTTCTTCCTCGTCTCGTACCAGCACGCTGAAAGCTATGTGAGGGGAAGGGGACTGAGATTTACAAGGGGACAAGAAGCTACGTCTGTTCATTTGTGCTTGTCACGAACTTGAAAACTTCCCTTTATTTTTTTCGCTAATAGGCAGCGTGCTTTCAGAGGTATCGCGTGAACTGGGTGGCGTCTCGCGGTGGCGAAATAACTATAGGCACTGCACTCTGACCAGAGCGAGCTCTGTTACACACGCTGCCCCGTCTCAAAGTCTTTGGCATTCGCCGTTAGGAGCACGCACAAAATAGACGCGTGTGCGCGTCCCCCATGTATCCTGGCCACAATCCGCCGACAGAAGCAGGGCACGAAACATGCGTGTCACGTTTATATTCCGTCGACGTCGTCTCAAGGTTGCCTTTTTTATCCGCCAGGCTATGTATTCTGGCACTACAGTCTGACTGCAACACTAAACTGAATGGCGCCTATACAGTTCACGCTGCTTAGATCGACCAACGGCTCTGGACATTGGGTATGTGGCAGCGTAATTTCGGTACATGTAATGAATTGTACAAAAAATAGGCTACGATTTCTGGCAGATTTTAAGAATTAATTGTGAATTTTTAGCCGCGTACTGCGCTTTGATGTTAGGCTCGCATGCACATTCTCATGAGTCTCCACTATCGATTGGCGGCGTTTTCAGACCATGCTGAAAAAGTCTTACAAGCCTGCTTTAAAGGACTGCTAAGGAGGCTGCACACCAATTTTGATTAAAGCACTGGAAGTCTTTACGTGCCCTAGAGATAGCGTTCTCCCAAAAGAATTTTTCCAGTTGGTTCACCAGAAGCAGACATAAGTTTTTTGAAGCGGCATGCAAAACATATTTGCGCAGGCGAGCTTCACACACTTGCCACTTGCCCTGTCGAGTCTTCGCAAGCCAAGCTTCTTCCTTGTGCTCTTTCGTACCAGAGCCGAAGTATGATGTGATGCACAAGCCTCAGACGCCACGCAAACGTTGCTATGTGTGGTCGTAAAGAGGTATTCAGAGGGGGGACAATTACTCGGGGGATAAAGGCGGAGCCTAGTGACGTCAACTCACGAAGAGAAGTCTCCATAAATGTCCCCAACTCACATGGGCGAGGCGAATGGAGGGAGAGACCAGCGTTACTAGACTATTCTGGTGCCTTTTACCAGCCGTTTGCAGACTGAACACCCACTGTATGGTCCCTAGAATATACTGGCTCGTCTGCGGTTTCCGCGCCGTCTCTATTCAAGGCAGTGACCGCGCCACTGATGCGTGCGAAGGGGGCGCTGCAGTCTATTAGAGCACGTTCACGGCGCATTCGTAGGCTGCGCAGGGGGGTATCGGTGGCACATCGTGCCTTATCTTTTATTATTGTACTCCCGGATGAACTACTCATTCTGTTTCTATTTGAGTGGACAGATACTGAACCGTCTTTAACCGACCAAACGTTACATCCAACGTCATTTCTCTTCGGGGCACTGACGTGATCACAGTGACGGAAGCAGCCACTCATTGACCAGGACGGGGTTGCTTGAAGAAAAACTGAAGGCCGGAATATAAATTGTTTTTCTGTGTTTAGAAAGGCTTCCATTGTAGTATAAATACTGTTACCTTGTTCTCACAAACGTATGAACTATTTGTAAGCTCAGTTTTCCCGCCAATGCATAAACATTTATGAGATTGAAACCATCACACCATGTTTACTGCACTAAGTTTCTGAAAAATGCAGATTGGTTCTCGGTGTGTCACAGAGAAAAAAGTAAGCGCAACGATATTTTCATAATGAGAGTGAAAAGTCATCACACACGTTAGTATGCTACAGTTAAGGTCGTTTTTCATTTTTTAATCACAGTTAGCAAAGCTCATAATATTTCGTTCAAATTACACTATTTATAGCGAGTCATTTTAATGACGCGAAAAATAGGTGGTTGATCAAACTTTAACAGCAGAACATTCGCACAAAATGCTATCAGAAACATATATGTAGCAGTCACTCATGTGTGATCAGAAGGATATTACTGCTCTCATGATTCGTGTCATCGTTCGTATTTTCTGCCTTCTTCCCCATATGCGTTCTTTTTGTAAAACTGTTGAAGGCTGCAGGAATGAACGTGAATTAGGTGCGAAGTGGGCACTATTTGTGCAAATGATGGATGGTTATTTCAATCTTTCTGGCCGCACACAACGCAGTAACGTTAAATGTGCAACGGAATGCACGTTTTTGTTTCTTTATCATTGTTTCACGTGCTTACAAAAGGCACATTCGTGGCACACACAAAAACGTTTAGCAAGATATGCCACACGTTGTCATCGGTCGACCGCTCGCTCACCTCGATCACTTGTCTCGCACTGCAATTATTTTTTTGCTTTGGTACATTTGTTTTTATTGGCGTATAGGGACCGCTTCATTTATGTTGTACGTGCCCAACAAGATACTCGATATTGTTTTCGTTTCCTGAACAGTAAACATACATGGCAAACTCGCCCTGCGTTTCACCTTTTTTTTCGTTCGGCTTATCGCGTTTAGGTTCTGGTACGAGTTTTCATTTCGGAAGGACACACGCCACCAGTAAATAATTAAAGAAGGTACACATCCATATTAAAAAGATACGAGAGCTAAACCACCAAAAAACAGTTTAGGGTGTTTCTCCAAGAAACGAAGGCCACATCAGTTTTACGAGAGAAAGCAGAAACAAATACGTTTATTTACTGTTAGTCCAGGTTGGAAGCCAACTAAGAAGTTAAAAGGTGGGCACCCAAGGCGTATACACCACCACTAATTTGTACATAGTGTCAGCATTTGTAATAAGAAACACCGCAGAACTTTGACCTTGAAAGTCACGCGAGCACCTAAGCGGAAAACGGCTGTGCCAGCCCGTCCGTAGGCGCGGGAGCGGCGTCTGCTCAAAGAACTCCAATTGCGTACAGCACCACCACCGCACGCATCACCGAGCGGCCGTGGCAGAGAGCGGAGACGGCAGGTTAGCCAATATAATCTAGGGACCATGCCCACTGTCGCTTTCTGCAAGAGCAAGTACAACAATGTGGCCAAACAAGAACCAGAAATTCCGCCATATTACCCACAACCGGGGAATCATTTGTCCTGTCGCAGAAAGGGTTCTCGTCTCCTCCGGGGAGTCCTGAGGGACTCGAGGCCGCTCACTAATCCGTAGCGACATGGTCACGTGATGCGCAATCCCACCCGTGTCCCCCATGTATTTCTCCCTTGTGTGAATAGCCCTTAACGCGCCCTTGCGCGCCACTCTATACGGTGAACGTGGGGGACATCAAGGTTCTCTCCGCTGCATGGCGCTGCTGTACGTCATCTCCCCATCTTGGAGCACGGCACCCACAAAGAGAAGAATGACTGGTGTTTTATTTTAAACCTCAGCTCTTTGCCCAGTGCGTAGGTGTGTAACACTTGAAATACATGATCGTGTTTACGCAATATAAGCATTGTGTTTGTCACCTACAAACGGCCACACCTGGTGAAGAGCACTAAAACTGCTACTACGAGCCAGGCTGTCGGCAGCTTATTTCGTTTTCTCGTTGTTTTTATGCCTTTTGGCTTTTTAATATCGGACGCCCGCTTTTTCGCTTTACAAATCAAAATTAGGAGCGCTGATAATTGTCTTTTTCTTTTTTGTTGCTTGTTTTCTATTCTTATTTGCTTTACTTTCTCCCAGCGCACATCCTGTGATCACGAATTGTCAACTTTTGTCAATAACAGGAATAATATGTCAGTCCATCATCCTCCAAATAATGCCTGTTCAGACATATGAGGGTATCTTTAATATGAAGCCTATGTTCGCTCTTTATGTGAGTCCCATTCTCATTTGCGTGACTCCCAATCTCACTGCCTGAGTCCCTTACAAAACTAGTCAAACCTGCTCACAAAACTCTGAATAAGTAGCTTTACGTAAAAGAAAGCTCAAATATTTGACTTTATTATCGCATCTTACACTGTGGAATTATAGGTATTGCTAAATAAAGGTACAGGCGTGGCAGTGATGTATCAACAGCTGATCTTTACCACTAATAAAGACTGAACGAAGGCTTAAATTTTGGAGACCACATTAGGTAGATTCTTCACAACAATTAGATGCGTCTCCCTGGAGTTCATTTGATTTTCGGAGCTGACCCAGTGATGCGCTAGAACATAAAAGTATCGCGTAATAATATTACAGTGCTGTGAAGCAAACCATCCAATTTTTTTTGCTTTTTCATTTACGCCGCTTGCTTTCTCTTTTTTCTCTGTGTTACTATTGCTATAGTTCAAGCAATCGAGTCATGAAGCATTGCAGCTCTCACATAATTTAATATATTTGAAAGCGCCGATATCAAAGAAAGCAAGTATTAGAACTCATACGAAACTAAATGTTTATTAACATAAAGAGATATAACAAAAGGCTCTCACAACATCTCATAATCCAAGCAATGGCAATGATATGCTGGTAAAATTGATAATTGCTACATAAGCATAGGGTGCCCCCAAGACAGGCTACAGTTATAGATTCGAAGCGTCTTATGGCCGAACTCAATCCGGTGTGCAGCTTGACCACCCTTCCAGCGCATGAGAGTGTACTCCCACTTTCTGCTTTTTAACACTCTCCCCTCTATCTACTGACAGCGCGGAAGAAGGCATCGTCTGCTAGTCTACGTCCGCTCCTCCCATGATCTTCTCTAGGCATCCCTCATTGTGCTCGTTGCACCCCCAATGCGCATGCGCGTCTTCTCCTCTCCTACGCTACTCCTCTTTCACCTGGCAACGCCGACGCAGGCAGCGTCTGCTAGTGAGTTTCTTGATTGAAAAAAATTCGCCCCGTATGTTTCACTGCAAATGTCTCCGAAAGGCGATAGTCTTGCGTGTGGAGAGAGAGAACAAAACGTTTACTTGATGTTCTAGAAACTACCTGCCCGCACTGCACAGCCGTTCACTGGCCATTCACTGGTATACAATGGCACTGGATATTGACCTCCAAGATAGCACCGGTGTGAGATTTCTCCTTTGCGTGTTGAACAATACAAATTCACAGCGCACGCGTTAACTAAAATCAGACGGTTGGTCTCTGCGTCTAATCGGAGTCCTCTGAGCAGCAAGATCACACATGAGCAGCGATTGGCACGTTTCAGTAGGAAACGCCGGTTCATCACTACGTGCTTTGATATTTGGTATGTAGGGTTTAACATCCCAAAACCACCATATAATTATGAGAGACGCCGTAGTGGAAGGCTCCGGAAACTTTGACAACCTGGGGTTCTTTAACGTGCACTCAGCTCTGAGTACACGGGCTTACAACATTTTCGTTTCCATCAAAAATGCAGCCGTTGCTGCCGAGATTTGATCCCGCGACCTGCGGGTCAGCAGCCGAGTACCTTAGCCACTAGACCACCGCGGTGACGCTGCGTCCTTTGCGCCTCCCCAGGTTTGTCTCCTGCGCAACGCCGCGATCAGCGCCAGTGTCAACGCCGCCGCCAGTGTAAGCGTTAGCGCCTGCTGCTTCGCATCTACAGATGTAACTTTAGTGGAAGATGGTGCGATTTTTCATAAACCCAACAACTATGATTGTAGCCACCATTTTTATACGTTACTGATTGCATCAGCAGCTACTTTGCAGTGTACTGGTCAACTTTTGTAATGCCAGGTCATTTTATGCAGGCACTGTTTGTGCGGTCAATCCAAACACTATAGGTAAGATAATCTAGCAAAAACATTTATAGGAGGAATGCCCAGAGTTGCTGTTCAGGCTGCACAATAAACAGTAACTTTGGTTCAGTTAGTGTGATGTCTCTTTTTCATTCGAATATTTTATCAAGGGGGGTCGAAATTCAAATACCTAAATTTACAAAAAAGTTTAAAAAAGGTTTGCAGATTCATTAAATGGAGCCTGATGTAATGTAACAAGGTTGTTTGACGGAAGATGACCAACTAATAAGAAAATGCAACTGGTATAGTAAAATTCAGTAACTTAAAAATAAAGTTTTGAACGATGAAAGCCGAAGACGCATTCTTTGTAAAAGCGTCTGCGCATGACATGGTGGACTTGTGATCGGGAAGGCAACCCTCTACCATTACAGACTGGCTGCGCGAAAACTAAACAAAAAAGAAGCGGTGCGAACTGATGCATGGTCTCGTGGATGAGCAACTTGCAAAGGTCGCATTTTGTATTGTCAC
Organism: Rhipicephalus microplus; assembly: GCF_043290135.1. Taxonomy (NCBI): domain Eukaryota; kingdom Metazoa; phylum Arthropoda; class Arachnida; order Ixodida; family Ixodidae; genus Rhipicephalus; species Rhipicephalus microplus. Next base: position 290,280,622 of record NC_134710.1, on the reverse strand, counting down.
GTTACTCTCGACAAACTTGATAAAGAATGGGCTCGTTTAGTCGACTACTCAAGCAGCGGCTCAGAGAGATCGTCTTCGTCTTCTTTCACTCTTCGATCTCACCCAAGCAAACCATGTGGCAATAGTCCCCCCTTTGAAAGCATCGACTCGATGCTCGTAAATAAAAAAAAATGAAGGTATACACACGCAGATATAGAGAACCAAAAGAGGGAGAGTGCCACTACTCGCAGCGCAAATGAGGAAGTTTCGCCAACGCTTCCGCCAAGCGCAAAAAGAAAGGGCATAAAAACACACGAGAACACAAACAGCAGCAGCAACGCAATGTCACGGCATGTCGTAGCACGTGAAACCACAAGGGCTACTGTGTGAAGTAGGGCTTCAGCCGAAGGACATGCACGGTTTCGGGCCGAAGCTGTCGACGAGAAGACGCTGCGCCGTCCGGAAATACCTCGTAGGTAAGATCTGTGATTCGTCTAAGAACCTTGTACGGTCCAAAATAACGGCTTAGGAGTTTTTGGGATAAACCTGGTCGCCGGACAGGGATCCACACCCACACTCGGTCCCCAGGGTGGTAGGTGACATTTCGATGGCGGAGGTTGTAACGTCGTGCGTCTGCATCTTGTTGGTGGCTGGTGTTTATGCGAGCTAGCTGACGAGCTTCTTCGGCGTATTGAGTGTATTGCTCAGCATCTTGAGCAAGTTCATTGCTTTCGTCGCACGGAAGCATAGCATCGAGCATGGTTCGCACGTTGCGTCCGTAAACAAGTCGGAAAGGCGGAAATCGCGTTGTTTCTTGCGTTGCCGTATTATAAGCAAACGTGATGTATGGAAGAATCTCGTCCCAGGTTTTATGTTGTACGTCCACGTACATTGACAGCACGTCCGCTATGGTCTTGTTAAGCCTCTCTGTCAGTCCATTGGATTGCGGATGATAAGCCGTTGTTTTTCGATGACTTGTGCAGCTCAGTTTAAAAATGTCCTCCATCATTCGTGCTGTAAACGACGTCCCTCTGTCCGTAATCACGCATGACGGGGCACCATGCCGTAGGACGATTTGGTGCACGAAGAACTGCGCGACTTCAGAGGCCGTGCCACGGGGTAACGCTTTTGTTTCAGCATAACGCGTGAGATAATCTGTCGCAACTATAATCCACTTGTTCCCAGAGGACGACAAAGGGAAGGGCCCGAGAAGGTCCATTCCCACGAGATCAAACGGTGTCCGTGGTGGTGCGATCGGCTGGAGCAGGCCCGCGGGTCTCACAGGCGGAGTCTTGCGGCGCTGGCACTCACGGCAGCCTTTCACATATCGATGTACACTAGTTGATAGTCGCGGCTAGTAATACTGTTGGCGTACTCGGGCGAGAGTTCGCGAATAGCCCAAATGTCCTGACGTGGGCTCGTCGTGGCACGCCAGGAGGATTTCATCACGCATGTCGGTAGGAACAACGAGTAGGAAGGCCTTGTCGCTACCACGGGCGTTTTTCTTGTAAAGGATGCCTCTTCTTAGACAAAAAGAGGACAGTTCGCGAGCAATGTGTTGAGGGACCTGAGAGTGGCGGCCTTCCAGGGAATCAATGACTGGGCGTAATTCATTGTCTGCCCGCTGCTTTGACATAAATTCGGAGTCACTAACTGCTCCGAGAAAGGCATCTTCATCTTCGGAGCCCCTGACAGCGTTTTCCACAGGTGCTCGAGAAAGCGCGTCGGCGTCTTCGTGTTTGCGCCCTGACCTGTACACAATTGTAATGTCAAACTCCTGCAAACGCAAACTCCACCGTGCGAGACGGCCGGATGGATCTCTGAGATTTGCCAGCCAGCAGAGCGAGTGGTGGTCAGTCACCACTTTGAAGGGACGACCGTAGAGGTAAGGCCGAAATTTGGTCGTCGCCCATACGACTGCGAGGCATTCTTTTTCTGACGTAGAATAGTTGGTCTCAGCTCGAGAAAGAGTGCGACTGGCGTAAGCTATCACATGCTCAACGCCGCCGTGTCGTTGTACAAGGACAGCGCCAAGTCCGACGTTGCTGGCATCTGTATGAATTTCTGTAGCAGCGTCCTCATCAAAATGGGCAAGAACAGGGGCTGTTTGCATTCTCTGTCGTAACTCTGTGAACGCTGTATCTTGTTCTGCGCCCCAAGTAAAGGGTACGTCATCTCGGGTGAGTCGCGTAAGAGGTTCAGCTATCTTAGAGAAGTTGGCGATAAATCGGCGATAATACGCGCACAAGCCGAGGAAACGGCGTACTGCTCTTTTATCTGATGGGACAGGGAAGGCGGCGACAGCAGCAGTTTTGTCTGGATCAGGTCGCACTCCATCTGCACTAATGACATGTCCCAGAAATTTCAGCTCTTCATAGCCGAAATGGCATTTTTGGGGTTTCAGCGTAAGTTCAGCTGTGCGAATGGCTTCCAGAACCTTTCTCAGACGCTTCAGATGTTCTTCAAAGCTCTCGGAAAAGATGACCACATCATCGAGGTAGACAAGGCAGCTTTGCCACTTCAAGCCAGCGAGAACTGTGTCCATCATCCTCTGAAAAGTGGCTGGTGCAGAACAGTGGCCGAAGGGAAGAACTCGGAATTCGTAAAGTCCGTCTGGAGTCACAAACGCGGTTTTTTCTCGGTCTCGTTCATCCACTTCAATTTGCCAATAGCCACTCTTTAGATCGATGGACGAAAAATACTTCGCACGTCGTAACCTGTCGAGGGAGTCGTCTACTCGTGGAAGCGGGTAGACGTCCTTTTATGTGACGCTATTAAGCTTCCTGTAGTCAATACAGAATCGCAGCGTTCCGTCTTTTTTCTTTACTAGAACGACTGGCGAGGACCAAGCGCTGCTGGATGGTTGAATAATCCCGTCATCGAGCATCTCTTTTACTTGTGTCTGAATAGCCTCGCGTTCTTTGTCAGAAACGCGATAAGGCTGCTGCCGGATGGGGCGGACGTCATCGTCGGTAATAATTCGATGCTTCGTGAGGTGTGTTTGACGGACTTTAGAAGAAGAGGCGAAGCAAGATCTAAACTCCCTTAAAAGGTCGTGAAGTGCAGCCTTTCTCTCGTCTGACAGCGTCGAATTAATGTCGATGTGGTCTAGAAATTCCTTATCCTCATGCGTTTCCTCGGACGCGAAGCACTCCGTGACGTCGGCAACAGGTTCTCCATAAGCTAGGGTGGTTCCACGGAAAAGATGCCGGTGCTCGTAATTGAAGTTCGTAGCTAGTATTGTTGACTGTCCGTCACGGACGCGCACAACACTTCGGGCGGCGCATACACCTTGGAGCAGCAGAAGTGATAAGTTGCTTTCAGCCACCACGTCGCCGTCTTGGAAGTCTTCACAAGTGACTTCGATGGGAACAGTTGCTCGAGGTGGCAGCGTCACACTGTCGTCAGCAACACGCAGCGCGAGTCTACGGCAGTTATCGGCGTCTCGATCTGTTGCGCCTTGAGTCGAGAAGGTCACGATGCGCTCACGGAGATTTATGATGGCACCGTATTCCCGAAGGAAGTCCATGCCGATAATCAGCTGACGCGAACAGTCGGGGAGAACGAGGCAGCTGAGCACAAACGTTGACGCACGAATTTTCACTCTTCCGGTACAGCGACCCAGCGGTGTTACGTGTCCTCCAGCTGTTCGAATTCGCGTTCCATTCCACGGCGTGATCACTTTCCTGAGATCTTTCGCTAGCCTCCCGCTGATGATCGAATAGTCTGCACCAGTGTCTACCAATGCACTGACCTGAAGACCGTCAACCAGCACAGGTATGTCGAGCGACACGCGGTCACTAAGTTCAGATGCGGATGTCGGCGTTTCTTCGGCACTGCGATTATTCTCTGACGAAATGCCTTCGGCGTTGCGTGCAAGCATCGATGGGAGGTCTTCCGCACTTTGAGTCCCAGCGACCTTGCCCCCGAACGCCGCTGCCTTCAGTTTTCCCGACGAGGGCTCGGGGAGCGTTCCCGTGCCGTCACCCCAAAACGTGGCCCAGTGGCTGCGGGTCTCCTCGGAGATGGTGACCGCGATTGCCGTCGTGTAAAGGGTGGACGCTGTTGCGCGAGATATTCTTCGATATCTCTTGGCCTTTGACCAATTCGGGGACGAGGGGAATTGACGGAAAATCCGCGCAGTCCAAGTTGCCGGTATGGGCATTCGCGGTAAATGTGACCAGCCTCACCGCAATGATAGCAGAGGGGTCGTCTGTCTGGCGTACGCCAGAGATCAGACTTGCGCGTCGGTGTACGGCGACTATCGATGTCCAAATCAGCGTGCGCTGACTGAATCGCGACTGACGGCATCATTGTCTGGATCGGGACGTATGGCATTGTCTGGATCGGGACGTGCGGCACTGTCTGGATCGGGACGTGCGGCACTGGCTGGATCGGGACTCCTTGACCCGAAAGAGGAGTGGCAGATCGCAAGGCTTCCGCGTACGTACGACGGCGACTGTCAGTAGACACAGGAGCCGTTTCCAGATCAACCGACGTGGGCGAAAAACGATGGGCGTGCAGCACCTGCTGGACCTCGTCGCGGATGACACTGGTGATAGAACCAACATCGATTTGCCTTGTCCCGTACATCTTTTCCATTTCTTCCCGGACGACAGATCGAATGATCTCGCGAATCCATTCGGGGCTCTTGCTCCCAGGGGTGGCGAAAATCTCGGCAGTTGAGGCAGCATTCACTTGACGGTCAAACTGGGCAGACCGTTGGTGCAGTACTCGCTCCATTGTTGCCGCTTCAGTAAGGAACTCAGCAACACTTTTGGGGGGACTACGCACCAAACCAGCAAAAAGTTGTTCCTTCACACCACGCATGAGGTGGCGCAACTTTTTTTCTTCTGCCATACAGGATCCGCTCGCTTGAAAAGCCGTGTCATGTCCTCGACGTACATCGAGACGGTCTCGTTGGGCATCTGGATGCGTGATTGAAGTGCACGCTCCGCCCGTTCGCGGCGGTCGGGACTCCTGTAGGTCTCCAGGAGGCGACGCTGGAACTCGCGCCAAGATGTCAGAACATCATCCCTGTTCAAAAACCACGTCTTGGCACCGTCTTTTAGGCACGTGTACACGTTCCGGAGCTTCGCGGCATCATCCCAGTAATTGATCGCTGCGACACGTTCGAACTCACTCAGCCAGTCGTCAACATCTTCATGCTGCGCTCCGTGAAAGGGGCTAGGCATGAGCGGGTTCTGGACGGTGCAGTAGATCGGCGTGGAAGGTGTCGGAGCTTGCATGGGATCTTGTGTCGAAGTCATAGTCGCTGCGTCAGTGGTTGGTGTCTCAGGCGGTAGGCCTCGTTGGCGGCGGCTTACTCTATGAACAGGAGTGTCCACGGGTGCAGGGCTTGTGTTCCGGCTGCTGGACGGGGTCTTGGGCATCGGGTGGATTGCGAGACGTTGTACCCAGCACCTCCACCAGTCTTGTCACGTTACTCTCGACAAACTTGATAAAGAATGGGCTCGTTTAGTCGACTACTCAAGCAGCGGCTCAGAGAGATTGTCTTCGTCTTCTTTCACTCTTCGATCTCACCCAAGCAAACCATGTGGCAGTATTAAGCTGTGACATACTGCATCAGGTTAGCAGAGCAGCAAGAAATATTAACATAACGTTCGTAATAAAGAGAAGATCGCGTTAAAACGAACGAATGACAGATGAAGTGCAAATTCAGTGAGAACGCAGTGGCACGGTATGTGTTGTCGGAGTGATCAGATGCGGTGGCGAAGTAGTGAACAGACTCGAGTTCACTGGCAGAGTAAAATTGATATGGATCCCATAAGGTGCTGCATGTTCCTATTTTGTCCTTACCCGTGACGTGTTTACGAAAGTAGCTACACGTGTAAAGGTGGCTGCTAGGCTGATATGAATCCATGGCAAACGATTACTTGACGAAATGATGTCAGCTAAATGTGTGAACTAAGGCAGGTCATGATGGAGAAAGGTACCAAATTGTTTCAGCTAGAACACGTTCTTGACATTTAAAAGAGACATTGTGTATGGGTCTGAAAATGGCATTCAGTTGGGCGTAAAAGTGTTTGAAACTTTTCGTTTATGTGCATGGGTCATTTATTGCTCAAGCTTGGTAAAAATTAGGTGGAGAGGCAGATCAGTACACAAAACTGTATAACCGCTTAGTTTGGCCGGGTATGTACACACGTTTCTTTGGCAAAAATAATGCACCCAAACAAAATATAACACTACCTACACTGCTTCTCAGTGGTATGACACCATGCGAACTGGCTCATGCTTTCTTTTTATCTTCAAGCGACACTCCGTGTGAGGTCTGCACAATATTAGGAGCCAGACTAAAAATTATACAATTCTTAGTTTTTTCTTAGGAAAAGATTTTGCTCGTTTTCTTCAGTGTGACATGCTAACACCTCTTTCCCACTACGATGTGAAGGCATTTTCTCCGTACATTGCAACCTAAATAAAGTTAAGAAATTCTCAGTCCTTGCGAGAATTCCGGAATTTGTGTGTGTGTGCTGACCTCATTGAAATTCACCACCACCACGGCAAGGCCTGTATCGTATACTCGCGGCCGCGAACACAGGTGATAAAACTGCCTCACAGGAATTTCATTGAAGATAGCCTCTCACCGCGTTATCGATTGCGGACAAGGCACCAAGGCCGTCCGTCTTACGTTTTCTTGATTTCTTGATTTTCTGACTGGTGAAGTAGAACACTTGCTTCGCTGAAAAAATTTATGACTCAATACAGAATCATGTGACTGCCTCTAAACATGCATACGTACACATGTGCTACTTGCGCTACACATATAAGCACACATGTGCACACAACTTGAAATAAGAAATAATTTTTGTTCTTGTGTGAACATCAACAACGATGAGAATAACTTCATACCTCCTGCCTTACAGAGCGAGAGAGAGAATAAAATGAGGGAAAGGCCGGGAGACCAGAAAATGGAGCATCCGGATTGCTACCCTGCACTAAGGGAAGGGGGAAGAAAGATTGGAAAGAAAGTGAAGAGGGAAAAAGACGCGCGCAAAAAAAAGGGGAGAGGCTAAGGTGCCATAGTCAATACAATAGGCCACTGCCACGCAAAAAGTTTTTTAAGGCCTTCACTGATTTTCTGTGAGCACACGAGTCATGTCGCCTTTCAAGCACTGATTGTTCAGACAAAGGTCTGTCGGCTAGGCGACCTAACGCAGCATCTAGTTGCCGTCTTTCCACGCTGTAACGAGGACAGTGACAGAGAACGTGCTCTATAGTTTCATCGCTGCCGTAATGACCGCAAGCAGCACTGTCTTCCATGCCGATTCGGAAGGCGAAAGCTTTGGTGAAAGCGACACCAAGCCATAGTCGGCAAAGCACCATTGTCTCGAGTCGAGAGAGTCCAGACGGAGGCCGAAGTGGACGAGACGTGTCCAGTATATGCAGTCACGTGTGCCGTAAGCATTCGGCGTTCCACAGAGATTTTAATTCTGCATTAGCAATTTTTCGGATTGTCATTGCAGCAGCAGTCCTTGAAAATGGTATAGATTGTTCTTCACCATCTTCGTGTGCTGATCGAGCAGCTGCATCAGCATGTTCGTTGCCCAGTATGCCGCAGTGACTTGGAAGCCACTGAAACGTGATATGTGTCCTTCGTCTAAGAGGTGGTGAAGCAGCTCTCTTATTTCCAGCACTAGTTGTTCATGAGGTCCCCGGCGTAAGGCGAATATCAAACACTGTAGTGCTGCTTTAGAGCCCGTGAACACGCTCCATTTCTCGGCTTCTTGGTGTTTAATGATTTTAACTGCGCTACGTAGAGCAGGAAGTTCCGCAGCTGTCGATGATGTCTCGTGGGATAACCGAAACTTCACCGTTGTCGCTTTTGCTGGAAAGATCGCCGACCCTGCAGACCCATCCACTTTAGTTGAAGCATCAGTATATAGATGAGTATGCTCACTGTACTTCTCATATAACAAGAGAAGAAAAAAGCTGCTTTAGCGCTGGAGACGAGAGCCGGGTTTTTGACCCTATGCCTGGAACCTTAAGTTGAACACATGCATAAGTCATACTCCATGGGGGAGTTGAAATTCTGGATGGGGTTGTATATCCCGTAAGAATACGTGTGCGATATGACAAGACTGTCTGGCAAAATGAGGCATGAGGTCAGTCTTCTGGCAGTGAAGCTAGATGATGGGCAGGGGCGCGAGTAAGTTGCCTCACATGTGCTCTGAGCCCTTCCATTATGATATGCGTCTTGAGCGGGTAGTCATTAGCAATCTCGATTGTCTGAGCTGTTAATGAACATCGCGGTAGCCCCAGACAAACTCGCAGAGCCATAGCCTGGATGCTTTCGAGAGTTTGAATGCTGGTTCTACAGGTGTTGGTCAACACAGGCAAACTGTAGCACAAATAGCCAAGAAAAAGCGTCTTGAACAATTGCATCTTTGCATGTACTGAAGTCCCCCAAGTTTTTTTTCCAAGATACTTGATAAGTTAGCAATTTCTGTCAGCCTCTTCTTCAAGTGGGCCACATGTGGGCCCCATCAGAGTTCTCTATCAACGAATACGCCTGGAAATCTGTGCGTCCTGACATATGGTATGACTTGGCCGTCGATAGATATAGCGTATGGTCTCATTGGCTTTCGACTAAAAGCAATCAATGCCCCGCCGCGGTGGTCTAGTGGCTAAGGTACTCGGCTGCTGACCCGCAGGTCGCGGGTTCGATTCCCGGCTGCGGCGGCTGCATTTCCGATGAAGGCGGAAATGTTGTAGGCTCATGTACTCAGATTTGGGTGCACGTTAAAGAACCCCAGGTGGTCAAAATTTCCGGAGCCCTCCACTACGGCGTCTCTCATAATCAAATGGTGGTTTTGGGACGTTAAACCCCACAAATCAATCAATCAAAAGCAATCAATGCGCATTTCGCTGGCGAGATTTTCAGACCCTGTTCCTTGAGGTACACTGATACCAACGTCACAGCTTTCTGAAGTCTTGCGCGTACCTGAGGTCTTGTCACGCCATATGCCCAGACGCAGATGTCGTCAGCGTACATGAATAACTTGAGCACACTTGGTAGTCTTTCTACAAGACCAATGAGAACGAGGTTGAAGAGGGTTGGACTCAAGACGCCACCTTGCGGAACTCCACGATGCGTTGGGTGTTGGGAGGTTGCACCATCTGCAGTGTTCACAAATAAGGTCCGCCCTTGTAAATAACTGCGTGTCCAACAATACAGTGGTCCACCTAGGCACACTGACTCACTGGCTTCGAGGATGGCGTCATGAAGAACGTTGTCGTATGCTCCCGTTACGTCAAGGGACATGGCAGCAGATAGTCGTTTACATGCCTTTTGATGCTGGACATATGTGACAAGATCTATAACATTGTCGATCGAACATCGGTGACGGCGAAAACCAGCCATGGCGTTCGGATATATCTCATAGTATTCCAGGTACCATTCAAGCCTGGCCAAGATCATTCTCTCCATTACCTTTCCTACGCAACTTGAAAGTGCGATAGGTCGGTAAAAAGGTAATGTCCAGGGGGGATTGCCCAGGCTTAAGAATCAGTACCAAGCGGCTAATCTTCCAATCTTGCGGAACGACACCAGCTTGCCAGGAATCGTTGAAGATGTTAAGGAGTGCTTCTCGTGCCCGTTTACCAAGTTTTCACAGCAACCTGTATGAAATGTCATCCGGGCCAGTCGACGACGACCTATTACATAATACGAGCGCCGCATCGAGCTCCTGTGATGTAAACGGTAGATCCATGCGCGGATCCCGTGAGTGAGGAACATGATTCACTGTATGTGGGCTTGTGTACGTTGTCTGGCCCACTGTCATTCCGCAGAAATCTTCTGCTACCTCAATTTCGTGCCGGCGATGAAAAACTGTAAGTGTAAGGGCTTTGAAGGGAAAGCGCTGCTCTGGAATAGAACGTAGGCCTCACACAATTCTCCATATCTGAGACAGTGGTTTATGAGGATCTAGCGACGCACAAAATTTTCTCCATCGTTGGGTGTGTAATTTGTCGTGGCGCCGTTGTATCTTCTTTTGGATGCGCCGGGCTGTTCGTAGATGGTCCGTGGAATTGGTGCGTTGGTATCGTCTTTCGGCACGACGGCGGATGGCACGAAGTCGCTCCAGCTCGAGGTCAAATTCAGAGTACTTCGAAGAGCATATTATTGTGCGCATTGCCGCATGTGCAGTTTCATTAATAGCTTGCTGAACATAATTGGACAGCCCTTCTTCACAAGCATTCTCAAGTTAAGTTTTGAACACAGTCCAATCTATTCTTCGTCTTGTGGTAGAGGAGTACATGTTCGAAATACCTTTAATCTTCAGGTAAGTGGGGATGTGGTCGCTTCCGTGTGTTTTAATGTTCAAAGACCACTTTCCCTGTGTAGCGAATTGGCTTGAAACAAAGGACAAATCAAGGCAGCTGCTACGTGTAGTGCCTTGCAAAAACGTAGGACTGGCGTCATTCAGAAGGACGAGACCATGGCTGGAAACCAATGATGCTAGACGTCGTCCCATTGAATTAGGCCTTGAGCTTCCCCAGATGGGATGATGCGCATTAAAATTCCCGGTGGTAATCCACGGACCCGGATGTGCCTTTAATATGCCGTCTAGTTTGTTGGCGTCGAATTAACTTGATGGGGATATATACACACCCAGAAGGGCGAATGTGACCTTTCCTTTTTTTAACAGACAAGCACACATAATGAATGCCGTCGTGAAGTTGCACTGGCTGGATGACGTAAGCTCCCGGCAAATAAATACAACCTTGCTACTTTCAATGTCACTTGAGGAGAAAAATGACTCGTCGTCAGATGAACGAACTGGCGAAAATCAGATATGCGATGTCTCAGACCTCTTGCGTTCCACTGAAAAATCGACGATTTCCTTCCTTACAAAGCGGCCTAGTGATTATGGTGCTCGATGACTGACTCAAAGGTCAAGGAATCGAATCAAAGCCGTGGTAGCCGCATTTCGATGGAGGCGTGATGTCTGAGCCCCACGTACTTAAGGTGTATATGAAAGAACCCCAAGAGGCCGAAATTTGTGGAGCCCTTCAGTACGGCGTCTCTCATAATCTTACCATGCGTTTGGCTAATGAAGTATGAACAGCGTAAACTGAAGACGGGGATACTGAAGAAGAGACAAAGACATGCTTTTGGCATGTAAAACATCAGCAATTACATTTGTGTTACTGCACAGGTTTCAAAGAGCCACTGCGCACGCATCACAGAAAGAAACTCGCAAGTCCTGACAAAACAATCGTAAAGGGACACACTTGAACGCTACAAGACACGCGTATCGGTGGAGCGTTAACATCCGGGCCATCTCACCTCCTAGATGCACTTGAGCACACTCGAACGTGAAAATAACAAGAACCGCTATTGTTCAGTTCCTAAGATAGTTGAGCCGCGAATCCAGCTACCATTAGTCTCCTTAATTGACAAATTATAGCTCACCGAAGGTGTGCCCTTTTTATCTGCTTAGTCCCCAAGCTAGGTGTATTGCGACAGTCGTGAAAATAGCTCCTCCGCACGGCTGGCTAACTAGAGCAGCGGAAATGAGTCTCACCAGGGAACTAAAGGTGCGAGTCGTTAACGCTGGCTTTCGACTGAGCACGGCCGCTGGCTGAACTCTCCATCGTCGCCGCTCAGTTAAATAGGCGGCGCAGATGGTATGGCTCTCAAGCACGAGGTCTTAGGGCCACCGTAAGGTCAGCTAAATTGTGTGGTGAAATATCACTTTGTTGAGAAATTAACAGCAAATTACGAAATAGAGAGCACTGCCTTCCGAAGAAAAATGTGTGTTCTACACGCAAGTTGAGCTGAATCGGTAAAAAAAAAGTAAGAAACCTGCACTCTTTTTTTTCGTATGCAATCTTGAGTTAGCCGCAGGCTAATTAGGGTGCAAGCGAAAATGTTCCTCTAATAGAGTAGGCTGAGACAGGCAAGAAGCTATCCGACCCTCATGATTTCCCAGAGAGAAAATTTTCGCGAGCGAAAGTGTTTTTCCAGAGAGTTACTATAATTCCTTCCGGGTGGAGTTAGTATTATTTGACTAGGGTATAGAAACTTGTAGTAACTACGAGTGGCTTTAAAGTAGCCAACGAGTGCGGATAGGTAGATGAGGCACCGCCATTTAGCCTCTTGTGAATAACTCGCTGTGTGAACAGCTAGAAAAGAAAGACTTTTTTTTCGCTGCTTACAATATAAACACACGCGTTGTATCACTAACCTTTTCGTTATTTAGTTCACCGAATGTTACGTGCTTAGAAGAGATATCGAATTTCGATTCAGGCCGTTTACATGCGTAGAGAAGTCATCTGAAAAGCAACAAAAAGGACAAGGAAGGCCTGATAGGGCGATGATACTATGATGGCATGAAGACGACAGTTCGTGGACACAGACAAATAGCAGAAGAACTCTTAAATACTGTAAAATAAACTGCGCGCGATTACTGTTACTTCCTCCCGCGTCCCTAAAGCGAAAATTCAAAGTTATGCATCTATATGATCTCTACTGAGACGTAGTTGGCAGCTGTCCTTGCACGTTATTCGAACTGGTGACCTATATGACGGTTTAGGACTTGAAAAGTGCAAACAATTTCTTGATCGCCTTGCAATTAAAAAAAAAGAGAACATCTCTGTGGCTGCACGACCAACAAGATCTTCGTTTGGACTTATGTGGACATGCGTTCGGAAAGCCTTCCCCAGACGCGTGCTACCTTCAAACTGAAAACTATACATCAATCAATTTTTCGTGTGTCCACCAAAAACTAAAGTACGTCCACATAAATATATTCTCATTCAGTATTCAGCTCTCACCTGAAGCTGCTAAAATAAGAGAAAGAAAAACGAAGGGAAACGAAAGAGAGGTTGTTCGAACACGTGCTGGGTCAGCCACTCTACGCTGTGGTAGGGATGAAGGGGGAAATAATAGCTAAGACTGTCCAGCAAAACATTCTGCCAGTTCCACGCCGTGGAAGCTGCCACATAGTGACGCTCTAAGTGCGCGAGTGTATATCATTGGCTAGCGAACGATCTCCTATCATTATCATCCTCATCACTGTTAATATTACAAATCCTTTGGCATCATCATTACTTCGAACGTCATAAGACTCATAGCCAATATTTTGCGTTATATATTTCTTTAATACCTGCCTCTTTTCGGATCACATGACCTGCGTGAGTGGGCTGCCTCTACTACAACTACTACTACAACTGCTACTACTACTACTGCTACTACTACTACTACTACTACTACTGCTGCTGCTGCTGCTGCTGCTGCTGCTGCTGCTACTGCTACTGCTATGACCATAGCAGGCTAGACTAAGACCACTTCGCCGTATAAAGTAGGGTATGAAAAGTAACAAATAGACACCCCAGTGTAACACTTGAAGCGTGAGCATGCGAAAGCACATCGCAAGCTTTCGTGAAGTTCGATTTATTTCCGGCAATACAATAAGTCTGTTATGGTCTCACGCTTGAACGGAAGCGCAGGCGAAGGTCCCACAATCTTCTTTTCCGATAGTGGCCTTTCACTTAGGCGACAAAATTTAGCTTCGGGAGCGTATCATTGACCTCGGTAAGATTGACAGTCACACAGAAAGTTTTCAGTCACCTCCTCACAGTCTCAAAAGCCGATAGGCCACACGGCTGACCATTACTATGAAAATATGTGTTCGTATACGCAACACCTAATTGTACACGACAAAGCGAAGTCGTTTTGTGAAAGGACAGTCCGGATGGCGAACGAGGTTGCAAATTAGGATTGATATGCGGGAATTTAAGCAATAGAATATAAGCGGAATGATTATCGTGTATGCTACCGTAAAAATGGCGTTGTGCTGAGCAATAAATGCAGTTGCCGCTTTGCATTTCCTCTCTTCGGGCATCCGCAGACCATTTGATGGGCCGAGCGTGTAGCTTCATCGGCGAAATCGTTGCTGACTATTCGTGAATCCACTTGACAACCACTAAAATTTAATATTACGCCCATTTTCAATAGCTTGCGTCTTATTTTGCCTCATTTGATGCGTTATATGGCTGCTATTCATAATGTAAGGGAAACTGTGGAGCCTATAAGGCTTGGTTCGAGTCACAAAATATGGCCCACTGATCGTGTGGCTGATAGAGTATACGTACTTGATAGCACCCTGAAGCCCAGCGGTATCTTCTGGTGTAGGCGTGATACTATGGAAAAGCTGATGTTTGAGAACTGCGAAGATTAAATATCAGATGGAATAAATATTGCCTTGGTAGAACTGTTCGTACTAGTGGAGCCAGTAATCTAAACGGGAATGCGGTCAATGAACGTTTCGTTTAGGATGCGCAAAGACAACTGTTTCAGAGTTAGTGGCCTCTTTGATGATACCAGGGATGATAAACACTCATTAGGCTAATGCAAACACTGCTAAAGAAATGCCGGAAGACTCTTTCAAGGCATTACTCAAGTGAATAAGCTAGAATTAGCTAGTCCACGAGTAAACACCTGTGCAAAAAACGACAGTTCCATTATACTATATAGTGCTGAGCATCAAAACTAACAATACTTGTCAGGCAAGCAACTAATGAGCGCTGTGAACGCTGTGATTAGATTTTATCACACAGCTTGGTGCGCATCAATCAAAACTGTTACAGTCGGGCCGCACATTTACGTTCCCCGAGAACGAGCGAGAAACGTGATGGGGTAGATGAAGATCAAAAGTTAATTTCCTACACGCGTTGCCCTCTTCCATACGCGCAACGGGTGTCAACTTATAGTACGACGGCACGTCACACGTGTTATTTTAGTCGCGCTCCGTCCACTCGTTAAGGCTAAACTAAAGCACTGCTTTTGTGCTTCAGGCGTTAGTAAAAGGTAGAGTGATGTTTACAGAGCCACCATTTTCGAACACAGCGCGACAACACGAGCAAGCTTGCGAAAGCGTGGATAGACAAGCACATTCCGGCGTCTCAACACCAGAGCGGAAAACGAAAAAAAAACACACGTCCAGGGCACTTAAATTGAGAAGTATGAAAAATAACACTTGACTATACGCTACCACCCACAAAATGTGGAACAGTATTCTCGACTGGCTATACCTCGCAGTGATCCTGTTTGAGGGCGCTGCTTTGTGATGCGCGCTGTGGTCCAGCCACGTGTCATTTTTCATATTTTCAGGCTTTCTTTCACAGTCAAAAAAGCGAGTGTGTAATTAGTTCGTTCTTTAAAGTAGCGCAGTTACAAGTCATTTGCACATGCTTGACATTGCGTCTGACATTGTAACAAGTAGGTGAGTATTTGTCGAGTTAAAAACGTAACTGTTATACTAAATAATACACTTCGTCACCGAAAAAATTAGTAGTGGTTACTATAGTATACCGGGAACAATATTGCTTAGGTGTTATTTGCGTAACGAAGTTCTTTTTTTTTAATTTTGCGGCATGATATTTCAGACATCTTGTATGGTGAGTTATGCCATCTATTGTCCAGTACAAATGCTGCACAAAAATTTTGTGAGTTAGCATATGAATACATAAAATCTTCATAGAACATACAAAGTCTACAACGCACAGTACTGCACCGTTCGCGCCAGTCTCGACGACTTAAGCAGCTGTCCAGACTATCAACGTGAGACAACGACGCTTTGCCGACTGTGCCTTGCTTTCGCTTTCACCAAACATTTTTGCCCTCCGAATCAGCATGCAGGACGGTGATGCTTGCATCGATAGAGTTTCCCATAGTTAACTATAGGGGACTTGCGCTGCGACCATTCAACCACTGTGGGAATGATGGGTAGTATTCGGATTTGTCTACGTCTCCCTGCTTGCGCGCTTCGAACACACTTAATTGTGGCTTGGGTTATTGTTGTGTTTGCTGAACTTTCGCTGAACTTTATCTCGCGGCCAAACAAATGCAGGCCCCAAGAAGCCAACTGAAGTCGAAATAATAAATATTGAACCAATACGTGTGTTACCCATCATTTTCATGTTGTCTGGAGGGCCGTGCGTTGCAGCTCTTATAGACTCTAGTGCCAGAGTCGCCACTAGTGTATATATAGGATACTCCGTGCTTGCAGCCACAGCAGATGCAAAAAATCTATACAACGTGTTTTTTTATCACTTTCCTTGCTACAGCATGCACGGACTGCCGCAAGTGGCTCTGTTGGCTCACCTTGACGACAGGCTTATGTCGAAAAAGGCCGTATTAGAACGCCGACCCAAGCTCTCGTCGCACCGGAAATATGTTAAGGCTCCATTAATTTTTAAGAGACAGTGGCCTATTGGAGAGTCCATAGTGCTTCCGCTACAAACATTTCCTTGGGTGTTTCTTTAATTATTGATAACACATAAACGTTGAGGAGCACGTTTTACCAAAACTACCGTGTCGACCTCAGTGTCGTTGGTTGTAAATGGAAGATCATCATCTTGCCTCAGACTGAAAAATTCAGAAAGATGCAAATAAAAAATAATAAAGTACTTCAGTTCGAGCGAGAAACAAACCAAGTTCGTTTGCGTGGCAAGAATTTGTTCTCCCGAAAAGCCACGCCATCGTTTGAAACTGCTTCGAAAAAAAATTATATGAATGGCATGTGGTGGAAGAAGTTTTGCGCACCTATTCATCTTCCTTTCCCTTACCAAAGTGTAAGGTAGCAAACCGTATTTTTCGATTCTGGTTGACCTCCCTGCATTTCTTTCGTTTTTATTCCCCCCTTTCTCTCTTTCTAATAGAAAGAAGCATGTTGTATAGAGAAAGTGATTGCAAAATGTAGTTGAAATATTCATTGCAATTTGCTTCTAGGCGTTACTCCAGATCATGAGCGGCGCATTTTGTGTAAAACTCGACAGACAGCGAAATATTGTAAGTATGCCCAAAGGAGTGAAGTAGGCCTCCAGTATTGAATGAAATATGAGCAGAAGAGTTCGAGTTCTTTCTTGTTGTGTGAGGAAATGGACTGCTCGAAGGTGGTTGTGGTTGTAGAAAACGAATTAGAGAAAATCTACCAGAGAGTTGCGGCATACTGCATGCTTCAGTGGCAAGACCCTATTCCGGGATGCCAATAGAGTTGGCCACTGCTCGAGCACGTCTCACCAAGGAGCGTTGAGAATCCGAGATCCAGCAGCCAAGCAAGTACTCCTCCGAAGCCTCTCTGGTTGGGATGGGGAAAGGGGGTGAAAAAGGCAGAGGCTTGGTGGAGCACGAAGCAACGACGTGGTAGGTGTTGGCCAGGACCTGGCAGGTCGATCAGGTGCGACTGATTGCCGGCAAAAATGCCTTGTGACCACCGGTCTGAGATAGGTGTTCGTCTGGAGGCGGCGTAGTATTCGCTCGTTCGCTTTCTCCAGACCACGCGCGGGGTCCGGGTACAGGCGGCGTGAAGCCCGGTAATAAGCAAGAATTTTGTGAAAGCGCGTCAGGTGCGTATGGCCAGATTCTGACTCGGGACAAGGCAAGGAAACGACACGGATGAGAGAAGCGCAGGCAGCACCGTTCGCCGCCTCGTTTCCAGGCAGGCCCGAGTGGCATGGGTTCCATACAATACGAATGCGGTGAGGATAAAAGCGCCAACAGGCTGCCCGAAGTAGGTGAGCTGCCAGTGGGGCTATGTAACCCTGAAGGTATTGGGAACAGGCTGAGTGCGAATCGTTAGGATGGTACGTGACGTGGGATGCGAGGCGGCCAAAGAAATGGGCACCTCCTCAGCTTGCGTCACAGTGTCGGCTCTGAAGGAGAGGCCATAGACGTGTTTTCCCTCTGTGATCACGGCGGCCGTGAAGTGACTCGAGGGGGAGGGACCCGAGATGTCTACGTAGAAAACACCAGGACGATCAGATTGTCGCGCCTGAAGGGCCGTGGAACGTGCTAGTCTACGGCCGGGATGTAGTTCGGGTTCATGTTGCGGGGTATATGGTCACGTGCTTGTCAAAAAAAAAAGACAATGGCAGTTGTGCATGTGCCATGAAGTACAAGGAAATGAATGAAAAAGAAGAACTCTCTTGCGCGTTCTATGAAAAGAACCGACGTGCTTCTGGTGTCTCAATCTCTGCGGCAAGACCTCCGTTTTGACGTCGTGACACTGGTGGAGGTGCTGGAGCATACAACCTGATGCAGGACAGTCTTGCTCGGACCCATTCACCTAGTCCAGAGACTCAGCCGCTCGTCACGACTCCAGTGCACCGATTCAGTCGGCGCCTACTAGGCCTAAGTCCCGAGTCCACACCTGTTCCGCCTCTTTCCAGCATGGCAGCTCCTACGACATCCACGGTTATCCCGCCATCGCAGACCACTCATCCCTCGCAGGTGACTCTTGAACAACCTCGCATTCCTGAAGTTTTCCGTGGGAAAGAGTACGAGGATGTCGAGGACTGGCTCGAACAGTTCAAACGGGTCGCTGTATCCAACCACTGGAGCAAACAGCACGCACTTGGCCGTGCATATTTCGCACTAGAAGATAGCGCTCGCACGTGGTATGAGAACCGCGAGGCTACATTTCAATCTTGGGAAGACTTCCGTCGAAAGCTCCTCGCTACATTTTTGAACTCGGACCGACGGGATCGCGCACAGCAAGTGATTGAGGCCCGCGTGCAAAAACCCAATGAAACAGCCGCCATGTACGCAGAGGGTATGATCCGTCTGTTCCGACGAGCTGACCCTGACATGCCCGAGGTGAAGAAGGTGCGTCACCTAATGCAGGGTGTTAAAGAACAAGTGTTTGCGGGCCTCGTACGAAATCCACCTACCATTGTAGATGAATTCATAAGAGAGGCGACTTTCATCGAGCGCGCACTGCAACAACGACGCCAACACGTTGACCGCCTACAGAACCACACGGTAGTAAGTGCTGCATCTCAGAACACTGCCGTATGCGAAAGTTCCCTGCGACAAATGATTAGGGAAATACTGCGTGAGGAACTTTGGGCCCTCTCCGTTCACCTTGCCAAACCGCCAGTCGCATCTGTTTCCGAAATCGTCCGCCAAGAGTTGAGGCAAGCCATTACACCACCCGCGCCAAGTCCTGAGCCACATCCAGTGAGCTACGCTGATGTGGTCTGTCGTCCTCCACCGACATTTGTGGCGCCGCCCTTCCAGCCACGACCCGCTGCCGTACCTTGGTGGCAACGGGATTCTACGAAACGACCACCAGTTTGCCGAACTGACTTATGGCGCATGGCCGACCGTCGACCTATTTGCTTCCGCTGCGGAGAACCCGGTTACATTGCCCGCTATTGCCGTCATGGCGATTCCGGGTTCGGGAACTTTTCTCGTCCCGCTTCTTTCCGCTACGAACACCGTCGTGCCCACGATGCCGATCGACTATCGCCTGCCCAAGCAACCCCACCGCGTCGCTGGCGATCTCCATCACCTGCGCGTCACCGTGACTTCCCTCAGAGCTACGCGGACTTCACCAGAGGCCGTTCGCCTAGCCCACGCCGGGGAAACTAACTGACGCGACCTCGTGGGGCAAGGTTTCCAATCGTCGAGGCACTGAAAAGTTGCCCCAATCATCGCAAGAAGGTATGACGACTACGACGACGAATACGACGACAAATACTAATGCCAATGAAGTTGTACGTGCCGATCTGAGCGTTCTCATTGACGGACATCACGTTACAGAACTGGTCGACACTGGCACCGACTTCTCAATCATGCGACAAGAGCTCGCCGACCGCCTTAGAAAGGTAAAGACACCGTGGACAGGACCGCACATAAGGAGTGCGGGTGGTCAGCTGATGACTCCCGCGGGTAAATGCACCACTAGACTTCGCATCGGGGATTCTAGCTTCGTGGCCACTTTCGTCCTGTTGCCAGACTGCTGTAAAGAGTTAATTTTGGGCATGGATTTTCTTCAAGATCATGGTGCTGTTATCAACATCCCTCAACATATGGTGACCTTTTGCGCACATCCGTATGCAGACAACAGCAGCGAAGAACCACGCGGCCGTTTGCGAATAGCCGACGATGTGACACTCCCACCGAGATCCTGCTGCCTTGTGGCGATGTCCAGTGAGTGTCCTTGCTATAAAGAGGTGATAGCGGAGCACATAGTCACTCTTTTGTTCACGCAAGGCATTTCGATCGCGAGGGGCGTCCTGGCGCTTACTGGTGGACAGGCAGAAGTGCTCCTCACGAACTTCAGCAACGAGCGCCGTCAAATCCAGAAGGGTACCGCAATTTTCCACTACGACGATGTAGACCAAGCCGAAGATTGTTTTGCCTTGCAACCAGATGACTCGGCTGTCCCCGCCTCGACAACTTTGTCGGTGGACATCTGCTCTACGCTACCGCCCTCTGATAGGAAGCGCCTGCTTGAACTTATACACCAATTCGAAGACTGTTTTTGGCGTACGTCAAAGGTCCAACAAACACCATTGACCAAGCACCGCATTATTACTGAAGACTACACGCGACCGATTCGGCAGAACCCCTACCGTGTGGCTCCGAAAAAGCGCGAGGAGATTCAGCAGCAAGTACACAAGATGATCGCGGATGACGTCATACAACCTTCGAAAAGTCCTTGGGCGTCCCCCGTGGTTTTGTCAAGAAAAAAGATGGCAGCTTGCGCTTCTGTATTGATTGTCGCAAGTTGAACCAAGTCGCAACGAAAGACGTCTATCCACTGCCCCACATGGACGATTCACTCGATCGGCTGCGTCATGCGCGTTATTTCTCTTCAATGGACCTCCGAAGCGGCTACTGGGAGATAGAAGTCGACGAGAGAGATCGTCAAAAAACGACCTTCATGATGCCTGGTGGTCTATACGAATTTAAGGTGCTTCCTTTTGGGTTGTGGTCGGCGCCAGCCACTTTTCAGCGTCTCATGGGCACCATACTATCAGGCCTGAAGTGGCAAACATGCTTGGTCTATCTGGACGATGTTTTGTATTCTCAGCAACATTCGAGGAACATCTCAGCCGTTTATTCACCGCCTTCCAAGCCATACATTCGGCCGGCCTTACTTTAAAACAGGAAAAATGCCATTTCGGTTTGAACGAACTCAGCTTCCTAGGCCACGTCGTCAGTCACGAGGGTGTTCGACCTGACCCGGTCAAAACAGACGCCGTAGCGCAATTTCCTGCACCACGCGACAAAAAGGCCGTGAGACGCTTCTTAGGGTTGTGCGCCTATTACCAGCGATTTATCGAGGACTTTTCGTCTATTGCGGCGCCATTGACACGACTCACACGTGAGGACGTCCCCTTCTTTTGGGATGAACAACAATTGGAATTCAATGAACTACGACAACGCCTGCAAACACCTCCAGTTCTCGCACACTTCGACCAGGAAGCCCCTACAGCACTTCACACTGACGCCAGCAATGTAGGTCTTGGTGCCTTTCTGGTTCAGTGGCAAGATGGCTGTGAAAGAGTAATAGCCTACGCCAGCAGAACTCTCTCTCGCACGGAGGAGAACTACTCGACCACCGAGAAGAAGTCTCTCGCCGTGTTGTGGGCAGTCATCAAATTTCGTTCATATTTGTACGGCTGCTCCTTCAAGGTTGTTAGCGACCATTACTCTTTGTGCTGGCTCACCAACCTTAAAGATCCATCTGGCCGTTTGGCGTGCTGGAGCCTAAGGCTTCAAGAGTTAGACATGACCATCGTCTATAAATCTGGGAAGCGGCACACCGACGCCGACTGTGTCTCACGGTAGCCAGTGGAGACTGTCGCTCGTGATGACGAAAACATCGACGCGGCATTCTTGGGAGTTGTCAACACGGCCACTGTTACACAGGAGCAGCGCAGTGATCCCGAGCTCTTACCACTCATTGAATATTTAGAAGGACAACGTAAGGATGTGCCGCGGTTATTTGCCAGAGGACTGCCATCTTTTTGCTTGCGAAACGATGTTCTCTATAAAAAAAACTTCTTACCAACCGGCAACCCGCACTTGCTCGTCGTGCCTGCCTCTCTTCGAAAACAAATTATGGAAGCGTGCCATGATGAAGCAACTTCTGGTCATCACCCGAACATTGGCCAGTAGTACTTGCATCGTAGTCGGCACAAAGTTACCCGCTGCTGTTAACAATCACGTGCGAACTTGCACCGACTGCCAAAGACGCAAAGCACCTCCCAGCAAGCCAGCTGGTCTTTTACATCCAGTCAAAGCACCAGCAAAGCCGTTCACCCAGATTGGAATGGATTTTCTGGGTCCCTTTCCAACTTCCACAACAGAGAACAGATGGATAATCGTGGCCACCGATTACCTCTCCCGTTATACGGAGACTAAAGCTATGCAGCGCGGCACCGCAGCAGAATCCGCTCAGTTCTTCATTGAAAACATCGTCCTTCGGCATGGCACTCCGACAGCAGTGATAACAGACAGAGGACCTACCTTCACCGCAGAGCTTTTGGAGTCAGTTCTCAGTGGTACAGCTCACCGGAGAACAACTGCATACCATCCGCAGACAAACGGACTGACGGAGCACCTTAATAGGACCCTCACAGACATGACCACCATGCACGGTGACACGGAACATAAAAACTGGGATAAGATATTGCCGTACGTGACCTTTGCCTATAATACCGCTCGACAAGAAACCACTGGTATGACGCCGTTCAGGCTGATCTATAGTCGCGAAGTCACGACAACGTTGGACGCCATGTTGCCGCATGAGTTTGACGACATCCATGTAGATGCCGAAGAGTTCACTCAGCGCACCGAGGAAGGCAGAGAGCTCGCGCATGTGTGCATCTGTCATCAACAGCATCAAGATGCACAACGGTACGACCCCCGACACAAGTTTATAAGCTACAGCCCAGGCGACAAGTTCTGGGTCTGGATTCCGATACTTCGACGTGGACTGTCGGAAAAACTGCTTAGACGGTACTTTGGTCTATACAGCGTCGCGCGACGCTTGAACGACGTGAACTATAAAGTTGTTCCCAACACTGACTGTAGTTCTAAGCGCTAAAAGCATTTACCCGAAGTCGTACACGTCATGCGTATGAAACCGTATTTATCCAGTTGACGCGACCACTTCATACGCCTGGTAAAGCGCCTGAGTTGCGCATCGGGACGATGCCTCTTTCGGAGGGGGGCAAATGTCACGTGCTTGTGAAAAAGAAAGACAATGGCAGTTGTGCATGTGCCATGAAGTACAAGGAAATGGATGAAAAAGAAGAACTCTCTTGCGCGTTCCATTAAAAGAACCGACCTGCTTCTGGTGTTTCAATCTCTGCGGCAAGACCTCTGTTTTGACGTCGTGACAATATATTGGCTCTACCCATAGTTTATGCAGCCAAAGTTTCGGTATGGGCGTCAGGTTGTCTTGGTCAGAGATCGTATTGAGGCGAAGTCTGTGTAGTAGACGTCGTCTTGCGGGCGTCTGCGACGGAGGATAATTTGGCTAACACAATGAGCTTACAGCAGCTCTGCAAAGGAGTTATGTACCCCCAGTGCCGTGAATTGGCTGTTCGAAGTGGCGATGGGAAGGTCGAGTGCACGTTTGTATACTGAACGAAGAAGGACGTCCAGCTGGTGCTCGTGGTAACAATGCAGGCGAAGGTAAGGTGAGGCGTACAACACTCGACTGGTCGCAAATGCATGGGCCAACTGAATGGACTGGGTCCCACGGAGGTTGCCGCGCTTGGTAGATACCCGCTGTATCATACGGCTCACATGTTCGCTGGTGCGTCGGAGGCTTCCTATTGTGTCCTTGGGATCCAAAGATGATGTGATGTAAAGCCGAAAACGTCGAATTTTCTCCACTGATGCAATGGGACCAGACGGAAGCAGAACCTGGGTTGGAGGTAAGTGGGATACCGGAAGAATAGCTGATTTAGATGGAGAGCACTCTAAGCCGCACGAAGCATCGTAGGCGTTCAACAAAAGGGCAGCCTTTTGTAGGTGCTCTTTGATTTGTGCTGGGGAGCAGGTGTTATTCCAAATTGAAATATCGTCGACATACAGTGCGTGGTGTATTCCCTCGGCCTCTGCTTAAAGGAACGTACCAATATGTTACTTAATGAGCAATAGTAATGCTGCCGTAAATTCTCGTTTACGATGGCTTCGAATAGGTGGTACCAATGAATTATAAAGCATTGTAGAAAATTACATAGAATTTATGGTTTAACTATTTGCCTGTGAGAGAGAGAGAAAATAAGGAGAAAAGCAGGGGGGCTAACCAGGGCTCCGCCCCGGTAGCCTGCTATATGACAAAGGCGGTGAGACATTTGCATTGGTTAATTTAGTAGAAACCATGACAAGCAATGATCTTTGAAAACCACAGAATCATCTTAAGTTTTTTATGTTGGTTTTAGCCAATGCTAACACTCTATATCCAAGCATATTTCGAAGACAGCAGCGTGAAATTTCTGAATGACGTCAGATTGACTTTTATTGTGGTAGCAATTAAATCGACAATCTCGGCTGGATTTCGCCCGAGGCATCGGCATCGGTATTTTCAGCATTCACCGTACATGTATACGTATCTATAAGTATAAGTAAATAATCCAGTACCTTCGGAGCGTGGAATCAAACGTTCGACTTCTTATTTGGGAGTGCAAGGCGTTAGCCACTAAACCACGAAGAAGCACCTGCTTTAGCGTTGCAACAGCTCAATGGATACCGGCTCGTTGCGGTATACTGGCCAATGAAAAAGCAGATGAAGTGGCCCGCAAAGGACTTCAAAAGCAAATTTACAGGCGATCCTATTTAACTAAATCAGATGCTTCCCAGCTGGCTAAAATGCTTACTTCCGAAGAAAAGAAGAGACTATGGAACCTCCCGACACATCATTATGCTTTCCTTCACTCTATTGACCCACATCTAAGGACCAGACTCCAATTCTGAATCCCTCGACACCTGGAAACTCTCTACCATCGTCTCCAGCTAAACAGTGCTTATGGAAACAATTTACGGTATCGCTTCGGTCAAGTAGACAGTCCATACTGCAATACTTGCGGCTCCATAGAGACTTTAAAACATATCTTGTTTGAGTGCCGAGCGTATGCCGATGAGCGTGCGCTCCATGAACACTGCATGCATCTGTTAACCCGAAGAACTTTATCAGTTGATTGTGTCCTGGGCCCTTTCCCTAGCTTCACGCAACAGAGGCAAGCGATAAAACTTTTATTCGCAAATTTAGACAATATCGCTCAGCAAGAGAAAATGTAGGGGCGCCTTGAAAACTGAAGCCATGCTGTCAGCACGTGTCCCCGCCCAAGTCACAGAAAAATGTCTGTATATTGGCTTTTTTTTTCTTTTTAATTCTTAATAATTTATCTCTCTCTCTTCTTGCCTTTCAGTCCCCAATCCCCTTCTCCACGCAGAGAAGCAAGTAAGCGACACACACACACCGGCTAAATTCTCTGCTTTTCAATAAAGAGCTCTCTCTCTCGCAACAGTAAGCATTTTATATCTCCCACTTACTGTTGGCAATGGGCATCTCGAGGGGAATCTATCGTGTTTTCAGCACTGTTATCGAGATGGCACAATGAGCGGGCGTCGCCAGATTGTCACGACGCGGTGGCGCGCGCGTTTATCTTCCACGCGTGCTTTGCCCCACAAAAACGAGCGGGGGGGGGGGGGAGGGGTGGACGCTCACGCGCGCACACGCGCTTATCTCGCGGTGGCGATAATCATACGCCTTGGGTTTTCACCAGGGCTATTCTGTTGTTAGTTACCGGGCGCACAATGGTCACTGCACTCGTTGCAAAGTCTACGTTTGACAAAAGGTCGCGCTTTTCAGACACAGCGAAGTAACAAACGAGACGCTTATTTGCGTTCTTTTGTACCTGTGCGTACTTTTTGGGCGTCATTTGTGCGTGAGAGACGCAGACACATTTTGCTCTGCTTGCCATTCTTCGCGTTACCTTTCAATTTGTTGCTATGGCGTTCATTTCTTGGCCTTTGCAGCAAATTTGTGACATTTTTTTTCTCTTAGTCCAAATATTCTACTTAATTAGCCCTTTGATTTGCCATATTCCTTCTGTTCATGGCTGAAATAGAGATGCATATACCTTAAAAATCAGTGGGAATATGAGTTAGAGGCCAATAGACATCTCGACTTGAATTCAAACTTCCTGCTTTCAAACTCTTTTGCAGAGACACATTGCTTCTGATGACAACCGACATATCTATAGGAGTATGTAACATTGGACGAGTTGATGCGTAGTTTAACAAAAAATTTGTGGCCCAAATTAAGAACGACAAAAGAACGAAAGACCCCTTCCCGATAAACCCCTTTTTGTTTTCTCTCGTTTTTTACTCGTTCTCAGTTTGCGTCGAAAAACTTTAGTTGGCTGATATTTCACACACGTTCCGTGTTTTGATTTCGTAAATACACAAGTATACTGTAAAATACTTGCATACGTGAAAAATACAAAAATGAAACCTTTTTGCGAAGCAACGCTGATGAGAGGCTCCGACGCATACACCGAGTTGCTTCCACTATGTCACTTGCTTCTACTTGCCCGAAACAACACGCCCAACTAAACCAACCGACATGGTTGGCCTGGACTTGACTTGTTTATGGCCCCATTCGCATACAGCAGACAAGAGTAGATGGGCGGAGATTTATTGATCCCCTCCGAAATATATATGAGTCTTACGGCTATAGAGCATCGATACAAACCATCCAGAATATTGAATTACTTCTTGTTCAATCACCGAAATTACAATGTAGTTACGCTAGTCCCTAATGAGTGGTAAAAGCGAATATTTCATTACACTCGACAGGGCCAGAGATGGTCATGATATATACCCAAGACATTAGCACGTGGCTAGTTCACGGTGCATACACTGAAGGACAAATTAGGTCAGTCGGCGAGGCCACTCAACTTTTCCTGCGCCACAATTCTTGCTCCCACAACGTAATGCATACCTACCTAATATCTTCATAAAACTCAAACTACCTTTTGTATAGTGTGTATTGGGTTACTTCGTGCAGAATTTCTTCATCGTTCCCCCATTGATATTTACGAAAGTCAAGCTACTGAACGCCTCATTGGCAGAGAGTTGTTTGAGGCGAACATTGTCAGAAATTTATTTAGTAAGACCTAACGCTGGACAAACATCATTACTGGCGCTGTGGACTAAATTTCAAAGAGAGCTTACTACCGAAAACGCTTCGTAAATTGGGGCCAGAAGCCTGCGCGTGAATAATCAGCTGAAATAACCATTGGTAAAAAACAGTGCCTTGATTCATGAGGTTTCAAAGTCTCTGAGTGAGTAACTTGTTAAGACAGGTGGCTTGAATTCTGATTTTTATGCATAAAGAAGGCTTAGAGATACCCAGGTCAACGTATCGCATTACACGCAAAACGTACGCTAACCTTTTACGGTAGTCAAGCACCGAAAGCTGCAGCTACATTATTCGATAATGCTCCTGTGAACCAGAATTATGGCTTTTAACGAGGGCACCGTACGTTACCCTAATGCTCCTCATGAGATCAAAGACCCTTTTTGAAAAGTATGCCCCTGTCCTGTTTCACTTGTGACAGGATGGTTTGAGGAAAACTATAGGTGGCCTTTAAGGTAGTGACCCGGGTTAGGCAAGGCCATTGATTGAATATGTTCAAGTCAAAGGGCTTGCTCACACTTTTTGACGAATACGAGGATTGTGGGAAGGGCCAAATTTAATTTGCAGCTAAATAATCATCGATGTCCGATTGAGCTTGTTGTCTAGCTATCTGCAGTGGATATATGGGTGAATAATATTGTGGCGCTTATTGGAAGCAGCGCATTTGTTTTAGCTTCTTTCACCAACCTATATTATCGCATCTTCGGTGCAATTTTTTGCCATATACGTAGAGACCACTATGGCCTAGCTGTAGCTCCTAATCTCGAAAAAGGTTAAGAGCTAAGATTGTTTTCCTTTCGAATAATGGGGCACTTGTAGGGAAACTTTTGAAAGCTTTGCAAAAACATCGAAAATATTCAGATTTGTTTTCAGTTACTGGAATGGGTAATGTTACCATTCAGGTGAAATAGAATTAGTTTTACCACTTACAATTTCGCAAGAAACATTCCTGCACTAAACGAGAGAAATAAAGAAAATCAAGTAAAGGCCAGGAGGTTAACCAGAAACACGTTTTCTATGACACCTTGTCATAAGGGAACAGATAAAGTGGCGAAGAGATGGATGGAAAGAGAGGGAAGGAGAATCATGTGCATCCTTGGGGAGGATATCAAGTCTACAGGTAGTCCTGAAAGAATGTATTAATCCGACAGGTTAGGGATGTAGTACTCAAATCAGCAGCAAATGATTCAATATTGATCAACAACGCAGCAGTTACTGTTCTTTAGTTGTGTGATTGTCATTAAGGCATCATGCTCAGATACCGTGTAGGTCTGCACTGTTTAATTGCAAACGGTGTTACCGTGAAGATAAGCACGACTTCTCACTGAAGAGAGAAAGAGAGAATAATACGTCATTTCCTTCACCAGACCAGTGATCGGCGGCCACTTTAGTAAAAGTAGACATGAGCTTGAGCAAAATGAAAATGCGAGAGACAGTACTCCAAATCATTGGAAGCCTAAATCACTCATTAATGAAGAATACAGCCTACAATATCAGATGGCTCGTCACCGCTAGCATGAACAGGGTAGTCAGTGTCAGATAGTTTACCCTACGTTAACCGAGCACCTGAGTATATAGTTAAGTTATTTTTTAAACTCGCCTTTTTCTTCATCTAACAGGCGGCAGGTTTTTTTTTTTTATAAATGCTGAAGTCCCTATGTGTCGCGTTCAACTAGAAATTCAGATATCTATTTTCTTCCTTTGAAAACGGTAAATAAATACTTACAGTTTTAGGACTTTCAGCCATAGATTAGGAACAAACTCGTATCGCATTGTCCGTATATAAGCATTATTTTACCGATAAAGACATCAACTGCCACAATTTTTGTTACCTAATAAATCTGCAATGACCCAGCCGCTTCGAGGAGGCTGTGGTTCAAAGTGAGACATTTTACACACTTCATTACGAAAAATAACGGCGTCATAATATTCTTTCTGATGTTGACAAAATGACAAAAATATGTAAAAACACGATATGAGCTTGCACGCTGTACGCCCATGACCCCGACTTAACTGAATAAAATTCTAGGAGCGTGGGTGAAGCACCAATGACACTGCTTTTGCCAAGTTATGTAGCTGTCAGACAAGCTCTTGGGAAGTACGCAAGCGCTGCATGTGGGGCTGGTGAGTGACCGTCAGCGGAAACGAAAACCTGAATAAAAGCGCAGTTGTCAGAAGCTTGAAAAACGAGCATTCGACAACAGGGAAACTATCGTGGACAATAGCAATGCTGAAGTGACAGGCCCGTGCATAATTTTAACGAGCATTTCACAAGTAGAAACTGAGAATTTGGTGAAATTGCCGCACCAATTCGCAAATCCAGAAAGCGCTCCGTGTCCTGGCAACAGTGGTCGAAAAACAAAGACAGCTTCGCCTAGTAGGGTCAACGCAGCAGTTTTGCGATGGTTTCACTTGACACTGAGCTGAATTTTCTTTATTGTGGCGCAACATCACGTTGTTTTGTCGAAGGTCAAAAAGTGCTGGCCGGGTACCACGTAAATCACATCAGCATAAAGGATTGAGCATCAGTATAGTTGCACTGTGCGCTCAGACATCGCGCCTTTTCGGCGAACGGTATCATATTTACTTCAAGTTGAAGATCCTGTCTAGTGATTTAGAGGTTGGAGACGGACACTTCTCATGTGTACGGGTCTCACCGAAAGGTGTTAGCACTTCTCTGCAGAGTTGCTACACTGCTACAGGCGAGGTCTTATCAGCATTCAATGTAACGACTCGGGCTGCCGATTTCTTGTATCCCAATGAGTACAATTGTGCCGTCAAAAGCTTAATACGCAAGCCGTTCATTTGACTCTATAACGGCGCTGTGCCTGGGCTAGTGTATCATGATATAAGGCAAATCGTATTTTCAATTGTAAGAGGAGGGCTCCTTTCTTTACTTTCGGTGATCCGTGCTATTAAGTTTGTAATAAATAATGTCATATGCTTCCGAACACTCACTTGCTCGTGGTGGCAGTAGATGATATTCCAAGAAGATATATGCACGCACACTACGCACGCTACGAATGCACAGACATGCTGCATATACGCATGAACATATATACACGCACGCTATGCACGCACGACCTTGGCGCGCGCGTTTATGTGCCTGTGTATACACATATGAAATCACAATGTTCGCGGAAAAGGATTAGAGCCGCCTAAATCGAGAATGGGTAGCGCTAGGACTTCCACAGAAAACAAGCATATGCGAAAAATACAGTCACATGCGTAACGCACCAATTTTCGTAAATCGGTTGCTTATACAAATGAACCTATACTCCGTGCTTACAGAAGGCTGAATACTGATAAGAATGCACAGACACTACATAAATGTGTACTCACCGAGGAGAATTAGGTCTTAGCGAATTCATTAAAAAAAACTACCGTATTGTTCGTCACCTTTTTTCTAATGCGTAAGTTTCTGATTTGCGCCATTCTCTGTTGAGTGTTGTTTGCATCCGTCAGGAAGTGAGTGAACGATACGGTGCCATCTTTCCAGGCCGATTCCAGAGACACATTTCAATGGGGCCTGGACATCACTTTCTTCTTTTTCGGGCTCGCGCATGTGGCATGGCGAAAAAAAGTGAATATGCGGCCGCGTCTCAACGCGTGCAACGTGATCACATGTCTTCTTTCAAGGTTGACCCTTTTAGTGCCGTTTCAAGACGCAGCCGCTAGGTGGCGAGCGCTTAATTATTATTGCACATAAGTATATTTTACAAGTAATGTCACTCTACCTTCATGTTGATACTTACGGTGAACATAAATTTTATTGTAGCCTAGTGTAGCCGGAACACATCATCGTCATATATGGGCACCATTTCACGAGAAGCACTATAACACCAATGTCTAAGGCAAGAGTGAGTGAGTAACAGCATAAGCACACACCCACAGAAGAGAAGACACGGAAACACAGCTGCTCACTTACAACGAATCTTTAATTGCAGAGTGAAACGCACCTTATATGCCAGAGTGAAGAATGAAGAATGGGAGGGATCGGCTACAATGATTTCATGCGCACAGCGCCAACCACGCGAAAAGCCAGCCAGTGAATATTCCCTACCCCTACGTAACTTTTTTACTTTTTTAAGGGGACAGGGTATGCAAAAATATTATTAAAAATCATTGTTTGCGTCATTTGAAATCTGCACTCTTGGTTGAACCAGAATTTGTCGTTTGATTGTCTTAGTACAATTTCCTTCTCTAAAAATGGCATATTTCAAAACTTGTGCGACGGCTTGCCATGCCCCCATTCTTTACATTGCAAGGTACTCCTTGAATTTGAATCACAGCCATATGTAGAAGTCGCAGTTTGCACGCTGGAGTTCATTTGGCAAATTCAGGAAAGAATGAACCCAGAACTGTGAAAACAAAAGAAAGCAGAGGCATCAGGCTTCCTTTGAAGAAATCTATATCTGGTCGGGGACGTCTTAGTGGTGTCATCATTGGCAATGGCCAAAACTATTATTCTTGGGTCATTGGAAAAAAGAATAAGGGCCAGCTTGAAGGATATGCGAGAAGGTGAGCGGTCCACTTATTTTCACGCGCCATCAAAGGATACCAATCAATCGCACGACCTTTGCTCAAATGACGCCTAATTTTCGTGTAAATTGAACAAAGCCAGGTTCAATGGTGAACCATTGGTTCACATAGAACAGCTTATGGCATCTGGTAATAAAGCTGTTAAGCCAAACTATTTGGACATAAAGCTTATCCAGAATTACTTGCTAAATGCCTCCATTAAAAGTTTCAAAAGCAACACATGTCTTTGGATTGTCATGTGAGAACGTGCTAGAAAAAACACTCTATCGTCAGGCGCCAGACACTGTGAATATACACTCTTGATCCCGTGCCGACTTCTAATGATTGCAATATAGCCCGTGTGAGTGTGCTGAATTATCTTGCAATTTCACCAGGGCACTGCACAGTGCAGGGCCAACGCATCCTTGAACTGCGTCAACACTACTGTGCTGACAGGGCTGCATAGCAGGCGACAGATGAGGCTCGCCAGGCAAGGCTTTTCAACACAAAAAAATTATATTGGTGATGAATATATGACTGGTGCCTATTTAACAAGTGCGTAAATTCGCTGTTATTTTGTTGTAATTTTGAACTAATGCTGATTTTCAGTTTCAAATATGATTATCTCAAATAATGTTTTTCGTGTACTTATGTCCCTTTTTATATGCAACTACAGTATTCAGAATAATAAATTTCAGCCAGTATTTAGGTAACGTAACAGGGAATATGCTGAAGCAATATATTGTTGTGTAAGGAAGCGCTTTTCTGCAACACGAAATCTAGTAGCTACTATCGAATGATAATCAGGTATCTGAAGTAGAAAAGTACAAAAATTAGCATTACAATTTTCAGAGCTAAATCTTCTTTAGTGGGAATAGCAATGACTCTTGATAACGATGATAGTAAAATAATTACTGTAGCTCTTATGGCTGTGAAGAAAAAGGTACATAAACTTTGCCTAAAATACATGGTGGGCATGAGGCTTACCCTGTTCTTTTAAGATATAAGACGCGACAGCCACACCCAGCAGATGAAAGTCGCATCAAATAGAGCAAGAGATCAGGCACTAACACGCATGTTATCAAGTTTTGTAATGATACTTTTGGGAATTGATAACACTTTTTTTCACGCTTCACCAGGCATATCAAATGTGTTTCATTTCGCCATTAAATATATGTTTTTTAATGTATATAAGGAGACATTGGTGCCAATGCGTGGCGCCCGCTACTCCTCTCCTCTTGCTCATTGTAGTTTGCAGGTTTTGTAGCAAACATTGCAGATTTTGTATCAAACACAAGGCTATACACATGTAGATAGCACAACTCTGAAAGATATATTGTAAGTCAGGCATGTGTGTCTAAGCCTCCTGTCTTCTTGTTGTATTTTACGCAATAAATAATGTGGAAAATGACAATTTTATATGGCTAAGGCTGAGGCTTCAGATATTGCGACGTGTGAAAGCCTAGCAGAAAACATATCTTCGAGCTGGCTTTCTGCCGCTAACTTATGTTCAGCTTCCTTCTGATGCGTTAGCGTTAAGCAGAAAATAATTAACAACAAATATCTGGCGTGCATTTGCAGCTACTATTTCTCGCTGGCAGAATATTTAAAACTGCTGTGTGTTGATTTCCGTGGAAAAAGCATTACAACTACAATGTTGTCGCATAATAATTGGGGTTAATAATGAAAAACCACTGCAGCATGAAAAAATGCTAGGCACATTTGAAATTATTATATTTCGATCAGCTGGGGATAACTTCTGTGAGAAATACACCTCTACGTTTATTTTTATCCTTTTAAAATAATTCCTTCAAAATTAATGAGCGGTGAGTTTTCAAGCTATATCAAGACATTACAGATTAATCTATTGCAGTTTTACTCATGTTAAAGAAAGTTGGATTAATAAACATGGGTTCAAGGTCCGCACTGATTTGTTTTCTCGGCCTGCTTGGGCTTTGGTTTCTTTGTGCACTGCACATAATCTTTTCAATGAAGCATAGTTTGCGAGTTTTCATCGTAAACGATCAGTTCACTTAGTATCCACCTAAAGCAAAGAATAGCGCTGCACGAAGCCTTTTCCCCACTGTGCGCATCTTTCAGGGCGAAACGACAGACAGACAAGGATCTTTGTTAAGGTGCTGAGGAAGCAGCCAGTGGAGCCCTAGAGAGGGCGCCTAGTCAGCTCATCTAATGGTGTAGCCGAGAGGCCATGCCCCTCCGCTCTCTCGCGGGACCTCCGGAGAGCTTTGGACTGGTGTCCGTGTTTAGAGCTCGTGATAGCCTTCTCCCAGTCCTCGCAGTTGTATAAGTCTTGCACTACAGGACACTCACAAAGCATGGGAGATAAAGAACCGGATCCTTCCCCGCAATGCGCACACTGAGAATCTACCTCTCTGCAGAGCCTGCTCAGGAATCCTCTCGGTGTGCACAAACCCGTCTGAAACTTCGTAAGCGTGCAAAACTGCTCTACTCAATTTGGGATGAGGAGGCGGAAAACTCAGCTCTGTGGTGCTCACCTCTGTAATATCCTGTAATTTCCTCAAAGAGCCTGAAATCCTCAGAGCCTGTGCTGACGTATACGCTTCCATCAGCTCGAGAGTATAGCAATATAGTATTCTGTAATCCTAGCTGCCTGTGTTTCGGCGTGCATTCTGTTACCGGGATGCCCAACACTTTCTTGATGTTTGTTTCCTTCCAGGTGTCGAGTTGGTCCCCTGTATTTTTTTCCAATGCAAGACCGAAGCAACATAACTGACCTGGCTCACGAGTAATGCGTGATGTGCCCTGAGCAAGTTGGAACATTTTGCTAACATAGTGTCTGTTTATATCCTTATTCCAAACGCTTCCCAAGTTTAGAGTATGGGATAGAATAAATCGTTTCTGGTCAGCAAATAGTTATTCTGCAACCCTTGGATAAACAGTGCTTAATAATCGATTCCAGTGATGTCGGACCAAATGATGCAAAGTACTCCGTTACTGGTATAATAGAGAGCAGGCACTGCAAAGTTTACAGAGGCCGATCGTCCATAATCTGTTCTGTCTTCACTGGCTTGCTGTAGAGAAGTTGATGTTTATAATTACCTCGGCTAATCAATTTACATTAGTTCTGCACTGAAAAATAATTAAAGAAGCTAATTCAATATAAAAACCACAATTAGGAAAAAACATATACCATAGTGAAACAAGGCAATATTTACTTTATTTTATTTATTTATTTGATGCTGTCACCCCGTGCTTGTGGTTATACATGGAGGGTGTCACATAATACATAGTATTCACACAATAAAGCAGTATTATATATCACATATGAAAACCAGATGAATAGTCATCATCATGAAAAGAAGAAACAAACAGCAGTGACTATGCCGATTAAAAATTGAGGAACAAATACTGACAACAGAAGTTAGCAATTATCACTGCAGAGAAAGCTGTCTAATGCATCTTTGAAGTTGACTGACGTCGTATGTTGCACAACCAAATCAGGTAAGCTATTCCACATTTCTATTGCGTCTGTAAAAAAGTTGTGGCGGAAAGCATTCGTGCGTGTGAAATAAGGATGAATAGCTCTGCTAATGTTAAGACGATCACATCGCTTTCTAGGTAGCTGAAGATATAAATCCTTCTTTATTTTTGTTTGCCCGCTTATAATCTTAAAGAGAATTTGGAGGCGTTGTTTGCGTCTACGATATTCTAAAGACTAAAGCTCACAGGACGCTAAGAAGGCCGTGACGGAGTGTGTGCGTCGGTATTTACCTCATACGAAACGAAATGCAGATTCTTGTATTCTCTCTATTTTAACCCGCAAAACCTTCTAGTGAGGTGACAAGACAATACTAGCGTACTATAAGGCTGGTCTTATGGATGTTTTCTAGGCAGTTTGTTTGACGTCTGGTGAGTCATGTCCAGGTTTTTCTTGAGGAAATAAAGTTTTCATTCGCCTTAGAACAGATGTTATTTATATGAGAGCGCCACTGTATTGTGTGCATAATACTAACTCCTAGTTATTTGAAACAATCGTCATTACTTAAACGTTGATTTCCGATGTGGTACATGAAATACAGTTCCCGCCCACATGAGCAAATATGCGTGAATGTTGTCTTGCCGCAGTTTATTTTCATGTCCCATTTTTTGCACCACTCATCTAATGCCTGCAAGTGCCTGCTCAGACTAATTTACTCGCTTTCACAAGTCACTAAAGAATAAATCAAGCAGTCATCATTAAACAGTTTTATTTTAATAGGTGCCTTAACTATTGAACATATAAGCCATTAACAAATGTCACAAAAAGAATTGATCCTAAAACAGACCTTCGGAGTCGCTTTTAGGACCAACTCTTTTAGGACCCATTTTTCAACAGGTACCATTTCCTCGCAGGCGTTCCATTGCGATAAAGCGTCAATAAGCACGTAGGGTGCATATACTAACACATCGTATAATATAGCAACACTTACCTGTTCATCACTAGCGCTCACCAAGCCTTGTATAGAGGACAAGATTGGGCACACCTTATGGCTGTGAGGAGTATTCAAATGCAAGAAACTACCGACTGTTCTATGAAGAAGTGGTTTCATAGCAGTAAATTAAAGCAATCCTTACTTAATGAGGTCAATCCACAAAGAAAACGTTTTGTACTGCCCGGAATCATTGAAAAACAACGCATTGTATCGCCTGTTAATATGGCGATTGAGTTAAGTCCACTGAATAACACTGCTACACAAGTGAGTAGCAACTACTCTAGGAGGTAGAGAATAGAATCAGGTCAGCTCATTTTAGTTGTAGCGTGTACGAAACGAAATATATCACACACGTGTCGACGAGACGGATCAAATTGACGTCTTACCCGTTTTTTATGTATATCTTTACTGGGTCCGACATAAGAACCACCGTGTCCTGTTTTTAAAGTGAAAGTGCTTTAAGCCGGGGTTCACTAAGACTTTACTGACGTATTTTCATTATCCTGAGGTATGACGTTTGTAAAAAGCACTTAAATGAATGACAAATGAAAACATGAAGAAGAACAAATGCCGCGAGTTATCTGGAAATCAGGCCCATGACTTCCAAGTCGGCGACTATAGGTGCCGAGTGCTCTCCTACCAGCCCTACCAACCCACGTGTACGAGGCTGCGCAGACGCGCCTTGTATCTCACACATTGTCTCGCACGGCGCTTCTTCGTTGCGGAGTGGTGTTGCCTTCAATGCTGCGTCATGACACTAGCGCGCACCGATGGGGAGCGATTTGGTTACAATAATGGGCCGCCTCGACGTCAACTAAGTAACGCTGGCCTCGCCGGCATCCAGGAGGTGCCTTAAGCGCAGTTGCGTGCTTTAGCTTTCACATCGTGTTACCTATAATGTGTGACGGAATCTTGTCAGAGTAGGTCATCTTTCACATGCACTAACAGTAGTTCTCCTTCACCTACTGTTTCGAGTGTCATTAAACCTTCTATTAAAAGTGCTGAAATAAGTGCCGCTGAACGGCAACGACCTCTATACGAGCGAACATCGCTGTGCCTTAGTGGAGCAAGACACACGCCAGCAGGAAGTGAGGCCTAACAACCTCCCGCGTTCTCGAAGCGCAGTGTGGTAGTGTGTGCATGAGCACTGTCGTAGGTTACTTTTACAAGGGGGTGGACAGCTTGGTGTTTTTCTCGTCAAATGACAACGCTTTCAATGAGTAGGCATCGAGTAACAGTATTTATGAAGAAGTGCCACTAGGCGTCAACGTGGGTTCATCCACGTCAAACGTTGATGTAGCTGCCAATCACTAACTGACATATAAACTTTCCTATGGTCATCATCAGCCTGACTACGCTCGCTGCAGGGCAAAGGCCTCTCCCAATATCTGACTATCAACCCAGCCCTATATCATATCATATCACATATATTATTAACTAATAAACAATCAATTATTTATGTTAAAAGACACGTTTCTATTTGGTGCTGTAGCAATTCCAGTGATGCAGGGATAAACAATATTTTTGTTATCTGCTACCTTTCTCACACTTTTATACATATAACCGTATAAGACGGAACGTGCGTTCAAGGGTAGATCTCCCAGCTTTGCAACAAGACCCACTTGTCTCGATCCCTCTGAAATCACTGTATAACGGCTCAATAAAGCATTTAGCTTCATCGCGAATTCTCTAAATCATCATTTCATGGTGAATATGCATTCCTGTGCTCTTGCCATTACGCAGTCATTCTCAGATCTAATGTAGTCACCGGCTTTGTCCAGTGTAATGCACCGATCGTTTTTATTTTAACTTACTTGTATTGATTGGCCCTCAGGTACCTAAATCAGCAGCGATTCAATCACTAAGATTAAGCCATGTCTTTTCATTAGATCTTAAGCAATGACATTCGCACAAAAACGTTTTCACAGTGTTCGCAATGTTTTACAATGAACGCCATCAATCCTGTGTATAAAATTATTCAGAAGAAGAAATGGTTTTGAAAACTTGTCACCCTGGCAAATACTAAAAAATTGCGATAACATTGATAGTACTCTTTCATAGTTTCTCTTGTTCCCAGTTACCACACCAAACCTATTTGACATTTCGACTCATTCCGTTGGAACTTGACTTGTTAATGCGATAGCGCTTCTTTCGCTGAAATTCTGGCGTAGGCACTGGTATTGGCGTCGCTTGTTTTGAGCAAAAAATCATGTTGTCTGTAAACGAATAATCTAGAAAATTACAATACACAATAAACATTTTTTGTTGAAAGCAAGGGGGTGATTTTGGGGCATTCAACCCCAAATATCCATCAAATTATGCTTCTGAAATCGCACTAGGCGTCAAAAAAAGCGCATTGCACAACTAGTGAATGTTCTTAAGCCGCCTGCCCATTACAAAATGTGAAGCTGCGCAAGGGCACGTCGCACCTCACGGACGAGTGGTGGGTACTTCGTCAATTAGCAAAAGTAAGAACAAGTGGTCATTTAGCAACTGTACAAGCAATAGGCATTCTATATGATAGTTCGAAACGGCCAACGTTATGCGTACAAGCGTTCCTTTCCTTGTGGCAAGGTTGGAGGCAATCAGCATGAGGCCCAATTGCACAGCTGCATTCCACTCTTGAAGACGAAGCTCAAGCCTGCACCAATTTCTTTTTCTTTTTTTACGTGACGCAACTTTCATATTTTAATACTGATACCTATACCACAACGACACGTGCGTGTTTCTTGACCAGTCGCTGTGCGCCAGCGGTAAGTTTCAGTAACAAGGTTAGACACCAAACATAGTACTATTTAACTACAATAATTAGGAAGAAGATGCTCATATTTTATACCTTTACCTGCTCACTGTGTCAAACAATGCACAGATAAGTTAAAATATGTCCGAGATAGGCGATCGCAACCGGGAGGTGGGAGGGCAGACGTCACTGCTCATGAACGGTCTATGACCACGCACGCACGTGCATATGCGCATGCGCTTGAGAAGAAATCATTATGGCAGCGTCGGCAGCAGTAGGCAATCTTAGTGCTATCTTATGACCTTATCAACTTTATTAGCATATTTTGTATCACACCACATTCATTAAGGCTACGTCACGCTTCTTAAGAAAGCCAAGAAAATCACTACAATAACACGATGCTTCATGCTCTCATTCAAGAAACTTGAGCTCTACTAACACGTTCTCTTGCCAATAATAGTTACACTTCTCGAAACGATCCGGCACTTGTTACCACGAGCAGAGTGTTTGCTCGATATAGAATTGCAGCTGGGCTACTGAATCAAATCAAATCAATGAAACTTTTATTTCTAAATATTTATTATTAAAACTTATTTGGGGGTCCTTCTGGTGAAACGACGTGGCAAACGGCTTTTCGAGAATGCGTTTTTTTTGCAAGGAAAACTACAGACGTGTCTTACTCTCACATCCTGCATCTCTGTGTGAAGTGATTCCTCACTATCATATGTGCCAAGTTGCATGAATCCTTTCAATCAGGAATAATTTATATAGCTCCCCGGTCCCAGAATCGAGAAATCAATCGTTCGACACATGCCACCCGACATGTTCTGCGGTTTTTTGCGCTAAATTTACGGTAGTTTAAGGGCCTCGAGAACCAGTAGTACATCAAGAGTGGTAAAGATCAAGCCGGACTTGAAGCTACCTACATGCCTTCATTTGTTCACGCCATGATTACCGTCGTGCCGTTCATCGAATGGCTTCCCCTGTTCACGTAGTGCATGAATGGGGAAAATGTTGCTGAATTCTCTCGCACAGCCAAGCAGAACCTGCTCAGAAAACTGATGACTATATCCAGCGTGTAGGAGGAGGCTAGTTACAAAATTATAGCCCAAAATTTGTTATGGTGAAAGCCGTGAATGCCTCATAAGAGTCACGCAAAAAAATCCGGGCACGTAGTAAAAAAAAAATGAAGAACCACTCGTGCACTCGAGGTGCCAGACGCTGAAACTTGCGCGCTCATTGCTTCTTTGCGCCGTTCGCTTGATTTTAAACTGAAAGGGCAATGCGTGACTTTTACTTTCTCTTTTAGAAAGCTTTGGATTGAGGTGACAACAAACAACAATTCGAGGTGACAAATCGAGGTGACAACAAACAAAATACAAGTAATGTGATCCCCCTTGCGCAGCAGACATCGTGTAAAACATCCGCTAAGCAGCGCTGACCACCTGGAGACTGTATAAAAAAAAGCAGTTCATGTGACGACTTTCCCGTCTCTACGGAAGCAAAATCCATACATAATGGCGTAAAAGTATGACTTCGCATACACATGATGGTGGTCAGAGTGAATGGAGTGAACAGGGGTAAATTTCTGATTGATTGATATGCGGAGTTTAACGTCCCAAAACCACCATACGATTATGAGAGACGCCGTAGTGGAGGGCTCCGGAAATTTCGACCTTTTGGGGGTTTTAACGCGGGAATAAATTTCTAATTTTA
Organism: Rhipicephalus microplus; assembly: GCF_043290135.1. Classification (NCBI taxonomy): domain Eukaryota; kingdom Metazoa; phylum Arthropoda; class Arachnida; order Ixodida; family Ixodidae; genus Rhipicephalus; species Rhipicephalus microplus. Next base: position 290,240,225 of record NC_134710.1, on the reverse strand, counting down.
AGCACTGCTTACCAGAAAGTCACGGGTGTGATGCCGGTTTAGGCAGCCGCAATATGATGTAGGTAAAACGCTAAAGTAACGTGTACTACGCAATGTCAGTGCACATAAAGAACTCCGGGAGGTCAAAATTTCCGGATCTGTCCACTAAGGCGTCTAGCATAACCATATTGTGGTTTTATGACGCAAAGCTTAACTAATATATCATTGTTAAGCAGTGAATTTAACTTAGTGATGGCGTTTTAGTCAATGTTGGAAATCGCTGTAAAGTGTACGCTAAAATAGCGGCCTTTGGCACCTTTTCATTGCAAGCCGTCTTGGCGAAAGCAAGAAGAGCATGTGAGTTTTCTGAAGAGTTACGCTGTAAAGAATAAGCCTCGATCAAGCAAGACGTTTGTAAATTCTATATTCATGCATGTCACTGCATCAAGTTGTAATGTGGTTTATGAGCCGACGTACAGAAGACATGTAAAGGCAGAGTGGTCCTGCAAATATAATATGTAAGCAACGGACAGGCGTTTCGTTCGTATTGCGGTTATATATATATATATATATATATATATATATATATATATATAAGTTAATTTAGCTGTACGCGATTACGCCTTGTCATTGACGGGTCGCCTTCATAAAATAATGTGTCAAAAATTAGGATTTAGTCAAAAATACTTTACGAACAATTCTAGCGTGAAAGGAGCTACCTTTAAAAAGTAAAGGTGGAGTGAATTTGTCTGCACGTTGCCACGCAGATCAGTGTGAGCCATGGCTGGACAAGATTAGCATTCTCGGCAGCACCAAATACATAGCATCCTGACAAATTTTGCACACTTTTCACATAAGAAAATGAGGGGAATCGATTATTGGCGACATGTCTATTTACCTCTTCCTCGCGGAGATTCGCAGATGTGATGCGTGATTGTATGTTTGTAATTTTGCACAGGAAAAAAGTTCTTATATATTGCTTGTGTGCCATGTAGCAATGAGTCAGGCGAAAATAGCACTGACATTCTTTTTTTCGTGTTTTTATTTGTGTTCTTTGTTTTGCACAATCATCATAGTTTTGTGGTCAATACAAAGTATGAACGACCAACCCAACGGAGAGTATTTCATTTGAATGCAGGCACGGTCCCCGCATTCGCAAAAAAAAAAAAAATTACGTAGCCTTCGGAAGTCAATGAAAATAAAAAAAACATTCATGCACTGAACAATGGCAAGTGCTTACCGACAAAGTGCGTTGCGAATTTCACCTTAGACCTATAATAACAAAGGATATAAAGTTTACGGTGGCTTTGTTCGTCAGAGTGAATTCCAGCCGATCCCGCCCCGATGTTGGTACATAATATTCACAAAATCATTCAGCCGTGAGTAAAGGGCATTTATGAACGAAAAGGCCAGAATTTAGTGCCCTGAACAGTATCATTTTCGCTTTCACGTTCACACGCCACCAGTTGGTGTTTTTTTTTTAATTTCATCTACTGAAAAGGATGCCCGGCGGAATTTCTCTTGATGAGTGTGCGTCTTGTTGTATGTCTAGTTGTACGAGTTGTGTGTGCAAGCCTTATAGTACCTCACGAGAACGACCTCGCGCTTTGTCATTGTGCTTTCGGCACAGTCTTGACAACGTGGGGCCTGCCTCCCCCTAGCCAAAAGAACCATGCCCACTAGTTTGTCTCCAATTTTTTTGTGGACCTGTTAACAGGAAGTGCCCGAGGGTTCCGAATGACGCCCACTTAAAGGTTCTTTGTGCGGCAAAATAATTTCGGTGGTATTCACATAGAAGTAGTGTCCTATTTGCGAACAATTTTTAATAACTCCGCAGAAAACATCATTGGGCTGCATACGTAAGCGCTTAATCTGGCACGCGGCTGCCAGTTTGTCATGGTCTATTTGAAAGCCAGTGCCTGAGAGCAAGTTCTCACACTTGAGTTATGAAATTTCACCTATTAAAGGGATAAGGGTGAGGAAATCTATTACTGGTTGGGACAGTACGTGGCCGTGAAAAAATGTCGGCTCATGCTGACGAAAAAAAGTGGTTCGACAGTAACGAAAAACTTTCCTTCCTGCGTAGCTTGAGCTCGAACAACTTTTATCCCGTACAACTGCTTTAGTATGGCTTACTCCTACAGGGTCCCCCACATCTACTAGTATTTCAGAGAGTGATTGAACTGAAAACAAGATTCACGCAAATTAGTTTTCTGGAGGGTTAAGGCGAAACATACACAATGAGATACGAAGTTTTTTGAACCGCCGCCAACAATGATTGCGCTGAATTTCGTCATGATGAGCCTGTGGTGCGACTTATAGTGATGCACGGTATTCAAGCGTTAGAATGTGAGAAGTTACATTGTAGGCGTTGATTTCGATGTGTTTAGTTGTGGCAGAAATGTTGCCAGTATGTGTGAACATAATTTGCGCTCACAGCATCTTTTTGACGCATGTGAACGCATGTACCAGCATACAGCACCCGTATACAGTTGGTAGCATTTTTATCCACAATACGTCTGTCCATCACTTCTCACAAATGTTTGGCTGTTGCCGTAAAGTGACGTAAATTCATTGGTGATACGCCACTAAAAAATAAGACAAAAATGCCATGTTTAATACTTTGCACGCCCTTTTCAAAACATTTTACTTAATAATTACGTCCGAAATCTGGCTGGACTTGTGTCTCGAGATTTGAAAGAAAAAGATATCCTTGCTTCCGCTCAGGCAAGCAAAGCCCCAATCAATCCCATTGACGACATTTAAGAGAGCTTCGGATCTTTTTCACCATCTGCGGTTTCCTAAGGCGTACGCAATGTTCACAAAATACTGGTTTATGCGTATCACCCCATTCTGCCCCCAGCAAAATTCCTAAGTGGAAGCGGAGAGTCAAATCTGTGCTTTCAGGCTAAGCATCGAAACGGAACATGGCTCACGTGTTAGCGAATGCAGATGGTACATATGTCCCCGAATAGATAGTATAATTTCTTTAACAGGCATTAGGTCAAAAGAATATTTTTGTACTAACGTACGTAATAAGCAGTTCAGAGAACTCAATAATATAGAGCAGCGATCTCAAGCTCACCTCAGCTAGCCGACTCGCAATCTAGTGATTGACGCGCAATCTAGTGAGCATTGTTTCAATCACACAATAGGCGACCTTGAGTGCGACCGAAGAAGTGCACAGGCAAGACAGGTGTACACGCCGCCGACAAAGGACAAGCTGCGAGCAGAAGGAGCAAGCTCTAAAAAAACAGCAGACATACTTGGTGGTGGTAGAGACAAAAAGCATTAAAAAAGTCAAATGAACCAATGCAATTCTTGAAGAAGCTACGAAATGCGAATTCTGAAGCCGATTCCAAACCGCATTGCACGAGTATTGAAAACTGCATTGCAGGAGACACAGTATCATTACCTCTCATATTTCCGATGGAGGCGGAAATGTTGTAGGCCCGTGTACTCAGATTTGGGTGCACGTTAAAGAACCCCAGGTGGTCAAAATTTCCGGAGCCCTCCACTACGGCGTCTCTCATAATCAAATGGTGGTTTTGGGACGTTAAATTCCACAAATCAATCAATCCTTACCTCTCATAAGTCAACACTCGTTCACTAATAAGTAGTATCTTACGTTCACCGTATCTTAGAGTGTTCTTTAGTGAATGGCTTCATTAAACGAGTTTATTGTCCCACAAATTCATTGCCGCAAAAACTTTGGAATCCGTCAAGTACAAGAGGAGTTACAGAGAGTTGTAGTGCGCTTTAAGCCATTTGTTTCGCTTTCGGACAAGCAAAAACTCTGAAACCAACAGGGGGGAGGGGAGGGGGAGGATGACAAGAAGCCAAGAATGTGCGTCCGTTCCTCAGCACGCTTCATCATGAAGACTTATTTTCTTCGAATGCATGACTTGCCAACAGTGCGATCGCGAGTGCGCACGTGGGCACGTTTCGGCCTCCCATGCATGTTGGCTGAGCTACCTACACAGCGCACGAGCAAATTGTCGTGGACTTGGGGTTATTGCGTGGTCATTTGGGTTTATGGTGTCACTTGTCGAGAGAAGAGTGATTTAGGTCGACTGAAGTAGAATTAATAGTAAATGCCATGCCACATGCTGCCCTATCTTATTTGTCTCACGTCCTGTAGGAATTTAGACAATCGATCTACAGTATTTTATAACGATGCTGAATAAATATTGCAAGCCACCTTGAAAGAAAGTTTGCCATGATGAATTTTTTTTTATTTGTTAAAGACACAGTTCCCTTCCAATGCCAGAGGACATGTCGCAGCGACATTGGATAAGCTTTTCATATGCGAATAATTTTTCAATGTCCGACGTTACCAAATTCAACCCTACTGTTTACTCTTAGAATGCTCTACATATGGAGGTCAGTTCTCTGTGAAAAATAGCGTTCCTGAAGCTTAGTGACGGGGGCACAAGAAGGACGCCACAGTTCTCGAAGAGAAGAATAGCTCAATGAACAACGCACATTAGCCGGCATTAATAACAACTCTGTAGTCTACAGTTAAAATAAGACAGGGAAGAAAATTCAGTGGCCCACACGAAAACATAACTCATAACAAAACCATTCCGACACGAAGAATGAGTAGGCAGCGGCGTTTTTTTTTCTTTTTTTTGCCAGAAGATGCGTCACTGCACATATCTCTGCAGTAAGAATGCGTCCACTATTGCAACGATGTTACACCAGTTCCCGCACTAACGCGTATGAACTACTTTGCGAAGACGATTCAAGATGAATTTTTTTCTATATCATTTGTCCCAATCAACAGAAGCTACAAGCGCTAGACTAGAAAGAGTAGTATTCATTTTTGGTCTTGTTATTTATGTTTTTTTTTTGAAATTACTGAATATTAGGCCCGCGGCACTACAGAATGCGTAGAGCACAGCGAAATAACTCCATAGTGAAGATAATATTCCATCTTTCAGAAGCCTTCGCGAAGCTTAATAGCATAACTTAAAGTGGCGGAAATCACTCTGCCGCCCCTTAAGTTCTGCAGTGCCCAAAACATCACTGAATGTATACTCTGTCTTATAATCATAGTTTTCTGGCTTACATATTTATATATACCACGGAATTCGGCGGTTAGGTTCACAATGCGATTCCCATGTAGAAAAGCCATGTGATTGTGAATTCCTATGTCACCCTTCTCTGGCAAATTGATAGCACTCGATCATAGACTATTCCTCAGTGGACCTAAACCTAAACTGGGAAGCGTCAATACTGCTCCCCGGCACCCCTATTCTATTTCAGCAGTTTATCCTACCTATCGAGAGACAGAAACCAGTGGCTCGCTCGATTCCATAACTTGCAAATCGTTATCACTTCAAGGGGGCTCGAATACGAATTGAAAAACGTCTTTGTTTTCATCAGATAGTCACACGCTCTTTCATTAACCAATCTCTGACACCCTTTCCTTCGTTCCATTTACTCTAGCTCACAATCATTAACGTCTCTGTCAGGCGTGCTTGGATGCTCAATGAATAATTTTCTATGGGGTAGGTTTGGTGGCCCATACAGATACGAAGGCTTCGCTTTCACCCTAATGCTTACATTTAAGCGAGCTGACAAAAGCTATCAACCGAGTATTTTCATTTCGATGCTGCAAATGTGAATAAGAAGGAACACATCGTCTCCAACGTCTCTGCTTGGTACCCTGCATTGTTCACACTGAACTATGCGAATAAGAATGGTGATTAGCGTAAGCGTGAGCGCCAACTCTTGGGTTTCTGACTGGGATGATTTAGAGTGTGTAAAAGTTAGTTTCAGCCGGTATATCGAAAGTCAGAAGCTTAGTAATGTAACATTTTGGGCACGTTCGTTCGTAATCCTGTAGTATTGTAGCGCACGAAACAACGCGGACAAAGGACGACTAGACAGGTGCTAACTTGAAACAATGCTTATTCCAAAAAAAAGGTAACAATATGTAGCAACAATGCTTTCCAGTTACCATGATTGCATGAACTTCGCAAATGCATGCATCTTACGTTCCTTTTGAAAAACAACAACCTCTGGCTCTCACCCGCTGACAAGGAGAGTGATATTGGAGATTTGAGTCACGGTGCCTTTGACGGAAAAGCCCTTGACACTGTCATGAAACATTTATACCATGTAAAAACTTGTCAATTTCCAAAGGAAGGCAAAAGCAAATAGGCTCTGTAACGGCTTCGTTTAGACAGTATTATTTAAGATATAGGTGCTAGTAATTTCGGTTACCTTGACGTGTTGTTTTTCATGAAAACACACAAGGTAGGCGCACCTGTCGGGGTCATTGTGCCGGAAAACGACACCTGGCAAAAGTGTATCGCCTTGTTTCTCATAATAACGTGAAACGAATTACAAGTCAAAGATTCATTCCTTGAAAAACACTCTGACCGTGTTTTTGATTACCTCATATCGTCAACCCACGGATACATCAATGATTTTTCTGTTGACGTTGCGGATCTATTCTATTCCTGTCGCACTCTAGTATGCTTCCTTCGGTTCAGCCGTGTATTGACCGCTTTGGAATTGTTGCCTTTAAATGAGAACGTTAGCGAGACAAAGTAACGGTGAATTTTTAGAGCCTGTTTCTTTTTATCTATGGTTAAGATTTATTCTATGAGAAGGGCAGCCTTTCATACAGGAGCAGAAAATTGGCATTGGCTCCTATACTGCACCTATTCTATATGATTTATTGTTACTGGAACCTGACAAAAACATGTGTGATCGGCTTCCAGATTTTAAGAATAAATAAAAACATGTTTGGATATGTAGATTATTGTTTTTCTTGGCTGCAGTGCGAACTCTTGATTGTTTAGCCACTAACGCTTTTTCCTTCATACGCGAGGGCTTATCCCCTCTAGTTGTAACGCATGAGTTGCCGGTTGGCGGTAATATTCGCTTTCTGGACGTCAAGCTTTTACTCTATGACGAAGGCATCTACTAGAAGTACGATGCTCGCGTGAACACACCACTGCTTCCATATCAGTCAGCACATACTAAGGTGGCGAAAAGTGGAATAGGGAATACTTGCTTGCTCAGTGCCCTATGAAAGTCACGTCCTGAGCGTATAAGCAAAAGTTTCAGATATCAAGTTGCCCGTCTTCGGTCCATGGGTAACTCTGGTAACCCTACGCATGTGTTTGTCAATGTATCAGAGGGCTTTTTTCACGTTTAACTCGTCAAAGCGGACTCCCGGCAGCTACCCCCCATATGATACCAGAAAAGTCGCAGTCATACCGTATATTCACGGGTTATCAAAACAACTAAAAACGATAGGATAGCGTGAGATTGTGGAAGTATATTTTCAACCGAAATTGCTGTCTGTGCAGACTAATCAGACCTGCCTCATTGGACAAGGAATAATGCAGAACAAAGCACAAAAGTACACTCTTAACCACGTAACCTTTTGTAGAGGCATACGTTTTTAAGAGTCGTATCTGTCTAGTTTAAAGGTTATGCATTACCTTTTAATGTGGTAGCTTTTACTATATAGGTCGACGTGGTAGTTTTCTAAGTCGCACAATAACCTCTAAAGAAAACGGTAGATATCAAGCTTTAAAGGTATCACTTTTATTATAGGTAGAGCATGTTGATGTCAATATAGGTATTTGAAAAGGTTCTAAACTGAACAATTATACGGTGAACCTTCAAAGCAACTTTTATGAGAAATACAGCAGGCCACTGCATGCAATTATTCTTATACAATTTCATGCCTCGTGCAGAATTCCCCCATTACAGAAAGAACAACACACGTTACATGCAGAAGTTCTGGGTTCATATCCCTTCTAGTTGAAAAACTACGTTTTCCTTCTATTCACTTAGAAAATAAACGGGCCCTGAAGGAAAGACAGGTGTATCGGCTTACCGTGAATTTAGCCTAGTAGTAGGCAGACTTTCTAATCAATAAATGCTTATAAAGCCTGTGCGTAATTTACACAGTAATTCCTGTGAGAACGTATGTGAAATTCTTCAGCATACACAAATCCAAACAGCTCATGAAGAGGCATAGGCTCTAGACATTTGTCCGGATGCAAAGGAAATTAAACACATTAGACATGGAAAGAAACACATCAAGCACTTTAGTAAAAATGCGTTGCCCTAAACCTGCACAATGGGCAGAAGTACTTGCTGACCTTGCTATTTCTCGGTAGATCAGTGCATGCGTGTGCTACTACATGTGTGGGAGTTACTCGTGTACACCCTGAACTGGCGCTATAATAAAAGCATAAAATTTCTCTTTCCTAAACTCTGTGTGTGTACCGTTACCAAAACATCACTACCACTACGTGAAATGTTGAACATGTCCGAATATTTAGTTAAAACGCCTAGTTTTCGCTGCCTTAAGAGAGCAATTAAAGTTACACGCGCACATAGAAGATCAGTTAGTTGTTAGGTTAAACACAGAATTGTCTACGTGGCAATAGTGAGCGCTGCTCTCAAAGTTTCACAGAGAACCTACATCTCGTTTATAAATTTTCACCATGATGAGAAGAACTATATGCCTCCGTTCTATTTTCAGTACTATTTTTCTGTTGAACTTGGCTTCGTTAAAACAGGGGCATGGATCTGCATGAAACACATATATTATGCCTTCAAAGTTTGCAGATACAACAGTAATAATAGGGTGCTCACTAAATAGAACACCAACGTTCAACCATTAATTACAGTAGGTATTAGAGTCATACTCGGCATCGTGCTACGACTACACAAAATGTAGCACAAGAGCCCTCGCAATCTCGCAGATGGGACACCAACATGTTAAAGGAGAACACACTTTTAAGACTGAACTGCTATACAATGGCTGGCTGAAAGGAGTGCACTTCCATTCAAATACAGCGTTAATAGTACTACAATATGGGTACGAATTTCCTTTTGCCAACTCTTGCTCCGGTTTCAATATTTGCCATGCATGTGACGCATGGTAAAAGAAAAGACCTTGTTCTTTGTCAAAAGAAACGACCAACTAAAACATGGTCCCTTTAACCACCACTGAGTTCTCTTATAACACGGGCAGCAGACAAATGAAAAGTCCAACATAACCCACATATTTGCATTTTTAACTATCTAAATATTAACTATTCGTCGTGCTGCACGAGCGTACAAACATGTCAATTAATAAAGTGTTCTTATGCTGAACGTTTGAACAAACGAGTAATCAATAGGTGCCACAGCTATTGAAAGCATGATAAGTTGTTATACGGGTTCTCCTCTTTTTAAGTAAAATATTTATTTTTTTGTGAAAATAAAGGCTCCTGTCATTCTGGCGCACGATTTCCGTGTTATTTCAAATGCTACACAGTCTTCTGCCTCTACGTAAAGTTTTCGTGTGAAAACTACAAGACCTTTTTTATTACAGAACTCTTACGTAAAATCTCCTTGTCTAAAGAAACTCCGAGCCTTAATCCCCGATGAAAAATCTGAAAAGTATATCAGACAGAAAGACGGGAAACTCACCCTTAGAACATTCAGGTTTACAGATCGACTGCGCACATGAAATTGGTTCCATAAATTCTTGTACAGTAGTGTCCGCCGAAAAACGAAGAAAACGCTACTCTTTCACACCTGTTCACTAGAATAGCGCCTACCATTTTCCTCGGAGATTGATTGCCTTGTGAAAATATGTCCTGTCCACATCGAACTTTCAGGTCACCGGGTAAACATACTGCACAAGACGATAGTTCTTGTCATGCGTGAGGGAGTGAGTGAAATAACTTTATTGGGTCCACAACAGACGCGAGTTAACTCAGCGTCACCTGGCTAGGTCTACTCGTGGCCGGTCAGGTTATACCTGACCACCCTCACACAGGCCCTCTGGACGGCCAGGATTTTGTAAAGTTCTTTAGTTATGTATCTAAATAAAAGGAAAACCTGCATCCTATATAACATACTGTTACTAAGTTTTTTTTCCATTTTTTGCGTAAGAATGAACTACTTGATCATCTAGAGAATATTTAGAAAGTTATATCATTTCACAGAGTCCTGACACATAACTTTGAAGGCTGGATGACTACTGGGATAAATATTTACGGGCACATGCCTAATCTACAAAATATCAACGGTGAATATAGACTAGAACACGCATATACTGAATTGCGATGTGCATGTCGCGCAACTGCCCGAGAAACGCCCGACTTCACAACAGCAATGCCATCTCGGTCTAATGGTAAACAATCAACGGCCACCTCATTCACGAGTATGAGTTAGCTGTCATCATCCTAGCAAGCGCTCTTTTGCAGCACACCTCTAGAACAGAAAGAGGGGGTGCCTCCCTAATGGACTTGCACAGGTGTGCAAATACTGACGTCCTTGCCCCCGCAACGCAAATGTAAGAGAGGGAGGTGCCAACGTACCAGAGGGGATTATAGCAGCATCCTGAGAGACTTGGTTGAAAAGAGTTTTTATTGTGGTGCTCATGTGAACACGTTTTTGAGAGCTGACGTAACCAGGTATGTTTAGACTAAAAGCCCTCTGTATCCCAACAAACTCAATGCTTTTTTAAACAGAAGCTTCACTGGGCCCTAGAACAGTCTTCCAATCATTAACCATCACACGCTCAAGTGAAAGAGCTTTTCGGCCATGATAAATGCGCCGTAAGCAACAAAAACACTCAGTGCAAAATTGTTTTTTTTTTCGCGGTGCCTTTGAGTAATAACTGCGAAGTGATGCACCACTCACGCCAACCAGTATAGGATCCTGGAGGACGATACAAAGGAAGCACGCGGTCAATCAAATCACATCGAGGTTGAACACAACTCTGCAAGCGCGAACGAGCTCATTTTAATTCTTGGAAAGAACCATCACTATCCCTCTTTTCGCACCAATCAGCTTTGATTCATGAGTAGATTAGATGCAATGACACTTCGCAGGAGCGTAGCACCACGGAGCTGTGTTCCCCAGGCGAGGCATACGCACAAAAACCACAGCTCAGATTAAGAACCCAAGGCTGGCCTCATGCACATATGCCGCCTGGCATGCATGTGTCATAACACCGGCCACAAGCAGCTCACACATGCACGCAGATTATCCTACCACTATGTGCTTCGGTGGACCACATGGAAGCAATTATTACGCTTAGCAGCCATATACACAGCGGTAGATGAAGGAACACACTAGTAAATGCATTGATTTGAGGGGTTTGACGTCCCAAAACCACCATATGATTATGAGACGCCGTACTGGAGCGCTTCGGAAATTTCGACCACCTGGGGTTCTTTAACGTGCACCCAAACTAGTAAATGCTTATCCACTCATATCAGCATCGTTATCCGACTGCACTCACGGTAACACAAAAGGAACAAGGTGGTCATGGAGAGCCCGAGCGGCCTACCACACGAGTGTGCTACCGAGCATATGTCGGCAAAACTTGTGGAGCTCACTCAGGCTTACTCATGAAATACATATTGAGCTTTCGACTCACTCGTACTTGGATTCACGAAAATTTTCCTGAGCTGGAATAGACTAACGCTCAAGAAAATTTCATTCAGCCGGACTCACTCAGACTCAAACTCACCAAAACATTATTCACCCGGGCTCACTCAGACTCAGAGTCACGGCTCCACTTGAGTCTCAATTGGTGCATGTGAGACAACTCATGAGTTGGTCAGCCTAGAATTAGCTTCTCCGATCGTGGTGTCAATGCTCTCTAACACCAATATTTGATGAAATAGGTGCTTTTCTTGGTGCCGTTTGACATAGCATCTTCAAAAACGAGTAATGCAGAGTGTTTCCAAACCAGTAGGGTCAATCTCTTGGAAGAGATGACACCATAAAGTATAATAACCAAGAAATTTTCTGGAACACATGGTGAGGAGAAGTTAAGGCACCCCCCCCCTACCTAATTCACGCCCCTAATAAATAAATATTCAAACGTTGTATGAACGACCTTGCTTTGGAATACGTGTGTGTAGACGTGAGTAAATATGTGAATCCAGGTAAGGCTCAAGATGACTAGATAGAACCTTTAGTCGGCAAGAAAACGTGGAACTCATCAAGACTCACTTAAGAAAGAGATTAAAGGCAAAGCTCCTAAAGCCGTGGGTCTGTCCATGCCTTGTGTCTCGTTTTGGTACGTGACAGCCTAGTTCTATGACTCACACAAAAGGTGCGGGCCATAGAATTTCTCATAATCATACCTGGAGGTAAATCTGGCGCTAGTGAGCTGCTGGATGCAAGGTAATGACCGGATACGTGAGCTTCGAACTTGACTCAGATTTGTATACCTCGAAGACGCGTCTGGTTTCAGGTTAAAATGATTGATTTTTTACCGAAAAAGCACGTAATAAGCTGTTTATTTTTGTCTTTGCACAAAAACGTGTTTCTATAACACTAGAACCTTCTAAGTCGATGTCAAATTTTACAAAGCGTAAGAAGCAACCAATGGCCACTGAACTTGGCAGGCAGACGACAAAGTGAGCGTTCTTCCCGCGACGTTTATGTCGTCTGTTTATTTCCTTCGTCGTTTGGTTGTGCCGTCAAGGTGAGTGGACTTTTATCTTAGAATATATTACGCGTGAATGAGATCCGCTTATAAACGTTTTGTTGCAGAGAAGCTTTATTGGCGCAGTTGTATTCGCTTTTGAGCCGAAGCCTCGTTCAACACCAGCCAACACAAGTCTCGCCGACACATATACCACCATTCCCAGCGCTCCAACATCACCCCTTAAAAAATTCGCATAGACGGTGGCACCACACTTCCCTCTAGGTATTTGTTAGAAACTCTATGGTGTGGATGGACAGACAGACAGACAGACAGACAGACAGACAGACAGACAGACAGACAGACAGACAGACAGACAGACAGACAGACAGACACACGGACGAACGGACGGACGGACGGACGGACTGACGGATGCACACACAGACGGACGCACGAACGGGCGCACGACGGCTGAACTGACGCACGGAAGCACGGACGGACGGATGGATGCACCGACGGACGGATGGATGCGCGGACGGAAGCGCGGACAGATTTAGAGACGCTTCATCCCACTCATCATCATTCATTCCGTGGATATGCTGTGATTTTTTTGCGCTTTGGACTCACTCGGACTCAGATTCACCAAAGTTTTTCCTGAGCTGTACGGACTCTGACTCACACTCACCAAATTTTTTTCAACTGGACTCAGTCGGACACGAAAATATCACTCACCTTCGCTCACTCGTACTCAGAATCCCTGCTTCACTTGAGTCTGTGTGAGTCGACTCATGACTGAGTTCACCGACCTATGCCACCGACAGAAAACACAAGTGCCTCTTCATTCGCGTGCGCCTGTGTGAGGTTTGAATAAGCTCTGGGGCGAACAACGTTTTTATCACAAACATTATTCGCAAAATGCCACATTAGCCAGAACAAGCTACATAACACTCCTTATTTATCAAACGTTGAAATAAGATACTAAGCTCACACGTGCAGGCAAAGCAAGTATCACGTGCTCGCGCGATAAGTCCGGCAATTGCAAGTCAGCACTAGTTTTAGCACAATAATGCGACAAAGTTTATATCCCAATGCTAGATTACTTGATTCCTTTATGCAAGACGCAACATTTGCCTGGGCACACAAAAGGGAGAACGCACAACGGCTGTAAAACAAAGCTTTGCTTACCGAGATCAGCAATTTCGTTGTGGGGGCTGAGACTGTGGTCACAATAGTCGCATTGAATGCGATCGTCGGCACAGCGTCGATGGCACACACCACCATATATTGATTGCAATCGCATTGGAGCACTGTGCACCACACACGTTACATGCCACAAATGTCTGAGCTTGACGAGCATTTTGAAATAATATTGAGTACTCGATAATAATATTGAAATAATATTGAGTAAATAGTATTGAGTAAACAACGAGCACGTCACGCTCAGGTATTGGGATGAGACTTTGGTGTAACATAGTTGCTTTATATGTGCTTCCTGAGGGTCTCATGGCACCATGAAAGTGGGGCAAAGCGCAAGAGGAGTGTTAAGAAAAATGCTGCAATCGCGGAGCAAACAGTTTCGGGAAAAGCCTCTGTAGCAGTTATTTCTGTGAGACTTCATATTGTGGAAGTTTGTTATGATAATAGAAGGCAAAGTTAGGTTAATTTCATCTGGTTTCAGCCCCCATAAGCTTTATCTAGAGCACAAGAATGTAGTTGTTAGCGCTTTGTGGGCCTAGTTATCGCTAACATGTGCTTCTGTTCAGCATGTATATATATATATATATATATATATATATATATATATATATATATATGTATCAGATCTCTCTTTCCCACATATATGTGTTTATAGAGAGAGAGAGAGAGAGAGGGTCTGTTGATGGTCTGCCACCGAATTTGTCAACCAGGATACAGCGATCCGCACGAGGGACCATCGTTATTTAAGTGCGTTATAAATAAAGGCTTGTCTCCCTGGACACGTCGTGTTTTTGCAGTTCTTTTCGGCAAACATTGCTCCAAATAATTACCACCGAGTAATAGGATTAGGCAGAAAATGACTTACAAGACGAGGTACAGAATCAGGTGCCACACCTTTGTTCTTTTTACCGCGAACATTGCGGTAGAACACTTCAGAATGCCATGACCCTCTTAGTATTTCATCGCTCTAACAACCACCTCGCCCACATTGCCGCGCGCCGTGGAGGGCGCACTTGCCAGTATTCTAGCACACGCAAGTACCAAACCATATCAGGGCTGCTTGCGCACGTCTGGAGCAATAGAATTTCTTTCCCCTATCGCCCTCGCTGACTATTACCCTTGTCCTTTGAATGTAAACGCCTAAACCCATACGGAGAAGACTCTGTCAACTCTTAAGGCCACCGTATACACGGGCCATATACCTTTAAATTTGGATTGTAACCTCTGTGAACTCACATGTAAACCTTTAAAACTTAGCAAGACAAAAAACACAAAAACGTCAAACCATATAACTTAAAACATAACGGAAAACTTTTATTTATTTATTTTTACACATACCTACAGCGCCCTCTGGGGGCATTGTTGTAGGGGGGTTTACAAATTCAAAGTACATTTAAATCAGTGGGGACAAGTTGAATTGCACGGCACTCAAAAAAAAAAAACAAATCAAAAACACCTAAATAACAGCATACAATATCGTTATGTGACCACATACTCCTTTAAAAGGGAAGGAAACGCTGTGGAAGGGGCGGTCACAATGTTTTTTGGAAGACCGTTCCATTCGTGAATAGTTTTAGGAAAAAAAGTATTTGCATACGTTGATGTTCGGCACATATATTCACACACTTTCAAAGGATGGTCCTGTCGTGATGAGATGTATGTTGGTGGTCTGATGTATTTGCCTTTTTCGATCCCAGTTTTGTCGTTTATTAGGTTGTAGAAAATAAAAGTGTAGAAATAAAGGTGTACATAGAGGATAGGCGGTTAAGAGTGCAAGTTTATGGGGTGTAATGACGCTGTTGTGTACGAGCTTCCCTTCACATGGTGGCTAGAATAATGTGGGGGATTGAGGACGTCAGTACGTGGTGCATACATGGAAAGTGATCTACTAAGAAGCAATGAAGTAGCCAACTGGTTTTGGCTTTAGCTCTTCAACGACAGTCGTTATAAACCCAAGAAAGCTTATTTGTAACGGAAACTTTTCCACTGCGAAGGAAAATTTAAAGAAGGACGAAAGAAAACAAAATATAGAACAAAGCTTGCACTAGCAAGAGTTCAAAACTGAAATCGGATGAAGCAGGCAAGGAAAGTGAGAAAGAAAGAGAATGAAAGGATGAACAGAATTTCTTACAGACGTGCCGATGATTTGATAGACAGCGCAATCATGCGTTGTTTTTCTGCATAGCGTATTGAAAAGCCACGAAAAAGTATTTCACGTGCCTGTGTTTTTTTGTTGTTGTTGTACATGTTTTTTATCTATCTGCTTTTTCACTGTTTCTTGCCTTTACTTGGCAGTAATCAACGATATGGGTGCATTTTTAATTTGAACAGTGATTTATTGAGCGGCTACCCAAAGACCCGCGAATCAGATGAGCGTGGTTTTTGAAGTGGTCGCTTAGACGACTTCAAAACTGTGGCTGGCGTAGCAGCAAGCGCATTATGAATGGTTCCGTGTGTTTCTCTTTAACACGAACGTGTTTAAAGTTGGGGACCACCACAGCTACACTGACGTATTTCTGTCATGGATATGACGTTCAAAAATACAAGGTAACAGATTTGAAAGACAAAAATACAAGGAAAAGTTCTGTCGGGGGGCCTCGAACCAGTAACCTCTAAATCCGCAGCGCGCAGCACTGACCGCTAGACCATGGAGCGTAAGTCGCTTTGCCTTCTTCAATTCCCCTTCTCCCATTTGCCCTTCCCCAGAACAAGGTAGCAGACCAGACGCTTTCTGGTTAACCTCCTTGCGTTTTTTCATACCATATATATATATATATATATATGGTATGAACCATACCAATATATATATGGTATGGTATATATATGGTATATATATATATATATATATATGGTATATATATATGGTATGGTATATATAATATATATATATATATATATATATATATATATATATATATATATATATATATATATATATATATATATATATATACACCATATATCATTTGGTGGTCCTCAAAGCTCTGCAACTTCAGTACGCTTTTGTCATAAGTAGCCACATGGCGCGATGGTCTCGCTTTGGGCGTGTTCCAAGGTCTCTGGTGTTTACAAGAGCACCGCCTCCACGCACCTGCACGCTCACTTATCAGACTTGTGATTCGGAAGAGCACGAAGGTCATTTCGCTTGCTGTCGTGGCCAAATTTGCAAAACGAGCACGCTCATCACACACAAAAAATAAATAGGAATGGTGACAGTGAATCACGCTTATCCTGTGTTTTGTTACCATTTCTTTTTGTTTTCACAGCCCGCTTTAAGTATCCAGCTGTGAGAGTTAGTCTGCGCACGTCCTGTGTATGCTCACTTTGTGCGTGTTTTGTGCTTGATGTGGGCATTGTAAATTTCGAGCTGGTGGTCGTTGATGATTGATTGATATGTGGGGTTTAACGTCCCAAAACCACCATATGATTATGAGAGACGCCATAGTGGAGGGCTCCGGAAATTTCGACCCCCTCGGGTTATTTAACGTGCACCCCAATTTGAGCACACGGGCCCACAACATTTCCGCCTCCATCGGAAATGTAGCCACCACAGCAGGGATTCGATTCCGCGACCGGCGGGTCAGCAGCCGAGTACCTTAGCCACTAGACCAACACGGTGGGGCGGCTGCTAGTCGTTCCTCGCACGACTGCAATTTGATGCTGTAGCATTCATTCCTTTGCCTTTGTGGCGAAACAAAACACAGTAAACGCTTAAGTACCTATTTGACGACAAGTTTCACTTTCGTGTTAAAGTGATTCCCAGAAAGTGCGATTAACCAACTTTTTTTCTTTTTAACGCAACTGCACTGTATTGAAACCTGAATGAAAAATTTTACGCAAATTTCATGCAGGCTTGAGTTCATTTCTTGTACCCGTCAATAAGGTATCATTTTCTATTTTACTTTGAAATGAACATTCAAAATGTTGGTGTTTGAAGAGAGCAACTGTACTTTGCGTCAATTTCGTGGAAGTGGAGGCTGTTGTCAGTTGAGTAATTGAATGGGGAACACAAATCTTCAAATCCCAGTTGTTTGGTTTTACCAGCTTGAGACGCATATGCAAGGTTAAACACCAGTTTGTCAGCGAATGAATAAAGACCTCCATGAAAAGTGTGATCTGCAGCTGAGTCCAGAGTGAGCTGATTGGGTCTTAGATTACACAACCAGTATCTGTCAAGTGTTTCAGACAATTTTGATGGAAGGTGATTAGTAAAAATAGAAGACGTACGTCTTCTGCCTACGGTACACCAGTGTTATTCTGGTGTTACTGCACTCGAAGTGACTAAGAATTTGAGTGAATAATACCTTAGGTAAATTAGGAATGATGAACGGCGAGAGTTAGCAAGGAGACAAAATGTCTTCATGAACTGATGAACATGATACCAGCATGTTGATTCACACACGTTCTCATAAAACATGCACATAGTAAATTAATTTATATGCGTCTTTATGAGAGTTCTTTCCTTGATAGGCCAAAATGGGATTCGTTAGAACTGCTACACTCTTGTTAAAGAGACGGTAGTTTAGCTGAAGATTTTCGCACTTCCCCTACTTTTCTTCTAAATTGTGAAGAAGTGTTCACATCTATTTCTACCAAGGACTCTTCCAGAATACACCGCTGTTAAAATGTAGACGAAATTCTTCGTTTTGTGGTGGTCACGACGTCAACTCGGGTACGGCGAACGCGGATGGTGTCAACCTGTATAAGCCACTTCACTTCTTCGAGTAATGTCGGGCACTAAAAGCGTAATGCTGTCAACGTTCCATCTCCTGTTGCGGTGACGCCAATCAAACGAAATACGGCTCGTCCAGTTCTACGGCTTAGTTAGTGCTCTACATTTCCGTTAAAACGGGGCCTACACGCTTCACGCATACATCCATCTGCGCACTCACTGGTTTACTTGCTCGCCAAACCGAAAATAACTGTATAAAAACTCTAGAACCTACCGCAATGAGGAGATCGTGGTTCATAGGATAGCGTTAAATTGCATTCATACTGAATGCTAAATAAGACCTGGCTTAGCATAGTATAAGCAAGCATATACCGTTAGCCCTCTTTTTTTACGCGTTTTTTCGCGTCCTAACGCACGTGAGTTAGATAATAGCAGATGTGCATGATCATCTTCTAAGGTTTCTTGATAAAGGATTCCTATCTTTTTTATGTATAATATTTTTCCTTCGGATCGAGCCACTTTTGGCTCTTCTTTGAATAGAGGCACTTGAGATACACTCAAGTGCCCCATATCCTCAACTACAAATACTACGCCACAAACCAAAACAATATGAAATCTCAGCTACACGGTATACGCGATGTTATATAAAGAAAGGGCATGCCTCGCTGCAGTTGGTTGCGGTCATGCTGGTCGGTTTTCCATTCCAACCTCAAAAGCCAGAAAAGAATCAACTGCTCTTTGATGGAGAATTGAGACGCACAGTAACGCGTTTCATACAAAGTGTGCAGTGCGTAAAACTCCATGCGAATGTTTGATTGCATCATTCACAAAAGCTGTTGAAACCAGTGCGTACATAATTTCTCATCTTGAAGAAAACAGAATGTAGTCGATACTCTTTTGCATTGACACAGGAGCGTACCAAAGACTCGAAGTATCCTCGTTTTGTGATATGTCTTCTATCCTCAAAGACTCTTTGAGGCCTTTCAATTAAGTTCCTCTTGGTTGACAAATGTCTCCGGCAAAAAGACGACCAATCCCAGAAGCATCTCCGCCATATTTAACTAATATTTTGTGCGTAAGACTTGACGGATCACAACCCTTTCGACGAATAATGCGCATACCGAGCCAGAAAACGTGCCCGCTTGTACTACTCGTGGCAACGACCATCCCGGTAAGTGCTTCTAATGAACGCTGCTATCAAAAGAAGTCGGTTCGTTGTTCCCGAGTTCCATTGAATCCACCTTTGAAGAGAAGACCACACATACTACCTGAAGTTTATTTTGTGTTTGCTCTTCAAATCCCGCCGGTAATGGATTTACAAGTTATTTCTTGGATTTCTGTCTTGTTTCTGCGACTTTCAGGCTTCAATGCTCCCTTGTAAACAAAGTTTTTTTTAAGAAACATGCAATATGAACATTGTTTCCAACAGAGCTTTCCAAAGGGCACAGGTGAAATGATCTATAGGCGTTTGCTTTTTTTTCGTCTTCCGAGCGAAAATCCGCTACTGAACAGGTCAGGACGTAATTCTTCCAACGTAATAATAACCTTCAAGTAGAGTTCTTGAATCTTGGTGAATTCAAAGTTGCCAACCACATTGCCATTTCTATGTAGAACTAGGTGTTCATTATTAAACAATAATATTTGTAACGTTACAAGTACAGTTTGTAGCGGTCCTATTTGACGTGCGAGTTTCAACGTCGGTGAATGTTGTGAAAGCGTTGGCTCAGTGTTCACATAAACGACACAAAACAGAATCAAAGAAAGAAAGAAAGATAGAAAGGAAGGAAGGAAAAAATGAAAGAAAGAAGGAAGGAAAGAAATACCGAAAGAAAGAAAGGTTTTTCAGTGTCACCGAGGCCAACACGGCAAAAACATTTGCAGCATTTAGAAAAGAACTCATGCTGTTTTCTGACACCGTGATGTTATTCAAGATTTATCGTCGCCATATTTACTTCCATTTTTCTTTCCATTGTTTCTCTCACCCTCCTTTCCCTAGTGTAGGGTAGCAAACCAAATGTTTTCATTCCGCTTAACGTTCATGCCTCGCCATTCTGTATTTATATATGTTGTCGCCATAAAAATTGGCGCTTTTGTAGCTCTTGCACTGCGACATCGCTGTCTGTAGCGACGATGTCAATATTTGTTTTCTGCGTTACTTTTTACAAGTGAGAAAATTTTGGTGCCTTCCCCATTCTGTGAGTGAGCATTGGTATAAAGTGACGCTATGAAGCTAGGCCACGTATCAGCGTTATGAAGCAGGCCTACTCCACCAAAATCGGTGGAGTGGACCGGATCTCTGCGTGCCGTACACCCATGACGGTGACGGGACGGGGTGTTTGAGCGTTCTGTAAATGACCCCTAATACGTTTGCCCGCTTGGGGGGCTAGGGTGGGGGGCCACCGCTGTCGCGTGTTTTGGCAGTAATGGTGGACGACAAGGTTTACTGGGCCGATTACTTCGTCACAGGGTGACAGCGAAACACAACGTATGAAGAATTCGACAGTAAAATTAGCGGAATGGAATACTACACGCAAGGTATTCTGGGTGACTCAAGTACTTCCGCTTCTACCTTGCTCCCCATACAAGCTCTAGAAGCGCGGATTGTGCTCCAACTACGGATTTGGAGGCGTTGCTCTAAGCCAGGGTCAAGTACTTGCTCGCTGAGTCCACCGGCTGCTCCGACTCCACCATCGGAATTCAACGTTACAGAAAACATTACTCGTACACATATAGAGTTTTCGCGCAGCGCCGTATACTGCGCTTATTGCCAAGTGCTGTAGTCGCACAATACGGCATTGATTTCCACGCTGCAAGGAAAGCACATAGCTGCGAGGCTAACACCTCCTTCAACGTGTATCGATACTTATTGCGAGCCTTTTGCCTATTCCTATACCTAAAGACCACGGAAAACGTTTTTGTTCATTTACTTCGTAATGACAACAGAAATCACATAAAAATGCATGCATACCTTGATATTCAGGCCGAGGAATGTCGATATTGTTTGCTCACGACGTTCGTTATCGATAAGTGCCATTGCGCAAGAAGTACATTGATAGTCATTATAGGCTTGCCGCCACTCTGGCGACATGGACACAAAGCCTACATATTGTAACAGATTCAAGAGGAGAAACACCAAAAACCAGTTTATTATGGGCGAACTTGTGCCCTAAAAACTAGGTGCAAAAATGAAGGAATCCATGAGAGCGTTTCAAAAACCCAACTGCTCATTAGCGAGCACGTCTTTTTCTTTTTCGCAGGTCAAACCTACACTGACACGTGCCCGTGCACGAGAGGCATGAGTTGCGCTGCCAGAAGCTCTAGCGCGCACGGGACCGTGGACGCTGATCTTTAATTCATAATGCCGGTTGATGTAGTTAGTCTCTGTAGCATTTGCCCCCTTCGAAGTACGCATCGTCTCGATGCCCGATGGAGGGAGGAAAACAAGGGAGCTTTTTCATTGCCTCTCAAAATAGAGTTTCATACGGACTACGTGTACGGCTTCCACATTGTTTTGCCGTTTTGAACGGATGTGTCAATTGGCGATGACTTCGTAGTTTAGGTCACTAATTTGTCGAAGAACCTTATACGGACCAAGGTATCGAAAAAAGAGCTTTTCTGGTAGACCTCGGCGTAGTATTGTTGTCCATATCCACACTCGCTCGCCTGGGTGGTATTCGACTTTTCTGCGGCGTAGGTTGTAGTAACTTGCGTCCTTGTGTTGCTGTTCATGTATTCGGTGTCATGCCAACTGGTGTGCTTTTTCAGACCTTTGCAGAAAGTCGTCAACTTCAGATGATTCGTAATTGCCGTTGTCTACTGGCAGCATGGCGTCGAGTGTCGTAGTGAAAGTGTGACCGTAGGCCACCTGAAATGGTGTGACGCGAATGGTCTCCTGAATGGCCGTATTGTAGGCGAAGGTTGCGTATGGCGAGAATTCGTCCCATAATTTAGGCTCAGTGTTAACGTACATCCACAGCATGTCAGCGATGATGTGGTTCAGTCATTCTGTCAACCCGTTCGTTTGGGGATGGTACGCAGTGGTCTTCCTATGACTGGTGTTAGTCATTGTCATTAGGGACTGCATCAAATCGGGCGTAAACGCTGTTCCTCGATCGATAATCATGACGATTGGGGCTCCAAGGCGAAGAACAATGTTCAAAATGAAAAACTTTGTGACTTCCGTTGCCGTTCCTCGCTCAAGGCAGCGGTTTCCACATATCGTGTCCAATAGTCAGTGGAAAGTATGATCCACCTTTTTTTTGATGCTGACATAGGAAACAGTCCGAGGAGGTCCATTCCAACCTGTTTAAATGGAGTCATCATAGGAGGCCCTATGGGCTGGAGAAGGCCGGCTGTCTTGAGGGGTGGTGCTTTGCGCCTTTGACACTCGCGACATGTCTTCATGTAGTGCTTCACGGACGCTAGCAACTTAGGTCCGTAATATTTCAGACGAATTCTTGCGAATGTTCGGCTTACGCCCAAGTGACCCACAGATGGTTCGTCATGACAGGTTCTTAAGAGTTCTGGCGTCATGGCTGATGGTAGAACTAGTAGGAACTTCTCCTTATTTTGTTCAAAATTCCTGTTGTAGAGTGCATTAGCTGGGAGGCAGAAAGAGGATAACCCTCTCTTGAAGACGCGAGGAACTTGTTCGTCATGTCCTTTGAGATACTTTATCAATGGGAGCAGTTCCATGTCAGCCCACTGATGCGCGGTGATTTCCGAGGTTTCTAGCACACAAAAAAGTGGGAAGTCCTCCTCTTCTGAGAGGGTCGAGTCGACTGCTGAACGTGATAAGCAGTCATCATCGTCATATTTTCTGCCAGACCTATATACGACTGTAATGTCGTCTTCTTTGAGTCTTAGGCTCCACCTCGTAAGCCGTCCCGATGGGTCTTTTAGGCTCACCAGCCAACAAAGTGAGTGGAGGTCGCTGACTGCAGGAAACGGCCTGCGGTAGAGGTATGGTCTGAACTTGCTGATTGCCATATGGCGGCCAAGTACTCTTTTTCTGTCGCAGAATAGTTTCTTTCAGCTTTTGAGAGGGAGCGGCAAGCATATGCAATCACCTTCTCTTCTATATTTTGCCATTGCACCAGGACCACGCCTAGGCCGAGATTACTGGCATCTGTATGTATTTCCGTATCAACGGTTTCGTCGACATGGGCCAGGATAGGTGGGGCTTGCAAAGGTTACTTTAGTTCGTTAAAAGCACCCTCTTCTTTGCTGTGCCAAATAAATGGCACGTTTTCTTTCGTGAGTCTTGTTAGAGGTTCGGCAATTTTCGTAAAAATTTCCACGAACTGCCTGTAATAAGCGCATAAACCCAAAAATATGCGTGCCTCCTTCTTGTCTTTTGGGTTGGGTAACAGCCCCACAGGCAAAGTTTTGCCCGGATCCGGGCCAACACCTTCAGTGCCGATTAGATGACCAAGAAAACGAAGATTCTCGAATCCAAACTGGCACTTCTCTGGTTTAATCGTCAAGCCAGCTGACTGGATAGTCTGAAGTACCAAAACTTAGTCGCTCTACGTTCTGTTCAAACGTTGCTGAAAACACAACAACGTCGTTCAAGTAGACTAAGCACCACTGCCACTTGAGGCCTGAGAGGACGCTGTCCATCATGCGCTGGAATGTTGCAGGCGCACAACAGAGGTCGAATGCGAGTGCTTTGAACTCATACAGACCATACGCGGTTATGAAAGCGGTCTTTCCACGTTCTCTTTTGTCCGCTTCAATTTGCCAACAACCGCTTTTAAAATCCAATGAAGAGAAGTACCTTGCGTGCCATAGCAGATCCAATGTATCATTATTACGTGGCAGAGGGTCTCTGTGGCAATTTAAAACACCGTCAGTCTAGAACTTTGTGTGTGCGTGCACTCCCTTCTCTCTCTCTTTCTTCATCTTCAAAACACCTTGACCCTATCCTCAGTGTGGGGTAGCATAGCAATCCTGTAGACTGAATAATACTTTTACCTTTGCTTTCTCTCCTGTCCCTTCCTTTCTTACATATATAACAGTGCGCGGGGAACTGGCATGCTCGTTCAGACCATCGATTGATTGTTCAACTACACGCACATAAATTATCCCCTGTTTACTCGTTTTCTTTTGACACTTTGATTTCCCTTAACTTAGACCTATTCGCTTATACTTTATGTACAAATACTAGTATACTACTATGAATAATACTACTACTAAGTATTAATATTTATGCTATATAAAAAGGAAAAGAAGAAAAAAATTATCTCTGACCACTGCGGCTTTCCGCGACTACCTTTCATTATCTTTGACTTGTGCTGAATGAAACTTAAACGTAAATTTATGGTGCTTTACGCACAATATCACCATATAGTTATGCGGAATGCCATAACGGGGGACTCCGAATTAATTTTGGCCACCTAGGTTCCTTTAATGCGCATAAGAGAAATATGATATCTTATTCTCCGAACGTTCAGTCTACAGGCCTCAGTGACTAACTGAGCTATGACTGTGCACTCTCAGATGCAGAGGAAATCTCCGTTCTCATTCATCTTTTCTTTTTGTTCATTAGCTTGTTTCTCCTGCTCAGGGTAAGAAACCGAACAGGCAGCCAGTTGATCTGCTAGCTATTCCGTTTTGTCGTTTCTGCCCCACTCGATGTATACACCCCACTCTCTGTTAGGTGTAGCACACTGTAGGGAGTCTATTTTATAAATTCTTTTGGATATAGTACCAGGTGGTACAAGAGCAGGTATAATTTATTTGAAGGCTCTTTTTCGCACAAATTCTACCAACAGATTTCCTCAAGAATTGCTATTAGCAACGCTCTAGCTTACAGTTGCAGGTTCACAAGCCTGCTCGTTCTCTCGTTTCACACTGAGGTCACCCATGGTTATTTTGTGTTTGCAAGATAGCACATTTTGCGCCACTTATTCATCCTGCTCGGAACTATTAGGTTTCTTTATCCATAATATTCGAGAGTAGAGTGTAAGCTTGCACTACTTTTAGTAAACATGTGGCGTTTGTCTTTATTTAGACTCTTCTATCCTCTTACAAGGTATCATTGTTACCCAATATGCAAGTACTTACGACTTAGAATTCTTCCCCACATTCTCTCTAATCTGACAAAATTGTTTAGCTGATGACGCGGCTATTAAGCAGCACTTTACCATACTCCCCAGCGCAACTAATCTCACTAAATCCTATGATGGTCGTCATAGAGCCCGACAAAGCTAATTGTGTTTATTGAAAGACATATTATTGATTGCACTCTTCTTTTCAAATGTCCCTCAGTGATGGTCTAGTGGCTAAGGTACTCGACTGCTGACCCGCAGGTCGCGGAATCCAATCACGGCTGCAGCGGCTGCATTTCCTATGGAGGCGGAAATGTTGTAGGCCCGTGTGCTCACTTTTGGGTGAACGTTAAACAACCCCAGCTGGTCGAAATCTCCGGAGCCCTCCACTACGGCGTCTCTCATAATCTTATGGGGGTTTTGGCCCGTTAAACCCCACATATCAATCAATCAATGTTCTTTTCAAATGCTATGATCCACTAGGCACAAAACATTCATGGCATCGTTAGGGTGCTTATTACAACTGGTATTTTGAGTCACGCTAGGGACACGCTGCATCTACCTGCAGTGGTCATAACCATGGCTTACAGCTGCTTTGAGTGCACCTGCAAATTTTGTCACACAGAATGATTTGGAATCAGCGAAGGGATGGAGCTTGTGCAGCTAAAGAGAGCCTTTTCAAAACTGACACGGATTTGTAGTTATTAAGTCTCTGTAGAGGGAATAGGGAAAATCTCAAGAAACGTACATTTTACACATGCCCTGTGAAATCTTCGAATGTTGTGAAAGATAAGCATCAAAAATCGGCAGGTGGCACTACACTAGCAGGAAAAATAAATATATGATGGAAATCCTAAATAAATATCTCATTGTGACAGTTTACCTCTGCTAAATTGAGTTTCAAAAATGTGCAACAATGTATGTTAGTTACTTCACAGACGAAGCGCTAACAGTTGATTGCAGAGGAGATCCAATCCAAATAATAAGCATGTGCAAAAAGGAGAGAAAGAAGTGATTTGATACATGTGCCACAAAGAATACCGACGACGTTTCTACGTCAAACAATGAAGCTTTCCTTTTGAATTCAACAAAGTACACAATACGTTATTCAGCAACTCATTGCTTTTGTATACCATGCTCTTCACAACAACCACGTTTGTAAATTGAAGACTGTAGTTGAACAAAGCTGCTGATATACCATTACACGTGCTAACCTCTACCAGAATAGGCAATCCAAGAGAGTAAACGAGCGCTTAATTTAGGGATAATAACATACGAAGCGTCGAATTCACAATATCGCGACGCTTAAAGAGCCGTCTTTCCTCCGGCGTGGACATATGGTTAGTTACGTAAAGTACAGTTCTGAATTTCTAACACTCGTCTCATTCGTCACTGGTTCGACATGCACATTCCCACTGTCATTGTTATAAGAGTATAATGGCAGCTAGAAAATTGAGCCTGATCAAAGTAGATCAAAGTAGTAGAAGGTTCTAGAAAACTTGGGGGACGCGTAATCTGTGGTATCTGTAAACCGCTGTGGGGGACGTAAGTTGTAGGGGTCGCGTGGTGGGTGGTATCTGTAAACCGAGCTGGGTTCAACTCGGAATCATAAAAATATACTTATTCTTTGGTATCATGAAACTTTTTCGCTCATGGACCTTGCTGATGCCATATTTTCTACTACATGGGGTCTTTAACGCTATCGCTTTATTGATAGAATAATTCCCAGTACATATTACAAGAACAAAGAGGCGGAAACACTTTCAAACAAGATATCATCGACTCGGGGAATACTCCCTTTTGTCAAACAATCATGAGTGCGCACAATAAATCTCTGTTGCGCAGTTTTTCTCCACTGCTACGTAAAAAACTTGCCATCAACTTTGTGATTAGTTTACGTTCTACGTCCAAAGGTGAATCTCTTCTACCGCTTCATGCGTCCCTGTCATGTTTACTGTCATTGTGACTCACTGCTCGGTTGAAGCATGTACCAGAAAATAATGTGAGGATGTTACTGCAATCACAATTGTTACTATTTCCGATCAAGAACATCGACTGAATAATAAGAATGCGAAATGAAGTTTTTACAACACTTTTTCCTTTTCTTCGAGAATTACCGAAAGGCATCTGTAAGAATGTTTTTTAAGCATAAAATGGTTCTCAGTGCAAAGATTTTTCTAGGTAGAATGAGCCCGTAATGCAACGCGTTTCACATGAATAATACCAGCACGTCTGCCGGAAAACGCGAGTAAGGGTGCCTAAACGGCGCTTAAGTGCAGAAGCCCAGAACGCCTACAGCACAGGGCCCGAACAAGCTGTCAGTTGATGTGCTCATAAAGAAAACGCAATTGTATAGGACAGTAAGTGTAAATTTACCTATTGTTAAGGCCCCCTTCGAAGTTGTGACAGCCTAATAATTCCGATTCGCTTACTTTGATTTGCAGTCTGGCAGGATACTCCTTCTTTTCATACAAGGCTTGCTGCTCTCCCTGTCCGCTTTGAAAAATTCTATTACGTCCTGCTGATACTCCAGTGAAAGAAAAAAATGACAAGGCAAGAAAGAAATTCATGCGGGAACCATTTATCTGGAGGAATCAGAGGCTCATTCATCTTCTAAGAAGCGAAAACGGCGGCCCTCTATTCCGCGGCAAATGGTTTGCATGGACAGAAAGAACAGAACCTCCATCAGCCGCAGCAGTTCAAGTCACCTATTCTCGTGAGCCCTTTGCCCACGCTCGAAGCGGCTAATTGCCGTAGCACCCAACCTTCTACATTTAGGTTATGCTTGCTTGCCTTTGTTTAGCCCTATTAGTATGCAAATTATCTTCAGCATGTTCACATAACCACCTATATAACGCTAAAGTATACTACGCCGTCTCACTCACCGAATCATCCCCCTGCCGAAATCGGAGTTTGTTTGTTCGTTTTTTTTTCTTTGCATGAACCTTGAGAAAAGGTACGTGTCCAAACAATGACTTTTAATAGTTGAACCTCGCAATTCGTGTACATTAGAGGGTAAATTTTGGCAATCAGTACCGCGAGAAGTATCTTTGTCTTCTACGCCACAGACGTTGCATTCCGTCATGAAAACAAATGAGGTAGACCGTTACAACTACCTGTCAATTACTGTTTTAGGGCATGTCTGCATATTGATGTGTTTCTGAGGTATTAGTGTCGTCACAGCAGTTTTCTTAGCTGTTCTCATATTCGGGTCGTTACGGTGATAGGCTGTCATTCATTAGCTATGAGCTCCACAAAGCTAATTGCGAAAGCTTGCACAGTAGGCTCATCACGGTAAACGCCTCTTGTTAAAGGAGTACATTCCCGTTCATAACATTTCGCATATACAAAATCATCATAATTGATAGAACGTAAAAAAATGGAGGCTTCATTCAGTGAAACATTTGTATTTGATCAGGCACTGCATAAAACATTCGTAATTTCAACAAAACGTAGGAGCACCAAAGCCCGAGATCTGCTGGCAGTATCAATAGCTGTCGAACCACTTTATAGGTGACAATGATTTTCTGAACGCTCGCATTATTTTGACTATATATTGAGCAATAATCAAACAAGACACAAAAAGTGACCAAATTCGTAAACCTGACTACATATTATTTCTCATTACAGGCAATACATTGTAGTCTAGCATGCCACATCAATCTATCACTACTCCATAAAATCTTTCGTTAAAAGTTTTTCGCAAAACATTTTGTCACCATTTAGCGTACGATTAATTATTATCTAGTTATTAAAACTCACAGTGACTACACCATTACCTTTCAATTGGCATTCCACGATGTAAGGCTAGTAATTTTTGGCAAACCTTGCGGCGAACAGCGACAGTGGAACAACTATGACACTAACTTATCCCATAACACCATCGTTTGATGAAATGTTCCGTTAATTTTGTATACTAGGGCTTTAGCATTCTTATTATAGCAACTTAATTACAGAGGGGATCTCCCTTTGACCGGTATCTGTAATAAAGAGCAAATGGCAATGTGTGTCACGCCTTCTCGTATTTTTCGTTCTTTCTTTATAAGTGTTCAAAAACTATCACAGAGCAGTAAACAAATTAAATTCTTGAGGAACACCAGAAGGCATCAGCCATAGAAGTTCATACAATAACTAAAATAGGAAACCAGTGCTGCGATCATTTTACCACCATCCATGGGAACGATGAAAGTACAGGCTTCAGACTATATAGTGTTAGTTAGCAATAACTGCCTGCAAATCTTTTTCTACAGCTTCAGTTGCCTACAGTTTTCTACAGTTTTTCTACAGTTTCGTGCAGCGAGGGCAGTGTTTTGTGGTGCAAAGCACTCCAGCAGTGGCTTTGTTGTTCATCGAGGCTGAAGACCACTAGGTCTCCTGGTGTGGTGCGAAGTAGGAGCTTTACAAGTTATATTCGACCGCCTTATCAATGCCTCGTGCCCTCACCGCTGCGCATAAAGATAGCATCCCAAGCCAGCGCAGGATATCGCATGAAGTTCATGTTTATTTAATTAATGCATTTTGCCAAACCTCGTTTAAATGGACTGCAAAACGATGGCAAAACCAAGTAAACGCACCGTCACGCTCCTCAGACTAGTCTCTACAACCTAACATAATATGCGTTGGTGGCAGGCTCATGGAATAGACGCTCCTGGCATCGCAGCACACGATACGGTAAGTGTTCCTCGCTCAATGCTGTACTATTATTTAAATAAATAGATAATGCGCATTTTCGAGAGACAAACAAGCACTCTTGTTTTTAAGTGTTGTAACGAAACAATTCATTATACTGTGATGTCAAATCTGAAACACATTTGCAGAACAATACATACCTAGCTGCATTCGTCGCACAAACCTTTTACAAAAAGTTTTACATGCAGAAAAATTCAACAAGTTTTGATTAGCAATTTCTTTATATCGTTTTGTTTCACACCCTAAAGAAGCCTCATGAGTTCCAAAACATAAACCATCCAAAGCAGATTGAAAGCCTGTAGTTCCCATCATCTCCTTGGTGGTACAAGTGCCGCTGAAGAAGCCTGCATAGAAAATAGTGCCAGATTCCCTTCTAAGTATTATAGTATGAAACTCTGTGGCCTCGGCTCCCTATACGTTAATGGACTTCGACGTTACTATACTCCGACTCGGCAGTCAGCTTTCGGCGCTTTGCTTTAGCTGCAGCCCCGCCGTTGTGGTCTAGTGGCTAAGGTACTCGGCTGCTGACCTGCAGGTCACAGGATCAAATTCCGGCTGTGGCGGCTGCTTTTCCGATGGAGGCGGAAATGTTGTAGGCCCGTGTACTCAGATTTGAGTGCATGTTAAAAAAACCCAGGTGATCGAAATTTCTGGAGGCCTCCACTATGGCGTCTCTCATAATCATATGGTGGTTTTGGGACGTTAAACCCCACAAATCAATCAATCAATCGCTTTAGCTGCTGCAGCCAAAAGAGCTTCACGGCCTTCCGCTTATTCGAACTAAAGCATCACCGCTAGCTTCTTTTGGCAGTGTTCATCTGCTCCGCCGTCCGTACTATTGGTTGGCAGCACTCAATAAGCTTCAAACTGGGCTCAAAGGCACCCGCTTTCCCCAGATATGTACGAACCTGTCTAATGCTGTACACACTGATCTGCAAGGCGCGTCGTAACGCACCACAGTGCTATACTCTTCTCCCTCTTCCAGGAGTATACCAGCAGTCAGCGCGACTTACACGTGCCACCCGCATTTCGATTGTTTCTTAAGGTGCGTCGCCACACAATCTTTTCGCTCGGTCATACAACGCCGACTCTAAGCTCCTCTCCATCCACTCTTCGTTCGCGGTACTTCTGACATCGCACTTCTCTTTCCGAAGCTTTGCACTACGACATGGTTTGTCAAATGGTGGTTTTAGCCCGTGAAACGCCCGATATTATATTATATTTGACTCCTTGTTGCTACGCATTCCTTCTTTCTCACACCACGAGGTGCCACTGGGGTTTCATCAGCACGTGAGTTGTAATAATTCACTTTGCTAAAAACATGACGGCACCCTTTCATTTTATCTTCAGGCGTATAGTTGCCTGCGCATTTGCTCCTTATTCATTGTTGGCCACATCACACCATGGCTTGTTGTGCAGAGTGAGAATAAAAATGAAAGGGCCGCCACCCACTATACTCTGCATGAAGGTTACGTAATCTGAAGGTCATTATTTCAAAATTGAGGTAGACTTGTCTACGAACCACATTTTTTAGGTCCCCGTAAACACTTTACTCTCACTCACTGATGACTGGTCGATGCCAGGTATAACTGGCTTATTCACAGCGCCTTTCACGATCCTGCGTGCCTTTTACGACAAGGCTATTGCTTGTTCTTCCAGTTCAATATACGTGCAAGGCTCATAAAATGTTTACGGCCGGCATGCTCCCCTATTGTTTTGTACCGTTCGAAATACGTAACTTTCGCATGGTGCTATGTCGCCTGACCACCGGCCCTCATATGCCTGTTACCAACACAAATCCCTTGTAAAACAAGGGCTTAGATTTGGATAAGGGTGTACAGGTGGCTGACAGCTCAGAATTTCTTCGCCAAACTAGTAATGCGCACGTTCGACGTTTTACCATACACATGCAGTGAAGGGGCCAGCAATAAGAAAGGTTCTCATTCACCTTTTAACAGTGAACGCGTCTGAACATGTAGCGGCATTTTTTTTTTTAACTGGCGGGCAACTTGGTGCGATATCTGTCCATCTGAGCGTACCAGACAAATTTTAGGGGAAATGGCTTCCATTGTGCATCCAAGACTTTTTTGCGTTGCGTTTGTTCCGTCCACAGCAGTGGAACTAAATATTTAAGAAATAGTAAACAAGTCCACGGAAATATTCAGCGTCGCACATCAAGGTCACATATTTTGGTAGCCTGATTATACTTTCGTTTGTTCCTTTTAGCTTCTACGCTTGAATTTTGTTTTTACAGTTTTGTGCACTTTTTGCGATCTCTGCATATATATATATATATATATATATATATATATATATACATATATATATATATATATGTTTATGCGTTTTTTATATCTAAACTTATTTTTTTTTCTGTGTATATTCTGATAATTACGTGTCACCGCTGCATGCTTTATTATGAAGCTTTATTTCTTTTATGTAAACCGATGTGTTGATGGCTTGTCGCCATTCTGCATTTTTCTTTCTTTTTCTATTCATTGTTCTCAAATGTATTACTTTCTTCAATATGTTTTTAAGTATGTATTTAAATATTATCTTCGCCCTACAATAATGCCCAACGTGGGTGCTGTAGGTATTGTAAATAAATAAATAAATAAATAAATAAGAATCTCAGAGTGCGTTCGAAATCTGCCTTCGACAGGTGAAAGCAAAGCTGTGCCTTTATGTTTTCTATACGACGCTCACCGTTCATTTTTCCCCTACCATTTTTCCAGTTTACACTGCCCAATCTTGGTTTGTTTGTCTGCTGTTCTACTTCGAAACAGCATGTTTACGTGTTATGTGCCAGGGATGTATAAAACACAAATATGTATTTTACCTAATGCTTCGTCCCCGGCAAAAGTGGGCAACGCCGAAGCATCGGCGAAAAAAAATATTTGTGAAGGTGTTACAACCAGTTTGACGCGCTCGGGATAAAAGCAAAAAAACATACGTTGCGGAAACAGATACGATAAATGTTGTTTTTAGGAGATCGGTCACTAAATGTTTATTTAGTACAACTTTTACGAGAAGGAAAGAAAAGTGGTCATAAGACTTTTGAAATAGATTATAGGGGAGCTCCACCGGTGATACATAAGCATAGATTCAGAATTGAATTAGTAGGAGAGGGAGAGCAATTGTTCTTCGCGATTGAGACAAAAAGAGAGAATGAGAATAGAAGAAAGGCAGGGAGCTAGGTTAACCAGGACTCAGCCTGGTAGGCTACCTTGTTCTGGGGAAGGGAAGAAGGCGAGGGAAAGTCACAGAGGAGGAAAAAATATCACTGTTCGAGCCGAAGCGTAACAGTTTCACGTTTGAAATAAAAAACGACGACAAGTCGGACCCATTTCTTTAATAAAACGCAAGAGCCCTTTTGTTCCCTTTCGGAACTGTGATGGACAGCCTCACAATCAGCCATTCTAAAAAGTAAGAGTGCTTGGTCGACTTCTAAAGAACCTATAGCTCGGCTTGAATGACACCCTGGTCACGTACAACGAGCAAGCAAAAAATTATTAATTTAGGAAGAGAAAAGTTAGTTTTTCCAGTCCGGAGTCAACGCTGACAACCAGGACGTTTCCAGACGAATACACAGACACAACACAAAAATAGACATTTCGGAGATCACAATACAATGGCAAGCTCTTTGGGAATACATCATTTCAGATAAACAGTGTTTACTTATAAACTTTGCTTAAATTTCCTCTAAAAAAGTGTTAGAATGGGGTTACTGCCAGAATATTTTACTGGTTTCTAGGTTCGCCTGCAGCCAAGAACATGATTTCAATCCGCCTGCGACTCTACACTCTCGCAACTGACCACTATGTATGGTACAAATACAAAGTGCATTGTAGAAATTTCGCCTGCTTTATGCATCATTGTAAAGCTCCTTTTTTAAACATTTCACTCGCAGCCCGAACTCGCAATTTTTCGCAAGTGAAACTGTGCGAAACAGTCATTTACCTGTTCCACCTCCTACTTTCTTAGTCCCCGGGAAAAAAATGGAGAAACCAAAGCTATGTTTCTGCTGTAATAACCTTCATTTTTGCTAACCAACCTGCGCACCACATGGTGGCATGTGCAGGATCACGCTGAGAAATCAGAATAAACATTGGCAAGTGTTTGGCACAAGGCCGAATCTTTGGCCGAGCAAAATGGACTCAGTGGTAGTACCTCCTGTACGCCTATTTGACTAATAAAATGATTTGTCTGACGGAACAATATATTCCATGAAATATGTGATGAGACTATATTTACTTTCAGGTTCAGCCGTAATTGTCTAGTGTTTCATTTTATGAGTTTGTATTGTTCAGCTACGACTATAAAAATAGCTGCATACGCATAGGAAACACCCTTATTTTGTCCGAACGCGGGAAATTGGAAATGCTCATACGTCACTGCAACTTCTGTAAACCTTCTCGGGACATCAGTTTCCCTTCAAGACAAAATGTAGAGTTGTGTAATTCCTCCTCTTTGTTTTTCGCTTTGCCTAAATATTACATTCTTGCTTCTAATGAACTCCGCCCGTGCAGACGGCCTGGTCACTGCTTTGACAGGGCAGTCTACGTGGACTGGGGTACATGGTATATTTGGTTGTATTTTCATTTCAATACGATTGTGGAAAAATATTGCCATTCATTACACATCTGTGAACTCAATTAGGAGTGATAAATTTATTTCATCGCTACGCTCATGTAAAAGAAAATGTGAGTGGCAGGTAGAAGCGATAACAAAAAAGGCATGACCTGGGCCTATTGCCCTGTATTATCTGCATGTACAAGACATACACGTCCTATTGCTGCACAGGGCGTAACGTCAAGTTAACTTTCATAAAAAAATGTAAAAATCTTTCTATTCTCCACTCATGTAAAGCCGCATAACTCGCACGAAAGCAGAGTTTCAATTGAGCTTCATCGCACAAGGAAGTAAGGAAAACTGTGGAAGAATGCTCACTTTTTGCGAAACCCTCGAAGCGGCACATGAATGAGCCGAGCACGTAGAATGTGGACAGGCTGTTGACGAAGTGAACCCACATGCAGAAGATGCATATGAGTGTGTCAGCAACAGCCAAGTTGAGCAGGTAGTAGTTGATGGTAGTGCGCATCACACGGTTGGTCACCACGGTCACGATGACCGCGAAGTTGCCCACCAGCGCAGCCACTATAGTCACAAGGTAGACACTCATCTTGAGGTACTCTTTCCACGTGAACGTCGAGTCTAGTTCGTCCAAGTCGAGAAACGACGTGTTGCTGAAATTGAACACGTCCAGCTGTTCCTCCCACAGGTCTATGGAGCAGTTGGACTCCATCAGGTCGACGCCCCGTGGCACGGGAGGCTACTGTCCCACCTACGAAGTAAAGTGAGCACCAGCAAGTTCGTCGGCTTCTGCGTCTACTGCTGCCAGAACTTGGATTAGAATGGCTGTAGGTAGTAGCCAAAAGCGACACTGACACCTACGCGGACGATATGTGCCAATCGAAATGCACCGATGTACACCAGGCGAAATCACTTGCCTCGAAGCCAGAGCGGTGATAAATGAGTGAGACGCGCGCAATTTCTTCTTTAGTGTCTCCCTCGTTTCGCACGCTCTGTGACACGTCGTCAATACCAAACTCCGTTTCAAATGAGTATAGAAAGAAGTGTCATCGGTAAAGCGTGCGTTTAGTAAGCGCTACTATCACCGGCTTGCGCAAGAGAAACGCGCGTCTCATAGAAGAAAGTTTTGCCGAACAATGGAAAAGTACTGGCGCTACTTATTACGCAGGTGTCGATTCAAATACGAGCAAAACGCGGCAGCGAAGCGCAAAGCGAGACAGTGACGGAAGCGAGAAAAGCGTTCAATTCCCGAGTGGGGCGAAGTAGTCCCAGCACAAACTTTTCCGGACGCCTTACTCGCACAACTCCAGACGAGGAGTGAAGCGACTCGGGCCGGTGCTTCGGTGCGCTTTGCTAAACCCCCGCGCCCACGCTGTCGCGCCTGGTGAGCGAGGTTGAAAAGCAGCGCCATCTGTCGCGTTCGCTACAAAAGAGCAGCGCGGGCGCTGAATACGCGCGGCGATTCCCAAAAAAATCCTTTTTTCCCTCGTCACCCGTCCCCCGACGACCTGCCGCATTGTTTCTGTCCTTCTCACTTAAGTTCAAGCAGAGCCCTCAGGCCAGTAGTGTTCCATACTACGCCGAAGAATTTCCATACGGAGACATGAAAATTCCCTATTCTGGAGATTTTTCCCTGGGAACGTTGAAAATATTCCCAGCGAAATTCGCTGAACCACAGAACTAGATTTCCACCTTCATACACGCATACACATGCTATAATTACAAATGCCCACGTACTAATGACTTTTTATATTATGACTAGCTCTCCACTGCCCCACCATAAAAGCATGACTTTATTAAGTTATGTACTGTTATATAGTACACTGCACAATGTGAGCTTTAAGTCCAACACTACTAGTGAACTGAAAATCACTCCGAGAATATATTAGAAACAAATCTCAAAGGCCATGCTTGTGTGGTGCATGCGTCAGAACCAGTTATAGTAGAGGAAGGCGCAGTATACCCGCTAATTATCGGTTGCCATAGGAGAATTTAACCATTCCTGAAATTCCCTTCCATATCACGAAGATTCCTTTTTTCTCTTTGGTTCAAAATGCCAGGCGTAAATTTCCCGTAGAAGGAAAAATTTTCTGTATGGGACATCACTGCATCAGGAGTGTTTACACGCGGCAATGAGGATCTGCTGAGATTATCCTGAAACTGACGGAAAGCCATTTTTCTTACCTTATGTGAAGGGTTAACACTTGCTAAATGAAGGTCGTCTTGGTACCAAAATACTGGGAAATGAGGTAACTGCGAAGAGTATAAACTAGACAAAACCACTCAATATATTTCCTGCCTATTATATGCCCTCTCTTTAGTTCTATCAAAGCCATCAGGTGTGTTTACACGCAGCAGTGATGCTATGCAGAGATTTTTTTTTTAACCAAAAGGAAACCTTTTTTTTTCTTTCCCTTACATGAGTGGTAACCAGTCACTGAATGAAAGTGGTCTCGGCACCTAAATCCAGAAAACTTAGGTGGCTAGAATGTATCAAACTCGCCTAAAATGCTGATTATCTTCCCTGTCTGTGCTTGATGACAGCACTCCCCACACTGAAAGCCATGAATGAAAAAAAAACAAACAACGTATGGGTGCAGCATCGCCTAAATTTCGTGCGGATGTCTTGATTAAGCCATCCGGTCTGCTGCTTCATTTCACCTAACAATGAAAGGTTACTGAGCAGCACCAAATTGTCACCAATAAAAATGAGAAAGCAAGGCTCGGTGCAGTGAACTCACCTTTATAAATGAAAGAACGTAGAGACGCCGATACGCGATTAAATCTTCCCGTACCCCGGCTGTTGCGAGAAGCGCATTCCTGGGGCGTTCAACTGTGAGCACGTACTGCGTGTTTGCGGCAGCGAACACGGAGAGAATAGAGGAAGAAATCAACTACCACACTCCTAGGTATTACGTTAAAATAAAGGAGATATACAGTTTCTTTTTTATTCGTTTGCGGTCATCAAAGGGCATGTCTTCTCTCAGAAACGAGACGTGCAAAATTATGTGGAAAGCAATGTGAAACAACCTCCCGTTCGCAATTTTTTTTAGTTCTCTAGTAACTCAAAATACCTATACTGGAAGCACTTTTACACAGTATGATACGATGACATCGAGGTTTGTGCGTATAGAAATAAACATTGCGAACTTTGCGCCTCTAATAAATTTCTTACGACGACCGAATGCGCTGCCGTTGCAGAATACATAAAAAAAATGGCTGATTTTGCTTTAGTAGAACTCTTTTCGTTTTTATTGTTGCGTTAACATTTGCCATATATTATGTTCGTAAAACGTCATTATTATCTGACACACCCTATTAGGCCGACAGAAAACGAAGCCAAGCAAAAGTCAGGGGCCATTAATTTGTTGTTTTCAATTGCGTTGAATTAAGGTATAGATGTAAATGAAATAATGGAAGAGAAAACCCTGGCACATTCCATGGATTCTTGTCGATTTCATGCGATGCAGTCATCGGGTAGAAGCCTATATTCCGCTGCTTTTCCTGGTTTTTCGTTGACCCAATTATTACGAAAGGCGTCACTGCCTTGTGTGCATAGAATAGTTTTGCGCGTGTAGCGGGGTTACCAGGCACAGCGCCTACACTGGCGCTTGAGGGGCAGCTTATGGTGAGACGTAACATTGATACTATTGTGCACGCATGACGGGAGTCTGTGTGTTCATGGAGGGGTAGATGAATACTTCGTAGAAGAAGCACTGGTTTACATGACAGAGCCTGCTGAAAATCGTGCTGGTTGTGAATAACGCGTTCACCAGTTACGTACGGCATGATCTGAGGAGATAGCACGTGTTAGAGCATTTGAATATAACGAATGTTGAGCATACTTGCTCTTAAGTTACTAGTTCTTTTATCTAATCACTTATCAGGTCCATATTTCTTATTTTCAGCCAGTTGTAGTTTGAAAAGCGCCAAGAGACCTTTAAAAAAAGAGTGCTAGCGTGAACGCTAAATCTTGATTTGTGATTTTTAGCAGTTCACTGTGGATACTTACGACCTAGGCTACAGAACGATGAAGACTACTCAGCAGCCTTGCATATGTTGTCACCACTGACAGACGATTCCTGAAGAACAATCCGGAAACTGTGCTGGTATTTTTGACAGCATTTTGCTCATTAGCTAGACCAAAAAAAGTACATGAAACTGATCAGCAGTATCAGGCACACTAACAACCGCAGAATACTCTATGTTGAATAAGGTAACTCCTTTGAAGGAGCAAAAGAGCTTTTTTGATCATGTCCATCATGATACCATGTGAACTGTGATAAGTCCTTGCTGAAAGTTTAAAATTCGCCAACTTATATTTCTAATGTGTATTTTTGAAAAACGATGAATATTCACACCAAATTTCACTAGATTTTGTGCCTGTTGCTTTCTCTCACAAACTCTTTTGATTTGAATACTGATCTATTTGCTAGGTACGCAACGGCTTGTCCCTCGCTCAATAAAGCTAAATTTTAAAATGTATCTTTCCTGCAGTCTTAACTGTATTCGTTTTTATGATGATTCATCAGGCAGCAGACCTTTTTCTTTAGTTTGCAAGAATAACAGGCAAAATATAAAAAAGATCACAGTTCAAGACTTAAGAATCACTTCGGGATAGTCATAAATTTTTTCCTCTACCATGATTGCTTCGTAGATGGTATAATAAAGATAAAATGTATCATGCTGGAAAGTATACAACGAAAAGCGGCGTTCGGAGTGCATCGCGTCCACTTCATGAGCTTTACACCAACATAACAAAAAAGCGTCGTCCTTTCATAGCACTTACCGAATATTAAGGTTGTATATTCGGCATTTCGATCAATTTTTCGCATAGAGAGCAGTACTGCCAATAAAACGCCTCGATTACTCAGAGTCACTCAAAACCATAGGTCGGTAAATTTTTCAGAGCTCACTCAGACGCTTTTCATAAATATACTTCCCCTTTAGGGCTCATTCGGATTCACACCTAGCAGTGTTTTCCTCAAGCAGATTCACTCGGCCACAGACTCACTAAATATTTCTCAATCGAACTCACATGGATTCAAACTCCCCCAAATAGTTCTCGCTTGGACTCCAACTCAAAATAACGTCTGTATCTAAGTTTGAGTGAGTCTAATTGAGTCTATTGACGAGTCTGCTGTTTCGTCCAAGGTGTCAATGCTTTGTAACGGCAACATCTTATCTGATCGATTCTCTACTTGGCAATTTCGATAGTGTGCCTTTATTATATCAGTGGTTTCAATTCACAAAGAACATTTTTATGTTAGATGATGAGTCACACGAGGCGTTTTTAACAAGACCTTTCTTTGAAAGAGAATGGAGGGAGTAACAAGCCACATCAGTCTCTCCGTAACTCACGTATCTGTTCAACTAATACTGAGTTGGCGTATGAGCGCTACTGCTTTGATACGTGAGTAGATGTAATTAGGAAAAGTGTGAGCTATCATAAGGCTGGGAGTAAAGCTGAAGCTCATTAGATAATATGAGAGGTTGGCAAAACAATGGGGAGCTCAGTCAGACTCACTCATAAGATCTAGCTTGCTCTTAAAGCTCACTCGGACTCGCACTCATTAAAGTGTTCCTCAACCGGACTAATTCATGCTCACGCTCTCCTAAACGTTTCGCCACCGGGCTCACTCTTTCTTAATCTCATACAAAGTTTACTGACTGGACTCACTCAAACTCAGACTCACGCCTTAAGCTGTGTCTGAGTGAGTCGACTCATGAGTGAGTTTGGTGACTTATCGAAGTTAAAGCACGCCACAAAGCATGTCTTCTAAGGCTTTATCACACGATATATCCTAATGTAGTTTTTAAAGGTCAGTGAGAAGCTTCTCTTATCGTTAGGTCCACTGGGATTATCACGATAACGTACTATAGAAACTGAAAGAAAAGCGAACACTGTGGTATATACTGGTTGTGCTGCTTCATGTTCCTTTTTATAGTGGTTCTAGCCTGTATGGTAATAAAAAGCCACTGCAGTCATCCTAGGTATCACAAGGACCACTCCAG
Organism: Rhipicephalus microplus; assembly: GCF_043290135.1. Lineage (NCBI taxonomy): Eukaryota > Metazoa > Arthropoda > Arachnida > Ixodida > Ixodidae > Rhipicephalus > Rhipicephalus microplus. The sequence continues at coordinate 290,199,613 of NC_134710.1, read as the reverse complement.
CAACGTTTCATTGCCGCGAAGGCCGGAGCGTGATGAAAAGAGTGCGCCGCGCTATTTGCGTTTCTTTCCAACCCCATGTACGACGCAGATTTCTTGCCCTCACTATTTCTTTCTTTGAATCGCGCGTTCACACACCTGTACTACCTTCCTTGTAACGTCATTACAGCTTGAAAGTATGATTTGATTCGCTAATCGATGAATATTTCTTTCAACAATTACTTATGCAGTAAATTTTGTGCATTTGCTTCTGGCCATGTTGGTAAACTACTTGGCATCTCATATTACTTTCAGTCGAGTGACTGCCCTGAACTTCACACTCTTATGTATGCCTACAGGTGTTTCAATATTTGATTTTTTTCATATTTTCTTTTCACTAATTCTTTCTGTAAACATCTGCGCGTTTGAGGGGAAAATAAACAAAAGGTATATTTCATATCTATTTGAAACTGGGACTATTCGCAATTCCAATAATTGCATACACAGGGACCGAAACAAGATAATACAATTAAGGAAATGCGCTACTGGATGAAACCGTATGTTTCTGAAGACGACTGTTCATGAAATTCAACGTCTGGTGGAATCCAGTGGGAAGATTTAACTAAATAGAAAGCAAAGAAATAGTAATTTCTGATCTACTTTGTTGAATTGATTATGTTTCAGCAAACGCGTTACCCTGAGAATATTGTTAAAAAAACAACTCCTAACTGAACTCACCTAAGTACATGCCATCATGTTTCTGAGGCATCACACGTATATGGTCTGGAGAATATAGGCGTTTACGTTAAGCCTGTGAGCAAACAATTGAATAATTATACAAGTGCGATTAGAAAATATTGGAGCAACTTCACAAAAGTTTCGTAAAGATTTACCATCTTTCGAAATCTGCATTTGTTAATGATGTGTCCCGCATGAGCGTTGGCTATATCTTTCTCCTAAAATCAACTGTAGCGTAAAATCTTTTCTGTTAATATTGGGCGTGCTTTCTTTCAGCTGCGATTATGTCAGAGTAATGATAGTTGACTGCATACCAGATGAAAGAGCGTGTACTGAGTACTGCGTGTACATTAAAGACTGCCTCACCCGCCGCGGTGATCTAGTGATTATGATGCTGGACTACTGACCGAGATTGGACCCCGGACCGAGACTACATCGCGAAACCGGATCCCAGCAGCAGCGAGCGCCTTTTTGATACACGCGAATTGATTGAGCCCTGTGAACATACATTGAAACGCACGTTAAAGAACCCCAGGAGGGTTATACAGCATTGCCTTACTTAGGGAAAACTCGGGATTCTTCCGAGCTCTGGCGATTGCTCCTTTTGAACGAGCTAACAGTGCGAAAAGTTCAAATTTATCCCTCAGAACCAGAGGCATCTTGTTTTATTTGTTTATCCTTTGACTCAGTCCAGAAGTGCGCACATGCAAAAAAATGTTACAAACTTTTACTAATGAAACGTTTTAGAGGGCCATTGAAGTTGATTTTCAAGTTTTCAATTTTTGCACTACGTATCCATAACAATACTCAACCCCGTGGCTTCTAAGATTAGTTGCTTTGGAGCACCCTACAACGCCACGGCTGGAGCTAATCGCTGAGGTCATGCTTATTGTCATCACAATCAACCCGCACAATATAGCACGATGGACGGCCGGCGCATGCGCCCTCTTCATTCGCATCATCGTGTACTTGCTTACTTTAAGCATTAATTACTACTATAAGACTCATGTAAACTCATGTTTGTACTCACAACTACACACACATTCTTCAAACAGCAGCGTCTATACGCGAGAGAAAGAACAATTCTATGATAATACCTGCAAAATAGATCAGGCTGCCTCCACGCTAGGAGGACGAGCTTTCAACAATCATCCCTACGCTAGCTCAACATTTGTTCACAAGAGGCCTGAGTAACAGAGAGGAGCGAGGACGCCCTGACCTCTAACCCACCTCAGGCAACTCTCTCACAGGAATTCGAGGTAAAAAAAAAAACTTTGGCAGATCCCACGTACAGGAAGAATTTATGATATGCGCAGCACGAATGAGGATGGGTGATTTGTCATATTAAAGTCAGCACAACGTTACGAGGCGGACGTAAATTATGACGTACATGACTTCTATGTTATGATTATCAAGTTTGCACCTAACATTTGCGCTCATTGTCCATTCATGTCACGTAATACCAAATTTGGTATATGTTATGCCAGCGAAACGGCTGCGAGCGTGATATGAGCGTAGCATGTAGTGATATTTTACATGATGCGCATGTCACTATTACAGGTTTGGACGTGTCATTTACCTTTGTCGTCCGTCCGCTTCACGTAACACGAAAGTAGGTGTATGTGAAGCCAGTGAAATGGCAGTGCGTGGATCATGAGCGTAGCATGTAGTCATGTTCTTACATGACACGCATGGCCTGATTATCATGTTTGCACCAGTCATACACCTTCGACATTCATTCACGTCACGTAACACCACATGTTGTATATGTGAAGCTAAAGAAACGACCGCAAGCGCACCATGAACGTGGCTTGTAGTCATGACATACATAACACGCATGTCATGATTTCCAGGTGAGGGTCTGTCACTTATGTTCGCCATGCAGTCATGTCATACTATACAAGTTTTGCAATGTCATGTCAACAAAACCACCACAGGAGCAGCAACCATGACATATAAATCATCACATTAATGACATACATATCATGATTTTCGAGTTATGACTAGTCACTTTGTCTCATCATACGACCATGTTATGTGATACTAATTTTGGTATAGATCTCATTATCCAAACGACCAGGAGAGCTAAAATTCATAGGTGGCTAGATAGATAGATAGATAGATAGATAGATAGATAGATAGATAGATAGATAGATAGATAGATAGATAGATAGATAGATAGATAGATAGATAGATAGATAGATAGATAGATAGATAGATAGATAGATAGATAGATAGATAGATAGATAGATAGATAGATAGATAGATAGATAGATAGATAGATAGATAGATCTGTCTGAATACGTTGCGCGGCACACTTCAAGCCCTCCGCCTACTCCAGACTCGCGACGTCGACGACCACGCTTTTCGCTGGTTGAACGCCAGCTGCCGATGCAGTCTAAATCTCCTTGCGGCGTATGCACCCCCTTTATGGTCATTTTCCCCGAACAACTACGTTGCTCCTTCAGTGCAGTTGTGCGGAAGACGCAGCAGCACCGTTGCTGAGTAGTCAGTTGCCGAAAACTTCACAATACAAAGGCGAAGGGGTACATGGGCGAGAATGCCAGACGTTTGTGACACCATCTAAAAGCTATTACCAATACCATGGTTACTAACACATTGGTTCATTACGCATTGTCGAGATAAGTGTACAACAACGAACGCTATGGGCATGAGCGATAACGTATCCACGAGCAAAATGTAGAGAAAACGGAATTCGAAGTGTATGCATTCGACCCGCTGGACATGCAGACTGGAAACAGAAATTCGCCCCGCCACGGTGGTCTAGTGGCTAAGGTATTCGGCTGCTGACCGCAGGTTGTGGGAGTGAATCCCGGCTGCGACTGCTGCAATTTCAATGGAGGCCAAAACGCTGCAGGCCCGCGTGCTCAGATTTGAGTGCAGGTTAAAGAACCCTGGGTGGTCGACATTTCCGGAGCCCTCCACTACGCCGTCTCTCATAATGATATATAGGGATTTTTGTACGTCCAACTCCACACATCTCTTTATCAAACAACAATTTACTAGAGAAACCAACGCACGCCACATCTATCCTTAACTGAAACAAGCATATCATTTTCAAAGCTTGAAGGCGCTGACCTCAGTCCAAGCGAGCCGACGCCACACATCGGAGCGTTCGCGATTTAAAGGTGCTGACAGCTGTAGACGGGTACACTAATATTCACCTAACATGCACACTGTAATATCTCAAGCATATACGCCTCCATCTAAAATGCGGGCGCCGCGACCACAATTCGATTGCGCAACATTAGGTGGCAGCAGTCGAGCCCCATAACCACTAGCCCACCACGGCGGGCGACAGCGTGATGCACTTAGCGGGCTTTTTTGTTGTTTTGCGTTGTCATAAAACAGAAACGGGCGTGCGATTCAGACTTGCACTAAAGGCATTGCATAATTGTGCGTGCTTCTAACAACGCAAGTTTTGTCTTGAATACACGGATGCGACGAACCCATTGGGGTTGCTCCAACCAACAGGGGGGAGAGAGAGACCTGGAGACTTCACCGATAATTGGATGAATACAGAACTTTCTTTTATGAATGCGCAATTTGGACGCCCCGTCTGACAAAACCTAACTTTCACATAAAAAACTGACTTTAGAGCTTTGTTATTTGGGTTTGAACAAAGCTCTCACTTCGTTTCTGTGCAGCTTACTACTTACATGTGGAAAAGGTTCCGGCAGGCAAGCTAGTACGCAGTGACGGGAACGCCAAGAGGTTAGATAAAAGAAGGCCTCAGCAGGATTTCCTTGCGCAATGTGCGCCCAGAATTATGTGCGCAGGTTGCGAGTATATGCAGCACATAATGGAAACCAGGAATCTTAAAAGAAAGTCCAAGGAAGATTTCTACGATGTAGATAACGACCGAAACGCGCACCTATAGGTTAGTTGTTACATTGAAAAAGACGGCAAATCAAAGAATGGCATTTTCTCTATCCTTAACCTTTTCAGCCCTAGAATTGTAATTTTTGTCAGACACATCTTTAGTGCGTGTTTTATTTATAGTTAACGTCTTCACAAACACTTCACAAACGTCTTCACAATCACAAACAAACTACTTTGTCAGTAGTGTAAGTAATCATGAATTTACAGCCATGACATCAAATTAGATCATCACAGCCCTATGGTCAACAAATCACAAAAACGGTAAATATATTGCTGCTGCGCTCATGAGGGCACAAAATATAAACAAACGTAGTATTTCAAAGTGTTGAAGTTCTTATAACAACTTCAGAAATTCAACCCGAAAGTACCACCTTTCCGCCTCTGCTTGCGCGCGTCATCATTACGAACAACCTAGGTTCAGATTCCCCTTTGCGGCTCCACACCCAGCAAAAATGAAACAATAATGCTGTCGATCGTAGTGAGGATAATTGAACAAATACTTTTTCTGGAATGAGTGGGTTAAATTGTGTTTTCAATGTTATAGAAGAAATTTTGTGTTGAAGGGGTTACTCGCCATGTTTTCTTGTCATGACTTTTATTGCGATAGCAATTAAACGAACACTCAGCTCGATTTTGCCGCCAGCGTCAGTGTCACCCACCGTATCTGTATACCTATTTATATATATGAAAACGCAAGAAGGAAAAATAATGCAGAAAAAGACTCTAGCACGCGGAACCGAACGTAGGACCCCTGAGACGTGAGTGCGAGCCGTTAACCACTGAGCCACGGAGGACCTCGTCCTTGAATGTTCGAACGGCAATCTATTTATATCTACCACTTACCGGTGTTGACGGGCATCTCGGGCAGAAACTATAGTGTTTTTAGCATTACCAGCAAGATGGCGCAATGATCGCGCGTCGCCACATTGTCACGACGTGGCGGCGCGCGCTATCATCTCCCATGCGTACTTTGTTCCGTGGAGAGGAGGTGGGTTTACGCTCCCTCACGCGCCCTTATCTCGCAATGGGGAGGGTCGTATGTCTTGGCAGGCTTTAGAGTTTCACCGGAACGAATCTGTTGTAGTTACCGGGCGCAGAAAGCTAACTGCAATTGTTGCACAGTCTCCGTTTGCGAAAAAAACGTGCTTTTTAGGCACAGCGAAGTAACAACTGAGATGATTGTTCGCGTTCATCTGCAGTTGTGAGTACGTTTTGTGCCTAATTTGTGCGTGAGAAACGCGGGGAGCGTTCCGATCTGCTTGCCATTCTGCGCGTGACCTTCCAATTTGTTGCTGTCACATTCCTTGCTTCAGCTATGCGGCAAAGCTGTGACTTTTTTTAACGAAATAAAAAATGAGAATGTGGTGTTTGATGCACGCACCGACAATGCTGTTTCCACGGGCCACACAACCTTCACTAAACTGGCATTACTGCAAAAAAGCAGATTTCCTGTTACAACTTGTAATTTCGGATCATCCCAACTGTAGCTTAGAGGGACAATAATAGCAAATGACTATTTATGTCAGAGAAAAAGCTGAATATATGACACCTAAAACGGTAATGTTATCGACAGCAGTGCCTTACTTACCGAGAAATTAAGCTAATCGAATCACATTACGTACTCCACAAGTGAAACATTTGCGAAATAATCCCAATGACGTCAGGGCGCCCGACTACAATTATTCGGTAGTAATAAAACTAACTGCTATAAAAAGAACATTTCATGTGTCAAGAGACGAGACAAAATACGGCTTGTCCATTTCATTTTAATTAATAGAGCAAAGAAACACCTGGCGTCACTATGAAGAATGAAGCAAGCGGTTTAAAAGTTCAGCTTTCGGCTGGTTAGGCTCGATAGGTGGTGCCAGTAGCGGGGCCCCGTTGAACTAAACAATCAGTACCGTGCCCTCCGAAATTGGAAAAATTGTTCAATGGCTGTTGTAGACACTGCTACTTCCGCTATTTTAGCTCTACTACTACCGGTGTTTAGGTAGCGTAGTAAACGTGGCCAACATGAGGCACAGTAGCAGTGACGTCTAAAAGACCGCTTTCAGGGGCGAGTGCTTTAAAGTGCACTAACACAATTCGGACCATACAAACGCAACTTTGTTTCAAAATAAGCACTTCGTTGGCTCAAAAATAGCACTACGAGGTTTCTGGACTGCTATTTCGACAATCAACGTGGACGTAGTATTCGCCTGTAGTGTCTCTTTAACGGCCACGATGGCAATGGCGGTGATAATCCGTTAGCATATACGCAATTCCTGCAGTGCATGATATACCATGCACAATAAAATAAAGGCAGCTACGCACTAGTTGTGTGAAGACTGAGGAAACAGCAGAGCTTGTGATGTTCCCCTCCTCGTTTCTTCCCTGCTCACTTTCACTTCCTTTTCCCACCACCTCTTATAGTGCACTATAGAAGGCTACGCTATACTTTACTCTCTTCTTTCTTCCCTTTGATTTTCCCCACCATCACTTTCTTTCTTACCCCCTTGCTATACTACAGTATACAAGGATACACGGTACGCTTTAGCCTGTTACCTCGTTCTTTCCCTCTTGCTCTTTGCCTTTCCCACGTCGTTGCTATACACTGCTATACAAGGCTACGCTATGTCCTATTTGCGTGCCTGGGTAGCCGGGTGGTCAAGAAAGCTTTTAACGCGATAGCGTTGAAATCTCTAGTAGAACTGAAAGATGGCCGAATTGAATTTTATCCATGATTGGGCAGCGCACAAACGGAAACACTGGTGTATACGCTGCACCGGTTTGACCGGCCTAGTTTAAAAATTTTCTTGCACGTGTGGCAGTGTATGCATCGGACAGACTGACAGATGTGTGAATATAAGGCTGCGGTAGCATGACAATTCCTTAAATGGTGAGGTATCGTCCCACTCACCAAGTAATTGCCGAGACTGCGGTTGCACTCCTTCTTTTGAGCAGATGTCAATCATCAACGCCATCATAATAAACGGACACATGAAAGTGCGCAGGCTAACCACATGGTGAAGTGGGTTGGCAATTGCGTTAGCTAGCCAGCCATCTGTCGCTTTGAGAGCAAGAAACTTGTTTCATCGATCGAATGTAATCTTGCGTGGTGCATGATTCTCTCTCTCTCTCTCTCTCTCTCTCGATATTCATATATATATATATATATATATATATATATATATATATATATATATATATATATATACTTTTCTTGACATAAATTTTCAGTTCTACCAGCACTTGTCCTGTTTTCGTCTCTTGCTTGCTTACTTTTTTTCCGCTGCCCAATTATGGTTGAAGAAGCTCGTTTCACAATAATTATGGCGTCGTTGGTTGTGAACGCAAAATTGTCATCTTTGCATTATCTAAAATTTAAGAAAGGTGCAAATAAAATAAGCAATAAATAGTTGTTGGTCTGAGTGGGGATAGAACCCGGGTAGTTTGAGTGGCAAGCGGGTGTTCTGCCACACAGCCACGCTTCTTTTTTTTTGTTTTCAAGGCATGGAAATAATGCAATCAAGGGTTGTTACATATGTGTATACAACTCATCATTTCAAAATTATGCTGGCATGCACACATTTGCAAGACACAATTTCGTATACGGTCAAACGAACCTTGAAAAGTCTGGTGAACAAACACACATTGCCAGGCGCTCAAGCCACTCTAGAACAGGGTCGAACGTCTCTAGAACACTGCGCAAGTGCACAGGCTGGTTCGTCTCAAAAAGCAGACCTTGTCAAGCGAGGTGGCTCAGCATGTCTGTCAATTGGATGATAGGGTTATTGCTTAGATAGCTGAGTATCTTCGCTCAAGGCAGATGTCAGTGGCTCTGAACGGTTGTTCCTCTACAAATGTTGCTGTGACCTCTGGTGTACCACAGGGATCAGTCTTAGGTCCGCTTTTATTTTTGTTGTTCATAAATGACATCACTTTTGGTATCAAATCATCATTTAGAATGTAGGGCCATCAATAGAGACCTGGACAGCCCTGCAAAACAATTTAGATTTAAATGCCACATGATTTGATAAATAGAAAATATTGTTGAATGTGAAAAAAAGCATTCACGTCACATTTACCAGGAAACTCTCGCACTGCAGAAATCATTACACGGTCAATAACGCTAATCTTAAACACGTCACGGAATATAAATATCTAGGCGTATTTTTTACTGCTGATTTGAGGTGAAATAAACATTTCACTTACATTAGGAACAAGGCGGTAGGATCATTAGGTTTTCTGAAACGTAACTTCAGTATTTTACCACAAAAGCTTAGAGAGCAGCTCTATTTTACACACGTTCGCAGTACACTGCAGTATGCGTGCGTCTGCTGGGACCCATATACTAAGGAACTTACAGATAAACTTGGAAAAGTGCAGAATAGAGAAATTCGATTTTCCTTGAAAATTTTGACAGGATGCTTAGTGTGATAGAGAGCAGAAAAACATTAAATTGGGATATTCTTGAAAACCATCGTCTAAACCTCAGAATAAAATTCTTTCATAGCATTTATCATTTGAGGACAGGTATCATCGGGCGATTGTATTTTCAACCACTCAACTTTGTTCTCAAAGACGTGATCATCACTTAAAAATACGCGATATTCCTTTTGGGGGCGACGCTTTTCGCTACTCTTTCCTTGTCCGCACTATAAGAGAATGGAACACTCTGCCACCGGAAGTAGTCTGTATTGATTCAAGTGATGATTTTTTCCATGAATGTTTTTTTATGTGTTTGATTATATGTACTATACCCTCCCTGCTGTAATGCTTATGTTGAAGCAGGTCCTTAATAAATAAAATAAATAAAAATAAATTATGCGGCTCCTCCATAATAAATAAGGTCCAAATAACATAATTAATTTCTACGGCGCATTATTCCTAATGGTTTTTTCATGGTAGGGAACTTAATGCCAAACAACAATTTCATACCACAAGTGTTTAAGTACGCACTAAGAACATAAATTCGCTATCGCGTTTAACTCTTAGAGGCGAAGCTTAAGAGTCTCCTACTTTTTCCAAGAATTTTCATTGTTCTCTTTCTATCACTTTCTTTACCGCTGTCTCTGTACTTGCTCTCTCGTTAATGTCTCTCGTCGTGTTAATGCATGTCACGCCAGACAAATCAGCGAAAGTGTTCTGCGAGCGAAGTAGAAAATGAAGAAAAAGACGAAGAGAGTGCGTGCTGGATTGTGATGATTATGATTTCGGTTCTCGACAAGCCGGGTTTCCTCGAGCTTCAACAGCCTCGCTGATAATTTAGCGTCCTTAGTAGTCACGGTTATTTGAAAGCAAACTTTGCGCACGGTAGGCGAATTCTTTTTCATCAGTTAATCTTGTTTATTAAGATGAACAACTCACCCGGTTTTATGCCGAGTATTTATTCGACAAGAAGCCACTACTAGGACACTTTAAAGTGTGCTCTTCGTAGTCTTTAGGATTACAAAACTCGTTTAGACTAATAAAGCTTCGTTCTTTTTAAGACAATGATCCCTGAAATAAACTTATCCCAACGCTTCAGTAGCGAATGCATGCAAGGACAATTACTCTGCATTGCAGCTATGAATTATTCGCCTAATTAGCCAATTTACAGCTTGGTTTACTTCACGGATGAGTCGTTTTTCTACGAAAAACTGTCACTAGACCAATTCAGCATTTGAGGCGCCCATAAATGGCAACAGAATGCATGGAACGGCTTGTACTGGCATCATAGCCATGAACGAGCTGCAGCATAATAGATTTTACCATTGAAGAGCTGGCCTCCCTTTATTGGTTGTAATCGAAGTGAGATCTGAATTGTATGAAAACTTTGGCCGTACTTCCCAACTGAGATCTCACGAAATTCACATCTAGCCGCAGATTCCTAGACCATTTTTGTACTAGGAATGTGAGAGCTGCAGGCACGTTTTAAGTCAATACTTCAGTTAAAAAAAGCGAACATGTAATCACATTTATCTGTAAGCTTGCTATTCTTGTTTTTTGTTCAGTTTTTGAAATAACGTAATTTGCATGCGCGACAGTATCAGCTAAAAATTCCGACTTCAAAACGAATTTCCGCTACCACCTGTGTACACCATATCCCTGCTATTCTTAGCTAAGCTATTAAAACATTTTATTGAAACGTAGGGCTGGGACCTGTGGTGTTATCTCATCAGTCCTATTACACCACCTGGGTATCTTTGGTGCACTAACTATCCATGCAAACAAGAATACAATAATGATACAGGTATAATTTTATTAGGAAGTCATGAATTCCTGTGGAAAGCATTTATTTCGTACAAAAAACACCCTGAGCAGTCGTTTTTATCGCGTTGCGTTTTGAGGTATTTCTGCCAAACAAAGAGTACTTGGGTGACGAGAAAAGAGAGACCTTTCATGCGATTACGCAATGAAGCGTCTCCACACTTCTGTCACATCAGCGGCCCCGAAAGTAATTTGGAAGAGCTGTCCGGGTCATTTGCCGAGAAAACAATCTTCTGAAAGTGAGAAGGTGTCGGCATTGGGATTCTGATAATATCAAGCTCGTTCCACAAGTCAAAGTGCCGTTGAAGCAGCCAGAGTTACGAAAATGTTGTTCCCAAATATGTCAAGTACGCGCTCTAGTTCAATCGATCACCTTGGGACAGCTACTGTCATGAAGCGTGATCGTCTAGTTTCGTCGCGCTTTTCTTACTCAATGCCCCACAGAGCAGAAGTGTTGCCATAGGCTTCTGCTCTGTACAAATTTCTATGCAAACTTCTAATATTTTTGCTGTTGTTACATGCTTGCTGAACAGTTTATTCCTGGCGCAATGCTTCAAACATGAAGAAATGATAGATAAGAGGCAGCGCATCACAAACTAATTAATGAAACTCAAAGGCTGATTAATTGATTTGTGGGGTTTAACGCCTCCAAACCACCATATGATTATGAGAGACACCCTTGTGGAAGGCTCCGTAAATTTCGACCACCTGGGGTTCTTTAACGTGCACCGAAATTTGAGCACACAAGCCTACAGCATTTCCGCCTCCATCGGAAATACAGCCGCCAAAGCCGGGATTCGAACCCGCGACCTTCGGGTCATCAGCCGAGTACCTTAGCCACTAGACCACCACGGCGGGGAACAACTCAAAGGTTGAAAGCGAAGTAAACTTCCAAGCATGCGCAGTGGCGTGTAAGTGAGACGTCAGACATGTCATCACCTCGTAAGAGAGAGCCACTCTCTCAGAGAAAATCAGTGAAGGCCTTACTGAACTTTTTGCGTGGCAGTGGCCTATTGTATAGACTGTAGCACCCCAGCTCCCCCCCCCCCCTTTCTTTGCGCGCGTCTACTTCCCTCTTCGCTTTCTTTTCTATCTTTCTTCCCTATTCCCCCTTCCCCTAGTGCAGGGTAGCAAACTGGATGCTCCATTTTCTGGTTAACCTCTCAGCATTTCCCTCATTTTATTCTCTCTTTCTCAGAACACACGGACACAGCAAATGTGGTCTGACCAAACTACTTTTACAGTCAACGATATCGCTTGCCCAATCAAATACATCACTGTGATCAACACAATAAACAACTTTATACAATATTCGGAATATCAAACTGAAAACGCCAGGCCTGCGCGGAAGGCGCAGAACGGTCACAGCGAAAGCTAGAAGAGCGGCCTTTCAGAGCCTTTCGAAACACTCATTGGGTAACGGCTGCAAGCACACTTGCTTGATTCCCACTACGGCATAATTAATCATAATGTTTGTGTAGTAGGCCGGCATTCGCTATGCTATTTTGCGTTGTTCTGCTGAGAAGCGTGGCATCCGCTAAACTATTGCAAGGAGTTTTGTACCAATGGTTCATGCAGTGGCTGACGACGATGAGCAGTTACGCCACAGTCAATAGTTGGAAAAAAAACAAGCTTGTTTTAATGAGTTGGAGCAATGGACGACACAGTCGTTGCGGTATTCGCATTGTGCGATGACGGCTTGTTTTTTCGCGGTTTTAAAACGCTTTAAAAGCCATAATAACGCGATCGCTTTCATGCGGTGTCACCCACGGCCGGCTCAGGACGGGAAACGACCAGCAGTTGCCGGCTTCGAGGAATCTCCTGCAGGAGACGTCCATTTCGATCACTGCCCCAACGCCACAGAAACTCTCCAATGTTTTCTGTGTGGCGACATATAGCCTCACCACCGCACGGCACTGCAGGCGTTACCGCACTAACTCTAATGATGATGGTGAACTAACATTAACACTACGCCACTTACCGCTCGGCGGCACTTAACTTAAATGCTATCCGCGAGACACGTGTGTGCCACGATTGACAAATGAATTTACAGGGGGTGAGAGCACCATCACAAACAGTTTTATGTTTACTTTAAGAGTTTCACTTTAAAAAACTACTATATAAGAGAAACGCTGCAGTGGAAGACTTTGATCATTTTGACCCCCTGTTGTTCCTTAACATGCTCCTAAATCTAAGTACTTGCGCCTCTATAATTTCCGACTCAATCGAACTTACAGCTACAGTGGTTGGGATTCGATCCTCGTGTCAGCCAGTGCCTCCTTCATTCATTGGGGGCCAGCCAGACGTGTCTGATCCAGCCATTCGCCACACTCTCATCTAGCCCATTCCTACTCTCGCCCATCGCCTAGCCTTCGCGTGTGATTTGCGTTCATGGGAAGGAGTACCTTTTGCTGAGGCCACATGACGGAAATCAGCTGAAGTAATTGTTCATTCAGTTGTGTGCAGATCCGTCGGGTGGCGTTTTTCTTTATTTGTGTTCTGTATGTTGGCGGTTATGCTGGCTCTGTATGAGACAGTGTTTTGAGATAACACGTCATCGTTCGTGGCGCTATGCAGGCAGATAATGAAGACGGCTGCATACGCTGCCTTTAAGAGGTGCTACACTACCACCGTAAAGAGGCAGCGGCATTGCTCTGAGCCACAGTGAAGGAGTACAAAGGAACAAATGTGTCAGACGCATGGCATCAGAGAGGGAAAACGCGTCTACTGTGTCCCCATTAGAAAGCGCTCGTATGCACGAGTGAGGCAAGCAGCCCTACCCTTTGTGTGGTGGTGAATAACGATAAATTTCTGAACTAAGGCGCACCGACGTCTTCCATTGAGGAGCGACCGTTCGCACTGCCATTAAAAAAATGAAGGACGCATTGGGTCACCATAAAGTCGGGTGCCTTAACCGCTAGACTAACGTGGCGGGCAAAACAGGCTTCCAACAGCTTCCTCACGAAAGTTCGGTTTCTACTTTTGCCAACTCGCACGAAACGCCGGACACGGGAACATGATTTAACGTGCGCCTAAATGTGCGCACTGTAAATTAATTTATGCTATTGGCATGCTTCTCCCGGTACTTCCCCCGCCCTCTCATGTAATTTCATACACTGCACCTTCGCCCCAAAGCCTGAAAGGGTTACATGTCTCATTTGACACCTTCACTGGTTAACAGATAGGCCACGACATACGGTCTTCTACGCTCCCGCTCTCTCAAGTAACAATCCTGTGCACATATTTTGAGTCACTGTAGTTCAAATGTGGCGGATGAATTTTCCATGGAGCCAAAATGCTGTAGGCCCGTGTGCTCAGACTTAGGTGCATTTTAAAAAAAGCTCAGGTGGTCGAAGTTTCCGCAGCCCCCCACTACAGCGTCCTTAATAATCATATGGTGATTTTGTGACGTTAAACAACACATATCATCATCATTCGAGGAAAACCAGCCTTTTCAAATTCTGTCAATCTAATATTAAAGGCCAGCCTGCATCACTTCAACACGACATGCGCAGCACAGACTTAAGGCAATGCAAAATGATGCCACGCTTAACAGTTGCAGAAGGCGCAGAATGAGAGTATTTCCTCGTCGACACAGAAATTCGCGCGAGATATGACTGGAGCCAGACTGTCATACGATATTCACATTAAAAATCTGCACTGTCGAAAAAAAACAAAAACATTGTATATGTTTTATTTAGGCATACTGGTGCACTTATGTGTATGAGAGAACAAGAAAAACATCCTTTTTCGGCACTCTAGAATCATCAATACGGCTGGGAGTGGCGCTGGCTAATGTTCCCATGATTACACAAACATCAATACCTAATAAAGTTGATGGGACGGCAACGGCCGCGGTAACTCAACCGGCATGGCATTGAACCCGCTATCCGAAGGTTGAAGCTCCGGTCTCTATACATGCGGCAAGAGGATTTTTCACATTCTTGTATTCCCTACTATTTATATATTAACTTCTGTACTACAGTTAAAATATATAAGTAATGTCGTCCATGCCTCCATCAGCGTCATTCTCTCATGCTATCGATCCGTGTGCTCAGATTTGGGTGCACGTTAAAGAGCCCCAGGTGGTCAAAATGTCCGGAGCTCTCCTCTACGACGTCTCTCATAGTCATATGGTGGTTTTGGGATGTTAAACCCTAGATAATATTATTAGCGTCATTCTCTGTTGGTTTTACTAGGTTAAGCCTTCTCTCCTATTGTTTTTTTAGAACGCATTCCTCCTTTAAGCAGCGTTGGCGTTGTGGTAGCCAGCAGAGAAAATGAGGACGGAAAAGAGCTAGTCCGGAGTCCAGGGGAGGCTGAAAGACTGGAATAGCGAGGATGGCGTCAGGAGAAAAACATGAACGTGGCCAGGCCACAGGTTCCTCTGCGACCAGCCACGGAACCACAGTAGACGGTACGCCATGGTGTCGCTAATAACGTCGTAACTTATGCGGTGAAGGTGTCCCGTAATATCACATATAAAATTAAGGGCTGCATGGACGGCGGCCTGTGTGTGGCGGCTTTTCTCGAACGCACCCGCGTGCTTCTTTACAAGGTATCCCAGTTATTGAGGATAACAATGCGCCTTAGACAAAGATAGGTCTTTCTACTGAAACATTCGCCAGCCTGTCTGAGGCACTTCCACTGTTCACCCTGACTATCCCATTACGTGTTTACATCTGTCAGCTATTGGAATCTGAGTCAGCGACGCTTTTCACATGAGCAACCATCTGCGCTGGTTGACGTGAAATGGGCTGCACAAAAACTTGTGCTTCAGTCACGCTATCCACGGCGCTTTCGTTGCGGTAGCAATTGGCCACTTTCGGCTGGTGTTTTTCGTCGCCGCCGCCGCCATCGCCGTCTATCATATATATATATATATATATATATATATATATATATATATATATATATATATATATATATATATATATATATATATATATATATATATATATATATACGGGGAAGGATGCGCTAGACTCCCCTTTCTGCTTTCTTTATTGGAACAGCGTAGGCTACATAGTCACAAAATAGTCACAAAATAGAACAATGACCTATGCAACTGGTTGAAGCGCGTTGTAGCCGCTGCTGTTAAATTAGCTGCCCCGAACAGAGGCTCAAGGATGGAGGTGCCAGAATCCACAGTTGCGTGCTACTGAAACAGAAGCAAAGCGCCGTCACCGATAAGACACGGAAGTGCACGCCACCGAAGCTGAAGCTAAGGCATCTGCGTAGAAGACCCAGAAGTGCGCATGCTACAGCAAAATCGAAACACCCAAAGATCTGCGCTCAGAGTTTGCATCGGGAAGTATTGGAACCCTCGGGAAATTTCGTGCTGCACATTGATGCTTGGTTTTGAATTTTAAGGCCCCTAAGCGACTCAGCCAGGCTAGGATAGACTTCGTTTAGGAGAGCGACAGATAATTTCGACCACTTGGGATTTATTGATGCGCACGCACATCGCGCAGTACGTGCACGATGTCCAATATTGCCTGCATCAAAATGCGACCGCTGCTGCCGGGATCCAGCACGCGTCTTTCGGAGGAGCAGCCGAGCAACGTATCCACTTATTCCCTGCAATGACTCGGTGTACATTTACGTATGACATATGCGATGTTTTGATAAAGGAAATATGCGTAAACAAGTGCACTATGCTCCAGTAGACACTTCGACAAGGGAACTTCTCCTCTTCAAGCCTGAAACTCTTTCAAAGCTGTTACACACTTGAAGAAGATAAGCCCACTTGTCGAAACGTCGGCTCGAGCACACAACCACAGTTTACGGAGCATTTTATTGCAGTTTTTCATCTTGCCTTCTCTAATTTTGTATGTAATATCTTCTTTTTGTTTTATTCCTACCGCAGGTCCACAGTTACGCGGCTTGACCTAGTTAGTAGGAAACTGAAGCTTTAGTCGAGATCTGTAGGGTGATTTCCGTAAGTTAACTTCAAAGAAAGAAAGAGAGAAAAAAAAAGTTGCATGAGCACCGCACGATAGGAAACCGGGACACGTCGAAGTGAGAAACTTGAAGCTAGTTTTTTTTTTTTTTTTTTGCCACCAAGGGTGGTTTAACGTGCACAAAACACGATGCATGTACACTATAGCCAGAACATTTTTTACGAACATCCATATTCCAAGAGGCATGTTCACAGTTTGTATTTAGCGTAAAGAAGCCCAAATTAATGAGTCTACTTTAATATCGCATAAATCATCGTAACGTCACGAAATATCAACTACCTTTGTTTCGCTAAACAATTTCTATTTTCTGAACAGTACGTTCAGAGGCAAGAAAAAATAGCGACATAAACCTTGAAAATATATACTATAAGAACGGGCCATGAATACCATTAAAAGTTTTTCGGCAATGCATGGTACATGTATTTTTTGTTTGAGTGGGCCTTTGTAGTTCAATAAAACAGCCGGTCGACGTTTTCGTTGCAGTGCGAAATGCATTAATCAACATTGAGAGGCAAAAGACGAGACATATGCGTGTTTCAGTACCAAGTCTCTTAAAATTATCGCTAGCAATATCAAAAGCATATAAAACCAGCAAATCTAAACTTCGAAACAGGAAAGTTTTTATATTTATCTAGCAATTAAAGATTAATTTCGTCTCAACAGGGTCGTATAGCGCGCAAGACATGGAATTCAAAAAAAGTGCCGTTGTCTGTTTCCTTCTTTCTCTTGTCGCTCGTTATTGGCGCTGTTTTTTATGTGAATTATATTCAGAAATTCGCTTGCAATATCACGAGCAGATATGTCATTTGCACATACCAATATATTTTACATTACTGAACTAATAGACGAAAGCTCAGGGGAACCCCGCTGTGACCTAACCCATGGCGTGATGGAGAGGAATCTACCTCTCCATCTTCCTCTTCAATCTACCTCTTCAATAAATCTACCTGGTCAACGATTCTTCGTGCGTAATTGAACCACGAGAAAAAGGTCTGATGGGCACTTAGCGTGTAGAGTTTAAAGTACATAAATGTGAAACAGCATCTTGCTTCCATGCACAAGCACACACAGTGGCCACAAAGAGGCATAGGATAAGTTGGGGTGAACAGTGAAATTCATCTGGAAAAGGGGAAGGAATTTAGAGTTCAAAGCAAAACTATGCAAAGGCCCAGGAAATAGTGATAATCAAATATTAAAATTGGAATAGTGCTGATCAATTATAAAATATTGGCGCCACACACACCGGGTCATTATATTGGTTTTAGGATGGCTTTGTGTGGCCCGAGCTCGGGCTGGGGTTGCCAGCTTCGCTCAATATCGGGGGAGCCATTGACTTTCGCCGGAAATATTGGGCCAGTTTAGCCGCCGTTCAGCCGATTTTCGGCTTTTACCGTTAACATTGGGCTGACTTTGCCGTCGTCCCGCCGTATTCGCACCGATATTGACTTAGCCGATGACTTTCACCGGCAGCATCAGATCGAGTCTGCCGCCATTTTGCCATCTTCTGCTGATATTAGCTAATCAATGTCTTTCACTGGCAACATTGCGCCGAGTTTGCCATTGTCTCGCCGTTTTCCACCGACATCGACCCAGTCGATGGCTTTTCCTGGCCACATGGGGCTGAGTTTGCCACCGATTCACCATACTTTTGTCGATATCGGCTTAGCCGGTGAGTTTCACAGGCGAAATTGGACTGAGTTTGCCGATCGTCAGTTGAAGGCTTTCACAAGCATTACTGTGCCTTCTTTACTGTGTTGTGGCCGCTCTCGAAGCAGTGTTGGCTGAATATATTGTTGGATTTCATTGGCCATGCTGAAATACCTTTTTGTCTCCCTTCACTTGGTTATATGAAGCCGCGGGATGAAGTCAAAACATCTTTTTTTGTGCTTTCCTGTTAGAATGTGTTCATAATAACTAGGTCACCCACAATCGCTAGCGAACTTACAAACACATGTTTCACACGTGTTTCTCAATTCATGTTTTAACTTCATCGCCGTTTTTTTAAAAAGTTTCGTTCAATGATTGCTTTCCACGTGCTTGTAAAAATAGTCGAGCTTATTTTGATTATGGCCCGTGAAATAAATAAAAATGCGGTTCTAAGCAGTGTGCGCAAAGATATTGTGTTGTGACAAGTTACCAGAACTGATGCACTGAAAACTTGACGAAGGCCTTTCTAAAACGGCGTGCCCGTAGACGACGTCTTTTTTTTTTTTAGGGGTGGGGCTCTGAGCCGTGCCACACAGATAGTTGGCGGACCAGTTCATACATGCTGAACGTGAAACATTCAGCCTAGACGCGACAAAAAGTGACAATGAAGCAGCTGTAGGGGTGAAGAACCCGATAGTGGGTGCGTTGGACTCAATGGTGCTGTGACATCACGTATGTTTTTTTCTTTGTTTGTTTTTCTTACTCTTTTTCTTTTGCCCCGCCACGGTACTCTAGTGGCTAAGGTACTCGGCTGCTGACATGCAGGTCGCGGGATCAAATCCCGGCTGTGGTAGCTGCATCTCCGATACAGGCGGAAATGTTGTAGGCCCATGTACTTGGATTTGGGGGCATGTTAAAAAACCCCAGGTGGTCAAAATTTCCAGAGCCCTCCACTACGGCGTCTCTCATAATCACACGGTGGTTTTTGGACGTTAAACCCCACAAATCAATCAATCAATACTCTTTTTCTTCATGTCTCTGGAAAATACATTCAGATGTTTTGTCAGCGCTGTGTATGCGTGCTTCTTCTAACGTTTTTTGTGTGTTATTGACCCGTAGCTCCAATTCTTCCCACCCCCCACCCCTCGTTCACCGCCATTGTTGTGGTAGTTACTTCACCAAGTAGAAAAGGTCCGATGGGTCGAAAGAGGGGCAATTTTGTAGCTAGAGCAGGTCTCTTCGCTCCGGTCAGCCATACAGCGATCCCTCAAACGCTCCTTAAATGCGGTGGTTTGCTTCTTCAGGGGCATTGGTCTTGAGGTCTCACCCACGAAGTTAGTGGCCCTCATGGTGCTCCCTAGGGCATTAGCCAGGAGCTACGTCCAGAATCTGGTTCTCAACGGGTGGCCCATTCTCTGGAAGAACAAGGCAACCTACATGGGGCTCCACATCCATCACCGGCTGACCTGTCTTCCAGCGGTCAAGGCAGCTACCACCAAGACGTTGCTTGTGCAGACGATGGCCAGAAGGCGCCTCCTGCGTGGACGGTGATGCTCTCGGAAGAGGGCCTTACCATGGTGCTGCCACAGCAGAAACTCTGTACACCCTTCCCCTGGTTCAACTGACGTGGCGCCCTAAATACCTGCAGAAAAAACGGCACCGAATGGCCATCAGGATGTTCCTGAGTCTTCCACGCTGCTCTCCCGTGGCAGCCACACCGGCGGAAACCCAGGAGGCACCGCTATCTCTCCTGATGCTGCGCCAGGGCCTGCTACATGTGAACCGGTACATCGAGCACCAGATGGCAAGACGCATCAAGGCCTGACCAAACTCCCGAATGGTAAGCATATGGGCTCTGTACAATGACCTAGTCCTACAGCCACCCACTCCATTCCAGCCTCCACCGCTAAGATATCGTCGGCCGCCATACATACATCTGAGCCTGGGGAAGCTGACGAAAATGCGTACACCAGCGAGCCAACCCCAGCAGGCTGTAGCGAAGAAGATCCATGAGCCACTGAAAGGTCACCTTGCTATACACAGATGACTGTCTACCAAAGAACCCCCCCCCTTTATTCTGCAGCTGCCTGTGCAGTCCTAGAGATGCGGTTAAAGCTTCAGTGCCGCCTCCTATTCCCTGCAAGCTCTACAGCAGCTGAACTTGCGGGGCTCCACCATGCTGCAGACCACCTGCCAGCCAACTTCCCTCAGCAGCCCGTGACCATAATTACATACTCAAGGCCGGCACTTCAAGCACTGCTGCAGCCTAACCAAGCCGGGGTCACAGTGATCCTGCTCCTTGCGAAACTGCGGCTCTTCAAGGACAGAGGCGTCTCACTACCGATGTACTGGCTCCCATCCCACAATAGAAAATGTCTGGCAACGACAGTGTAGATGCCACTGCCAAAGGTGGACACCGGACCAATGTACCTCTCACAACAGCGGTAGCGGTAGGGGACTACATGCGACGAGTACTGCACTGACTCGTGTGCGCTCACCCTGACACACTAGTGGCGAATGAACAATCTTCTCAGCTGCTTCAGGAGTCAGGATGCCAGAGACAAGAGCTAAGACTACTGCTGCGGCACCGGAACGGAAGCATCTGGCCTGTTGCACGCAAGTACTGCAAGGGTCGCAATTCCTTTCCTGACTGTGGCAGATGCTCGTCTCTAAAGGCCCTAGAACACATCCTGGGCTTCAGCCCAACTCTGGATGGCCCGAAAGAAACAATGAATAGGTCATACCGCATGCTGTGGCTGTCTCACATCACCGTAGATAACCTCCTTTTCCCGCCTCGATCCCAGGGTGCAGCCCTGCACGCGTTCCGGAAGTTTGCCGACGCGGCTGACCTCGAGTGCTTCTGAGCCTTGCCAACCGCCAAACCTCCTGAACCTATGCCACCTCACCGGAGAAGATAACGATCTGCTACTGAACTCTACATCTATTCTATCATCTTTATTTCCACACCCCCTTCCCACAGGCACTGAGCCATGTCCCCAACCTGGGAGATTGAAATATTTGCCTCATTCTTCCTTTACAATCACTATATATATTCTTCAAAAAGTGGTGGTGTGTGGACATGTGCGGGTGCAAGTTGACATTGTGTGCGAGACGCACATGTGGCATAATACGGGCACTGTTTTCAGCAGAGATCACCACAGCTAGCATTCAGTAGTTTATTATGGACTCACACGCTTTTTATACGGCTGCGTGTTGACGGCTGTTATGTCTGTATATTCAGATTTTTGTTTTCGTTATTGTACGTTTGTTATCTCTTTTTGTGTGTATCTTGCTATTGTGCGCTTGCATTTTTTATTCACTTGTTTTCTTACCGATCTAACGGACAGACATGACAGGTCTTCATATTCGGTTCCTTCCCGTTGCTGTCTCGCCTTGAGACAGTCAATGCGTGCATGCGTGTTTTCTCTGCTTAGATGTACAGTGTTTAGGATTTTGTAGTACCCCTCGAATGTTTCAGGTCATGTGCAGTAATTTATTCACGTTTCTAGCTCGTAAGTTTTCACTCAGTAATTGTGATTTCCGCCTAAAGGTTAGCAATTTTTTGTTTCAGTCTTGTCATACGATTACTTAACGTTTTCGAACCAACCCAACCTTTGGTGAACTTGATAAACACACGGAAGGGATTGGTTTCTCTGTTAGTAATTAGCCTACGCACATGCGTACTCCTGTAGTCCAGTTCTCGCTCTAAATCTTGCTTTTACTATGAAAATTATGACAAGCGTATCATGTAAGAACACGACTACAGGCCGCGCTTAAGATGCGCTTGCGGCCGTTTCGCTGGCTTCACATATACCAAGTTTGATATTATGAGACGTGGATTGACGGCGAAGGTAAATGACACGTGCAAACATGACAATCATGATATGCCTGTCATGTTAAACATCACCAAATGCCATGCTCTTAGCACTCACAGCCATTTTGCAAGCTTCACATATACCAAATTCGATATTACGTGACGTGAATTCACGACGAACACAAATGCTAGACACCAACATCATAATCATGACATGGAAGTCATGCACGGCCTAACTACGAGCCCACCCCTGCTAGTGCTGGTATTGCAAACGTTAGTGATACCGTCGTTACGTGCTTTTAAACAATATACTTGCGTCTTATCTAGATAACAGAGTGCGCATAACATTTCTACTTGTGTTTACTGTGTACCATATCTGTCGGCCTCGTAACGTTGTTATAATTTTAAAGTCACATATCAACCTTCCTCATTCGTGCTTCACAAATCATCGATTCCCACTGTAAGTGAGAACAGCAAATTTTTTGCCACGTCGACCAACATCATCTTTTTTTGTATGGCTACATCTTTAATCCAGCTTTAACGTTCCTGTAGTTTACATTACTAGTACCTCTTTCGCGATTAGTCACGTTGTTGCTCAAAAGTCCTTTATCATCCGTAAAGCAGAAATACAGCTAACATATTGTTCGTTAACCCACATTCCTATTTTTTTCACTGTATCTTTTAAATATTTATTGTGAATGTGCCGTGAATAACACTGAAGTGATTGGAACTCTTCCCCTTAACCCATTCTCGATCATGGTTTCGGGCTCTTCTTGCAGAACGCGGTGCCTTCAGTATTGTTTTAGATGAAGGATATGGTCTTTACAAGTGTTTAAGTGTCTCTCTATGGCCTCCCCAATCTGGAACTGCCGATGTGTTGTTTTTGTTTTGATCACTTTGCAAAAGTTTTGCTCCTAGATTACCTATACGCATGCGTAGTTAATTCAGCACGTTTTCCAAGTTTTATACGTGTAGAAGACAATATTTAGTTTTATTCTCGGCCTTTTACGGGTCTGAATGTACGCTGAGAGCCCAATGGATCAGTAGGTTGCGATTACGAACATCTCTCACATATGGCACCAGCGGTAGTCGAATGACGTTGGGCCGCCCATAGGCCTTTTAGCACTGCTGATAATACGGAACACAGCCATTTCACTTTATAATTCGTCTGTCAGCCTTTTAAATTATGTTACTCTAAACACCAAGCAATTACCGTGCGTGTACCCATCTGAACTGGCTTTATACGTTTAAAATACAGCGATTCAGTATTACCTTACTTACTAGATAGTAATCCACTGAAATATTGGATGTAAGCGGTCACACCGGTGGCCCAAGACGTCAGCGAGGTCAATAAAACTCCAGCGTGGGCCAGCTTAAAAAGGCTTAATAATGGCGAGCCGCCATCGACTGAATGCCGGGAAGCCCTAATCGGCCCTAGGCCGCCTAGCCCTCATCGGCGCAACGCCGGCTAGCCGAGATGGGACCAATGTGGATCAAAGTTACGCGAGCGTGATTTTTCGACATGGGGCCAATATTGCTGCTCATGTTAACCAGCTTTGGGCTGAGATCGGTTCAATGTGTACTGCGTAGGAAAACTCTTGACGTAGGGAGTGAAGAATTTCAAAACTCTCCTTCCAAGCATCGCGTAATCTTCGTTCGTCCCACGTCGCAAGCGCCGATTTGACCATGCTTCAACTTTGAAGCCTCAAAGTATCTATAACACTGCAAAAGAAGTCATGCGAATACAGTTCGATTTCTTGACCCACTTGAAAAATAACCATTTAACAAGAACCATCCACATTCTGATTGAAATAATCACATCAAGCCCAGCTGCTCGATTCACGGTGCTTTCTTACAGCAATGCTGCGCAGCTAAGTTTGAAGCCAGGGAAGTATGAAGAAAAGTTCGTGTATATTCCTACTTGACGAGACGAACACACTTAAAGAAACGAAGACAAAAAAGAAAGCGAAGAAACGCAGCACCAAACTCAGAACTAGAAGTTTAATAAAAGGAAACAGGAGCTTATAAATGAAAAAGCGCGCTTGACAAGTGAGAAATAATGTCTGTTTGTGTTCGCTTTTTCAGTGCGTTGTTTTCTTCAAATTTGCAGACATGGGTTGAATCGCTGAACATGGCGGCCATATTTAAGTGAGGGTAAACCGCACTAAGGAAAAAAGCAAAAAAAAAACAATAAAGGCTGTTCCACGCTGCGGGAAGGCTGTACGACCTGCAGAGAATCGAGTCACCTGGGTTTCCAATTGTATTTCACTCGCGTTTATCTGCTCTTTTATGGCGAATAAAGCCACAGATGCCTCATCAAACTCGGAAATGGACCGTTTGTTGCACATCGACTGAGGTAAAAAATGGTAGTTTTCGCCTTCGAGTCGTCTTAGGTGAACGCGTGAGACACCCTGCCGGTGTTTCGTTTTGTTCTCTCTCTGGCTATCTCTCTCTCTCTTTATGTGCATGTGAGTCTGCTTTATTGGCTTGTTCCTTTTATCTGAAATTTTCTGCTCTTGTAAATATTTGGTGTTCTCATACTTTTCTTTCTTTCAGGTTATCTCCTTTGTTTGCATTTATCTATTTTTGTTCTATGGTCTTGTTTTCTGCTGTATTTCAACCGTTCACTTCCGTGAGTGCAATGGGTCGAAATTCCAGCTCAGGCGTTTCCCTTCCTCTTCTCTCTTGCGTTGATGCTCACGTCTAAGTCCTAACGCTGCCGTTTTTGTGGCGAAATTGCAAGGTTATAGTCCAGCTCTCTTTAAGCGTGAAGAAAGAGAAGCCAGTGAAGAATGCAAATACAGATGACAAGATGAGCTCCGATTCTCCATAGCAACTGTATTTCCCTTTTTACATTGGTTTCTTTTTCTTCCCGCTTAAACAGAGCTGCGCTATAACCTTATGGCTTCATCATGTACCAACTCGCCTAATCTGCAGTACTTGGTGGTTTTGCTGGCGTTTCGCTGTCGCTTCACTGGTTCAGAGAGACGACTTCGACCTTCCATGGCGCTAGAGTTCATAGCCAGGCAAGCGCTGGCGTTTGAAACATGCAGCCTGCTCAGCTTATGTGTATAAAACGTGGGACATGCGCGCTGCCAACACCATGAGACGACAACAGGGTGAACAAGCACCGCTGTATTGAGTTTGAGTAGGGTATTTCGGAATATTTTGCACCATTTTTCTGTGTAGTTGGCGCAAAATATACCGGAATTCCCCTCTGCGACCACCCTCGATCATTTAAATTTGGCACGGGTGGCCCACTGCTTTAAAAAATACAATGTTCTTTATATTAGTTTCATAGCCTTCAGCCTCCACCCCTTTACTCGGCAACATGGTCGCAATACTTGGCCCTTGAGTTAGATTAGGGACGACCACCTATAATTTAATATTGCAATATTTAAAATGACAAACATCACAACACCAATTTGTTTTCTTTATTTCTTTATTCAAGATGTCCAAAAATTACCCCGCATTGCCCTTGAGCGTGACAGCAGGGGGGTTTACAATAGAGATACAAGTAGGTCTTCATTTACACAGCATACTTTTTTTCAGCAAGCTTGTTCCATTTCGTTACACAATACGAAAAATGTTGAAGTTTCCACCCTTTCTTTCACGAAAAGTATTCCCGTGAGGTGGGTTCGTAATAGTGACGTTTGTGCAATACCGCGCTGCGTCTCAGCAATTGCTACGTCTACCAAAACAATACGCAAGTGCAGCCAGCACGAAGCCCTTTCAGAAAAAAACCAACTAGGCATGTGATGATTAGAAATGTTCATGCACTGCGGCAGTAAAACTTGTTGCTTCACCACATCACGAAAACACCGACGCCATGTTTTGTGTTTTGACACAGTGTCAAATGTAACCGCTACCCAATCTTTACTGAAAGGCCTGAAGTGTTATGCAGGATTACCCGAGTTTGGCGAAACTCAGGATGTCTCCAAACTCTGCAGCAATACCCCTCCCCCCTTTTCTCCTCTATATTTGTTTGTGTATCTTTTCACCCATGAAGTCTACTCAGTGCTAGACTTTACGGGGAGATTAGAGGATGGAGAAGGTGCTACCTCCATGAAAAATAAGGTAACCAGCATTCTCGTTTGAATTACAGACATTTACCACCGTGCCTCGCTGAATCCTCGTTAATAATTTGGTTTCTTTTTTGATACAACATTTTCTTCACTCATTTCAACAACCGTTTCCCAGAAACTACTCTTGGAAAGCGCATGTAAGATTGTTTATTCATAACCTTTCACCTTCTTTACACAAAGCCCATAGTATTGACTGTATCTTTCTAGATTTTGCTAGAACTTTTGACAATATTAATTGAATGTTTTCTAACCAACAATACTCACTTTGTAACTGCCAATGAAGCTTTATTCTCGTGCTGTGATGTTAATTATGGAATATGTCAAGGATTCATTTTGCGCTCATTGTTATTTCTAATTTACATGAAGAAGTTATTTTTTGTTGTTAAGAGTTTCATTAAACTATTTGCTGACAACTGTGTTAATACCGCAAAATAACTAATCAGCCTGATAAATTTATTCTTCAACCAAACTTAGAAGTGCGAATAACGCACTGTCTAAAATTAACTCATAGGCCCAGGCAAACTTCCTAAATATAAAAAAAATGAAATAAAAGCTGTTTCGTTTCATTCCCACCACACACAAGTTGAGTTTCCAATCACTTCATCAAATAACTCAAAATGAAACTTGTTAAAGGTTTTAAATCATTAGGTGTGTATTTCTCACAAAACATGACATGAGATTATCACGTAAACCATAATAAAACAAAACTATTTTGAATAATCGACGTTATGCGCAGCCATTGCTAGTACTTTCCTCTCTCTATTAACATGCAAATAGATAATTCGTTGTTTTCTTCTTTATTGACTTATGACTTCCTTGTATGGTCCACAACGACAACTGTAAACATTAGCAAACTCACCATCTTGCAAATACAAGGGAAAGCTTTGCCTCTTGCCCGTATATTACCATACCGCTGCCACACAGCAGAGTTGCTTAAAAAAACAAGGCATCATGCAGGTTGCATCAATTTATAATCACAAAGTCGGTTATGTAAGTTCAGTTTATTGTAAAATCATGATACTATTGCCAGAATAGCTAGAATAAAAAACAATTTCCGCTTTAAAATGTACGTCAACCTGAAGTGTCAGACAAATCAAAATGTCGAACGACATACGGAAATCAAATGTCAAAGTTTCAACTGCCTACACTTTGAAACCGTGTAACTAGAGAACATAACATTGACATATCTAGCATATCACCAAAACATTTGTGATTAGTGTTTCTATGTTGAAGTGGCATGGTAACTACCTTTCTTCTTCTTGTTTTTCTCCTCATCTCATGGCTCTTACCCAATGCAGGGGATTTTTTTTTTGTTTCTTCCCAATACTACTCGTATATGCTAGGGATAGGTTACGCAATAAATAATTACTGAATACTAATATTTCAATGTTTAAAAGAATGAAGAATTCAGCTCTCTATTCGTTTAGTCTGACTGATAAAATCCTCTATGGCCTAGTAAATATCCCTTTGACTGTAGCCCAGAGTAGAGGTGCCGAATGGTAGAACTACTGATTCGGATATTTCCAGACCCAAGTTTCGAAGAGGTGGTGCTATGAATCTTCTTCTCAATGACGGATACCGGTGACAGAATAGAAAGTAATGACTGATTGTTTCCTCCTCAGACACACAGAAGAGAAAACGCTTGACTTGCTCTATGCAGGTAAAAGTTGAGGGAGGTAATCCGGCAGCGAAGTTTTGTTATGGCCACTTCTATTATTCTCGACCAAGATAACTCACTGTTCCAGGGAAATAATAAGTATTTATATTCTGGAGAAGCTGTCAAGACAGGGTTTCATAAGCATTTTTTGAAAGTTAAAGTGCGGAATCGTGCAATTGTAATGTATGTTGTTAGTGGAAACACCAGAATGATTGGCATCAAAAGCGCTGCCTCTGCTAAAGAATCAGTGCTTTCGTTTAAAAACAAACCCTTGTGTCCTCGTACCAAAATTAAATGGAGACATTGTAGGTGCGCGGGAACTAGCATTCTGAAACGCTTTAAAAGAGGCGTTTCACCAAATGCAGATAGAGAAGAACGCCCAGATAATGGAGTCAGTGATGATTGCTACTACTGTACTTAAACTGGTTAACGTTTAGAGAGCTAATAATATCGCCATAAATTCAGCTATAAAAACTGGGATAAAATCCGGCAGTCGTAAAGAAAAGACCAGTCAAAATGAGGGCAGAATATTCGTGTTCAAGCTTTTTCCTCAGTTTGCGATGCATCTGTAATAATCACATTTGTTGGCAGATTATATGTATGCTCTTGTAATAGTCCACTTAAATTTCCGTGAGGTCATAATTTCACGTGGTTCGGAAAAATATCGTGGTAGACAATGTCTGTGAAGTTAGTTTCCATGGTCAAAGGACGCACATCACAAATTTGTACATTCAGGGAATCGAGTAATGTTTGTGCAAATATAATTTGTGGCTGGCGGAATCTCGGAGTGCTCGGAGAAAAATATATCGGACTTCTAGTTGAAAATTTTTTTAGTATGGTAAGACAGTGTTTAGTACAACCGTAGGAAAGTCAGCACCGTAAGGAGGGTAAATCGGTTTAACAGGGGTGGTGTTCTTGCTTCCAGGTATAATACTGCATTCGCCACATATTTTTGAAGGCCTGAGTACAGCCGTAAAGCCTCTCGCTCTAATAAGACTAGTGGCCGAAGCTGGTATGCTGGCGCACCAGAAAAAAGAACACAGCCGAATTCCAATACCAGTCATGCGTACATTATGTAGACCACCAAAAGTGATTTTCTCCTCATACCCGATCTGCGGCTGCTCAGCCTGCGTAATACACCCATTGCCCATGCTCCTTTTGTTGTTATATATTTAATATGTGATCTCCAGTTTAGTTGTTCGTTATATATCACTCCGAGGTATTTTATTGATTCTACTTGCGGGATATCCTGCAGCTTGTAAGTCAGGGATATTCTCACCGGATTGTTAACAGGAAAAACTAGAATAGCACACTTATTGGTATTAGGACTAAACTGTAGTCGATCTAGCCACTTCTCGAGTTTGCTCAAGTATGACTGTAATGTTTCGTAAAGGCGATGTATGTCAGCAGCCATACCGAAAAAAAGCAATGTCGTGCGCAGAAACTTAAGTCCGAACCCCTGATCGAATAGGAATAGCACACACCAAAATGTTGAATAATGCTGATCAAAGTACTACTCCCTGTGGCATGCCTCGGGTCTGCTTGCGCTTGCAGGAAGAAAAGCCATCGTTAACGTAGTAAAACTCTCTTTCTTTTAAACATTCTGTCACCAATGCTACGATATAAGAAGGAAGTCTATGGCACCGTAAACGATTTATTAACACATAGTGTTCGACACTATCGTATGCTTTACTGTTGTCTTAAGTTAACTAACACAGCGTACTGTATTTTATGCCAGGCAATGTAAACCCGACTTTTGAGGTCTGCGTGCGCATTCTAGATTAAATGTCCAGATGTAAAGCCAATTCGGCTGGGGCTCAACAGCTGTTGGTCATTTACAAATCTTATTATACGACCACGAAGGACCCTTTCAATACGTTTCACTACATTTGATGTTAATGCTGTTGGTCTTATATTGTCGATATTATATCCAGCCCCTTGTTTTTAAGCAGTGGTATGATTTTAGCAATCTTCCACACATCAGCTATCCATGCCGTCTTAAGAGAGTTGGCTTAACGGATCCTTGGGGAATTCTTGATATATTATTTTTAGCATTGAGTTCGTAATTCCATCAGTCCCTGGGGCTGACTTTAGCAACCTTAACATAGCCTGATTTAATTCAGAAATTAATACTGCTGTGTACTCAGAAATGGCTGGTGTATAAACCAATGGGGGAAGGGGCATTGTGAATATATTTTTTATCCCTTGAGCTAATTGATTAGGTGCTTCCTGTAATTCTTGCAAGGTGTAAACCACTGCGTCCACATTTCCTGGCTTCTGAATTTTCTTTGTGCAACATACGAAACTGAACAGTGCTCGATTATTTTTTTTACTCAGATAGGTAGTCAAAGTGATTCTTATATTCCTCTTTCGTGCGTGATACTGTACGTTTAAATGTTGCCGCAATGAATTGATAATCTTTCCCATTTTGTGGGCTCTGATTTCGCATAAGACGTTTCCATGCTGCTTTTCTCCTTCTGTACTCCCGCTACACTCAGTGTTCCACCATCAACTGGTTGGAGCACTCTTGGTTGACGCCGCCGTAATCATAACTTCCGAAGTGTTTTTTTTTTTTGATAATTCTAAAACAGAGAGAACGTTCTTACCGACGTCTACATTTCTATCACTGGATGCTACCTTAATGTTAGCGCGAAAACAGTCTTTACACTTTTTATAATTCACCAGTGTTTTAGACTTTCTTTTAAATTATTTAATAGGACACCCTAATTTAAAGTATACCAGAAGGTGATCACTGTTTAAAGCGAAATTGACTGTTCTCCAGGACTTCAGCGGAACACTTGTGCTACAGAACGTCAGATCTAATACTGATCGTGCTCGACCACGAACAAACGTAGCCTTCTTCATGTTTAGGCAGGTAAAATGTTTATGCGTAATCCAGTCCCACAGAAGAGTACCAGCAGAGTCTGTTCTAAAACCCCATGACACGTGATGGGATCTGAAATTGCCAGTGAGAATTATTTAATTCTTGCAGCTACCTAAGACACAGTCCAATTGTTGTGTATTGTGTACGCCTGAAAGACAATATGCATTTATAATGGAGAAAGGGCGGCATCCTGGCATGTTGGTGTCAATTGCCAGAATTTCACAGTCAGAGGACATAAACTGAAAAGCCCGACTCGCTGTATGGCAAAATTTGATAATAATATGATTACACCATCCCCTAGTGAAGGGTGATCTAACCAAATATTCGAAAATTTTTAAAATAACATTTTTTAGGCGTGAGCAAGCTTCCTTGCAATGTTATTATGTCGGGGTTTAACTGATGAACTAAGCAAAATAAATCTGTTGAAGCGTAAAGCAAAGAGTGACAGTTCCACTGCAGAACTTTTAAAGTATCTATGGTGATGCGTGAAAGACTTTAACAACGACTGTTTCCATCATACTTTCTTTATGAATGTGGGCGAGATTCAAATCCCCATTTTGGTTTTTGAATTGAAACACGCGTACAGGGGACCCAGTTCGCTTCTGGCGCCTGTCATCATGATTAATTTCCATCTCATCCTGAAATTCTACTTCATTCGAGGTGGAAGGTTCCGGTACAGTAGGCTTTGTATTTGCCTGAAGTTCCTGCTGCGGTGCTGGATTAGACACATTTGTGGCGGCTGCTGTTGTTACGCAAGATGTCAGATTTGTCATCGGTGCTACAACTTTAGAAAGTAGTTATGTAATCTGTGAGCGAAACACTTGCGAGACACAATCAGTTACAGTAGTTATTTTCTGATCTAACGCCTTCGACATCGCTTTTTCAACTGCTGACTCAACAAGTTTCATAAGTTCGACCTCGTTTAAAGACTCTTGCCTCGCAGCAACTCAAACATATCCGAAGGTCCGATCTTTGACAACAGCAATGGCTAATCGTCGTGAACATTTTCGACAATCCATTATTTCTAGCAGCTGGATTTCGTTTGACCTTTCCCGATAATTCATGTAATCAGCTCCTTCCCATAGACAGCACTTTTCTATCTCAGCAGTGCATTTATTGGAGGGATGGTTAGCACCACAGGCTCGGCTTCGAGAACCTCATTTGCAATTCCCTAGGCTGTGTCCAAAACGCCAGCAGGTCCGGCACTGAAGAGGACGAGAACCTAGGCGTTCTACACGAAAGATGAGTAACCATATTTTCAATTCAGATGGGCAAGAAGTGCCGGAAAAGGTGGCAATAACTGATTCCGCGGGAACTTTCTCACCATTCACTACGCGGTTACACCAGCATACGGCGATGACGCCAGCATCCGACAGCTTCTCCAGAGTCTCGGTTGGTGACAATCGAGAGTAAAC
Source organism: Rhipicephalus microplus (assembly GCF_043290135.1). Lineage (NCBI taxonomy): Eukaryota > Metazoa > Arthropoda > Arachnida > Ixodida > Ixodidae > Rhipicephalus > Rhipicephalus microplus. The sequence continues at coordinate 290,167,300 of NC_134710.1, read as the reverse complement.
TCCTCGAACGATTCTCTTTGTACATGCAGAATGATACGTAATGTACGCACTCACCGAAACAGACGCAAATGCCTTGCACTTTAGGAGGTGCGCAACACATGATGGATCTGAAGATCTACATACCACACCACCTCATGCAAACTGTCGAACATCGCTTATCAAATGAAAGTGGATGTCATGGCCTGGAGCTCCGCCTGGAACGCTTTTGGGTTGTTCAGCCTGATAAATCCCTCACTCGAAGAAGGCACCAGCGCAACAGGGCTGCTGTTAACATCACTGCGAAAAAAGTATTCCAACGGCAGTTCATCATTAGGCCAAGAGGCTGGCCAAGAGCTGTACCCTTTGCCAGGAAACTAGTTAGTCATTGGCACGGTTGCAATCGTCTAAACGATGGTAATCAATACCGCTCAGAAATTAACACCGGTCGAATTCGCCCAAGACTCAGACAAACCACCGGTCAAAGTCCCAGCTAAGCAGCCTTTTCTTTCAGCGGCAGAGCTTTCTTATGCGTACATTGCAATCTTTCATTTTGTTTTTAAATGCGAAGCATTTCTTAGCGAACTTCGGCGAGTTTGAGCATATCTATCTATCTATCTATCTATCTATCTATCTATCTATCTATCTATCTATCTATCTATCTATCTATCTATCTATCTATCTATCTATCTGTCTATCTGTCTGTCTGTCTGTCTATCTATCTATCTATCTATCTATCTATCTATCCGCTTACGTTTGGGCGCTCTCGTGGTCACCCCCTTAATGTGACGTGAACCAAAATTAGCATGGCAGGGTCAGATGATTTGACGAACATGGCTAGCAGGTCAGGACATGAATAATATCACAATTCGTCGCGTACGTCGTCAAACACTTCCCACCAGACAGTGGCCCATACTCAGAGGCGGGTATGTGCCGCTGGTATGCGGGTATGTGCCGCTGGTATGCGGGTATGTGCCACAGGTAATGGACACTTAGTATCTACCCAGGAGCGATGAGAACACACATGAGAAATTTTAACGCACGAGCGTCAATAAATACCCGAGATTGGGAGCATCGACCCGACGAATGCAAAGAATAAATGTCAGGGTCCCAGCTGGAATCGAACCCAAGCATTCTGCGTGGAAATAAAGCATTTTACCATGGGGATACGCCAGGTCTTGGAACTACTTTTCAAATAGACGCCAATCTTCGTGAAACGTCAATGGTCATTGAAATGCTGCCCACTAAATTTTATAAACATTACATATGTAGTCCTTTGATACAGCCGTCACGTCGGGTTAACGTCAATTTGGGTTAGTTGCCATGCGCTGAAGTTGATTTATGTAGCAGTGTCCAGGGCCAGCATCCTCGCGAGCATCATGAAGTGTTTCATAGCAGCTTCTGGTGTTTCTAATACGTATGTTCCAGTTGGCATCGTTGCACAAATGCAAACAACTGGTGATCTAAACATCTGCAACTCTTCAACTTATGTCTGTGCGTGCAACATTTGTACATATATTTAGCGTCATTTCATGACGTGTCGCTCAACAAAAAAATTGCAACATGGTCACCTTCCCTCCACATGCTTCGTATAACGTTGATTCTCAGGTGGGTGGGATCTGCCGATTTTTTATTTCTTTAATTTACCTTTTGAAGTTTACTCTTCTTTTGTTTTGGCTGTACTTGCCCGCACGTCTTCTGTGTTACTCTGTGTAGCATGGGGTCAGGGCTACTCAAGCTGTTCTCACAGCTTTTACCTGCCCTCCTCTAAAGTGTTCTCGTTGCGAAATAAATTTTCAATGTCAATTTCAAAAGATCACATACCAAACTGGTGTTAACAATGTTACGTTTCTCGCGTCACTATCGCTCATCCGCATCTTTCAGCTATGCTATCGATGACGTCGATCTCGAGTACGTAACATAATATAAGTATCTCAGAATTCAGCTCACCAATACATTTTCTGACATACACACATTGAATACGTCACTTAAAATGCCAACAGATCTCTCGGGTACATACTCAGAATTTTTTTTTTCAAAGCGCCATGTCACATCAAATAACTTCTTTCCGAAACACTGATAAGACCAAAGCTCCAGTATGCTTCTTTTCGGGACCCTGGTCAAAAGACATTAACAACTATCATTGAATCAGTTCAAAAGCGTTCACACATTTTATAATGTCAAACTATTCCCGCACAGCTACAGCATTTCACTAATGAATTGAACCTCTGACTAATGGATTGTCAGCTTCGAAGAAAAATTTCTAGTCCTTCATTTTAAAAAAATTATCGACCAAAACAATTCACTTAAACAAGAGGTCATTTCAGGGCTTTCATACAAACCATTGCGTCTTGATCAGTATAAAGTTTCCATTCCTTTTTGCCACACTAATGTTTTTAGACAACTTTGTGTCAAAAACAACCAGCGCCGAGTGTAACCACCTTCCCCCTCCATCGCCTGCCTCAAGGACGTGTCATCATTCAAGGCTGCATTAACCATTTATATATTCAGCCAATAATACCTTTTTGTATGAGCATGTACTCTAATTCGTTGTATTTCTATGCTCTATTTTTTTCTTTTTATTGCTTTTTTATTACTCAACCTCCTTGGAAAGCCTTTATGCACCCTTAGAGTAAAATAAATAATTAAATAAATAAATAAATAAATAATTAAGTGGATCAACAGTACGAAAAGGTGAAATTCATCCCTCAGCGCGCGCGGCGTTTCATTGGTTACGACGGAATGTGGTGTGATATCAGAGGTGGTCAAAAGAGTAGGGTGTAGTCTTCAAACTAAAGATATCTGCCTACGTTTGTTTATTTCCGAAGAGTTCAGAAGCGCACACATGCAGTATTAGCGTCAGAAACGTTTACTACTGATATTTTGTTAGTGGCATTGTGCAGTTTATATTCATTTTCAAGTGTTTAAGGCCTCCACTAAGCATCTTTTAGAAAGGGGGTTCTCAGACGTGTGATCTTGGGGAACACTTTTAATTTTGTGCATGAAGTCAATCAAAAGGGGGGGGGGGAGGCATGATAGGAGGGGAGTTATAACGCCTCTCGACGAGTGCAACCACAGTATTAGCACTACTCACGATGACCCGTTCTTTTTTCTTCCCTACTGAGGGCTATCGCCATTGATGTTATAGCGAAATGACCCATTACCTAGACGTGATTGAGAGACGTCCATTTATTGCCAATTTTAGCAGCGAACTGCCCCGACCACGTGCGCGTGCCCCGATCTCTCCTCTGCTTCCTCTTCTTCCCTAGAGTGCGGCACGCTCCACGATGCTCCGTTATTATTTTGCAACATCCTCCCAGGGGGCCCATAATAAATCGCACGCGTCGAAGGTGACTTCACGGCTAGCCGCGTTAGATGTTCAGGGGTACCGGTGATGCTGGATTCCTTCGATTTTTTTCTGTACATAATGAGGAGATCCTCTGGCAGACATCGCATCAGGACAAGGTTTAAGGCCATGACATATAGGTCGGTCACAACTCCGAGGCCTTCCAAGGCACCAACGTGGAAGACTAAGCTTTGAGACCTCTGACGAGCTTTTCACGGAGCTTAGCGCAAGGAGGTGTTCAACATGCTCGTTTACAAGCAGATCCTGGCGTTCAAAGCGATCCTTGAGGGTCTTGATTGCAAGGTCGTATTTTGCTCCGCTAGACCGATGCCTTCGACAGCTCGCTTCGCACTCGCGGTTAAGTTGGTGAGGAGGTACTTAAATTTTTTGGTGCGCGGCTGCTCGATATTCTCGTGGATGGTCGCGTCATAATGGTCCCCGAAACACCGCCATTAATGCATGGAACTACCATCGAAAGTCGGTATCTGTAGCTTCGGTAGTTTCACTGAACGCTGATGCTACTCTCTCACCTGGCCTGCTGAGTCGGTGGAGTTCAGAGATCTGAGGCAGCTGGGCCCGCGCTCAGTTGCTTGAGCCTGCGTTCTGGCCATCCTCTCACGTTCTTGAAGCCAGAACGTGGCGCGCGATATCACGTAGAAAACTTTCTTGCTGTATTCTTGCGCCGTTCCTACTTCGTGGTCGAGAATTTCTTCATCTATCTTCACAAGGATGATGTCATCAAGCTTCGACAGAACCGCCTCCTTGTCCTTTAGGTAATCTATGTGGCTGTTAATCTGAGAGGCGTCAGAATCTTGTTGCTGCAGGAGGTTCGTTAGAAGTGCCAAGGCTCGGGGAACACCAGATCTGATAAAGCCGCGCTTCTTTCGAAGGTGGTCAGAGTTCGCCTTGGCTGTACGTGACAGGAAGTCTTTCGAGGGACAGTCCCGGGTTTCATGGCACCAACAATGTAGCGAATCAACTCGTCACCCTACGTGAAAAAGAGACGTCTGTTTATTGCCAATTCTAGCGGTGAACTGCCCCAACCACATGCGCATGCCCTTATCTCTCTTCTGCTTCCTCCTCTTCTATAGAGTGCGGCACACTCCACGTTGCTCCGTTATTATTTTACAACAGATGTATACAGAGCTCCCTACAACACATACACTTGCGCCCCCCCCCCCCGCGCCGCACACGTATACAGCATCCGCAGACCATGCACTGCAGGCTTCAGGTACCACACACTGTAATAATACGTGTTCACGCAGACGATGCACCTCACGTAAATAGGCTTGCTTTACATTTCGCAAAACAAAAAACGGGGCATGCCACTCGCACAGCGCAACAGCCGTCGACCGCGACACTGGTCGTAAAGCTAAGCCTAATGGGTCGATCACACCACAGCCTGCACAAAGCAACGCCTGTTGCACGCATCAGAGCACTCGTTGAGAGTTTTGATGACAAAACCGGCATAGAGCAATGGCAAATCACCATGTATTTATACTGCACCACGTGAAAGCTGACGTGCCATGAGCCACGCATAAAGCGTAGAGATGCTTGCTAACGTCGTTTGAACTTGTTTCAACGCTCACGAGCGTGAATTATCAGTTATCTGCGCGTTTTGGCTACACGGATCGTCAATTCATGCAATCGTCATGGCATGCGCTCGACGACCAGTCTTTAGTGCTACTACCACGTGAGTTTCTCGCTAGACAAAGACACCATGCATGCAGATGTGGTGTTTGATAACTTCGTGAAATGCGAAATTGAATGCAAATTTACTGATGAGTAAATCAAGTAGTTGCTAATGGAGGTAAAGCGAAAGCAGCTTGCATTCTTCCTAGCGACTAACGGAATCCTCAAATGTCTTTAACGGAACTTTTGAGCTCCGTGGAACCCAGCGTTAGAACGCATGATTTTTTATAATAATCAGCAAGCACTGTGGCCTCTGAGATTAGATATTACCGACCGCCTTAAACAGGATGTCCGGAGCTAATCACCAAGGAAACGCATAATTATAATGCTCGGCTGTTTATCATGGTGCTATCATTCAATACTTGTGAAGTGTGGTGTCATAAACCTCTGCTTGCGATGTTTTCGAAAAATCCTCTCCGTATCGTATAGCAGAGAAATTCGGCAAGCAGATTGTAGTGCCATCATCACCATCGTCATTTTTTCCATCACCGCGCCGCGTCTCTCGCGCAGCTGGCGCGAGCTCGAGCTGCGCGAGAATTAGACAACGAGCTGACACGCCTGGCGTGGCGGACGCTGGTAGCCGACGTGGTTCCGCTTCAGGCCTGGAATAAAGTGGCGAGATCGGCACGGCCCCATCGGCCGCCTTCGACGTCATCTCACGTCTCTCTTCTCTCGTCGCTACATCACGTCCGGGTCACCAATGTAGCGGCGAGAGAGACGTGAGATGACGTCGAAGGCGGCCGATGGGGCTGTGCCTATCTCGCCACTTTATTGCAGGCCTGAAGCGGAGCCACGTCGGCTACCAGCGTCCGCCACGCCAGGCGTGTCAGCTCGTTCTCATTCTCGCGCAGCTCGAGCTCGCGCCAGCTGCGCGAGAGACGCGGCACGGTGATGGAAAAAATGACGATGGTGATGATGGCACTACAAGATAAACTACCGGAAAAGGAGGCTTTTTGCTAATTGTACTGTTTTTTAACAAATTCGAACCAATTGCGAACCCGCGGAGTGGACCAAGAGCAACGTCATATGTATTAGAAACTGCAGTTATGATACCGTATAATAAAATTGGCCCCGTATCTGCATGTTACTCTGCAAATATCGTCGAAAGATGATAGCCTTGCGTCTGAAGAGAGTGAAAGAAACGTTTATTTGATGTTCTTTCTGCGCAAGAAAAATGGTGAGTGGTATTCTGGAGGTGCTGCGTTAGAGTGGCTCGAGCGTGAAGCGAAGGCGAATGAGCGCATCAAGTCATCACACGTGAGACATGAGCGCTATCTGGCAGTTATCCTGGAAAACAAAGCACGCGGCATACACGCCCGTCTCAGAGGTGATAAGGTGTAGAACGCAAGGTGACGGGTAGGTGCCACCACCGTGTCGTCTTAGCAAAGCGTTGGAAACACTTGCCTTTTCGTGCAAGCCTTGCATGGTCAGCGCAGCGTGATAAACGCTAAAGTCCTTGAAGTACTTATGTATGCTTTTTCTAGTAAAAGACACACATACAGAATATTGATGTGTTGTTATGGTGCCTCAGATATGCGCAATATTTGCTTTTTAATTCACTATCGTATACTAGTGTGAGCGCTGAATCTTGGGCAATATTGGTGGGCGCTGTGGATGGGGTCGGCCGTTTGTGGTATCGTTTGGTGCCGTTCAGAGTACCATTAAGGGCGGACAAACAGACAAATGTGCAGACAGACAGACCAAACTTTTCTCGTCGAAGGTCCCCAAAGAAGACTATCCTCTTTAATGTTATCTGGGTATTTACGTACATAATCGACTATGTGATTATGAGAGACGGTGCATGGGGTGGAGGGCTTCAAAAATTTTGTACGATCTGGTGCTCTCTAACTTGCACTTACATCGCACAGAACGCTGGCCTTTACCATTTCACGTTTTTTTCACTGATATGTTATATGAGTACATTTTAGCGCACAAGTACGGCGCCGGCTACTCCTTAGTCTGAGTGAACGTTTAGCACTTATCTTAAAGGAAAACAAAATTAAGTGCATGAAAAATAGAACGCCCGAGCACACACATGCAAATATACACTCATATGCAAATAGCAAAGAACACCAACTGAATGATAAGGCAATGTTTGAAAGTTAACAAATAAAGTGTCTGATGATGTCCCGCGTTAACATTCGATCCGATCGGCACAAAATAGCCGAGAACACGTCACATTCTTATGGAAATGTGTTCGTTCGTATGTACTACCGTGAGCAATATGAGTTCAAACGCGCGAGTGCGTGGCCAAGAGCCTCAAAATACAGATAACGTGATACGAGGATGGCGCTGCCAAAACTGGAGGAGAAATTTAGGCTCTCTTTCGCTGACTGTTGGCACTCCCGCATCACCATATCCGCGTGATCGTTGCTGTTAAACAGAAGTTTATCGCATGCCTTTGGCCGCTAGCAATAATAACACAAAATGAAAATTTCATCGAAAACAAGGATGCGTATAAAAATGCTCAGCGAACACCATCTAGATGTAATTAAAGCACGGCCTGTGCATCACGGCCGCTACGTCACAGTCGATGTTTTTGTAGCTTCATAGCTAGGTCAACTGCGGTTGTGAATGTGCGCGGTGAAGTGAGTTCATATCACCGACGGCAGCCACTAGCAGCTGACACGCTATAACCTGCGTTTTGCAGCAACGATATCGAGGAGGGAGTGTCAACAGTAAGTGTAAGCGCGCGGTCCTTTCCACTGTGCTTCCGACAGCGGCCGCTGCAAATCAGCCGATGTAGGGTTTGAGGCTATTCGACACGTGTTCGCGTGTTCGAGCTCATATTGCTCACGATAGTCAATAACAGCAGACACGTCATGTGTCAGCGTAATCACTGGCAAGTGATAAAAAAATAAACTTTCCTTTGCGTAACACGTCGTACTTATTACCAGCAGTATTATATGACATATACCATTTCGCCTTCATCGAAATTCAACCACCGCCGCAATAGAATCAAACCCGCGATCTTCGGGTCAGCTGCCTAACACCATAATCACTGTTCCACTGCAGTGGAAGGGTATCGTGTGTTTATCGCATGTCCCCTAACTTGAGAAAGAATGCTAAGGTGGAATATGTGAAGGTGATTTGCACTTTTGAAAACGTATGCATTGTGAAGAATGACAAATCCTGGCCTCCAGACAGCCAGTACCGTAAACCACGAAAGTATATATGTCGTGTGCCAGGTTGATGCACGTGGTCTACGCCATTCCCCTGCTATGTGGCAAAAAGTGCGTGTGCCAGACTGAGCAGTCCTTGAATGACAGGCCCATAAAGCGTTTCAACACTGTTAGCGATGGCAGAGAGAGTGATGTGGCAACACATTACAAAGATTGCAAGTGTGTACCTAATTTTCGTGCATGTTTTGTGACGGCCAAAAGTCAAGATTTGTGGGACACATATACCAATGAGGCAAAAAAGAATATTAAATCAGGTGATCATTGCGTTAGTGTGGCCTCCATATATTTATCGCAGGAAGATTTGGGATAGCTCAAAAATAATGCGCGGTGATGAAACTTGACAATGCTTCTGCATAAAATCACACCCGATTTTTTGTTTTTAAATGCGAAGCATTTCTTAGCGAACTTCGGCGACTTACAGCGTATCTATCTATCTATCTATCTATCTATCTATCTATCTATCTATCTATCTATCTATCTATCTATCTATCTATCTATCTATCTATCTATCTATCTATCTATCTATCTATCTATCTATCTGTATTTATCTAGCCGCCTACGGCTTTTAGCTCTCCTCGCCGTTTCGATGATGGTATCGATACCAAACTTGGCATGGCATAACATGACAGTAGAAGAACATATCTGAGTAATCATAACATGAAAATCATGACATGTATGTCATTAATGTCATGATTTACATTTCATAGTCAAGAAGCTCTTGCAGTGGTTTCGTTAACATTTCACGATGCAAAACTGGTATGGTATGACATGATTGCATTGCGGACACAATTGAGACCCTAACGCGAAAATCATGACATGCGTGTCATCGAACAACATGACTACATGCCACGCTCATGATGTGCTCGCAGCTGTTTTGCTAGCGTCACATATGCCAAGTTTGGTATTACGGGGCGTGAATGGATGACGAAGGTACGATATAGGTGCAAACATGATGAACATGATATGCGTGTCATGTAACACCATGACTACATGCTACGCTCATGATGCGCTCACGGCCGTTTCGCTAGCTCAACATCTATAGCAAACTCGGTATTACGCGACACGGACAACATAGGTAAATGACACATCCAAACATGATAATCATGACATGTGTGTCATGTAACAACATGACTACATAACACACATGATGCGCTCGCGGCTGTTTCGCTAGCTTCACATATGCCGAATTAGGTATTACGTGACGCCAATGGATAACGAAGGTATGTGACTGGTGCATACATAATAATCATGAGATGCGTGTCATGTGAGAACAACAACACTACATGCCACAGTCAAGGCGCCAATACATGTAAACATGACGCGGTGCGCATGCTTACCGGCGTTCATTTTGTCGCGTCACGCCGGCGTTGCCACGCGAGGCGCCGGCCCTGCCATATACTCGCAGGCGCGCGCCACTCTGCGTTGCTTTGACTTATGCGCGTTTCACCACGTTCGGCGTCCCTCCCTCACGAAAAGAGGGAGACGCAGCGTTGTATGGGTAACACATCGACATAGAGTAATGATACTCTATTGCATCGGCGCGAAATGCAGCGTGTCGCATTTCGCGCTGGTTGGCGTCGGGCCACGCCAGCAGACGGTGGTCGTGCCTGGTGTCAGACTATAGATGGTTTCGCCAGAGCCTGTCGGTCTCTGGAAACATTGTGTGTTGTTTGAAAAATCACCCCTGAAGACTTCCGCTTTAACTTGTTTTTGCGTTTGTTGCCGGCCGCGGCTGCTTGTGTTCCGATGTTTCATGCGCATAAAATTATTCCGATGAAGCGCTGGCAACTCGAGCACAGCTGTGTCAAGCCAGGATGCAGTCTACATGCTTGAATTATTTTATATGCTACTCAAAACTTTCGGTTTTCTGACCGATGACAATAAAATCAGCGCCTGCGCTGCAGCGATCATTCGAGAAAACTGGATTCCCACTAAGATCGCGTAGGTTTGTTCCGCCTACTTCCTCAACGGGGCAGAGAGGCGATCCTTCTGACGTTAGACTAGTCGTAGGTCCCCAGTTACCGGGACCACATCAGTCACTGTCTTCTTCTATCCGCAGAAGATAGGTGTACTAACGCCTGAAATGAGTAGCAAAACGTGAAAGCTAACACTGAAAATCCATCCTAATGGTGTTTTTTTTATAGTTCGGGCGATATCAATGATGTGTACTGTTCTAAAAACACAGGAGGCAATGTAGCCGCACTTAACATGAATCGCCGCACAGTGTACATCGTGGTGTCCCTATTTCGTTGTCGTCATTTGATTTTTTTGAAAACAACGCCAGCGAGTGGGCTCTCGTCTGTGCGAGCAAATGACTCAACGCTAGTCTTTCTACCTTTAATGAACATTGCCGCTTTCTAGCTAACTTATCTTTTGGGTGTGAACATGGCATGTATGTTTGAGTAGCTTCAATTTGAAAGTTTGATTCATGAATATCTTACTCGAGAGTAAACAAAATAGTTCGCGTGAGCTTGAAGCCACAGTTGACGTCATCACATCAGTAAGTTTTATAATTTCTCAGTCTACCACTTCGGATCACGAGTAAATCCAATTACCACTGATCTTTAAAAAAGTGCCTCTTGAAAGGTTGTGTACTTCGACAAAAACACAAATATGTTCGCGGTTTCACAGAAGGAAGGTTTTCAGTTCCAGTCGAAAAGCTGAATATAGCAACTTCACGATGAATCGAGCAACTTTTCTCCGGCATGTCGACGGTGTGGGTGTACTTAAAAGACGCGGACAGGAAAAAAGACAGGTGTGCGCGGTCAATTTTAGGTTCGCATCTTGAAAGCGCATCAACATTGTCGAAATGGCCCCACCGCGGTGGTCTAGTGGCTAAGGTACTCGGCTGCTGACCCGCAGGGCGCGGGTTCGAATCCCGCCTGCGGCGGCTGCATTTCCAATGGAGGCGGAAATGTTGTAGGCCCGTGTGCTCAGATTTGGGTGCACGTTAAAGAACCCCAGGTGGTCTAAATTTCCGGAGCCCTCCACTACGGCGTCTCTCATAATCATATAGTGGTTTTGGGGCGTTAAACCCCACATATCAATCAACATTGTCGAAAGGCAGAACCAACTGGCCCAATTAAGTTAACTCACAAACTTCTCGTGCAATTTATCCATTTTCTAGTTGTATAGACTCGACCAATATCAGAAGTAACACAGAGAAGAGAACCGCACTCATGAGAACGCCACGACGAATATTTTGCTCTGCCCCCATCGGCCACGCGAGCCGTGTTACCTGCAGCTGGCCATGCCTGCACCTGCCGTGCGCTACTTTTAGCCCCTTCATGTAGCCGCTAGACCTTAAGGAATGCGCCAGAAATGATGCAGTAGCAAACTCAAACACACCACGAAAACACCGCTGGAATTTTTGAAAAAGCATTGCCGGAAGTGCCGCACCGGAAGTCTGCTGGGGTAGGCCGTTTGGCATGAGCCAGTTTGTTTACAAACACCGAAACGGTCTATCTAGCGCTCGCGTTTCGCTAACGTAGCGTCGCTGTGCCCAGCGTGCGTGCGCGTCAACGCTACATTGGAGTATATTGGGCCCGTCATGATGCGCACGCGGTCGTTTTGCTAGCTCCACATGTACCAAATTTGGTGTTACGTGACGTCAATGGATGACGAAATATATGACTAGTGCACACATAATAATCCTGATGCACATGTAATGTAAGAACATGACAACATGCCACGCTTATAGCATGCTTACGGCCGTTTCGCTAGTTCCACATATACGGAGTTTGGTATCACGTGACGTGAATAGATGACGAAGGTAAACGACATATCCAAACATGATAATCATGACACGGAAATCATGCACGGCATCGTTTACCTCCGCCTCGTAACATTGTGCTGATTTTAAAGTGACATATCAAAATTTCTCATTCATGCTTCGCATATCACCGATTTCCACTGTACGTGAGATCTGCCTATTTTTTCTGTAATAAACCTTTTTGGAAGTGGCGTCCGGTCTGTCCTACGTGTTGCAAGTGGCTTCCTATATACCCACGCCCCACCGTGGTGGTCTAGTGGCTAAGGTACGCGGCTGCTGACCCGCAGGTGGCGGGATCGAATCACGGCTGTGAGCAGCTGCATTTCCGATGAAGGCGGAAATGTTGTAGGCTCATGTGCTCAGATTTGGGTGCACGTTAAAGAACCCCAGGTGATCGAAATTTCTGGAGCTCTCCACTGCGGCGTCTCTCATAATATTATGCTGGTTTCGGGATGTTAAACCCCACACATCAATCAAATAAATCCTTTATACCCGTCGTCTTTTCGGCTTTACCTCAGATCGGCCTAAAGTCCCCAGACTTTTTTCCTCTCCTAAATAACCACAACTGCCTCCTCTCACCTGCCCTCTCTTACGTGAAGCTAGTGTCTGCCGCCATTGTCTTTTAAAGTTCGAAGTATTAGAAAGCCATGTAGGTCTAAGCACATTATCCACGCATCTTTCAGCGCGAAAATGTCCGAACATGGCGTGTCATTTCTCCTCTCGGTGATCCTCCGTCATTAGTAAGCCGGTTGCGCGTTTCACAAGGCACTAGAATAGCGTTAGGAAAAACATGACTACCGAAAACTAGCGTTATCTAGTGAGATTCATTGGTGGTGCTTCACCAATTATCGGTACTTAGCAAGAAACAAAAAACTAGGGGATTAAGGATGGCCTGTATAATCGAGCACATTAGTTGGCCGGCACGCCCACTCTTCGTGCTCGTTCCCATTCTTCATGTGAAGACTAAGCATGTGAAGAGGGCACTCTTCGTGCCCTTTTCACATGCTCGTTCCCCACGCACGTGCGCTGAACTGATTAGCAATTCGCTGCTGAGTATACCTCACTAACTAAGTCAGGACGTGCGCCAAGTAGCGGTGGTCAAGTGGCTAAGGTACTTGACTACTGACCTGCAGGTTGCGGGGTCTAATCCCGGCTTCGGCGGCTGCATTTTCGACGAAGGCGAAAATTCTATAGGGCCGTGTGCTAAGATTTGGGTGTACGTAAAAGAAGCCCAGGTGATCGAAATTTCCTGAGCCCTCCACTACGGCATCTCTCATATACATTTGGTGGTTTTGGGACGCTAAACACCACATATCAATCAATCAACCCAGGGTGTGCTATGATAAAGATAATTAGAAAAAGTCAGGTTAGGACCGAGCCAATTAAGCCACTTCTTACAAATACCATGCTAAAAACTCATTGTCAAGGTAAGGCCGACCTAACAACATACTAATCAGCACAAGGCTCATGATAGACGCGCTAATTAAGCCAAGCTGATTCTATATTACTAAGATCATCTTGATTAAGACCATGCCAGCAAAAATTATGCTAATCAGTGTTGTACAAATTTGGATCTGTCTTAATTAAGGAATAAATAAAAGCCATGGTAGTTAGAAGAATGATACTTAGGACATAACTTGAATTTGGCGTTAATGACACCTAGATAATTGGTATAAAATCGATATTGAAACAAGCTGAAATCACTTTCTCTTCAAAGCTGACCGGGCAAGCTGAGTGGTCTTTGAGCCACGTAAATAGCTGGAAGAAGCAAGGTGATCACGAAATTCACTGATGACTCGAGCCTTGCAGAACTAGTGAGGGTTTACGAAATAATTTCATGTGCAAGAAAGCTGCTGCTGAGACTTCAACATATAAATCGCTCGGCCGTCACACTGCCTTTATAACAGTAACGAGTTGCACTTTAAGCTTTTCTCAATGAAGAAGTTTGTACCCGAGTTCACGCGTCAACCAGTGTGATTGACAGACGCCCGTGGCGAACATCGGGTCCACCTACCGCGTTTGCTCTTGCCGAGGTACAGTACCCACACCAGAAAATTGGTGAGACAGAGAGACAGAGATGGAGAGGAAAGCCGAGAGGTTCACCAAATATTAGCATCAGGTTCGCTACCCTGTACCGGGGAGGGGGAAAATGGGGAAAGCCGGTAGGTTAACCAGATATTAGCACCGGGTTTGCTACCCAGTACTTGGGTGGGGAAATGGGGGGAAAGCCGGGAGGTTAACCAGATATTAGCATCGGGTTTGCTACCGAGTACTGGGATGGGGAAATAAGGGCAAGAAAGAGGGTGTAGAGGGGAATAATAAAAGGAGAGAAAAAAAGCGGCACAATTCATTCATGTGCTACCTTAATTACATACTATGCACAAACGAGCATAGGCGTGCCTGGCGTTCCCCTTCAGAGGGTGTGAAGGCTCATCGCAGCGGCCCCCTCCCCTATGAAGTCAATCTATGAGGCAGACTTTGCCCACCCCCCTCCTCTTAGGTGACCATAGGGGTTTCCCGCCCTTCTCTCACTCGTCTATGTGGAAGAACCAGAGCTTATATCATCACATGGCCACGATCTCGCACATTGAATTTTTCCACTTCTTCCTTGCTGCTTTTCCTAATCATGCGTAATTCCTAATGTCGACCTCACGCGTTGTCCAGCGGATGTTTAGTCTTCTAACAAGGAATATTTTAGAGAAGCACCGTTAGCAAATGTACTGCTTTCGAACAGTTATTTGCGTCAGCGGTATAGATCGGACTTGCGCGCTTCAGTTCACATTGGACAAGTTTAGTCAGTGTTGAACGTACTCACGTTCATACCTGAGGAATCTGGTTCAAAGTTCAGGTTGGAAAAGGAACTTTATTTTCTTTTATTCATTATTTTTTATGTGCGCCAGCTGTGGGTAAGGACGGTTTTTCGAAACACCACCAACACTAGCAACACAACGTCGGTTGTTTCAAGCTGCGTTTCAATAGGAAGCAAAAGCAGCTTGACGCATTGCTTTGCAGATATTTTCGCGAGTGAGTGATTAGGGGTAAGCGCATAGGGGCAAGCGATTAGGGGCGTACAGTCTCAGTCACACTTGTCTAAAGCGGTCAAGCTTAAGGCTTTTGGTGCTGGCACCGTCTGCAGTAGTTAGCAAAGAGCTCCCTCTCATTGTTTATTTGTAGTATAACGGCGAAAACGTGGTACGAGGTTGGTTGGAATCAACGCGGCTCTGGTTTCTGCACTTTTTCGAAGAAACGGTGGGTGAAACAGTCCATAGACTACTTCTAGACACGTTGAATCCTGATACCAGCGTAACACTTCAGTGCATTCAGCGGTGACACGCTTATCGTTTGCATGCAGTTCTCTTATAGACGCCCATCGGCCTGGCCACTGCTTATGTTGTTCGTATTTTAAAGCGGACCATAGAGGCACGGCACCACTTCGTAAACTGCCTACGTTTCTAAGGAATTTGCCGCTGATTTTGACGTATACCATTCCAGAACTCTCAACCAAAACTACATTGGGCACTTATTGCTTGTCCCGCTGTAGAGCAACCAGAACTTATTGTGTATCTTATTCACTTCACTGTGATTGCTCTGCCCAGTTGGGTTTACAGAATATTGTTACGGGAGAATAACTTTACTTTATAAAACGAGGAATAAACTCGGTGGTGGACAAGATGGCGCCCAGTTGGCTCACAGATCTGACAACATCGTCCTCCTCTTTGTCTTCTTCGTCGTTCTCATCCTACCGTTACATGATTTCCCCGGCGGCTGGAGCACCGACCCGGTGCTAATCAGGAGGCACTGGAGTAATACGGTTTGAGTCGCGTAACATGCACTACGTCAGTGTGAGGGTGACGGATGGCGGGGTCCGTAGGGGTGATTTCGTATGTGACGTCAGTTACTTGGCGTAAGATACGGTAGGGACCTGAATAGCGTGGGAGTAACTTCTCCGAAAGTCCAACGCGGCGCGAGGGGAACCATAACAGAACGAGATCTCCGGGTGTGAAGTGGACGTCACGATGGCGGGCGTCGTATACGCTCTTCTGATTGTCCTGGGAGTCCAGTAAGCGTCGTCGAGCAACTTGGCGTGCCGCTTGGGCCTTCATTATTGCATCACGAGCGTACTGAGACTTGTCATTTAGTCCGGCCGGCAGGAGGGTGTCGAAAGGTAGCGCAGGGTCACGGCCGAACAACAGAAAAAAAGGAGAGAACCCAGCGGTGTCGTGTCTGGAAGAATTGTACGCGAATGTTACAAACGGTAACGTAGTGTCCCAGTCGCGGTGATCGGCGGAGACATACATGGAGAGCATGTCGGTGAGAGTGCGATTGAGGCGCTCCGTTAGACCATTTGTTTGTGGATGGTAAGCAGTCGAGAGCTTGTGTTTAGTGGCGCAGGAGCGGAGGAGGTCATCAACCACTTTGGAAAGGAAGTAGCTGCCTCGGTCGGTAAGGAGTTGTCGAGGGGCGCCATGATGTAAGATGACGTCCTCCAAAAGGAAATCGGCCACGTCAGTTGCACAGCTGGTTGGAAGGGCCCGTGTGATCGCGTATCGGGTAGCATAATCGGTTGCTACTGCAATCCACCGATTACCCGCAGCTGACGTAGGAAAAGGGCCAAGCAGGTCCACGCCAACACGGTAGAATGGGTCTTGTGGGATGTGCAGTGGCTGAAGACGTCCGGCCGGAGGGGCATTTGGTTTTTTCCGTCGTTGACAAGGGTCGCAGGCTGCAATATAACGGCAGACGTCGCGGTACATGCCAGGCCAGAAGAAGCGCCGGCGAACTCTGTCGTAGGTCCGTGACACGCCGAGGTGACCCGCTGTAGGTGCATCATGAAGCTGGGCGAGAACAGTGTGACGCAATTGAATGGGAACGACGAGTAGTCTTTCGGGGCCGTCAGGACGCATATTGCAACGGTACAATACACCATCACGTATTTCAAACATTCGAAGGGAAGGGTCGGGCCTCTCCGATGTGAGCCTTCGGATAATACCGTCCAAGAAAGTATCTCGTCGCTGCTCGATTCCAATGTCATGAAACGCGGATAGAGAGAAAACGTCGATAGGAAGGGTGGTTTTAGAGGAGTCGCCGTCTGGAGGGTCGACAGGATACCGGGACAAGCAGTCCGCATCTTGATGCAGGCGGCCGGTTTTATACAGGACTGAGTAATCAAATTCTTGAAGGCGCAGCGCCCAACGGCCAAGACGGCCTGAAGGGTCTTTAAGGGACGAAAGCCAGCACAAGGCGTGGTGATCTGTGATTACTGTGAATGGCCGGCCGTACAAATAGGGACGAAATTTACCGACTGCCCAAACAAGTGCCAAACATTCCCGTTCGGTTATTGAATATTTTCTTTCAGCAGGCGAAAGAAGGCGGCTGGCATAAGCAACAACACGGTCTCGTCCTTGTTGTTTCTGGGCGAGGACTGCACCGATGCCATAGCCACTTGCGTCTGTACGAACTTCTGTTGGAGATGAAATATCAAAGTGGGCGAGGATAGGCGGAGACGTAAGCAGACACACTAGATTTTGAAACGCATCTGCTTGCTCAGGGCCCCAAATGAAGCCAGCGTCTTTTTTGAGAAGTTGAGTGAGAGGGCGTGCTACGTCGGCGAAGTTTTTAACAAAGCGGCGGAAGTAAGAACAGAGGCCAACGAAACTGCGAACGTCTTTGGTACAGGTTGGTACAGGGAAATCTCTTACTGCGCGTATTTTATCTTGATCAGGGCGAACCCCCACGGAATCAACGAGGTGTCCGAGGACAGAAATTTCACGACGGCCGAAGTGGCACTTTGCCGAATTGAGTTGCAGGCCCGCCTTACGAAAGACAGATAAGATTTTCGATAGCCTTTCAAGGTGCGTCGCAAAAGAAGGCGAAAAAACGATAACGTCGTCCAGGTAGCACAGGCAGATGGACCACTTGAAGCCGTGCAACAGAGCGTCCATCATACGTTCGAATGTGGCGGGCGCATTACATAAACCGAATGGCATCACTTTAAACTCGTAAAGGCCGTCGGGAGTGATAAACGCCGTTTTCTCACGGTCCATGTCATCAACGGCAATCTGCCAGTACCCAGAGCGGAGGTCAATGGAGGAAAAATATTTTGCGCCGTGAAGGCAATCCAGGGCATCGTCTATGCGTGGTAAAGGGTAGACGTCCTTCTTCGTTATTTTGTTTAAATGGCGATAATCGACGCAAAATCTCCAGCTGTTGTCCTTCTTCTTTACAAGTACAACAGGGGACGCCCAGGGACTGCATGAAGGCTCGATGATATTCCGAGAAAGCATTTTGTCGACCTCCTGTTGGATGATGCGCCGCTCTGCATGGGAAACACGGTAGGGTCTCCGATGGATTGGACTCGTATCGCCTGTATCAATCCGGTGCTTAACAACGGACGTCTGGCCGAGTGTGCGGTCGCCAAGGTCGAAGATGTCCCAAAAAGATGCAAGCAGGGAACGCAGGTCGGTAGCTTGTTCTTTCGGCAAGTCGGGGGCAATCATCTTGGTTAACACACTTTGGTCTGATGGAGGAGTAGACGAAGTTTTTTCGGCACTCGGGATGCTGTCATAACTTAGAGTGCAAATATGGCACTCTGCCGCCGGCACGATCTCGGCTAGAGATATACCACGAGGGAGGACTTGTGTACATAGTGAAAAATTCACTAAGGGTAGGCAGGATGCATTGGCCGTAATAGTGATGACGGTGTGAGGAAACGCAACGTTGTGCGAAAGCAGGACGTCAACATTGGGGGACACAATATAAACACCGTCTGGGACAGGTGGAACAGGGGAGACGCCTATGTAAGCTACTGTTCGTTGAGGGAGACGCAGGTGTTCTGTAGAACAAAGCCGACTTGGAGGGCAACTTGGAGGATCAACAACATTAGGTAGAGCGAGTTGCACTATACCGGCAGAGCAGTCTATCAAGGCCGAATGTTCAGACAAAAAGTCTTGGCCCAAAATTATGTCATTAGGGCAGTGTTCTAAAACATAAAACAGAACTGATGTGTGGTGTCCGGCGACGCTGACGCGAGCTGAGCACACACCAATTACGGCGACTTTTCCACCATCGGCCGTTCGGACCACAGGAGTTGGGCCAGGAGTAAGGACTTTCTTCAGCCGTGCTCTAAGGTCAGCGTTCATGATAGACACGTGTGCGCCAGTGTCAATGAGGGCTGTAGTAGGTACACCGTCGACGTCAACATTGATAAGGTTCTGATGTGCGGGCAAGGTCAGTAGAGGATTTTGGGATCTGGTCGGTATTGCAGCATCACCTCCAAGAGCTGCTCCCGTCAGTTTTCCGGAGGTGAACGCCGGAACGAGCTTGGGGACGGCGATCGGCGAGATGGGGGCGAGCGGGAGAAACGGCGTTGTGGCGAAGGGGAGCGGCTGGATCGGGGGCGCGAGGAATTCTCAGGCGTTAGCGGCTCTGTTTTCGGTGATGAGCGTGAATTCCAGACAGGTGGGCAATGGGGCGGAGGGTGAGGCCACGGAGCAGAGCTGGACCAAGCACGGCAGTGACGCGAAATGTGGCCTATACGACCGCAATTGAAGCATATCGGCCGGTCGTCTGGGGTGCGCCATACCGCCGGGTCGCGATAATGTGGGCTGGCAGAAAAACGTCGGTTGGGCGGGACAGTCACGGGTGGATTTGGTGTGGCGTAGTCTGGACGATGAATGGAGCAGACGTTTAAGCCGGCGTTGGCCAGTTCTTGCCTCACGACGGTCTGTATGAGAGAGACGGTGGCGTGATAGCTTTCGGAGTTGGGGGAAGCTGACACGAGTGGAGCTGCGGCTTCTATTTCCCGACGGACAATACGGACAACGTCACCGGGACTTTCCGTAGAAGGCAGGCGAGGGTCTTCGCATGTGGACGTTGCAGCCGTGTTTGGAAGCCGGGCAAACTGGTGGAGAACACGGCGGCTCTTCGCTTCTTCAAAGCGCCGGCATTCAGAAATAATGTCGTGGACCGTAGATGAATTCTTGAACACAAGAAGGTGAAAGGCGTCATCTGCTATGCCCTTAATAATATGGCCAACCTTATCGGCTTCGGACATCTGCGAGTCTACCTTGCGGCACAAAGCGAGCACGTCCTGAATGTACGTGAGGTATGATTCGGTGCACGTCTGAACTCGACGTGCGAGCTCGTTTTGGGCGGCGCGTTGACTTCCCACAGGCCTGCCAAATAGCTCCCGGAGCTTTTGCTTGCATAACTCCCAGCTAGTCAGTTCTTCCTCGTGCGTCTCGTACCAGACCTTTGCGGTACCTCTGAGATAAAAAATCACGTTGGCCAGCATGAGCGTTGGATCCCATCGCATACGTACACCCACTCGTTCGTATGACTTCAGCCAGGCTTCTACGTCAATGCCATCAGTGCCAGAAAAGGTACCTGGATCTCTCGGGGGCTCCAAGATGAGGGTTGACGGTCCAGTTGGAGAAAGCACGGACGTAGTTGGAGAAGGCACGGTAGACGGGGAAGGGTCGGCATTGTTGACTGCAGTCGCCATGGGGGAGACCACTAGGCGCCCGCTACGAAGCTCCGTTTTGCGTGAAGTGAGTACCCCGCACCTCCCACCAATGATGTTACGGGAGAATAACTTTACTTTATAAAACGAGGAATAAACTCGGTGGTGGACAAGATGGCGCCCAGTTGGCTCACAGATCTGACAACATCGTCCTCCTCTTTGTCTTCTTCGTCGTTCTCATCCTACCGTTACAATATTAAGAAAAGGGGCTTCAAACCACAGTGGCACCATCGAGTAGAACTTGAGGGAACCCTGACTAGGCGGGTGTGTCAGTGTGAGTGTGGGCGGGAGTGGGGGTGAGGGTATAGGGTTTGCTTCAATAATTATAAGTCAATCTGTAGCGCTGGTATGCACGGGCGCTGCTTCCACGGTAGTTCATCCTGTAAAAAAAGAATGAACGGAAATTTACCCTTCCTGTTTCATGTGGCGTTGCGACTCTCAAAACTTTTTTTACGAGGAAATTCTTGCGCATGTGCGCAGGTTCACAAAAGATGCACTTGCACAAAATTCATACGCACATGCACAAATCACTCTGAATTCACGTATTTACAAAAATACAACCCGTCAGAAATGACGTCGAAGAATGTCCTCCCATCTACTGGCACATATATTTAGCATCATTTGTAAAGAAAGTGTCATGTATCATTTTTTCTAATATGAAATTCCTGCGTTTGTGCATCTTTCGTGAATCTGCGTGGGTGCGCAAGAATTTTGTCGTAAAAAACCGTTTTGAGAGTCGCAACGCCGCATGAAACCGGAAGGGTAAATTTCCGTTCATTTGGCATGGGAGTACTGCTACGATGACCTGCTCTAGACGACCTCGACGGCTTTTTGTGCAGATCTATCTGCTGGCTGTTCTCCAGACATCTTACCATGAAGTGCCCTGCACTGCCTCCGGAACCTTGGTGTCATCGGCTTGGGTCTTCCACGTATTAACGCGTCACACTTCACTGGACCAGCGCACTGCCTTGGTGGTGGGCGTTCTGACGCCTTCTGCCCGGTGCTCATGCACTCCGAAACAACCACAACCGTTTGATCTGCCACGCCCACCACCGATTTCGTTCAAAGAATCACGTGAAACCGGGTCTGCGGTGACATCACACCGCGAGGTTATAAAGCTCGGCCATCCCGCTACTATCTTGATTGGGCATGGCAATACTGTTACGATGACATGCGCTAAACGACTTCGATTGCGTTTTGTGTAGGTAAACAACGTTTTATCACCGTTCGCACGGCGCACTCGTTATTTGGGGTTAGTAGTACTGCCATGCCCTGGCCAGTGTCTTTTGACTGCGCATGATTGTGTTCGCGTTATTCCACAGTTGTTACTTCTTGCTAGATGTGTCGAAGAAAATCCAGGTCCTGCGACGCGATCTGGCGATACACAACATAATGGTGACATTATGTCAGATTTACAAGATATACAATCAATTGATTGATTTGTAGGGTGTAACGTCCCAAAACCACCATATGATTATGAGAGACGCCGTAGTGGAGGGCTCCGGAAATTTTGACCACCTGGGATCTTTAACGTGCACCCAAATCTGAGCACACGGGCCTACAACATTTCCGCCTCCATCGGAAATGCAGCCGCAGCCAGGATTCGAACCCGCGACCTGCGGGCCAGCAGCCGAGTACCTTAGTCACTAGACCACCGCGGTGGGGCAAGATATACAATCAAGTCAGGCACTTTTGCTTGATGAAATCAAGTCAATTATTGCCACGCTGGCCCAAAATGAACAAGCATTCTCCGAAATAAAAGGGTGATTATCGAAGATTGAAAGCGACTGTTCTTCGATAAACAGCTTACTACGGATATTGGCAGCCTTTGCACAACGACTAATCTCATCACAAATCATGTCGCAAATCTTGAAGCTAGAATAGATGATTCTGAAGACAGATCTCGCCGAAATAATGTTGTATTCTTTGGCATCGTTGACGCTGAACGTCAGATGTGGGCACACTTGGAGAAGCTAGGTTTAGCTGTCTGCGAAACTAACCTTGGGGTCGCCATATTACCCCGAGACATTGAGAGAGCACATAGGTTAGGGCGGTTTCGGCAAAATAAAAATCGGCTCATCATAGTACGTCTTGGTAACTACAGGGATAAAGAACAGATCCTCTCATGCGCAAGGAAGTTGAAGGATTCAGAAATCGGCATTTCTGAAGACTACTCGCACAACACCAGAATAGCACGTACAAATCTGGCAGCATTTGCAAAAGATAAGTCTGCTTCATACCAGCTGCGTCACAACAAACTTATTATTGATAATTGTGTTTATGCTTCTCAAAAGGTTATACCACAAACATCAAAGCTAGAAGGCAGCAACCTCAAGCGGTGGCGTAATTATATAGAGTACTTGCGCGTTATCTATACTAACATAAGAAGCCTCACTCTGAAACGAGACACATTGCGAAACGTGATCGATACCACCAGCTGTGACGTTATAGCCTTGACAGAAACATGGCTACATTCATCTATCCAATATAGTGAGTTGGAATTGTTCTTCCTCTCTATTAACGTTTTTCGCCGGGATCGTGATATCAAGCGAGGTGGTGGTGTTATGATTGCCACCCACCGTCGTCTTCAGTGCTACGTGGTTGAAATTCCTTCTCGCCTAAAGCTGTTATTCGTTTGTTCTAGTTTATCTTACACACCCGTTATCATAGGAACTTGCTACCATCCTCCCGACGCTGACGTATCTTTTACGGCTGACTTCCACGAAGCGCTTCGCTTACTTACTGGAAGATACATTGATTGATTTGTGGGGTTTAACGCCCCAAAACCACCATTTGATTATGAGAGACGCCGTAGTGGAGGGCTCCGGAAATTTCGACCACCTCGGGTTCTTTAACGTGCACCCAAATCTGAGTACACGGGCCTACAACATTTCCGCCTCCATCGGAAATGCAGCCGCCGCAGCCGGGAATCGAACCCGCGACCTGCGGGGCAGCAGCCGAGTACCTTAGCCACTAGACCTCCGCGGCGGGGCTACTGGAAGATACAGCAATGCACGATTATCACAATCATTCTTGCTAGGTGCTTTTAATTTCCCTGGTATCAGTGATCTCTCATCAACAACAGCTGAACAAAGCATTAAAAGAGACTTGTAAATTTTTGTCTGACTTTTGGCTTATTGCTAGTTATCACTACAGCAACATGCCTGACAAATAATACATCAAGTCTTCTTGATTTATTCCTAACGAATTACCCTAACAAAGTTACTTCTATATCGTATCGAACTCCCTTGAGTGATCACGTAGTCGTTCATGTAACTTACAAGTATCAGCTGCCACCATCACCGAAGAATAAAACGTAATTAAACTTTACGACCAAGGTAACTACGACGCAATTAATGACAAATTTGGGTAATTTTTGGGGAGAATTCTTCAGTGACTTTTCCGAACGAAATGTTGAGGAAAAATGGTGCCTTTTAAAAAAAGGTTGAGAAACTAACATAAACCTATATTTCTACTATAACGGTTACTGAGAGATCCAGTTCACCGTGGTTACCCCGCCGCGGTGGTCTAGTGGCTAAGGTACTCGGCTGCTGACCCGCAGGTCGCGGGTTCGAATCCCGGCTGCGGCGGCTGCATTTCCGATGGAGGCGGAAATGTTGTAGGCCCGTGTGCTCAGATTTGGGTGCACGTTAAAGAACCCCAGGTGATCGAAATTTCCGGAGCCCTCCACTACGGCGTCTCTCATACTCATATGGTGGTTTTGGGACATTAAACCCCACACATCAATCAATCAATCACCGTGGTTCAATTCATCACTCAAACGTATGAAAAAAAAAATCCTTCAGGCAAGATCACTGAATACGCCTTTCCTGGCAGAAGTGCCACGGCATTGAAAAAGAGTTTCAGTGTTTTGCTGTTAAACCAAAGCATATTTTTAAAGACGATAGTCTTTCTTGGGGACCGTCGACGTAAAAACTTTGGTCTGTCTGTCTGTACATTTGTCTTTTTGTCCACCGTTACCGTGAACTGGGACTGGGTACTCCAAACAGCTTCAGCCGATACCCCGAACGGCCGACCCCATCCGCAGCGCTCACCAATGTTGCTCAAGAATCAGCATTCATATGTGTGCGATTGTCAATTAAAAAGCAAATATTGCGCATATCTGAGGCACCATAACAACACGTATATATTCTGCATGTCCATCTTTTATTAGAAAAGCCATACATAAGTAATTCTAAGGACCATAGCGCTTATTACGCTGCGCTGACCATGCAACGCTTGCACGAAGAAGCGAGTGTTTCCAACGCTTTGCTAAGACGACACGGTGGTGGCACCTATTCGTCGCCTTGCGTTCTACACCTGATCACCACTGAGACTGGCACGCACGCCCATCTCAGGGCCACACGCTTTGTTTTCGAAATAAAACTGCCAGATGGCGCTCATGTCTCACGTGTGACGTGACTTGATGCGCTCATTCGCCTCCGCTGCACGCTAGAGGCAATCTAACGAGCGCCTCCGGAATACCATTCACCGATTTTCTTGCGCAGAACATCAAATAAACGTTTTGTTCACTCTCTCCACACGCAAGACTATCGTCTTTCGACGACATTTGAAGATTACATGCAGATATGGGGCCAATTTTTTTTTCTTCTACCCTTCCAAACATACTGAAAAATATACCTAAACGTTTCTGGAAAATAGTAAACCCGACACCCGCCAAATCGGTATCACTACGTGATAAGTACAATTCCGTGATACCTGATTTTAGTGTACAAGATGTTCGGAACCCAGCATTTTGTTTTGTTTTCACTGAACAGCCTGACTGCATCCTGCCTCATATTCCATTTCTTGATCATCCGCCCATATCATAACTCATTATTTGTGCTGCAGGAATTGAAAAGGCTATTGAGTCTCTTAAATTATCTTCATCTGCAGGAGTTTATAACATAAGCTCAAAAATACCAAAAAGTACGAAACATGTATGTAGTGTCATTCTTCAGAGCATTTTTCAGTAGTCATTGTCAGCTGGCGTGGCGTCACAGGAGTAGAAAGCAGGAAAGATTTTTTTCCTGTCCTCAAAAAAGGTATTTCTTCCTCCCTAACAGCTATCGACCCTTATGATTGACGTGCGTTTGTTGCGAACTAATGGAACATATCATTAACTCAGACGTAGCTAATTTTCTTCTTTCTGTTCAATATTTCCACCTATATCAGCATGGTTTTCAAAAAGGACTTTCTTGTAAAACGCAGTTAGCAATATTTATTAATGACATTAGCTCTGCCATAGATGTGAACGTACCAGTAGATGCTTTATTTCTAGTTTGTGGGAAGGTCATTCACAAGGTTCCGCATAAAAGACTTTTTCTTAAGCGGTTGCACCTGAACCTTCACCCACTTGTACTAAAGTGGATCCAAGATTTCTTGACTAACAGAAAACAACTTGTCTTTGTGAACACTCATTCTTCTCAGTCATCTCATGTTAGGTCTGGGGTTCCTCAAGGGTCTGTAATTGGCCCTCTACTCTTTTTAATATATATCAACGACCTACCTACTTATATTTTATCTAACATCAAATTATTCGCAGATGACTGCGTCATCTATCTGCCGATTCCCAACAATAACGACATTCTAGCGCTTCAATCTGAGCTAAACCACGTAAATAACTGGTGCTCAATCTGGCGTATGCCCCTAAATGTCAATAAGATATCTCTTCTCTTTTTTCACCACAGAAAAGACTATCATGCACCTCAATACCTCCTTTGTAACTCCCCTATTCAATCTGTTATTTCTTATACATGCATCGGCATTGAACTACCGCTGATCTCTCTTGGTTGCCCCACGTCACCAATATAACTAACAAAGCTAACCGTTTATTTGGCTACCTACGCCGGAACTTACGCCTAGCCCCATCTTCCTTAAAACTATTAGCATATAACAATCTACTGTGACCAAAGTTAGAACACGCATGTGCCATATGGGATCCCCATCAATATAACATAATTATAACACTAGAATCTTCTCAGAATTGTGCGACCAGGTTTATCCTCTCCGATTACTCATTTAACAGCAGCATTAAGGAGCTAAAATCTCATAATAACCTTCCCAATCTTGCTCTTCGTCGCCAAATCACTCGTCTTTGTCTTTTTTATAAATTTAATCAAGCTACCTTGAAAAAATTCAAATCTTTCAGATTTATTTTTTTTAATTTTTTAATTCAATCTGGCTACCCCTCATACATCTGTGATCACTCCAGCTCATCGCCATTCTAGCAGCCTCAACCACACCAAAGCCGTTCACCCGCCTCATACTGGACCGTAGCTCAGTCATCGTCCTTTTTCGTGCTGACGCCCAAAGACTGGAACATTCTCTCTGCCGGTACCGTGCACCACTCCAGCTCGGTACTATTCGAAGAAGAACTTGTCAAGAATCTGTTAGTGTAATTTTTTTACCACCCTTCATGTGATACCCTTAAGCCGAGGCCTTTGAGGTAAGAGAAATAAATAAATAAATAAATAAATAAATACAATCACGTATGAGCATTTCAAGCAAGTAAAAAAATCTACTCGGGTTCTAAATAAGGAATGCCCAATCATTGGCTTCTTTTTGCGCCAGGGAAATGGTGTCCTGCATTTTTAGACTGTTGAGGCTAAAGGTACTGCTAAATTTAGCTTTATTTAATTATTTGTTTGTTTGTTTGTTTATTTCAAACACAGGTTATCTGCTTCCACTGCAGTATATATTTATTCGCTGAAGCAATCAAATTTTCCAAAAATTTCTGCGTCACCGCAACATCAAAGCGATGAATGTGACGGTAACAATTTGTAACGTTACACTTAGTAAGGCTGATAGGTATAAATTCTGAATTCTATCTCAGGCAAGTTTTGACAACAAAACACTGGTTTAAGAGGCCACTGCCATTACAGGGAAAGCTGCACGTTTCACATGGTCTCCTTCCCTTAAGAGTACTGCAGATAGAAGAGCATGCGGTAAGTCGGCTGATGCTAGACGAGGTAGCGCGCGCCAGCGATCGCGACCACGCCCTTATGATCAAAGTTCACAGTTGATGCTAGAACGATATAAACCCCCTCACCCGCGTTGTTCTGCGCTTCTTCAAGACGTACGGCGAGTTTTCAGTCTGCTTGAGTAGCAATCGGCGGATGGCTTCGTACGCGTGGGGACGTTATCGCATACGCCCTCCGTGCCACGAAAATGGGTCGAATCATTTTATGATCACCATTATCATTTATTTACTTTTAGAGCCCTTCATAGGGCGTTACATAAGGGGTTGAAACAAAAGGTAACTCCGGGTACCAAGGAGGCATCGCCATATATACTCCTTAGAAAAACAAAACAAGACAAGAAACACATACAAAGAACGATAAAAAAAACTGAAAATAAAAAGGCAGATAAGCGCGCAATGAGCAGGATTACTATTCGAACTGCTGACAGTAGTGCTTTAACGATAAATCTTCATATGTAACACAACTTTTTTTAAAGAACAATATCGTCAGGAACAACGTCAGGAAGTGCATTCTAATCTGACTTCCTGAAGCCAGGAAGTCAGGAATTAAAATCCAAGGAGTTGTTGAAGGCGTTAGTTGAACCATGAATGCCTTGAACGCTGTATCAATCAAACAGACGTCGTGATGGTCTCATGGGTGATATGATTAGGCTCTCGCGTAATTGAAGAAAGATATAGCAGAGCTTATGGAAGAGGCAGAGCTATTTTGCGATTAGATGCCAGAGGGGTAATACCAATCGAAGTTTTGATGTTAGTGGCGCTCAGTCTAGAATCACATTTTGAAGTTAGAAATTGAGCAGCTTGATTTTGTATTGGCTCAAATGCCTAAATTAGGAACTCTTGTTAGGGCTTTATGATAATTAGGTATTCTTGATGGGAGTCCCTGACGTTCTGTTACAGCCGCATTCGTCACCGCCACTCGCGCAGTTTGCGCGCTTTTCCCAGCGGGTAGAACGTATACAATGCACGCAGGGGGGTAATATTATCAATTTGGACATTACACGGAATGTGATGGCACTGGCAAAATCCTGTCGATAGTGTCCACATAATGTTATCGCAATAAAACAAAGTTAGAAAGCAAGCACCTGCACGTATAACATGATTATATACAAAAAATGACGACCAAAAATGCAAAATACATGAATAATAAAATTCAAAGCAAAAATAACTCGATGTAACCAAATCTTGTTGGCACGTTTTTTACCGGAGCAGGAATATAAGCGTATTATGAAGACATCGCATTAATCAAAGAGGTTAAAAAAACGAGGAAAACATTCATGCTCCGTCAGCCCCTCAGCTATAATGCCAGCAGTAAATTAGCTCGTCAATTCGCGCTGCCCTTTTTTTAATGTCTAGAAGCAAGTTCTGAAAATTAAATATACAGAACTCGCAGTTTGCTCACAGATCTCTGCATTCGCCCCGAAGTTTCAAAGTGCGTCTAAGTGTTAGAACGCGTCGTTTGCTGCTGATCACCCGCCACCTGTCTCCGGCTTCTAAATCAACTACTTCTTGCGCAAAAAGTATGCCATGGAGTACTAACTAAGTCGAAACCACGCATTTTTAGGCTGTCGTCATCGCCATCATTGCCTGCAATACTGCTATACCGCGAACTTAGCGCCGGTATTTTGCCTGGTGTGAATACACATTGCCAGGTCGTCATCTGGACACACAAGGTCTCGCAACCAAGTGTCCAATTTAAGTGGTCCCATTTGGCAGTTTTGGTGTCCCCCACTGTGCCCAATCTTGTGCCCCTGACCCAATTCAGAACACCACGAAGTAAAGAAACATGGTGGCAAAAGGACATGAAAGCCTGCCATGCAGCATATTGTCAGAGATGTTTGACAAAATGACATATTTGTTAACATCAATGCTAATTAAGCCATGCCGTGAATAGCACACTCTGCCACTGCCATCATCATAAACAGCTGTGTGCCGCAGAATTTGAGAGCATTCCGCTACTATAGTAGCTTGTATTAACCCCGATGGGTTGGAAAAGTACAGAGAGAAGCAAACAGATAGCAAAATGTCTAAAAAATAATTCCTGCCGAAGAAAGGCTCTTCATGAGGCGGCATTCTAACCCGCGTAACCACGATCCTAAGCAGAGCGTCCTAACCACTCGGCTGTCGAAGCACGCAAGCAGAGAAAAGCATAGCATTGCGTTGTACAGTATTGTGTAGCACGGGGATGAGAAAGGAAAGAGACCAGCTCGAAGAGAGATGGGATGATAAGGAGAAAGAAAAGCGTAGCATGCAAAGATTGAGAAAAAGAGAAAACAAGCCACGCACACCGACCGAGACATTGCCCGCAACCTCCGCTGATCTGGCTCCATGCCTACTGTTCAATTCACAACAACCGTTTGGTATAGTTGCTTTAAACGCGAAGCATTTCTTAGCAAACTTCGGCGGCTTTGACCATATCTATCTATCTATCTATCTATCTATCTATCTATCTATCTATCTATCTATCTATCTATCTATCTATCTATCTATCTATCTATCTATCTATCTATCTATCTATCTATCTATCTATCTATCTATCTATCTAGCTAGCTAGCTAGCTAGCTAGCTAGCACATACGGCTTTAAGCTCTCCAGGCCATTTCGATTATGGGATCTACACCGAAATTGGTATGGCATAACATGGCTTTATGACGAGCTTGAGTGACTAGTTATATTATAAAAATAATGGCATGTATGTCATGAATGTCATGATTTACACGTCATGGTTTTTTCTTCTATTGCGATGGTATCGTTCACATGACGTATTGCAAAACTGGTATAGTATGACATGACTGCATGGCGAACATAAGTGAAAGGCCCTAATTTGGAAATTGTGATATACCTGTCATGTATGTCATGACTACACGCCACGCTCATGGTGCGCTCGCGATCGTTTTGCTAGCTTCACATATACCAAATTTGGTATTACGTGACGTGCTTATTACGTGAATTACGTGACGAAGGTATATCACTGCTTCAAACATGATAAGAATGACATGCGTGTCATGTAAAAGCACGACTACGTGCCACGCTCATGGTGCACTCGCAGCCATTTCACTAGCATGACATACACCAAATTTGGTAATAGGCGACGCGAATGGACGAGGAAGGTAAATGACATGTCCAAACATGATAATCATGACATGCGTGTCATGTAAAATATGATTACATGGTATGCTCACATTCCGCTGGCGACCGTTTCGCTAGCTTCACATATACCAAATTTGCTATTATATGACGTGAACGGACGACGAAGGTATATGATACGTCCAATCATGATAATCATGACGCTCATGCCATGTGGGAACATGACAACATACCACCTTCATGATGTGCTCGTGGTAGTTTCGCTAGCTTCATATACATATACTAAATTTGGTACTACGTGACGTGAATGGACGACGAACGCGAATGGCAGGCGTAAACATGATAATCATGACATAGAAGTCATGTACGACACAATTTATGTCTGCTTCGTTATGTTATGCTGATTATAAAGGGGCCGTGAAACACTTTTTCAAATAACCGTGGAATGAATTCACCGGAAAAGCTTATTGCCTCAGGAATTCAACGCCGCAAACATTTTAAGGATCCGTCCAGTTCGAGCGGGGTTACAAAGGTTTGTCGCATGCTACAAAGGTTTGTCGCAGGCCGCGTCCTGCGCTATAATATTTGGCGCCCGTGTCATCAGGAGCTTCTACTACCGATCGACAGCGTTTACTCACCATGCTCAAAAAGTGTTGCAAGGCCCCTTTAAATTGACATATTCAACTTGCTGCTCCATGCTTTGCATATCATCTATTCCCACTGTACTTGAGATCCGCCATTTTTTGTTCGTTCTTTCCTATTCATGCACATTTTCATTCCAAGTCAACTGTGGCACGTCGAACCCTTTCATTGTCCTCGTCCATCTACTGTGATCCTCCGGCTCTCTCAGCAAACAAACAAAAAAAAAAGACTCATAGCAACTGCGTTTATCCAGCACATGCTCTAGACCTTAAGCAAACTTTACTGCCACCTAGCAGCCGCCGCGTACATTCTCACCCGGTTGGAGGCCATGCGGGCTATGCATGGGCACACACGGAGTGTATCAACATGCAGTGGTTGGTTGGTTGGTTCCTCAACACATTGGCGCAACCCACCTAGGGGTATAGGCCATCAGTGGGACGGTGCGTTGATTTTAAGTTAATCCCCTTCTTGAAAAGGAGGGTTGGAAAAATTAGGTAATATAGGTAACAATTTAAATGGATTAGATTTCTAAATAAACAAAAAATCTTGAAAAGAAAAAACATGATAAACACATACACAAAAAATATTCTGTACATAAAACAACTTAAGGTATTTATTTTTAGCATTCCATTCCTTTAGATTCTCGTAAGAAATTTGTAACAGTGGTAAAAACGCTCTTGTGGCTGAAACCAAATGCGACTACGCCAAATAAAAGAATCACCTGAAGTGTGAAGTTTAACTCCAACTTTCAAAGGAGTTCTTCTAGTAGATTTTTCCTTTGACTTTTGAATTTTCGGCTTGACAAAAAGAAGTTCTCCAAAGATTCACTCTCATTACAATAAAGGCACAAAGGCGACGTGCCAGACCCGACCTGTGAAGGTAAACGTTCGATGAAGGGACTCGACAACGCAGCCTTGTAATTAATATTTCTTCCTTTCTTGAAGAACACCACTTGTTCTTCCTAGGGAACTTCAGCTGCGGATAGTCTGATAAAAACAAAGGAGACTTTTCGAAGTTATTGGCCGTTGTGCGTTTTTCAAAGTGTGCTTCTGTGATATATTCCTAAGTAGGCAAAATAGGTAAAACAAGACAATCGAGGGAAGATACAGCTAGTGCATCTGCTTGCTCATTGAGAGCTAAACCTCTATGGCCTGGTACCCAAACTAGTCGAACTAGTCGTACATGTCTAGGAATGAGCGAGTAGAAAGTTTCTAATGTACGCAAAAAAGTTAGTGAGCTTAGGGCAGTACAGACCGATAGACAGTCTGTTAGAAAAATCAACGCTGATAGATCTTGGGGCACTTTACGCAATGCTGGGACTATTGCCAGTAGCTCAGCGTGGTAAATAGGGGTAAAGTCGGGTAATCGAATTGAGAAATCCCAATCTAGAGAGGATGATACGATTCCTACGCCAACCTTCTCTTCATAAACAGAAGCGTCAGTCGCTATCACGATGGATGTTTCTAGATTGGCCAAATGATCTTCCAAAATGCCATTTATATACTGATATAATATTTTTTTGCATTCTTGGGATATCTATAATCAAATTAAATCCTGATTGCATCTACAGTGCTGAGTACGAGTATTTCCCAAAGGTTAACTCTTAAGGGGTCCAAACGTTTCTGTGAAAATATTACTTGAGGGCACCATAATTTAGACCATTGGTGGTTGAAAACTGAGGTCTGCTAGGTAATTAACACATACTGTGATCTCCGCTGAGGTTATGCATACATTTTAAGGAATGTTTGTACTGTTAGAATATGAATTTTTTTATAAGAGAAGGCAGACGGGATTCTTCGTATAGGATATTGTTCGCAAAATATTTAGGTAGCCCTAGGCATAAGCGTAAAGATTCGCGTTCGAACAGAATCAGTGGCCGAACATTGTAAGCCGGAGCGCCAGAAAACAAAACACAGCCGAATTCTAATATCGGTTGAATGTACATGAAATATATTATGACGAGCACGTCTCTACGCAAACCGGCACGATAACTACTGAGCCTGCGCAGCATCCCTGCGGCTTGTGCTCCTTTGGCAGCCATGTTTTCTATGTGGTGACTCCAGTTAAGTGTTTCGGTGTAGGTTACCCCCTAGTACCTAACTGACTCGACCTGAGGTATGGCATCTTGTCGGTATATTAGTGAAATTAGCACTGGACATTTTGTGCAAAAACTATGATTGTGCTTTTGTTTATATTGAGGCATAGGTTGATATCCTCCAGCCACGTTTCCAGGCTATTCATTTATGTCTGCAGAATTAGTTACAGCGTGTGAATGTCCGCCGACGCAGCAAAAAATGCGATATTATCGGCATACACATAGACCTGTACATCTTGCTGAATGGGAATGGTACATAGTAGTGCATTAAATAATAAGGGCGATAATACTGACCCTTGCGGTAGACCTCTCGTTTGCCTATATATTGAAGAGTTGACACCATATTGCGAGCAGTAAAATTCTCTATCACCTAAGAAAGCATGGATCCAGGCCACAAAGTATTGAGGCAGTCCTAAGTTCGGAAGCGAATCTAGCAGTTTCACATGCTCCACGCTATCATAGGCTTTTGTGATATCTAAGGTTACCAAAGCGGAGTATTGTTTCTCATATCAAGCAAGTTGAATTCTGCTTTCAAGATCCACGTGCGCACACCAAATAGAGCAACCACGTGTGAATCCAATTTGACAAGGACTCAGTGTCAACTTTTATGACATCCATTGATCTATACGTCTACATAAAATTCTTTCAATGAGTTTTACTAGGTTAGATGTAAGTGCAATGGGCCTGATAATATCTAAGGTAAACCCAGCGCCTTGCTTTTTTAATAATGAAATCACTTTTGCCATTCTCCAATCGGGTGGAATCCAAGAGCTTCTAAGTGAGTGATTAATAATTTCGAGTAGGCCAAGTGGGTATATTTTATATACTGATTTTATCACCGACGTTGTCATGCCATCAGGACCAGGAGCCAAATGAGGTAGTGTTCTGACTACGTTTCCTAGTTCTGCAGGTGTGACCTCTTCGAAATCCTCAGCCCTATGGTGGGACTGGGCTAGGTATGAGAGAATTGTCGTAAAGCGACTTTTTAGGTTCTGAGCTATATCTTCTAGAAAGGCCTTCAGTTCAACTGGTGATGATACTACAGATTCTATATTTCTTACTACCAGAAGCCCTTTCTTATTTCTCAGAAAGCGTAAAAGTGTTTTTATATTGACCGGCTTTGAAAGGAACCCACACCGGTCGTTGTTAAATTTGTCCTTCGCATTAGCGATAGTTCTCTTAAATATAGCGGCCGCATACTTATAATCACTCCAGTTCCTGGGACACTGGTTGAAAATCAATTTTTTCCAAAAAGCTTTTCTTAGTCTATAAGCCTACGAACAGTCTGCATTCCACCAAGGGTTGGTAGATGGTTTGGAGCTTTTAATGGTGAATTTTGAATTATTAAACAATTCCTTTAAATGTCGCTTATTCTGATGGCGTCTAGTTCCGCATTATTCTTTCAGTTAGATAGGGTGCCTCGTAATGATTTCTCGAATGTATTAAAGTTTACTTGCATAACCGATGATCTATTCTTGGAAGTTATTGGACATACAACCTCGAACAATATTGGCATATGGTCACTACCTGTTCCCGAGTTAATTGCAGACCATGATAAGATAGACAGGTTAGCGTTAGAAAAAGTTAGATCAAGTACCGAGGAGGACTGATTACCCATGAAAGTAGGAGTTTTTGTGTTTACGCATATAAAGTTATTCTTGTTCATCCTATCCCAAAAACGTTTGCCATTCAAATCAGTTTTAAAAGCCCACGAAATATGATCAGAATTGAAGTCACGTACTAATACATTATCTTTTTGGCAATAGTAAACTGAAGTATCTAGAATGGAAGAATTTAGAACACCCTTAGGAAATTAAGCATTATTAAATGAGAATGGGAGGAACCCAGGAATAGTGATGCCTAATGCTAATATCTCACTTTCTGAAGTCATTGACTGCTAGATAATTTTAGCAGTATGGGCGATTTTGATTAGATAAATATTGCCAAACCTCCACCCTGAGTTGGGTGGTCTAGACAAAATGTGCGGTAATTTTTATTCCTAAAATACTTATTTTCTGCAAGCCAAGTTTCTTGTAAAGCAACAATATCCGGGTAATAATTATCGCGAAAATGAAGGAAGTCTGTAGCTGCTGAAAAAATGGAGCGCCAATCTCACTGTAGTACTTTTGAATTCTCTATTTTGAAGAGATACCAGCCGTACTCACTGCTTTCTCTAAGAAGCTATCGTTTAAAAAATTCTTTTTTGATGAATTTTTCTTTTGATATTTCTTATTTCTTCATTTAGGACTACCTGAGGAGCTTTGTGTATCAGGAGAAGCACGTCTTTTCATATTTCTTGAGTCAGAGTTCATTTGTTCTGGTTGTGAGACATGGGAATCGGAGTCCGAGCTCCAATATAAGTCCTGCACAAGAGGCATAATTATTCTACGGCCAGAGTTTGGCGTGTCTGGCTTTGACTTCAAAGGGCCTGGTTCGGATGGAATATCAGTAACCTTAACTGGTGAAGGTAGAGAAGGGGGCACTGTAGGTTGGTTACATCCCTGCAAGATTTCAGTCAACTGAAAGCTCACTATTTGTGCTAATGACTCCGTTAGGCTCACGAACAGAGAATCCATAGGCTTCGTCATGGCCCTTTTCACCATTGATGTTATTAAATCAGGCAACGACAACTCAAGCATCTGGTTTGCCCGGTTGGCAATGGTGGCATAGCCACGTGAGCGCTCAGAGAGAATAGATTGGGCATCACGCCGGGAGCATCATTGTAGTTCGATGATCTCTAGAAATTGCAACTCATGTGCCCTCATGGGGAAACTTTCGTCGTCAGCTGCGTGATTTCCTCTGCATAGACAGCATCTGACCTTTCGGGTTGAACATTTATCGGGTTCATGTTGCTCAGTACATGTGCGACACCTCACATCCGATCTACATCCCTTGTGGGTATGCCCATACCTCCAGCATTTTTGCACTACAGTGGGCGAGGGGATAGTGCATCTATACACGATAAATTAGTGGCCATGCCTCAATTTCGGTTGGTCGAGCCATGCCGCAAAAATTCATGATCACTGATTCTTTGGGGACATTTTTGCTCTCAACGTTTCGCAAGCATCAAAATGCAGAGGCTGCTCCTGCAGCCGCAAACATTTCAAGTATTTCAGGTGGTGTAAGGCTCAAGTCCACTCCTCGAAGTAGTCCCTTCACACAGGCCAAATGGACAGGCACGAAACAGTTAACCGGATTCGAGACAAACGTTGTGCATTTTAAGAGATATTTGACGCAGGCCTGGTCCGGCGAGCAGCACAGGATGCCTCCACGTCCAAATTGACGCACCTCGGTAATTATTTGGTAATCATCGGAAATCTTCCGGAGTTCTTCCTGAATTAGTTTCGGATTTTTTTTATGCGAATGGACTCACCGTTGGTTGCAACCAGGGCCACAGGAACGCTCTTCAGACCACGGCACAAAAAAAGATCGATTGGCAAATTACTGTTAGGAAGGGAAGCCGACCAGGCAGAATATGCCTGGCCGGGAGAGGAGAGAGACATGAGGTTGATAGGCTTAACAGCACCGCCCGATCCCGCTACACCCCCACAGAAGAAAGCACGAAGGTGCCCTTGAAGTAGCAGCGGAGGTAGATCCCGAATTAAAATCGGACGCTCAGGCCTCAGGAAGCACCGGAGGAAACCTCGAGAACAGCGAGGACAGTGATCTTGAAAGCGCCGCGCAGCGATCAGTCGGAGGCGCGTGAGTAGTGGCTAATACTCGAGCGCAAATGCTGACATATTTTCGTGTGCCGTCTTCCTCAAATTGAGAAAATGAGGATGCTGGAAAAGGTTTGCAGAAAACTAGCGTATATATTAATAAATTTTCCGACAGCCGTGGACAAGCAGCATTGTAATAACCGTCTTCTAGCGCATACTGACACGTACAAAGAAAGGGAACGACACCAGCGCTACTATCAACTGAATCCTTTATTCAGGAAAGGCAAACATATATACCGACGCTGTCCACTAGACAAACACCAATGACGTTGTCCTGGCTACTGCTCACGACTAACGCCTTGCTTACGTTCCCAGTTTTATTAGACGCTATGTGTGCCACTGATGCGTCCCCTCATCAGAGAACAAAACGAGGCAGTTTTCACGCTGCGTGCTCACAAGCCCACAGAAACAGCTGCGCACTAGAGCTTCAAAACTGCATTGTGGATTCTCCCGCCTGCCTGCACGCCTGATGTCCAAAATACTTTGTTTTTATATTAATATAGCAATTACATATTATACAGGTAGCTCGTTCACGTCATTCATTTTCAGCAAACAAATCGAGTGTGCTGGAGCGTATTGTTTGCAGTTTGTTGTTGATTGAGGAGTTTAACAAGGTAGCTTTTGCTGAGATGCTTTGCGTGCATACTCCTTCACTATGGGCATTTTCGGAGCATTTCATGTGCTGTCACAG
This sequence comes from Rhipicephalus microplus, assembly GCF_043290135.1. Lineage (NCBI taxonomy): Eukaryota > Metazoa > Arthropoda > Arachnida > Ixodida > Ixodidae > Rhipicephalus > Rhipicephalus microplus. Next base: position 290,129,596 of record NC_134710.1, on the reverse strand, counting down.
CCATGGTTGCCAGCAGGACATTGTTTTGGGGATGCATGCAGACTGTGGGATGATAGAGTGTTGCTATTGCTTGCGCGGAAAAAAAGTCTCTTTTGCATTCACCCTCCCTAGGGACGTTCGTAGTCGCTGCTAAATTCCAAAGGGCGGCCTCGATGTTCCGACCCACCTCCCTTACTTTTTTTAGGGGCTAAATCAATTATGGTCGAGGCTTGTCCGTTGGCGTTGGTATTGTGCGCCGCAGCTGCCCCTGACGACGATGATGACGATGCTGACGATGATGAGGAACAAGCGCGTTCCATACCACACATTCCTTTTCTGTCATCATGGTACAGCACATGCAAAGTACCCACAATACGTGATGACGATGACGCTGAGAACATGGCAGATGATTACGATGGTGATCATGGATTACGACTGGCTTGCGCAGCAGATGGCTTCTGGATATGCTCTACGATGCATTTTGTATGACTGCAAAAAACCAACAACCGCCAGAGCAACATGTCCAGGCCTCGTCTTTGCCATCTTCAGGATAGGTCTGATACCACAAAGCAGTAATAACAAAGGCAAAACGACATTTACAACTCAACACGCCATACCAGTAATGACCAATAAACATTGTATATAACTGTAGCCGACTAGGTACTCATTTACATGGGTGAGTGGTTAATGTCATTGGTAATTACCGTAACACCAAATGACTCAACTGCTACACCCAATGTTTTTTTTATCTCTTGCATTATGTATATGGCATGCTTCTGTTAAAATTGCGTGAAACTATCCAGTGTATGAGGTGGCTAGGTTCCCCTCAAGCTGCCCAATGCAGCTCTTTTGCCAGGTCATCATCACAACCTTGCTGTAAATTAACAATTGGGGGACTTTTAAGCTTCAGCTAAAAGTTCAACACAATAGCGATATCCTGTTCGTATAGTGCGCACTTCAAACACTTTGTGCGTGAAATCTTTTCGAACTTGCAAGGCCCGCACTACGTGGCCTTACGAAAATAGGCGCAGTAACGTGTGTGCCTTTCGTAGTGGGTGACCGGCTTTAAACCATGAAGTCATTATGATAATTAGATGTTCTGACGCCCGATGGAAATGTAGGCTTGTATCACGCATTATTACTGCGATATTTCATGCTGTATTGGGAAGCATGTATACGGCTAGGATGTGTGCGCTTTAAAGCATGAAAGTTACTTTCACTGCATTTTTGAACAGAGGAACTTTTTTTCACTGTATTCACAAGCAGACCAATGGATGTGTGGTAGAACACCCGCTTTCTACGCAAACGACTCTTGTTCGATCCGCACTAGGACCGAGAATTTCTTGTTATTCATATTATTGGCGGCTTTCTCGATTTTGCGGTCACGCACAGAATAATGTTTTGCTGATTGCAAATGACGCCAATGCCAACGCCACAATTTCTGCGAAACGAGTTCTTTCATGCCATAGCGTTAAAGCTATACAATCTTCATTCACTTCATTGAAATGCAGGCATTTTGTTCTTGACTATATCTCAAGAACAGCACGCGTGAGGTTCTTCCGAAAGCCGAGCTTTCTCAGAAAAAAAAATTGTATACACCTCTGTGTGCCATGAATCGTTAACAAATGCTGCAAGATTGTGGCACCTTTCGTATGAAATTAGAAAGAAAATATGGCAGGCCCCACGTACCTTAGGAATCGATGTTATGCGAAGCATGTGGATGGAAGGTGACTGTGTTGTAGTTCTTTTATTGAGCGAAACGTTTTGAACTGGCGCGAAATCACGCCGCGGTGGTTTAGTGGGTAAGGTACTCGGCTGCTGACCCACAGGTCGTGGGATAAAATCTCGGCTGTGGCAGTTGCAATTTTGATGGAGGCGAAAATCCTCGAGGCTCGCGTGGTCAGATTTGGGTGCATGGTAAATAATTCCAGATGGTCGAAATATCCGGAGTCCTACACTACGGCGTCTCTCATAATCATATGGTGGTTTCGGGACGTTAAACCCCACGTATCAATAATCAAGCGACGCTAGATTTACGCACAAATGCATCCAAAAGCATACGTTAAACAGCCGCATATGTTTTAAGTAAGAAGTTGTTTACAGTTGCTTAACGATGCCAACAGCAACGTGTGACATGTATAATAGCAACACCAGACTAGATAAGTGGATATAAAGCGCTAGTGATCTCGGATATGGTAGCCCCCAGGACAGTGCTACATAAATGAACGTCAGCGAATAACGCCTAACTACAATTCACATCAATTCGACGTAAGGGATGTATCATAGGAGTACATATGTAATGTTTATAAAATTTCATAGCCCAAGCATTGGAACCAAAATTGATGTTTCACCAATATTAGGACCGATTTGAAAAAAAAAAAGTTCTGAAATGTGGCGTGTGTTTGTTCTAGAATACTATATTGCCACGCAGAGTGCTGGGCTTTGTTCCTGTTGTGAACCTGCCGTTTATTCGTTGCGTTCGGCGGGTCAACGCTGCCTGTGTAAGCTTTTTCTTAATACTAACTCATGCCTGTTCTCACTGTTCCTGAGTAGATATAAATTACCAATCAATCATGGCACATACCCGCATATCTATGGCACCTACCCACTCATTGTTATTAGCCACCGTCTTGAGGAAAGGGTATGGTGAAGTTAGAGACGAGATTGTAACATTATTCATGTCATGACCAGCGAGTCATGTTCGTTAAGACATCTTACTCTCCCATACTAATTTTGCCTTAGTACAAGGTAAGGGGGTGATCACGAGAGCAGACAGACAGACAGACAGACAGACAGACAGACAGACAGACAGACAGACAGACAGACAGACAGACAGACAGACAGATAGATAGATAGATAGATAGATAGATAGATAGATAGATAGATAGATAGATAGATAGATAGATAGATAGATAGATAGATAGATAGATAGATAGATAGATAGATAGATAGATAGATAGATAGATAGATAGATAGATAGATAGATAGATAGATAGATAGATAGATAGATAGATAGATAGATAGATAGATAGCCTGCAGTACGCAAAGAACTGCTTCGGATAATGCATGTTTTCGCAAACATGCTGTATTCCAATGTTGGTGCACAGCCGTTGATTACGTGCAAAAGTGGTTTAGCAACCATTCAGTTGGCGACGCAAAACAGATTGCCGGGACGGGCGGAAATCGGAAGGCTCCAGTAGGCACCAAAACGATAATTTCAGCGCAAACTCTGTTGACTTGTCGTGTAGTTTACTAGCACATGTCATAAGGATATTGAATAAAATATCAGGTTTATATGTGAGGTTTGACATCCCAAAAAATTATGAGAGACGCCGTAGTGGCGGGCTCCGGGAATTTCGAACACATGAGGTTCTTTAACGTGCACCCAAATCTGAGCACACAGGTCTACAACACTTCCGCCTCCATCGGAAATGCAGCCGCCGGAGGCGGGCTTTGATTCCGCGATCTGCGGATCAGCAGCCGAGTACCTTAGCCAGTAGACCACAGCGGCAGGGCCAAGAATATCAGGTGATCAGCACCTATAGACTGTTTGGGACAAGTAACAATTTTCATGTTCACTTTTTGCGGGCCTGAAATGTGTATGTACCGTATATTTTATTGCTGAGGTAATTTTATAGATTAACATGCGTCGGTGTCTACAGCACACAAACATTTTTGTTTGAAAAATAAAAATAAAAAAATGATAACTCCCCGCCGGCACGGATCACACCTTCAACCACCCAATTACGCGCGCTGTGCTCTACCAATTGAGCTACTGTCCACTCCATAGGGTAAAGCTGTTAATTTCAACCTGGTAATGTCAGCTCCAGCCGCTGCCATGGCGGCGACTGGGGAACACTCCACACTCAGTGTTTATGCGACAAAAAACTGCTTGGTCGTTATTACGGGCCGATTCAATGACTTGCACAGGTTCTGCGTTGCTCGGTGAGATATTTCGATAATATAGGCACCTCTAGTGCGAATCACCGAGAAATCAACCGAAGATGTGAACGAATGTATGCCTACGGGTTAGCAATTGTAACAATGGGAGGATGCACTTTCCTAATGCACAACATGGCGCTTTCTTCAATGGACAGGATTTCTCCGAAACACACATCGGCTGCAGATGCAGCTCCCACTTTTGCGATTATAATATGGCCAGTGCTACAATCACAATCATGGCGCACGCAGTTAACGGGGAAGCGCAGACTCGCGTACTAAGCCGTTTTTTTTTTGTTTTTGCAGTAAGTTTTAATGCGAGGATATACGCGAGACATGCAGCGGTGCTGCCGTGCTTAGTGTCAGTACGCAGATCCGAGAATGTTAGTTCAGTACCCAAGGCAAGCCGCCTGCATTCCATCTTCTCACTGCCGCTAACGAAACATCTCTTTTAGGCATGTAGCCTCGCGGACAGAAACATGTAGCAGTTCATGCTTCCTTTCTAAGTGAAATAATTCCTACAAAGCAATAAAGTTGTTTGGGTTCATCCTCGCGCACAGTGTGCAGGCATATTTGTACACACTGCATAAACGAGGCACCTCACACACGACACACGAATGTACGACTGGCAGGCGGGCTGTTGGCTCATGTTTGGCTCAATCAAAACTGATGGCTCAAACAAAACAAAAAAAAACTTCTATACAGGGCGTTATCGGCGTCGTTACTGCTCATGCTCACGAGCTTTCCAGCAAATGGTCAATTCACTGCTGAAAATATGCGCACGCGCTGGCCCACGGAAAAGAAATTACACGTGCGTGATCACGCATGCACAAAGTACTGCACGATGAACACCTAATTTTATTTCACCTTCCGCTAACGCAATCTTATCCTTATAGGACACATTTTTAATATTCCGAAAATCGCGTGTAACGTTGAATTTTTTTTTTACCATAAAGAGATGCATGGAAAGTAACTTTCTGAATATTTAAAGCTGTCACGTATTTTTCAAAACCACCTGGCACTTGTAAACTTTCTAAATAAGAATTTTATGGCGCTGCTTTGATATCCTGTGTATAAGCCAGGCGAAACTGATTATAGCTGATATTTAGTACGCGTACGTGGTTGAGAAAAAAAGCTCGGGGGGCCAGACGAGTGCGAGTGAGTCCGCGTGTTGAAAACTTTGGTGGGTGAGATGAGTCCTACTGAGTACGAACGAGTTCTATGTTCGTAGGTCTGAATGAGTCCGGAAGAATTATATTTTCGTGAAGCTGGATAAGACTAGCTAAGCTATATTTTCGTGAGCTTGAGAGTAACTGGCTGAGTTTTATGAGGGAGACCAGCTGAGCTATATTTTCGTGAGCCTGAGTCAGACCAGCTAAGCTATATTTTAGTGAACCTGAGAGATGCCGACTGAGTTATATCTGAGACCAGCTGGGCTCTATTTTCGTGAGGCTGAGAGATACCAGCCGAGTTATATGAGCGAGTCCAGGTGAGTCATATCTTCATAAACCAGGGTGAGACCGGCTCCGTTATATAATGGTGAGCCTAATTAAAACCGGCTGAGCTATATTTGCGTGAACCTAAGTGTGACCGGCTAAGCTATATTTTGGTGAGCCAGAGAGATACCAGCCAAGTTCTACGAGTGAAACCGGATGAACTATATTTTCATGAATTTTGGAGATACCGGCTGAGTTATTTGAGTGAGACCAGCACAGACTTTCGTGAACGAATTCGAGTGAGTTCCTGGACTGTTGAATCTAAGTCCAAGTGAGCCTGCTTCACCAAACACGGGGTCAGCCTCAGTAAATCCTATGCTAAATATACACATCTTGAGACAATCTGAGTAAGCTGCATTTATATCGCCGACTTATGCATACCACCAAACATAATGTATGGAAAATAGCGACGTTCTCTCATAGCACAACGCGGGAATGGCGACGAATGATACACGCTCTGCGAGCCGTACAGTTCACTCGCTAGCCACTTGTGCTCTATCGATGGCACGGATCTGCTATAGGCACACCGCCCCACGCTTTGAAGCCCCTATAAGATGGCTCGTAGGGCTATGTCTATCATTGTTGGACTAAGCTGTCATGTTTTGAATTAAGCGGTTTTCATTCAATTGTAACGGCTTACACTCAGATCACTTCATTATATCTTTACATTATCTAGTTTTCGAAACCCGTTGATCATCACTGTTCATCGAAAATGGCATGTCAGACCACACAGGGCCCTAACTCATCTAGACATATATCAGCTATGCGGTAACAGAAAGCCACTTTGGAAATTACGCACATGCCAATGACTACGTCGGGCTAAGACGATCTTGCAAATAAAAACTTCAGATAAAGTTAGTATTGATGCTGAATACAATGCTGATAAAAATTATTTTCCCAACCTGTTCTTACAAAACAAGTAGTACCAACACTTTCAAGCTTTCTTAGTAACGATTTTCCCCTTGTCCCGTCGCAAGTAATAACCCTGACGCGCTAAGTAGTAATCATAATGTTTACTACTTCATGCATTTGTTTGTAGTAAAACGTTAGCGAGACGTAGTAGAGTACATAAATACTCTATTTACGACGTTTTAAAAAGTGTAGGCACGAGTAATTTTTTGGTAATGAGCTCTCAGCAGTACCTAATAAATGTAACTCAACAAGTATTGTTTAAATTGATTTTTGTTTTTGACGTTTAACTTCCCAAAACCCCCATATGATTATGAGAGACGCCGTAGCGGAGGGCTCTGGAAATTTTGACCATCTGGGGTTCTTTAACGTGCACCCAAATCTGAGCACACCGGCCTACAACATTTCCGCCTCCATCGGAAATGCAGCCGCCGTAGCCGGGATTCGATCCCGCGACCTGCGGGTCAGCAGCAGAGTACCTTAGCCACTACCACGACGGCGGGGCAACTCTTCAAGTATTTCTCTAATTTCAACAATAAAAGTGAGACATATGCACGCGTGTTCAAGTGGCATCTCATTGTGCCATTTTCAGCCACTCACACTTAGTGCGTGCTCATTTTTTTCCCAACTCCTAAACAGAGCTCAATGAATGAGAAAAACGCCACCTGAAGGAGAGAAAGCTACTTTATTTAGGTGACGTAGGTGAGAGTGTCATTGTTCTATTTTCAGCCAAGCATACTTAGTGCGTGCTCATTTTTTGCCAACTCCTAAACAGAGCTAAAGGAATGTGAAAAACGCCATGTGAAGGAGAGAGAGCTACTTTATTGAGGTGACGTTGGGGAGAGTGTCCCCCGTGCCCTCCTGTCTATTCCCACGTGCATGGGGACCGATAGGTCTAGTCTGCGGGCCCTGTCACGGTCGTATCAGATGGCCAGGATTTGACCTTGAGACTTCACAATTTTTAGCGCAGCTTCCCTGGCATTGCTGTAGGTCGGGCTCATCAAGCCGCACTCCAAGAGCATGTGAGCTTGAGTAGCGACCTCTAGACCACATGTTGTGCAGGAAGCGTGAGGTACTTGTCCGGGTGCTTGCGTGGTGTTTTTTTTTTTCGTTCCACATCCCTAATTGGTATAGGAACGGGCCCTTTTTTGTGCGCGTCTCTAAAGAACTTTCTATGTTGTAAGAAAGTGTAATCATTTGATATGTGGGTTTTACGTCCCAAAACCACTATATCACTATGAGAGACGCCGTAGTGGAGGGCTCCGGAAATTTTGAACACCTTGAATGAAAATATAGGAGCGTTGCGTGTTACAAAACGCGCTCAAGTTCCCCCAAAATCTCCGAACCAACACCAGCGGTAAATTGTGTATATAATGGGCTCACCAATATAATTTTCGGTGCTGGAATGGCGTGCGGTTGATTTATCTAACGCAGCGCGCTGCGAAGTGAAGGGTCACCGGTTCGAATCTCATGTCGGGTGCCTAAAATTCTTTTTAACACAAAAGTGTTTTATGCCGGGAACCACCACGGCTTTATGACGTATTTTTGTCATGGATATGATGTTGTAGAATATTTCTCAACCAATTGCAAAGACAAAACGAGGATAAAACGTGCGCAGCGGGGCGTCGAACCAGCGACCTCCCACTTCTCAGCGCTAGCCATTACACCACTGAATGACCCTTTTCCAACGTGTTACCGGCGAGCCATTTATACACATCATGTACCGCTGGCGGTCTTCGAAGCTCGCGAACTTCAGCACGTTTTAGTAATCAGTAGCGAGATGACACGACGGGCTCATGTTTGGCACCTGGGCGCGAAAGATAGTCGCTCCACGTCACTCCGCGCGTCAGTGTGAAGGCGTGCCTCCACATGGCGTGGTCAAAGTGCGTGTAGATGTTATCCAGCCTGATGGCTCACTTGCGAGCAAGCTTATCTCGGAATTCGGGTACTTTGTACTTCCTATGCTTCAACCACAAGTTTGCTTCAAAGTTACAGTAGGTAAAAACATCACAATCGTCTGCTCACTCGCTGCCACGTTTACGAAAGGAGCGCGTTCCTGACACACGGAGTAAGAATTGTGACAGTGTCCCGCCGTGGTGGTCTAGTGGCTAAGGTACTCGGCTGCTGACCCGCAGGTCGCGAGATCGAATCCCGGCTGCCGCGGCTGCATTTCCGATGGAGGCGGAAATGTTGTAGGCCCGTGTGCTCAGATTTGGGTGCACGTTAAAGAACCCCAGGTGGTCGAAATTTCTGGAGCCCTCCACTACGGCGTCTCTCATAATCATATAGTGGTTTTGGGACGTTAAACCCCACAAATCATTCAAGAATTGTGACAGTCGTTTGTCCGCACATGTCCTGTGTATACGATAATTCTTTATCCGTCTGTGCGATTGATGGGGTATTCACACAAGTCGCCCATATCTGCTATGGCTTCGGCTTCTTTTTTTTTACGTGTCAGCTGATTCCAAGACCGTCCAAAAACAATGCAGCTGTACAGATTAGGGAAGCACCCACAATTCTTGCTATGCGCTGCTAGGAACCCTCCCAGTGAAAGCCTACTTCTTGCGTTGTGAATCGTGTTCCCGTAGTCTATCCTTAAGGCACCACTTGTTTAGCCCTATATAATACGTGCGGCACGATAATAAGAACTTGTAGACAACGCCGCACACACAATTTTCATACATGACTCAGTGTCTCTTATCGCAGAGTAAGTGAGTTAAGTTTGCTGGTCGTATGAGCCACGGGAAAATAAGCCTCTTTTTTCTTTTGTCTCGGCACACTCAAAGATAATTAGGAGAGGCATCATGAACTTGTGCTTTAGAAATGTCCTGACCAAATCATGTCATCACGAAATGGCCTCAAGTTTCGGGGCTCAAAGAAAGCGCCTCACCAAAAGAGGGTATACGTCTGTTGAAGGTTTCTGTTGCCAAACGCATCCAGAAAATTTCGCACAAAGAAAGGCGTCAAGTGTTAGAGTGTTCGGGTGGCAGAGCAGGTGTGATCCCATATATGTGCATGATTTCCTGTAACTTGAAGAAAGTGGCCCAGTGGGCTAACTTGCGCGTAGTGTTTTGTGGACCAAAAACTATGGGAGCTTTGATGATTTATTGATTGTTATGTGGAGCTTAACGTACCAAAACCACCATATTTTTATGGGAGATGCCATATAGTGGAGGGCTCCGGAAATCTCGACCACCTGGGGTTCTTTAACGTGCACTCAAATCTGAGCAAACGGGCCTACGGCATTTTCAACTCTGTCGAAATTGCAGCCGGTGCAGCTGGGATTCTATCCTACGACCTGCGGGTCAGCAGCTGAATACTTTACTAGACCACCACGGCGGGGAGGGGAGATTTGCAAGTTGGCTTGTTCTATAATAATGTCAGTCACTTAATTACATTGTGATAAGAAACACTGGGTCAGGTATGTAAAGTGTGTGCTGCGTTGTCTACAAGTTTTTCTTATCGTATGGCAAGTACTATATAAGGCAGACCAAGTGTTGTCTTAATGATAGCGGGAACACGACTACAATGCCAGAACTAGGCTTTCAGCGGGAGGGTTCCCATCAGCGCATTGCAAGGGTTGTGGGTGCAACCCTAATCTGTACAGCTGCATTGTTATTGGCCGGTCTCAGAATCAGCTGACACGTGCAAAAAAGAAACTGAAGCGATGTCAGATATGGGAGACGTGTGTGAGTACGCCAATAATTGCACTGACGGATAAAAAATATACATGTCTTGGTATGAGACCACGTGCAAGATGAGTTGTGTTTTTACAAATGTATACGCAGGGGCGTCTGCGTAAACAGGCGTTTGGTGTGTAGCAACCCCACGGACCCGAGCTAATGGGAGGGGGGGAGCGTTCTCACCAGAGAAGGATTGGCCACCAGGGTGCAGTATCTAGCCACTACCTCCTACATGCAAACGTCAATTAACTCACAGCCCTCAGTCCCCAGCAGCTGTGAAGCAATTGACCACGGCGGCGGCCAGATCTGCAAGGCAGCAGAGGGTGCTAAGAATCTCTGGATCCAGACAGGCCACCATTGAAACCTGAACTTGGCAACGTTTAACGCTAGAACCTTATCTAGTGAGGCAAGTCTAGCTGTACTATTCGAGAAGCTAGAGAGTGTAAATGGGATATAATAGGGCACAGTGAGGTTAGGTGGACAGATGAGGCCTATACAGTGCTACAGAATGGGCACCTTCTTTGCTATTGGGAACTTTGAGTGAGGTTCCTAATTCACAGAAACAAAGCTGGTAGCATAGAGGAATACTATAGCTTTATTGAAAGGGTGGTAGGTATCGTAATTAAGCTCAATAAGGGATACAACATGAAGATGATACAGGCTTACGCGCCTACATCCAGCCATGATGACGCTTCGGTTGAAATCTTCAATGAAGACGTGGAGTAGACAATAAGTAAGGCAAAAACGCAATATACTATACTGATGGGAGACATTAATGCAAAAGTAAGAAAAAATCAGGCTGGAGACCAGGCAGTAGGAGTTTATGGCATCGGTACTAGAAATGCCGGAGGCGAGCTACTACTAAATTTGCAGAACGCAATAATTTACGGATTTTGAATACATTCTACCGAAAACGAGGAAACCGTAAGTGGACATGGAGGAGTCCTAATGGCGAAAATAAGAACGAAATAGACTTTATAATGAGTGCACACCCAGGCATCATGCAGGATGTGGAAGTGGTTGGCAAGGTACGATGCAGTGACCATAGAATGGTACGGTCTCGAATTCACCTAGACTTGAAGAAGGAACGACAGAAACTGATATGCAAGAAGCCAATCAATGAGCTAGCACTGAGAGGAAAAGTACAAGAATTCTGAGTCTCGCTTCAGAACAGGTACTCGACTCTTATTGAGGAAACCAACCTTAGCGTAGATACAATGAATGATAATCTGACGAGTATCATTGCGGAGTGTGCAGTGGAAGTTGGAGGCAGGGTAGTTAGACAGGACACAGGCAAGCTTTCCCAGGAAGCCAAGAATCTCATTAAGAAGAGTCAAAGCATAAAATTTCAAGTGCAACAGACAAAATAGAACTGCCAGAGCTTTTGAAGTTGATTAATAGACGTAAAGTATCCGATGTAAGAAGGTATAACATGGAGAGAATTGAACACGCTCTGAAAAACGGAGGAAGCGTCAAAGCAGTGAAGAGGAAACTTGGGATAGGCAAAAGTCGGATGTATGTACTAAGGGACAAAGAAGGTAAAATAACTACCAATATGGATAGGATAGTTAAAATAGCGGAGGAGTTTTACAGAGATCTGTACAGTAGCCAAGACAACCACGACCTTAATACTATAAGAACTAGCAGTAACCCAGATGACACCCCACCAGTAATGATAGAAGAAGTCAGAAAAGCTTTGGAGAGCATGCAAAGAGGCAAAGCTGCTGGTGAGGATCAGGTAACATCAGATCTGCTGAAAGATGGAGGACAGATTGTGTTAGAAAAACTATCCACCCTGTTTACGAGGTGTCTCCTGACGGGAAGGGTACCAGAGTCTTGGAAGAACGCTAACATCATCTTAATATATAAGAAAGAAGATGACAAGGACTTGAAGAATTACAGGCCGATCAGCTTGCTTTCTGTAGTATACAAGCTATTTACAAAGGTAATTGCTAACAGAGTAAAGAAAAAATTAAAATTCAATCAACCAAAGGAACAAGCAGGATTTTGAACAGGCTTCTCAACAATTGACCACATTCATACTATCAATCAGGTAATAGAGAAATGCTCAGAGTATAACCAACCACTATACATAGCCTTCATAGATTACGAGAAGGCGTTTGATTCAGTAGAAATATCAGCCGTCATGCAGACACTGCGTAATCAGGGCGTAGATGAAGTATATATAAACATTCTGGAAGAAATCTACAAGGGATCAACTGCTACCATAGTGCTTCATAAAGAAAGCAACAGAATACCAATCGAAAAGGGTGTAAGGCAGGGGGACACAATCGCTCCAATGCTATTTACCGCGTGCTTACAAGAGGTTTTCAGAAGCCTACAATCGGAACAGTTAGGGATAAGAGTTAATGGAAAATACCTTAGTAACTTGCGCTTCGCTGATGACATTGCATTGCTGAGTAACTCAGGGGACGAATTGCAACTCATGATTACGGAGTTAGACAAGGAGAGAAGAAAGGTGGGTCTTAAAATTAATCTGCAGAAAACGAAATTAATGTACAACAACCACGGAAGAGAGCAGCTCTTAGAGATAGGTAATAGTGCACTTCAAGTTGTAAAAGAGTATGTCTACTTAGGGCAGGTAATAACCGCGGAGGCGAACCACGAGATTGAAGTAACTAGAAGAATAAGAATGGGGTAGAGCACATTTGGCAAGCACTCTCAAATTATGACAGGTATATTGCCACTATCCCTCAAGAGGAAGGTATATAACAGCTGTATCTTGCCGGTACTTAGCTACGGAGCAGAAACCTGGAGACTTACAAAGAGGGTTCAGCTTAAATTGAGGACGACGCAGCGTGCCATGGAAAGAAAAATGGTAGGTGTAACCTTAAGAGACAAGAAGAGAGCAGAGTGGATTAGGGGACAAACGGGGGTTAAGGATATCATAGTTGAAATAAAGAAAAGGAAATGGACATGGGCCGGGCATGTAGCGCGTAGACAGGATAACCGCTGGTCATTAAGGGTAACTAACTGGATTCCCAGAGAAGGGAAGCGGGTTAGGGGGAGACAGAAGGTTAGGTGGGCAGATGAGATTAAGAAGTTTGCGGGTGTAAATTGGCAGCAGCAGGCACAGAACCAGGCTAACTAGCGGAACATGGGAGAGGCCTTTGTCCTGCAGTGGACGTAGTCAGGCTGATGATGATCATGATGATGATGATCCGATGTAAGAAGGTATACCATGGAAAGAATTGAACACGCTCTGATAAACAGAGGAAGCGTCAAAGCAGTGATAAGGAAACTTGAGATAGGAAAAAATTGGATGCTACATCGTGATTCCTGGGCATTCACAGGCGCCCATCTCAAAGCAGATGTTCGAGTCATTTTTATTTGGTCAGTGAGGTGTTAGTAGTAAGCGGGTTAGTAGATTCATATTGATGTGTTGAATAGGCACTGTTTTAAAACAATATTGGTGAATAATATGCCGAGACAAAGTGCATATTGAGCATAGCCAAACTCCACCTGTACTAAACTTATGCATGTCACCCGTATTTATTGCCTTGCATACCACTGGAGCAAACTGACCCCTCAAATAGCTTCCCAAAACGTCGCCTTTTTTAAATAAACAAAACTTCTCGAGGAATACTGAGAGGTAATAGGTTTTTGGCGATTTGTGTTTGTATATGGTATATTATTGTTATTTATAATTATTTATAATTTATGAAATACTGTTTCTTCTAAGAGCTATGCACAATTCTCGCTCATTGTTTTTGTTTTGTTTTTGACTTCTCTGTCTAATGCCTATCGCAGCTGCTGTAGAAGTACGAGAAACGAGGTGACGATCGAAACTATAAACGCGTAAGAAGGATTGTTTTCGCACTGCAAGATAACTTGCACAGTATGTACTAACTTGTCTCCTCTTCACCGCAGTTGCCACGCGCGGCGATGTGGGCGATACAACAAACACGTACAGTTAAACACGACGCCTAAGTGTAGCCCGTACACAAACCTCACCGTCTGCTCGGCAATGTACTAATAAAAGTCTAATAATTGAAGTCAAAGATTGTATTACGATACGCACCTACCAGGTTTTATTACCGGGTAGTCTTCTTCTTTGAATGCGAGACGTGACGTGAAATTTCTGAAGCGGATGATACGCTTCTGTGCAACGAACCACACCAGTGGCGCTAACACTCCCCTTATCGCGCTTGTTTTGTTGAGCAATACTTTAATCATTCCACAATGCATCGCGAAGACTAGTGGAAGTTCGTTGGAATGATAGATAACAACAGAAATTGTTGCGTTTGACGGCCAAGACGGAAGTAAAAGTATAACACGGCGAAGTGAGGCTTGTGACACCCTAAGGGCCAACAAACCAGCTGTGCGCTCTTGTTTCTGGTTCTGACGACTGACCGACGACGCTACACGGCTTCCGTTAGCGTGGTTTCAGTTTCTCAATATTGTATTGGCTTGAGTGTAGGAGGTGCTGCACTGATTTGTAATGGCGTAAACACCATATAAAAGAGACAGCTCAAATGTCATGAGCAGCCGTAGAATTAAAATAAGCACCGCAGGCATCGCCAGCAAGTAACTCACGGACTAGAACTGAGATTCCAACAGATGCGTTGCCGAGTGCTTTCGTGGTTCGCAAAAAACTAATTTGGAAGATCACTACGTAAACCCTTCAGGCCTCGTCATAACAACCTAACACGCGACAACACTGCTCACTTTTGTATTCCCTTGAGCAGCAAGTAAGTCATTAGTCACAAGGGCAATCATGCGATTTTTCTACTTGCAGGTACAGTCAGAAAAAATTTAGCTATTCTGCGCAGCGGCCACTTTTTTATCTGTCAGTGCCATATTTCTGAACGAAAATACAAAAAATTGCTTCAAGAACATGTGTTTTTTAGGCATACACTTGTACACTCCTTTTTTAAAACCTAATTTATTTGTATGACAAAAATACACAAAAAAATGCCACTGATTTAGAATAGCTAAAGTTTTAGCCGGCTGTACCTTACGCGCACAGCTTTAACACTAATAAACAGGGCTTTTCAAGAAATGTGAAAAAAGTCCTAAAAAATAGGAATAAACAGCATTCACGAATTGCGTTCATGAAGTTACTCTCTCTGTGGCAACAGATAACACGACTAGTGAATAATTTACAAAAGTGAATAGGCAGCCTTTTAATCAGCGCGGACAAGTGGTCATATCAAAGTGGAGTATTACAGTGCTCACTGCAAAAAGAACACTGTCGCTGCAATATTTTCTGGAATAAGACACTCGAAAGCTTAGCAGAGCTTGAATTGTCACCAATTTAGTGAAGCTGAAAATGAAACAAGGAACAACACAACTACCTACGGAAGTGCCATATTTTTTAGACGTATAGATGAAGCGGGAGACTCTCGTTAAGTAAATCACCGATCAAGTCATCGACTTCGCTTGGTGTGTGCACGCGCTGTGCTTGAGTTTATGAGCACACATAGTGCCCACAGTTTATCGACGATGCAGAAGAAAACATGACTATAATGGTTGTTGAGAACAGTGCCGTCATTGTGGCATTCTGTTAGTTGCTATAATTTGCGCATGGGGAAGGTTTTGTTGATAAATTAAGTGGCATTTCATTACTCTGCTATGATTACCAGAGACCACTTTTTCGCAATCTCACAGTGGCGATGCTGTCACCTGTCCCAATTGTTTGAAAAATTAGCAACCACCATATATGAGTTCTAGTCATCTGAAGATGTCTACTGCTTCAGAAAAGGTAACTATGAAGACAATAATGAAACAATTCACCTCCCCTTTCCGGGGGGGGGGGGGGTGGTTCGGACTTATTTTTTTAAACATCCAATATGGTTTCATAATAAATATTTGGCCTAATCGCGATTCATTTCTACATGTAACTGGTGCCACGAATTCAAGTTTCCCACGCAAAGCTACAGTGATTTTTTTTCTCAATGCACTCTTTTCACCGTGATTGGTAAAACAAACAAGGTAGTGGTGCCAAAAAAATTCTCCCGACTGCATCAGGTTTTCCGTTGTCACCGTAAGAAGTATTCGTACTTGGCTAATCACAATATCGATGTTGGTTTCAATGGTTGGTTTCACGATGGCCTTCATTCGATCCCGACTAAATTTGAGAACACGTACTCGAACAATTTCGTTTTGCTATTCTAACTTCCACGCCTTAACAATGTCTGATGTGGCACTGACTACATCAAAACTCATATCACTGAAAGATACAGCGAACTATCTCAACCTCTCGACGGTTACAGCTCATATTTAGAACGATGTGGCAAACACTCCATATAACATTCTATAAACTGTTTACAAACACAGCCCCTTAATGACTTGCGGTTTCATCCACTGATGTGCCAAAATAGCATCGGTTGGCAAGAACAGATTTAGAAGATAGCCCTCTATTTTTCTAGACTTTGTGTATTATATTTGACAAGATATATTCAAATAAGTGAGCAACATAATTAATTGGAAGAGATTTTCTTAAACATTGCAAACGTTCCTTTTATCTTCAAAAACTAAAGAAAGACATTTCTTACAGTTAAAAGGAACTTGAAAACCTGCTTTCAGTTTCGACATTAGGAGCTGGTAAATGAGGTGACCGAAGTTTTCTAGGGTACAGAGCTTGTGGCCTTGAAACTCTCTACACATTTTTTTTTTCTGGCGTCTCAACCCGATAACTTTTTTGAGTGTCAGTTATCGGTGATAAGCGACCACTCTGTTCACACGTTATTTCAGTGCTATCTACCTAACCCTAAAA
This sequence comes from Rhipicephalus microplus, assembly GCF_043290135.1. Taxonomy (NCBI): domain Eukaryota; kingdom Metazoa; phylum Arthropoda; class Arachnida; order Ixodida; family Ixodidae; genus Rhipicephalus; species Rhipicephalus microplus. Next base: position 290,112,851 of record NC_134710.1, on the reverse strand, counting down.
ATAACTAAAATGACGATAACATTACATGATACATGCAAGTACACGAGCAAGGTTAACGAATGACCACCGTTTCGTGAATGGATTCTAACCAACTACCCCCTTACACCCTATCAAAACTATGTGGTACCGATTTAAGTCCAAACTGCAGCACCTTATCAAAACTAATGTTCTCACCCTCACATTAACTGTGTGATAAGATTTGCCCTTGTCCAGTACCACACTTAAACGCCTCAAGAAAGAAAGAAAAGAAAAAAAGCGCCAATGCTGACCTGAAAATAGTTGAGACTCGCCGAACGCTTCAAACCAATACTAGGGCAAACAAAAAATTTTTGATTCTTTCGCAGCTGAAACTAAACGTTCATTCTATTACCTTACCTAATGGGCTACTAAATAATCCTAAGCAATTTAGGAAAGCATTTAAACCGTCAAGCACTGTCTCTTTATCAGACTTAGTGCTACGAGACGAAAAGAAAGTTTCATTTCCAGAGCGCTGTGTCGCGCGTGTATTAGGTGATGCTTTCAATTCAGTATTATAGGTTGAGTCATTCAAATATTGAACTTCCTTATCCCCTTGCTGTAAATCACTAGACTATGGGAGAAATTAAATTTGATGCTAGGGGTATTGCCATATCACACAATATTCGAAGCTCTCATCAATTGTTATAGACGGCCCCAACACTAAAATAGTGAACACTCAAAGTCTTATGTTTTCACAATATTTTAATTCCATCTTTAGTGGTACCACAAAACTGAAATATAGGTGAGGTCAAACCAATCTTAAAAAGAAGAAGTAACTCATTACCACTCCGAAATTATTCTCCTAGTTCCCTCAAAATTGACTGCTGAAACATAATACAAAGCGCAATCTATTTCTAGGTTGTTAGATTCTTGCATATCTTAATTCCTTTCAAAAAGAAATGGTTTCCAGAAGAGTGTTTTCGCTAATACCCAATTATCACTGTTTGTTAATGAGATTAGGTTTAGCATTGACCTACTAAACCCGTAGATGCACTTTTTCTAGACTTCGCTGAAGGCTAGAAGAAAATTCCTCATAAACGCTTATCTTTGAAACGTTGCCAGCCTAAAATCTACCTTTATTGCTTTTTATCATATAAATTAACAAACCGTCAGCACTTAGTGTTTCTATTTCTTCTCTACGCCCATCTATTTCTTCTCTACTCTCTATTTTCTTCTCTACGCCCAGTTATTTCAGACTCGCCTCAAGACACGGTTTCAAATACATTTCTTTTTCTTATATACATTAGGGATCTCCTAATAAAGTGTCCTCTAACAACAGAATTTTCGCAGTTGTATAAGTAATTTATCCTCCAACTAACAATGCATCAGATGTTCATCCCCCTTAGTCTGACCATCACATAACTGATATTGAGTGTAACAACTTCACGGCGCTTGTCCCTTCGCATCGCAGACAGTTATATTTACCACCACAATACGCAATGAACAACCTGGAAACTACATATATAAGCATATGAATACACCTAGCTGCCCTTGTCTTTTCAGATTTCCTCTTCACACAATGCATGTCACTGAGGCGGACCTCGTATTTGGTTGTCTATATCGAGTACTTCTCCAGCACTCACTATTTTCGTACAAATGACCTATAACACACTAATCGCCTAACCCTCATGACTTAACATCATTGAATATCTCGAATCGGAAAAATTGTGTCACACGACTCATTTTTCAGGTTACTCATAGTGGTCAAGTGTAAGCGAACTAGTATCTCTTGCTGATCATAAAACCGTTCTATTTTTAGTCTGTGCCTGTGTTTCACTTTTTATCAAGTGTCACTTTGTAGTGACGCAATCAAACTAACCTATCGACAGTCTGGTCACATCAACTAAAGCAAAGCTGTGCAACCGCGGGCTGCTCACACCACTTCGCACCCTTAAACTACACATTTTATTCTTCCAGTGCATAAGTGTGGTATTTTGTGCGATTCAGCGAAGATCTATTGCGGCATCAACCCTTGAGAGGCGTATGAGCAGTGTGGGTGCTTCGTCGTAGGCACAACTGGCAGCTTTGTCAGCGAGGTATTTACCGCCAATCCCACAGTGACCAGGTCACCATTGAAAGATTGTGTCATGTCTTTTGTTAGTGGCGCGATGACAGGTTTCACTAATTTGAGATATCATCTGATCGAAGGGCCACCTTGGAGTCGCAGGAAATTGCCCACTTAGCAGGAAATTCTCACATAAAAAATCTAATCGCGGTTAGAAGGGCGGCAGGCTCGGAACCCCGTAGATGTTGTGACGTGTGGTGTCTTAAACTTGACCGTGATTGGCCGAGATAAAATCACAAAAGCACTCGTTGAACTTCCCGAGACTGAACTGTTCAAATAAATATGAGCTCGGTTTTCGTATGATATATGCAAAATGTCCATTGAGATCTGCTTGAGGGCTGCAGATGACAGGCTACCCTTCATGGTTTTCACCGGGACTTCAAGGTGTACAGGGAGTCTTTGCAGGCACCACTCCGGGCAAAGCGGTATGGTTGCGGGTGAGAATCCCCAGAACATAGCATGGTGGGTAGCCGCCATCACTCTGGAGAACTCTGCCTTCGGCTTTTCCAGTGACAGGCTAGCAAAGTGGTGGTTAGGCACTCTGAATATATGGCTAATGTGTGCCTGGAGTGTGTCGACAGTTATATAAGTCGTAATCGGGTGGTATTTGGCAATGGCAATAGTTGCGACCATGTTAGCACACCTAGGCCATCCCAAGCATGTGCGAAGAACTTGGCCTTGAATGCTTTGCAGGAGCCGGACGTTGGTTGTTCCGGCATTGGAAAGCACGGGTGCGCTATACGAAAAATATCCCAAGAAGAGTGATCTGTACATTTTAAGCATGGCTGACACGGATGTTCTTCAAGTTTTACCGGCGAGAAATTTTATTACGTAGGTGATAGAGCTGAGCCTCTTATTTAGGTGCGCGATGTGGAGACTCCACGGAAGATCGCTGTAAATAATGATGCCCAGGAATCAATGACGTCTCGTATACAAAATTCTGATATTCTCGATGGAAACGGGATAACAGAACATTGCCTTGCGAGTGAAAGGAACTAAGACGCATTTCTCGGAGGAAATTTTTAGCCCTCGAGCACGGAGATACTTCGACGTTGTTGTAGCTGCTTCTTGGAGCCTTGCCCGTACCTGGGGTCGTGTCACTGCCGAAGCCCAGATGCAGATGTCATCGGCGAACACAGAAAGGTTGATTGATCAAGGCAGAACTCGGGAAAGTTCAATAATCGCGACTTTAAACAAAGTAGGGCTGAAAACCCCATTCTGTGGACGCCACAAGAAGTGTGATGGTCTATGGTGGTGCGCCCTTCTGCAGTGTGCATAAAAAAGACCTCTTCAATAAGTAGCATTGAATCCATTTAAAAATTTCTCCACCAATTTTAATATTTTCCAAGGCATTGAGAACGGCGTCGTGCACTACGTTGTCGTCGGCCTCTTTCACGTCGAGGAACATAGCAACGGATATGCGCTAGAGGAATGTCTCTTGTTGCACAGAGGTGTCAAGGTCGATGACATTGACAAGGTCGATGACATTGTCTATAGAAGATCTGCCTCGTCGAAAACCAGCCATAGCCTTTGGATATATGTTGCAGTGCTCTAGGTACCGTACGAGGCATGTAAGGACCATTCTTTACATTACTTTTTCCACGCAGCTAGACAGCGCAATAGGTCGGTATGATGCGAAGGCAAGCAGCGATTTCCCAAGCTTGAGGATCGGTACCACGTGGCTGGATTTCCACCTATCAGGAACGATGCCGTCAGTCTATGACTGGTCGTAGCATTCCAGTTGCAGGTCCTGGCCCCATCATCCAAGATGTCATAACTCAGCATACGTGATGCCGTCCGGGCTAGGTGACGATGAACAACTGCAGGTAGCTAGGGCCGTGTCCAGCTCCTCGAGTGAGTAAAGCACATTTAGTTTAAGGACACGCGCTACAGGAGCATCGCCAAGAACCTCATCAGTCATGGTGACCACATCGCCCGGAATCCTCTCGTAGAACTTTTCGGCAATGTCAACTTGCAGGTGGCCTTGTACGAGAGCCAGTGTGCTGAATGGATGTCGTTCTTGTTGATTCGACCCAAGGCCACGTACCGTTCACCATATAAGAGACATCGGTTTGCGAGGATCGGGTGATTCGCAAAATTTCTTTCACTGTTTGCCCTCTAGCTTGTCCATTTAACGTTGGATTGTTTTTTTGTAAACGTGAATTGAATTAGTGCACCTGTATCCCCTCTCAGCCCGCCTCCGAATCGTATGTAATTGCTCAAGTACCACATCAAACTCTGTGCACTTTGATGTGTGCGTACTGGTGCTCTTAACCACTTTTATTACATTTCCGATTACCTCCTCCAGGCCGCACGCGACACATTCGCATGTCTTATCCACCTTAGTTTTATACATTGACCAATTAAGATTTCTCTAGACTGAAGAAGAGGAATTCGCAAAACCTGTGACCCTAAATACGTTGGAATATGGTCACTGCCGTGATTCTCAATATTGGTGAACCATCGCACTTCTTGAGTGAGTTGCCGTGACATCAGCGCCAAATCCAAACAGGTGCTGTAACTAAAACCACGTATATACGTTGGACTGCCGTCATTAAAATTGTGAAGTTCATAGCGAGAGGCGAAGTGAGCAAGTTTCTGGCCCCTGGAATCAGTTTTGCTGCTACCCCTAAGGAAGTGATGAGCATTAAAATCCCCACTGATAATTCAGGGACCAGGTGTAGCCGCCAAGATGTCGTGCAGTCTTTCACCGTAGAACTGAACATATGGAGAGATGGAAGCTCCGATAAGCGTCAAGGGTACCTACTGTTTTGTAACATGAATGTCCACGTACTCATTTCTGATGTGGGGTTGCACCAACTGCGGAATGCAGGTTAGATCTGAGTGAACATATACAAGTATTTTACTGGGTTCACCACAAGTCGATGAGGTGAAGTATTCGTAGCCAGATAGCTTGATTGGTTCTGATAGGTTTGACTCGCATATTACTAACATAGGAAATCAATTGCAGAAAACACCGGGAAAAACAGGAAATCCATGATTTCAGTCATCTGGAATTCCACTGAAAAACCATCACACTTCGCACTTCACGGAATGAAGGCGACGGACGAGCAATTGTGTCTACGCAAGGTTGGCAAGCACTGGACTCAGGGAATCCAATACTTGCACTGCGCATCGTGCTGTTGGGGTGCTCATATCAACTACAAAGGTGCGTATTGCATCGATGAGAGACTTTATCATCGTCAAAATTTAACGGTCACGCTCTCGGGGCTCATCTGGGCGAGATGCGGAGTGTGGTGCTACCGGTGCGCTTTGCACCTTATCCACAGTAGTTATTCTTGGAAGTGACAGCCATGCTTCTTTCACAGTCTCCTTTTCCTGTGTAGTAGTCACAGTGCACGTCTTGTTTGTCTTCGGCGTTGCTAACGATGTAGATTCCACCGAAAAGGGCTTAGCTGCAGGCATGCTTTGGTAGGTAGACTTTCTTGATGAGCGTCTGCGACTAGAAAAATGTCGCCTAACGACAGAAGCTGCTTCCCGGTGAGTCGAATGATCCCTGACCATTTTCTTTAAAACCAAAATTTCCTGCTTTATTTTCGGACACTCTTTCGATGAGGCGTCATGGGGTCCTTGGAGATTCGGGCAGTTGTGAGATGCAGCCTTACCGTGTTCGGCCAAATGTGGTGCACCCGAAACGGGAACATATTGTGAAATTTCCACACGTAACACCCACATGACCAAATTTCTGACATTTTCACCACTGAATCGGCTTAAAAACAAAAGGCTGCGCGGCATGTCGGAAATGACTGCCCTTTACATGTGACGGTAGGTGATCACTCCTAATGTCAATTTTCACGCATCGGAACTTTCCATAGACGGCATCCCTGAAGAATTTCGGGGCCATCATTAGCAGGCTTAATGAGAATTGGCATATCTTTATTTGGGATTGTCACATCAATGTTGTAGGTGACGCCAGTAGTTCCTCGTCTCCCTAGCAGGAACTGGCACGTTGCTGTCTCCGCTGCCTTTTCTGCGCTTGAGGACGACGCAAGCCTGAGTGAAAGCACTCCTTTGGTGGTTGACGAGCTCTGTCGTCTACTGAAGTTGTGCCTCTCCAGTACGTACTTCTCCTACAAAAGAACTATTTTCAGTCAGAACAGTGGAACCACGATGGGAGCTTCCATCCGCGTCACGATGGCAAACCTGACCACGGAGTACATAAAAGAGAAAGCACTCCTCCTTCTCGCCGCGACCCAAGCTTTTTCTGCGTTATATGGGACGATTGTTTTTGCGTCATTAAGACGTCTGAAGTTGAAAACTTCAGACAACACTTGAATTCCATGCACCCAGCCATACAATTCATGACCGAGCGTGAAAGTGACCACTGCCTTCCCTTTCTTGACGTCCAGGTGGCAAGAAAGCACAACGGCCTGGAGTTCTCCGTTCATAGGAAACCAACATACACTAGCCACTAGCTTCAATTCGATTCTTCCCACCCCGCTTGCCACAAGGCCTCGGTTGTGACCACGCTACTCGAGAGAGCCAGGAAGTTATGCTCTAATGACATAGAGCAAAAGAAAGAAGAGGCCCGCAAAATTGCTCACCTCAGAAAAAACGGATACACAAAAAACTTCATTCCAGCCGCCAACCGCCGCGCAGAGCAACAGAGGGTACGGAAACCCCAATCAACCTTAATTGGCAGCCCCTCGAAACGCGTACCGGTTCCATACGTTCACAAAAACGGCGAGATGTTGGCGCGGATCTTCAAGAAGAAAGGGGTTCGCATCGCGCACGTGCCTTCGTGTATGCTGGGCCGCCTCCTCGCCCGCCTGAAAGACCGGCCAACAATGGACAGGAGCCCCGGTGTCGTTTACAAAATTCCGTGCGCCGAGTGCCCCGCGTCGTATATCGGCGAGACGTAAAATCTACCGGAACGACTGAAGCAACACGCTAACGATGTGCGGAAGTTCTACAAAGAGCGCAGCGCAGTCGCCGAACATGCTGAAATATTGGACCACCAGATGAATTTCGAAGCGACGGCCATCCTCGAAAGCGAGCCGAACTGGAGGAGAAGGTTGTTACTCGAGTCGTGGCACATACAGAGAACAGCCCATAACATCCACCGCCCTCTCGGAACCCTTCCCCTAGTGTACACACACGGACTGCGCTCCACGGCAAAACGAGAGACAGAGAGGGGGGGGTCATTAGCCACCCTTCGAGTGCTTTGAAGATGCTGCTGTAACGTAGCCTATGCAGTCACCCCTGAGGAAGGAACCAAGTTGGTTCCGAAACGTCGGGTTTCTTCAAAACTTTTGGCTGGAGTCTATATCATCTCCCAGTTTCATACCCAACCAGACAGACTTCTGTCAAATGTTTATATTCAAGTCATACGAAATTCATATTACACAAAATACGAAATTAGCATGCATTAATAGATAGCTGGCGTGCGTTTCCATTGTTTCCAAAGACTGAAGCAACGTGGAAACAGATATGAATGGTTGGCAGTAAAGTTTTTAGACATCAGCGTCCATACTTGCACACGTAAATATACGGCCCCCATAAGCGTGGGTAATTAATGAACCACGTGTGCTGTGACCCATGACAACTAGTAGCCCCTTCCTAAACTTTAAACGCTTTTCCGCAGGTCACCACGGTACTGAGGCAAAAATTACCTAATGAGCGCTTGGCACGCGATATATATGAAGGCCAGAAAATCTTCAAACATCTGTCTTTGGTTCTTATTTTCTAATCGCGGCGGTCGTGGGGATGTTTTTTGGGAGATTTACTGCCGTGCCCAAACCATACGAAAGTTCACACACCTGCACGTCCCAAACAATCGTGCACAACGTTGTGAAGCCTCCTGGCTAGGACAGTTCACTCCCTCTTTCAATTCTCGTCCACCTTTTATAGAATATCTGGTGCGCAAAGACATGGCTTGCGTCGAACTGGCAGGTACGTGTATATACAGCACGACGACTGCACCACACGTCGACGCGTTAAAAAAAAGAGCTTAAACCAACAGTGATTTGTAATCCAAACGGGGAGGCACTTGAAGGCTCATTAGGGCCTCCGAGATTCCCGCGCTGAAACTCAGAGGCTTTGATGAAGGTTTATTCTGATCACGTTATAAGACAAGTAATAAATGTGAAGCATTTCTTGGCGAACTTAGGTGACTTTGAGCGTATCTATCTATCTATCTATCTATCTATCTATCTATCTATCTATCTATCTATCTATCTATCTATCTTTCTATCTATCTATCTATCTTTCTATCTATCTATCTATCTATCTATCTATCTATCTTTCTATCTATCTATCTATCTATCTTTCTATCTATCTATCTATCTATCTACCTATCTATCTATCTATCTATCTATCTATCTATTTATGTATTTATCTAGCCGCCTACGTGTTCTAGCTCTCCTGGCCATTTCGATAATGGTTCCGATACCGAAATCGATACGGCATAACAAGACTGTATGGTGAGAATAAGTGACTTGTGATAACATAAAAACCATGTGCTATGACCATTGTTCAATGTAATGATCTTCCCGACAATATTGCATCTATCAGGAACCATCCAGCATTTAATTACCAATTGCATAAGCATTGTTTGAAATAGTATCTTGTCATCACCATTACTTTTTATTTCGCGAATTCTTCCTTCATTCTTTCTTTTGCGGGTGTGTGATTGGCGAAAAATTGTTTCATGGAATAAGAAACGCTGTTACTCTGTGTGAAAATGCTTTTGTAAATATATATTTGCTTTTTTTCCTTTGCTGTTAATTGCTGCTTTTTGCATGTGTAAAAAAGGAAAAAGAGGAAAAAAGTTTCCTAACTGCACTGTGCCCTTTTCTTTTTTTTCAATTTTGTTTCCCTGTCTTTATTGATCCATTTTTCTCTGATATTTTTTGTTTCGTACTTGCTCCCCTTACTCAATGCCCTGTCGGGCCCTGTAAGGTATCATGAATAAATAAATAAATAATTGTCATGTATGTCATGATTTACCTTTCATGCTTTCGCTGCTCTTGCGGTGGTTCTGTTCACATGGCGTATTGTTAAACTTGTATCTTATGAAATGACTGCATAGCAAACATAAGTGACAGACCCTAATGTGGAAATCGTCATATCCATGTCATTTCAGTCATGACTACACGTCACGATCATGGTGTGCTCGTGGTTGTTTTGCTAGGTTCACATACACGAATTTTGCTATTACGTGACGCGAACAGACGACGAAGGTAAATGACACGCCCAAACATGATAGTTATGACATGGAAGTCATGTAAGGCATAATTAACGTCCACCTAGTAACGTTTCGCTGATTTCAAAGTGACGTATCAACCTTCCTCATTAGGGCTTCGCATATAATCGATTCCTACTGTACGCGGGATCTGACAAATTTTTATTTGTGATACACCATGATGCTGTCGACCTGGAAGCGCGGGCCGCATGCCTGCTCTTGTATTCCCGCACCCGCGCGTGCTTGTAGCGTCGCGATAGCTCAGGCATAACCTGCTGGTACAGTAGCGAGCGATATGAAGGTTATCACAAGAGCGCCGACCATGAACTACAAGGGCCACGTCCTAGAACATTCTTTCGTAGAGAGGGTAGTATCACGCAAGCTTCTCTAACTATTTTTACTCTCCATTAGGCTGCAATCACTCCGGTCTTAGGAAGCTGATTAAACGAAGCAGTGCTAAGCACCAGCTTTCACACATCTTTCCAAACAATGTTGTAATCACCTGTGCAGATAAGAGTCAACGAAAAATGCACTCGATCGCAACAAATGTAAACCTCTAATTATAGAAAAAGGGTGCAGAGCTCATTGCAGGGGCAATTGCTGAAGCATGGAACAACCAACGAGGGAGAGAAAAATGCGCATTCTTGATTTTGACAGTTCCGAAACGTGCCGCTACGCCCCTGGGATGTTAGGCCGGTCAACGCCTCATTTATTTCTTTCACCGTCAGTGGGAGCTGTCGGTCTTCTTTAGGATTAGAGGCAAAATTAGAGGGAAGTGGACTGGGTTTCAACCTCTCTTTAGTCAAACAAGGAAAACTTATTGATCAGGCACTACCAGCATTAATGTACGCAGATGATATAGTGCTAATGGCCAACAACAAGGAAGATTTGCAGAGATTGATGGACATCTGCGGTAATGAGGGAGATAGGTTAGATTTTAGATTCAGTAAGGAAAAATCAGCAGTCATGATTTTCAATGACAACGAAGGTAGTGAGCTTAGAATACAGGAGGTCACGCTAGAGATAACAGATAAATACAAATATCTGGGCGTATGGATAAGCAATGGGACCGAGTGTCTGAAGGAACACGAAATATACGTGACGACTAAAGGTAACAGGAATGCAGCAGTCATGAAAAATAGGGCACTGTGGAATTACAATAGGTATGATGTTGTGAGAGGAATATGGAAAGGGGTCATGGTTCCTGGGCTGACGTTCGGCAATGCGGTGTTCTGCATGAGATCAGAAGTTCAAGCAAGATTAGAAATTAAGCAACGTGGAATAGGTAGGCTTGCTTTAGGAGCTCACGGGAATACACCAAATCAGGGAGTACAAGGTGATATGGGATGGACATCATTTGAGGGCAGGGAAGCTAGCAGCCAGATTAAATTTGAGAAGCGATTGAGAGAAATGGGGGAAGAGCGTTGGGCTAGGAAGGTTTTCAGCTACTTGTACATGAAGAATGTCGATACAAAATGGAGGAAGCGAATCAGGAAGTTGACTGGTAAATACTTAGAAAACAGCAGGTGGCCAAACCAAAAAGAACTATCGGTTAAGAAGAAAGTGAAGGAAACGGAGACTGACATGTGGAGGATGGGCATGATTAAGAAGTCCGCACTAGAGATATATCGAACTTTTAAGCAGGAAATTGCCAAGGAAAGGATCTATGATAATACTCGGGGTAGTTCTCTACTGTTTGAGGCCAGGACGGGAGTACTGCGAACCAAGACATATCGGGCCAAATACGAAGGGGTAGACACAGTATGCAGTGCGTGTGGAGAGGAAGAAGAAACTGCCGAACACTTGATAATGTTCTGTAAAGGGCTTCACCCTATAGTTCAGGATGATGGCGCAGAGTTCTTCAAAGCACTGGGGTTTAGGGACCGGGAGGGCAAAATAAACTTTAAGCGGGTAGACTTAACTAGAAGGAGGTTATCTGATTGGTGGCTAAAGTCAAGGCACGAGTGAAAATTAAACTCTTCACTGCAAAGTATGCATCCTCAAACACACTTTTTAAGAAAAAAAAATAAATATAGTTTTTTGTTCATTATGTATTATGGCTTGGTGGCGCTAGCCACCACCCGATCTAAAGGGTACAGCCATATCCATCCATCCATCCAGTACAGGAAGTGGTCGTGATGCGACGCTACTTGATGGGAGGCGCTGCTTGCATGCGTCACACGTTCATCCGAACGCTTTCCCTCGGAGATTCGATAGACGTGTTACCCACTTCGAATTCATACGTCTGTCAGGCTTGTTCCTTCGTGCTCCTTCTTTAGGACTCGAAGTAATGCCAGGCCCCGGAAACTTAGCACTAGTTTTGATTTTAAGGATCATGCACGCTCCTAGCGGTTGCCGATCTCTTGCTTGTCAGTGTACCAGGCAAGCAAGGAATACGTAGGTATCACAATGCGCTTGTGTTGTCCTGGTCCCCCTTTCTGCGATTATTCACTGAAGCTAATAAAAAATAACACCCATATCATATAACCAACTCGCCCAATGCAAGTTTCTTCTGCAGGGAAGGACTACAATACACCATGTCAAAATTTTAACCTAAACTCCAAGACAGGGTCCAGCCGTTGAAGACCGGGTGAAAGATTAAATCAGATGTGGCTCTTTTTGCAATAATATAACATCATGAGACCATATGGTAGCCTGTGCGGTCATTGAATAAACACACTGTTTTGTCACAAAGGCGGAAAAATCGAGGCGATAGAAACAAATCAAAATGTTATACTAAGAAAGGCTTACAGATCACTCCTTTAACCTCCGACCTGGGGCAGTTTTACAACATCATCATCATCATGATCAACAACAACAACAAAAACAACAACAACAAAAACGCGGCCACTGCAGCAAGGAAAGCAACCTCCGTGCTGTCTAGGGCATCAACGTAAACTTTTCGATTGCAACACAACGCGTACAAAGGTACAAGTTACGGTGCGCGTTACCATACATGTGCTAAAGCGCCATGACCAGCTTTTTTATTATTTATCTTATTGCTAATACAATAACAAAGATTGGGTATTTTCTAGCTTTCATAGAACCCATTTCTTGGCAGCGAAACTTGACTCCTCTTGTGTACCCTTTAACTGGACCGTCTGATAAGTTAAGAAATTGTGCTGGATATATCCCGCAAGAACCTTGATTAATAAATCGATTCATGGCACGTTCAGAACCCATGTCAAAACAATGCTAGGTAAACATTGCAAGTAAACAAAACCAAATGCTTTCTTTACTTCTTTTATTTTCAAGCAGGGTTTCTCACAGCTGCAATTGCGCAATACAAAACTTGACTTGTAAAACTCAACTGCCTGATTATTCACCTATTGCGGTAATTTTTGTTACACAGGATAACACATAATACCTCGAATGCGAGGTAAAACACAACTTTTGTAACGTTTCCCATGTGTAACCATGGTTATTTAAAAGAATCACGTTGAAGACATGTTCGTTTTCCTGCTTAGCGTTGTGTTACATACCTTAAGTACTCTCTTTGGACTTGGTTAGACATGGGTCAGAGATAATGCGCACCAGTAAATGGGAAATTTCGTGTGATAATAAACTAATTCTCGTTGAAGGGGAACGTTGAAGAGCGTACGCAGTTTAAAAAAAGTCAATCCGGATCCACCAGAATAAACGCGTCAATCATCACGAATGTTTCACGCCTGTCGTAGTGATGCCGTTGTCAACGAACTCGAAATGGGAGAATTTAGAAGCAGGTGTTCTAGTGAAACTTCAATGAAGTCCACTCGGTGCAATTGAAACTTCGCAACCCAGCAGCGCACAATCACGAAGAGGATGAGGAGGAAAAACACAGCACCATGCTGTTACAATGCTGCATCAATAAGCCCAAGTTATTATTATTTTCAATTCAAATGTTTCAGAAACACGGATATTCATCTATGTAGAAATCTTGCACTGAAGCTAGTGTCATGGCATATTGCCTGGACATATAACCTAGCAAACGTTATGAAGTAAAATTAAGGTACGTGATGCAGATTCATCGTGAAACCTTAGTTCGCTTATATAGCACAAGAGATTACACTGTGCGCGCATGCACCATACTGTTCCGACGTGATTACGGCCTCAGTAAAAAGCATACATATAACTAGAAATGAGTATGGCAAAGAATCGACGTATAAATTTAAAGCGAGTGTGCAGCATAGGTCGCTGGCATATAGAATGTAAACACGTTTTCATCGTTTCCGTAGGGGCCAAATTGGCGTGATAAATTACCACTTCTTAGCGGCATCTTGCCTTTGCAAGGTTTCTACAAGCAATGGTTCAAATTATAAAAAAAAGAAGTCAGTAATTCATCACCGACGACAAATATATGTGTGAAAATGTGCATTATTATAGACTTTCGCAGTATTTTAAGGACCCCTTTCTCTTCAACCACTATATTACACCACACTCGCAAGTACAGCTAATAGTAATTATATATCAAGTTTTACGTCCCAAAACCACCAAAAGTGCAGCTATACTGAAAATCTGGAGTCAGATGCGCTACCGTTGCGCCACCGGGTCACGACCAACTATACTGGAAAGTCTGCGGAACAGTTTCTTTCCAACCCCCCTTACCCTACTCATGTGCATGGCAGCAAACCAGGCACTATAGCACCTGGCTAGCTGTGTTGAACAGCTTTTTTTTTTAGTAAGTGCCAGAACCAAGCAGTCATTTTATTTATGGCAGAAAGCAGCGTGAAGAACGAGACGATCGAGGGCGCACAAAAAGGAAGGACAAGAACTAGCACCTGTTTTTTCAGTGTTCGTCACCTTGTTTTTCGCTCTGCTTACTGCCATGTGTCCATACCACCTGGCCCAGCTAAGTAAACTTTTGCCACCAAATCGTCTTTTGCAGTGGGCATCTTTACGAAAATTTCAATAAAAAATATTGTTATTTCTGCTTTGCTCACAATATGCACAATAGCGTATTTGAGCAAAAGTCTTTATTTCAAACAATTGTTCTTTTTTTTTTTTTTCAAAACGTACATTTGCCTTTGGGTACGGCAGTCCCACACCGCTTATTTTTCGCCGAGAGAGCAACCTCTCAAGTTACCTTGTGCACATGTTTTTGTTTGTTTGTTTTTTTGCCAACCAACAGCCTGGTAGAGGGCTTCTTTTTATTCTACCGGTAGGGAAGCCGTTGACAGCAGTAGTCTCTCTGACAACAGCCTATCGGTAGTATAAAGTCCACACGAGGATAACTTCATTACTGTGGGTACCTCTTTCTGCGTGACAACCTCTTGCTTGTTTGAGTGTCAAAAAGACTCTCATCTCACCCGCGGTGGCTTCGCTGTGGCCCCGGTATTTGAAATCAGTATACGTAATTAACCGCAAACAGACGATCAAAGACGTCACCCTTACCGCGATTTTTTCTACAAAAATCAATCAAGTTGAGTGTGATTCTTAATGAAACGTTTTTGAAATCGAAAGCGAAAAAAATATCGTCTGACTGTCATACGAATTTGTATATATATATATTGATAACGCATCATTCATTGCATACGGCCGAGATATGCATATGGCTGGCAGTATATTAAGGACAACGCAAGGAAAATTTGTAAAAGAGTGACGTGCAAAAACGGCGCCGTTTTTTCGGGAACATATTTATTCTAAAGGAAGATTACGCAATTAGATATAAGCACCCACTCCATGTCCAACATGAAAGGCCCTCCAGCATCACGTTACTAGTAACATAACGAAGGAGCGCGAATGTATGAATGACTCGTTTTCTTTGTTTGATCCAGCTAATGAAACTTACAGAAATTAAAGCGAAGGATGGCATAATGGGACATTATCTGCAGTCTTAACCCGTGGTAGTCAGACACGTCTTTGTTATGACGCGTATTTGTTATGATGATAACAAAGACGTGCAACGCTTGAGGGAGTACGGTTCAACGTCACTGGGGAGAAAAAAAAAGGCAATGAATGAGTAGAGCGGAAAGGAGGGGCACACTTCTTAACAAATGTTTTCAGATCTGTGAAAAGAAAAAGCCGGTGCTTTGAAAACGCTTTAACATATCCTAAACATCCTATAATAAAAAAAAGTAACCGCAACGCCAAGCGACAGGATGAAATACCTCTTTCCCCATCAGAAAAACTGGTGGATTCCGTGCGGAACTGAGAAATGAACCCCGTGCCTCTAGCATTGGACTCCAAATCTCAGAAGCGTGCGGCCCGTGTGCCACACGTGGCCCGCGTGGCAGTTTTATGTGGCCCCCGGCTTGATATGAGAACGTACCCCCACTCCTTACTTTGTCACTGCTTATCTGATGGCTAACATCTTTATCTTTAATGGGGTTTTCTGTTGCAACCTGTAGTGGCAAATTGGTACCTTTTGACAGGTGAACAAAACTCACTATGCTTTTTGGTCTAATTTTGCGCTTTGTTGTCAATTCAACGATTTTTTTTTCTTTTCATTTAGGGCCAAGCCCACACCCCACCCCTCGTGATTCGCCATCCGGCCCCCGCTGTGTCAGCTTCATGCTAACGTGGACCTCCATGTCCAAAAGTTGCCAATTCCTGCTTAGAGGAAGGGGTCTCTCCTTCTCGATCGCCTTTGTCGTTTCCCTTTCTCTTCACCTCAACGATGCAGCGTTGAAGAAATGGGTGTCTTCCCTCTAATAAAACCACTACTCCAACTCTACTCGGTGGCACCAGGAACAATCAGGTCATTGCTACTTTAAAATCGCATTTCATACGCTCTACCTTGCTATAGTTTTCGGCTGTGGGGTCAAGTGTTGGGAGAGCAACGATGGCAGTCTGATTCCTGTGCGTTGCCTACAGTGACGTCTCAGAATCTCTACGTGCCTAATGGTGGCAGCTTGGGGTTATTCAAATAAATGACCAACTACGACGCACTGCGTTTGCTCAACTTCTCTTTGTGTCGTTAATCAAGTCAGCGTTATAAAATCCAGTGTTCACACTCGTCAATAAGCGTTTGCGTTTGCCTGTGCACACAGACACGATCCCCGTTCATTTTCAATGAGTGCAGGAAGGTTTACTTCAGTTTATAATGCCGATAAAATGACGAGTCAGTACATGCTGTTCAAGGGATTGGTATTGATACCAGCGCTTCTGAGTTCCGGTGAAACTCTGACATTTTCCAGAGTCGGCTGGGAATGAATATAACGCGATTACTTGCAGACTTTATCGAACTGCACAGCTTTATGTAAAACGCAAGAACAATAGTCCTTCGACGGTTCAAATATAACTCGCCATAATTTATAATGCTGGAATGAGACTCATTCCACACTTCTCATAATAATTAAGGATATGTTCTTACACACAAGATAGATAAGCTATGCACAATCATTTCTTGAAATGCTGCAGAAAATTATGAAAGAAGAAAAGACAGTGGGCTCTCGACACTGCGATCCATATCAGATGCCTTTTCCAAGAGGTGAATGCGGGTGCGACGAAACAAAGCAAGATTTCGGTGATCGACTGATTGAAAATCAATAACGGTCTGCTTCACGAAGTAAAGCGCTGTTATGTGCAGCGTGAGACACACATACGCGCGCTTTCGCTAAACCGATAAAAATGCATTCCGAGAGCGTGTCAGATTCCCATTATGAGACAGGACGCTACGAACGGCCTACGCGGCTCTGGCAGCTGCAGCGACCATTGAAAATGCGAAAGAGATAGTTTCCTAAAACTCGAAAATTTTCCAGGCTATATATCGAATTACAAAACTTTCATCCTGCGCTCTCAATATAGTTTTTTTTTTTGTCCACAGCTGAAATCTTTAGTTGGAAAAATACCATACAGGCCAAATGGTGTTAAAAGCAACGACGCTTCTTCTTTCATGATGCTTTCTCATTGCATTTGTGGATACCTCAGAAATTCTAGTTTCAGGACCGGAATTTATTAATCGGAGACCTTTGTCCGCAATTTCTTATCCGAATTGTTGTTACACCCGAAATAATATTGTAACAACTTCCGCAAGGCAATTAGCTTGCGAAGTCGTCTTACCAGATGGCCTTGAGATGCTCCTCGATGTTGGAGCTAATCAGCGTGGTATCCCACTGCTTCACGTCTATAAATGTGTTGTTAATCCTTTTCACAATTTTGGCGCATGGGCAGATAATATGTTTGAGATCCATCCGCTGAGATTCCGCTGGAGCTCAAGGACTCCTAACTGCCATCGTAGCGAGGAGAGACAAACTCATCTCACACTTGCAGTGTCAATATAGGTTCCTTCTCTCTCTCTCTTGTGAAGTTGTCTGAGATCAAGAAAGACAACAAGTTCCTCATTAAACGACAAGAAAAGAAGAGCAGTAGCTGAATCATCGCATACTTTGACAGTCATCAGGCGTCGGTTGTTGATTGAGGTTTTGCGCCAACCGTCATTCGTGGTTCTCCGCTTTTGCGCGGCTCACACATTTCAGCAAATGCCACTAGGATCATGCTTTCACTTCTCTATTAAGAAGAAGCTAGTGCCGCGCATTGAGAAAATTTCGTATTCAATAGGAATTCTTGCGAATAATCCTCGCGTTGGCGTCAGGTGCCTCACCGAAGAGTACGGCGTTCTCACGGTGGGCGTTGCATGCAGTGTCGTCACTCCCACGTGCCACTCTGACGGTCCAGCGCGCGTTATCGCATGTCTGCTGCAGTCGTCTGGGCATAATGAAGACTCACACCGAGTCGACCTGCAGATTACCGAGGAGGAAAACACAGCGGAACTTGACTGCACATGCTCTGCAAGGCAAGATCAAGCGCACCATCGTCGAAGTGCTTGATGCCCACCACCACGTACCTGAAACACGCCTTGAACTTCAAAAGCCTGATGACTTATACTCTAGGCGATGTTAGGCAGAATGTGAAGCATTCTAGAACCGAACTAAATGTCAGTACAATTAGTAGAACAGCTCCACACTAACTACAGACATTGCTAATTAGCGCCAAAAACAACGAAAGGGGCCAAAACGGCCGTCAGGACAGAGAGCATGAATTCAATTGAGCAGTTATTCACATACAAAAACATGAATGCACAAGCTGCACAAAAGGTTGCGCAACATGAAAATGATCATTCAAACACACACCCCTAAACGTCACTAAGTTTTAACACTTCTCATGCTTACGCAACCTCTACACGTGTTGCACCTAGCCAAATGGTTTTATTCACAGATTTCTTTCGAGAATGTGCATCCTTCGAGAGCAAGCGACGGTGGACTGGCATACCGATCACCCGCTTTAATTATACAGAAAGCTGCCAAAAGATTCCTGTCTCGTTGCCCTGTCAACTGCCAGAGCACACGGGTGCAGTTCAACAGCACTGTACATACATCTCCAGCAATGGTCAGCGAGATGACCAGCAGCTGCGTCAGAAGTTACTATACTGCATGGTGTACCGTTCAACGGTGGTTTAAGAACGACCCGTCAGACCGATGTAAAGCTTTCTGCATGATCATGTAATGACGTAAACCTCTACAAGAAAGCATTCTACGAAACGCGTGGCATTCTTTTGACACAGGCTCGAGCACCTTCCGTGGCATTCAGCATGTGGTGCAAGCTGGATTGTTTTTTGAAACGGTGGCTTTTTGAGACGGTGTGATACTTTGTGCATGTACGGCACCTGCACTGGACGCACTTAGATGTACTGCTCACTGAGTCAAGTGTTTAGTTGGGTATGCTACACCTCTAAACTGAGGCTTTCGTATGCCGACACTATGGTGTCATCATGAGGGAACCCGGCACATCACGTAGCACGTCATAACACACCACGTAGCCTGTTACATAACACACCGGGCCACCTGGTCTTCACAGGGTTTCTGCAGGGTGGCTCATCCGCTATTCATGGCTATTACCCTTTTGACCGTCATGTAGATGACCAAATTATAGTTGTCGATGGGTTTTCTATTTGAGGGGAAATATACCGAACAGAGTTTACATTTAATAAAGCTAATTCAGAATTCGAAGAATGACAGGCACCCGTATACTGGCATCTGATGTGGGAACCTTAGCCCACGGCAATTTGCTTTAAAAGCTTCGAGAACACTATTCATGGCAACATGCACTGCATCATTAACCACCCTTTTTGTTGAAACCAGAAATGAATCCACATATCTGAATATGTTTGCAAAAAATATTTGTCGATACACGCGTTCACTTTCTTGTCAATAAAAACAAATCACCTGAAACTGGCGCATCGCCGAATGAAAACAGGGAGACCCCCAGTTTCAATTAGCGAGCTTGTATTGTGTGTATGCATACATGCATGCGTGCGTGCGTGTGTCTGTAAGAGAGAGACGGCACGTAAGAAATGTGGTTTTATTACAGTTATGGTTGCATGGTAGGCACACCTTCGACAGAATGAATGCAGTGCGTGTGACAGGCACTATTTATAGGTTGGTATGTTTATATTGAAGCACCCTGCACCACAATCAGACGCTCTGCGCATTGTGAACAAGTCATAGGCACACGTGGTGGATAAAACGCTGTGAATAACAATCGCAAAAACAAAGATATCATGTTAGAAGGAATGGTGTCACTGTCCAATGAGATACCTCGAGACATTACAAATCTCAGGTTTATTGGCGTCCTGCAAGGCACGCGAAGTAAAAGAGCGCACTGGGAGAATAAAATCGGGTCTATTTATTGGCTCTATAAACGTGTCTGGATATAGACAAAAGACGCATAGAGTGAACATGTGCATTCTGGTTAATTAAACGATGGCAAAATGCATTTTATGTTTGACCTATATACGATGAAGTTTCCGCAGTTGCCCTGACGATCAAAGCGTGCCCCTTCCGCTGATATATTCAGCTTTGGAGAGGTTCTCTCTGTTTTTCAGCACATTTTTGTGAAAGAAGCCTCAAGATAAAGTAATATCAAGTGATAAAGTCCAGCACGCCACAGTATTACAAGCGCAAGGGATGCTTGAGCTATTCGTGCAAAAAATTAAGTCCGGAAACGGTGCAGGTGCGAGTGCTCGCATCGGTACCCTGCGGCTAGTCTTCGGCGCGAGTGGCTGAGTCATGTCGCGACTCCCTGCTAGGGGTCCCTTTTCGGTGCGCCACCCATCCAGCGCCAGTCTCCCATACTGCAAGCTGCAGATAGAGCATCGAAGCAGTTAAACTATACATAATCTTTTCACGTGTAAAATTGTGCAGGTTTTCATGCTATAAAATCATTGGCGGTGCTTCTAGCCATAGTTGTGGTCGTCGTCCCAGCGCATAATTTTGCATCGAGGTTGGCGACATTGGTGGCCACCAGCATTGAGGAATCTCATTAGTGCTTCAAACTTTGACGAAAGAACTTCTTGCATATTCTTACAACGCCGATACATGGCATGGGGTGGTTATGGAAAAACTTTCTTTAGGTGCTCGCGTTGTGCCCACGTGTTGTAATGTTTGTTCAAAATTGCTGATGCAATGCGCGCGGACGCGGTATGCGTGAGTACAAGGTTTGCGCTAAGGAGGTCATACGGAAACTTTTTTGCGTTGTTGAGTGTTGGGTTGAGCCCCAATATTGAATTAGGCTCATGATTGGCATAAAATAAAAATATTGAGGGGAGCATAACAGCAAAGGAAAGGCAGGTATGTTAATCAGGTTGCTCATGGTTTGCTACTTTACGCGGGGAAGGGCGAAATGGGAGGAAAAGTATAGAGAAGGAAAGAAAGAAAGATAATAATACAATAGCAGGCACAGCAGCACGTGCACTGCGCATGCCCAAAAGTTAATAATACTACGAACAGTAACAGAGTACGCATCGACTTTGACTGTCTTAGATGAAGTGCACTGCAATACTCGATTTTAAAGGTTTGCAAGAACTGGCTCCAAAGCATCCACAACTTGCAGTGTGCTTTCAGCTGATGGGGTTATCAATCCGGCAAGGAGTGTGCGTATTGTGCTAATCATTGACCTCAGCACAACGATGACATGGAGATTTTCGTCGCGTAGATGAATACTTGCGCTCTAATCTTTATCGGCTGATTCTTACTGGAAAGCGAATTCTTCGCTGTGCATTAACTATAGAAGGGCAGCTGGGCAGCGTGCGCAGGAGCCTTGAAAAGGAGCGGCTCGACTCGTTGGTGACAGTTTTAAGACTGGTTTATTGAAGGTGACTAGAAAGGTGGAAAGAAAAGATGTTGATTAGGGAGAAGGAAAGATCGGAGCCGGTCCCAGGAATGCTACCGGGGAAATGGTGCGGGCTAAATCGCCTTCGCTCCCGTCAGCTTTGTGTTGGGGGCTCTCCACTCATACCGTGAAATTGGGCGGCGAAGATGAACGTCTTCGACGGCGTCTGTACTGCGGGAAAGCAGGACGAACCCTTCAGCATTCTTAACATCCTCCCCCGCAATGAGCAGAGGCTCATTCCTGGTCGTCTTCGCCCCATGCTGGCTGGTTAGTCGTTGAGTTTAAGCGCGTACAAAGCTTGTACTGGTCGTCGAAGTTCCCTTTCGTTTGGCGGAAGTGTATGTGGTCAACCAGGAAATGTGCAGGTGTCATTGGCATAGGCTGCTCTGTGTTAAAAGAGACGAAGGTTGAAAGACGGAAATTGACCACAGCTTCTGACCGAGTTAGAACTTTGGAGAGGCTGTCGAAGACGAGATGGCTGCCAGTGTACTTGGAATTATTTTCCGGAGCTTAGAAACCCGCCGGCACCATTCGTTCCTTCAGTCTTGCACATGTTTTCGTCCCATGTGGTGCCGGATACCCAGAGACTCTCGAAAATCATCTTCGCGATGCGGAGAAATTTCTCATCGGCACTTTTCAAATGATGTCGTAGGGTGGCTGTGAGGAATACGTGGCTGCACGTAGCGGCAAATGGTACCCTTGTTATACGGTATTCTTCGATTGGGGGTAGCATTTCGCGCTGCTTTAGTGTACCTTCATACCACAGAAAGCGGAGGGCGTCGCGATCTTCCTGAGTCAGCTTCATTTGGTGATAAGCCTTTTTTGTCAGATATTATGACCACATTGTGCCCTTTAAATCAAATTATATTGTCTGATTTTTCACCTGCAAGACGCACAAGTGTGACTACCCGCTACGCCTCATTGTGTCCGAGAAGGGCAGCTGGCAAAGGGTAGTGTCACGGTATCTACAAAGCATACTTGGTTCTCTTAACAGCGGTGACCCTTTCTTAGTGCGAAGTTCTCCGGAAGTCATTTCTACTTTGAAGGAAGACTTACCAGTGGCGTCTGCACTCTTTCCTGTCTCCCTTGTTTTCCTTCAAGTTTGTGTAGCAAATCAATTTTTCAAGTATGAACCAACTAGTCTGCAAAAAAGTATTGCCTGGGTGATTTCTTTTCGCGCACTTGTAACAGCACCGATTCTTTGACATCACCCTCAGTTTCTGGTCTATCGGAATGGGAGTGTTAATGCTTTCCGCGGTGTACTCATCTTTATCGCCAAAGATGCAGAGCACCTCCCGTCCAGTGACCACTAGAGCAGACGCAGACGGTGTTTGATGACGATCTCTAGTGCTCGGAGTTTTCCGTTGCATAGCGGCGTCCGGCACCAGTACTACTTCGCGCTGGGTTCTCTCTTGTATCTCTACCTCCACCTTAAGGTAACTTAGGAATTGCTAAAGCTCAACTTCAGGAACGGCTTCTGATGTCCTTCTCCTGCAGTACTCGACGCAAAGCTCATTCTGGATGCTTTTCCAGAGAACGGTCAATAAAAGCACGCCATACATGCTCGAGGCCACACACAATGCCTCAAGACTGCGGAAACCCGTCTGGAGTTCATCGTAGAGTGTCCTCAGCCTCCCGGTATCTTGAGGATTTTGCACCAGGCGGACGGCATACAAACGCGACATGTGCTCCTCAATGATGACCTCGTCCTTGCCAAATCTTTTGACCAATGTCTTCACAGCAATTTCGTAGTTTCGATAACTGATGGCAAGTCCATCGATAGCAGCCGCAGCCTTTCTAGTAAGATAGCTGGTCAGATACTAGAACTTGTCGATCGTATGGAGCTCTGGATTTTTGGGAATCTTACGCTCGAACTGGTTCCAGAATTTGGTCCATGAGCGCAGATCCCCGTTGATTTTCGCAATCTCCAGCTTCGGAAGTCTGGTCGCCAGTGACGGTAACTGCAGAGACGAAGGCGCCGCTGTGCTCTCAACATAACCAGAATATTCTCCGTGTTCCAAATCATTGCTTTCTGATGAGGTGCCTGACTTTGTTTCACTAAAGGCTTCGTTCTTTAGAGCTCGTTAGAATTTGGTCTTCGTGGTGGTGATCTTTTTGTTTAAGTCAATGCATGCGGTAAGCGCGGCATCTAGTTCCTGTAGCTCAATCTTCTTTTCGATGGCATTGTTGACTATATTTTGTTCCTTTGCCGGCTCTGAGATTTTCAAAATGTTCTTTGAGCTCATCGATAGCTGTGGCTGGCGCTTGCAGCATGATGCTGCTCCCTGCGATAATGGCATCGATGGCCTGTCGAAGGCCGGCTTCCTTTTTCTGCAGTCACTCCATGGCGCTTTCGATGTAGGCTGGCGAAGTAATGGCGGGTTTCTGCACCAAAAATGTAGATAATTATTGCGCTCTTATCTTCGTTGGCTGACTCTAATTGGAAAGCGAATTCTTCGCTGCGCGTTAGCTATAGAAGCGCGGCTAGGCCGCGCACGCAGGAGCCTTGAAAACGAGCGATTTGTCTCGTTGGTGACAGTTTCAAGACTGGTTTATTGAAAATGACAAAAATTTCGGAAAGGAAATAGGTAGAACAGTAAGAAGGAAAGATCAGAGCCGGACTTAGGAAGGCTACCGTGGGAATGGTCGCTGGCTTTGTGTTGGCGGCCCTCCTCTCGACGCGTCAAATTCAGCGGCGAAGATGAACGTCTTCCACGACATCTGTACGGCTGCAAAGCAGAGCGAACCGTTCGGAAGTCTTAACGCGTCGCGCAGATCCTTCTGTCGTCTCTCGGTGGGCGTGCAGTGGCGGGAAGGATGACTACGCAACATCCGCTGCCGCCTTCATCCCCTCTGCGTCTTTTTGGCTCTCCGAATGTAAGGCTTTGGTTGGAATAAAAGAATAGATTAATAGGAGCTATGACTCGAGGGAAGACGGCGACATGTAGTTTAAACTGCACTTGGAACTGACCAGGAGAATAGAAAGTGCTCAGTGTCCAGCACGGGCGTTGGCAGGGGGTGAAAAAGGGGCACTTGCTACTCATCAAGCCACCACAGCACTTGCCCACCAACCCCTCCCAATGAAGCTACATTAGCACTACCAGCCGCAGTGCAAAACTTGTTCAGCCTCCAAGACAAAACTATTCTGAGGTCTATGGTGCCCAGAATGTTCTGCACACAACGGTATTAGGCACCGCATATAACAACTGTCTGTCATTTCTGATTGGGTATTAAGTTCTATTTATTGATTTATTTTTCATTTATTTATTTATTTTTGTTTATTTATTAGTGCCGTAGTCTGGTACCATATTTTCGAAGAGTGAGTATACATAAAAATATGTACAAGCATTTTGCCCGAACAGGTTCAGAGCACTTGCAGGCATTATGCAAACATTTGTAAGAATTCGAAAAAACACTCCTAATGAACGTACAAAATTACACAAACACAAATTCGTAACATAATCAGGTAATTTTTTAGCATTGCTAAGGATCTGTGAGCAACAATTTCGGTTATGTCTGTTTTCTCGTCAATATGGTAGAAACTAACTCGGAAGCATTCACAAATTTCGTAATACCAGCATTTAGATATTATTTAGAATAATAGGTAATAATTTAACGAATAAAATAAATAAGAGAATATTTGAATGACATATAGCAAAAACTCAACTATTGCGCTATCGCAAGCATATCAGACATCTGCATTAACCTGACCAGGCCTACTCTGAATAGGTAATCTAGATTTTAATAGATATTATTCATTACTTTGTGATTATATTCGTAAAAAAAAGAACTCAACATGGTATACATAAAGTGATCTGAATAAAATTGCACACCCCATCAGAGGCATCTCTGTGGCGAAATCCCGCAACTTAAGCAGTAAGATTGAGCCGGATTTCTCAAGTAAAGTTTAACCCAACTTTGTAAAGCGGGTCAAGGAGAAGTATTTTTCGCAGTAATGAATATTGTTGACGCGATAAAAAATAATAATAAATTATTTATAATTTACTACAAGATAGGGGAGACATCCTAAGACGAGCCTCGAGTAAATATAGGTTGAGCCTTTTCTCTACCGAGTGTAAAACCATAAAAAAGTAGTGATTTTTATTTCGCCTGTTTTATTCTACGTTTTTTGACCAATGCAAAATTATTCAGAGGCGCTTTATCCACAAGGTATGCCAAATTTGCTTTTCTTGCTCTCTCTCTCCCTCTTTTTTGAAAATGTGCTTTAATGCACTTTACCCCGGAATGTGCATTGACTACCCAGTCTTCGGGGCAGAAAATGATTCTTTGAACTTTGAAGTATTAGGCGCAAAGAAGTGTGTCTCTGAACGCCAAACTTGGAATTCTCGGTCTGGCTTTGCTGACATCTAAGGGCGTCGTCGTCCACTGCAGTTTTATCGAGACGTGGTTGTCCAAATCCGATGATTTAGAGAAACTATGCAGGAACGTGTTGTTGCTGCTACACAAAGAACGGAAATCTATTTCACAAAACTATGTCAAAGTGTTTTTCTTTTTTTTTTTTTACCAGAGCTGTTCTGGCATGCACCTACCACTGGCGCACTTGTGAGGGTGCCATTTTTCAATTTCACTTACATAATCGGAATCAAGTGTTTTCTCGACCAAAATGCATGCTTTCAGCACTTTTAAAAAAAATTTTCTGCACTATTTCTTGAAGCAAACAAAACATAGGGACATAAATCAGGGTAGCTTAACTGTGGCGCCAAGAAATGCTTAGTTTATGATAGACGAGCAGAGCTCATCTTCGGTAGGGAAAGAGTTTTTGGGGTTAGCTGCTCAGACTTCATTATTGCGCGAGAAGCAATTGTGAATCACTAAAATTTGAGCTTCAATTCCCGAAAGCGTGGTTTTGAGCACAATCATGCCGCACCCATTTTCACCATTAGCTCAAGTTTGAAAGTTCGGCTCCTTTTAAGAAAAATCATGCAAGAGCAGAGAATGCCGCGCGATTTATGGACCAGCGAAGAAACATCATCGACATGCACGATGAGATTGCTAAAATTATCCATTTGTACTCTTCATGTCGCATTTATGGCTCTTAAGGATTCTTAGTGTATTCACCTATATTCCCTTCAAGAGGGTATTTCCACTATAGCCATTTCCACTATAGCCAAAAGGTCGCAGATGTTTTAATGCAGCGTGGCTACATTGGTACTTAACGGTCCTTGGCTCAAATCGGCTACTTTTTCGTAGATTTTTTCAATATATTAGCTAACATTTCTCGTTTTTACCTCGCAATCCTGCATCTGAGAGGTGCATAATGGTGCATGAAACGAAATTATTCAGAATTTCGATGCATATACGAGTTAAAAAATGTGTAGGTTTGGTATGGTTTGTTGAGTTTAACTTCCCAAAGTAACTCGGGCTATAAGAGCCGCCATCTTAGGGGAGTTCTCTGGATAATTTACACGCTCCGAAGCTCTTTGATGTTCATTGAACTCGCGCCTTACACGGGCTTCTAGCACTTAGCATCAATTGATATGCGACCGCCACGGGCTGGATCCGAATCTGCGTCATTTGGGTCAGAAGCCGAGTAATGTTAATATCAGAAATTGTAACGTTTGAAAAACTGGAAGTAAATTATAACCGTTTAGCCAATAGCATACTGAGATTACTTAAGAAAGTTCTTTTCTCGAAGTTTTGTGGGGCTTAATAACAACAGCAACTAAGCCAACGCTTACTCGTGTTCAGTGTTAAGACAGTGAAGTAGAGCATGAGAAATCAAATGTATTAACTATAAATGTTGTCTGGCTACCCTTTCACACAAGCCACACCACTGAGAGCCGAACTTCAGGTTCCAAAAGTTAGCCTGTAACGTTATATGTGGAGGAGCATAGAAGTTTATTAAAGCGAAATTACATTGGTTCGTAGCTGGCCACTTATCTGCAGTGACCTCTCCCGCCTAGGCGATGTCCACTTTTCGCAATTTTTCGTCAGCATACCGTAAAGGGTCTCCCACATCGTTTCTTAGAGAGCTAGTAAAAGCTATCTGATCGGGGGAAGGCCCTTGTATCACCAGAGAATAGGACCGTGTTGTGCTAAGGCATTTATATTACAATTTTTGCATACTGAACAATTTTGCATGCTGCATACTTCACCTCTCCACCGGTGAAGATCGTTAAGCGACGAGGAGTGGTTAAAAACTTGGTTTGAATTCGGACGAGGACAGCGCTCTCAGGAAGTTGCTGCATGCTTTGAAATATTTTCTCCTGTAGCCGTTATACATTTTCAAAACCTCATTGAAGGAAAAGGCTACCTCTCCCATAAGGGGTCAAGTTCCTGGAAGGAATGACCAGATTCGTTAACCTGCGGGACTTTCCGAGGTTACCGGGATTTCCTGAATGACATCAACCTGGTCTAGGTATCTGTAGAGAAACATGACATGTATGGCCAGGCTCATCGTCAATGGCTGACGCCCATGGCCCCGTGGCTCGCGAGGGTAGGAAATAGGACAATAAATTTTTTTTACCTTGATTACCTCTACGTGTATCCTACCTGGGAAGCTCACCGGGCTAGCGAATCTGAAGCCATCCCCGAGCACACAGTATATAAAAAAAGAGAAGTAGAACCTAGAGAATACGAGCATAACTCGGGATAATTTAGTGCTCTTTTGAGAAATACGGCACCCCCACAACGGCACCAAAATTAAAGCCGTGTTCTAATACAAGCTTCCCAGATCACAGTAAACTGACAAACCGCAGAAGCCATGCATACAAATAGACTACCTCATTTAGTTAGAAAGGTGATTACTTTACACGAGATGTCGTCATGCAAGTAGTAATGCACAAATAATGAGAAATTTTTTTGCGTGTTAACAAAGAACCACATGCGGTTGAGGAAACTCTATTACAAAAAAATGATAAATTATGTGAAGGCAGCCACTGGCTCAACAGTGCAACCGAAAAGCACACATAATAACATCTGGATTTCAACATTCGAATGCCACCATATGATACGTAATACCAAATTTTGTATACGTGAACCTAGCGAAATGACCGCGAGCACACCATGAGTGCGACGTGTAGTCACGCCCTAACATGACACGCCTGTCATGATCATCATGTTTGCATCACTCACATACCTTCGTCATCCATTCACGTCACTTAATACCAAATTTTGTGTATGTGAACCAGCGAAACGACTGCGAGTGCATCATGAGCGTAGGATGTATACGTCATGGTCTTAAATGACAGCGTGTCATCATTATCATCTTTCCACCAGTCATAAACCCTCACCATTCATTTACGTCACCTAATAAAAAATTCGGTATATATGAAGCAAGCGAAACAACCACCAGCGACTCATGAGCGTGACAAGTAGTTGTGTTCTTAGATGACACACGTCAGGATTATCATGTTTTTACCAGTCATATACCGTTATCGTTGAGTCACGTTACCTAATACAAATTTTGGTAAGTGTGAAGCTAGGGAAACGACCGCGAGCGCATCATGAGCGTGACATGTAGTCAAGTTCATACATGACAGCGTGTCATCATCACCGTGACTGCACCAGTCATCGACCTTCGTCATCCATTTACGTCACGTAATGCCAAACTTGGTATATATATGAAGCTAGCGATACAACCACGAGTGCATCATGAGCGTGACATATAGTCATGTTCTTACAAGACACGCAATTCATGATTATCATGTTCGAACCAGTCATAAATTGTTATCGTACAATCGCGTCACGTAATACCAAATTTGGTATATGTGAAGCTTGTGAAACAACCGCCATCGCATCATGAGCGTGGCATGTAGTCATGTTCTTCCTTCACACGTATGTCATAATTATTATGCTTGCACCAGTCATATATACCTTCGTCATTCATTCATGTCACGTAATACCAAATTTGGTGTATATGAAGCTAGCGAAACGACCACGAGCGCATGATGAGCGTGGCATGTAGTCATGTTCTTACATGACACGGATGTCATTATTATTGTTTGGACGTGTCATTCATTTTCATCACCCAATCACGACACATAATACCAAATTTTGTGTACATAACGCTAAAACGACCACGTGTGCATCATGAGCGTGGTATGTAGTCATGTTCTTACATGACACGCATGTCATGATTATCATGTTTGGACGTATCATTGATCGTCGGCATCTGTTCACGTCACTTAAAATAAATTTTGGCATATGTGAAGCTTGATTGATTGATATGTGGGGTTTAACGTTTTCAACCGCCATATGATTATGAGACACCGTACTGGAGGGCTCCAGAAATTTCGACCATCTGAGGTTCTTTACCCTACACCCAAATCTCAGCACACGGGCCTACAGCAATTCCACCTCCATCGGAAATGCAGCCACTGCATCCGGGATTAGATCCCGCGACCTGCGGGTCAGCAGCCTAGTACCTCAGCCACTAGACCTCGGCGGTGGGGGTATATGTGAAGCTAACTAAACGACCGTGGGCGCACCATGAGGTTGGTGTGTAGTCATGTTCTTACATGACACGCATGCCATAGTTGTCACGTTTCCGTCGGTCAAATACCTTCTTCATCCACTCACGTCACGTAATACGAAATTTGGTATATATGAAGCTAGTGAAACGGCCACGAACGTATCATGAGCATGTACACATTTTTACTTGACACGCATGTCATGATTATGATGTTTGAAGCAGTCACATATTTTTGTCACGCATTCTCGTCGCGTAATACCAAATTTTGTGTATGCGAAGCCAGTGAAACAACCGCGAGCGCATTATGAGCGTTAACAAATAGTCATGTTCTTACGTGACGCACATGTCATGTATTATCATGTTTGCACCAGTCACATATCTTCATCATCTATCAACGCTACGTAATACCCGATTTGGTGTATGTGAAGTTGCGAAACGACCGCGAGTGCATCATGAGAGTGGCATGTCGCCAAATTCTCACGTGACACGCATGCCATGCATATCATGTTTGCACCAGTCATACCTTCGTCATCCCTTCACGTCACGTAATACCAAATTTGGTATATATGAAGCTAGGGAAACGACCGCGAGTGCATGATGATCTTGGCATGTAGTCACGTTATTACATAGAACGCATGTCATGAATATGATGGTTGGACTTGTCACGTACCTTTGTCACCCATTCACGTCAACGTAATAACAAATATGGTGTATGTGAACCTAGTGAAACGACCGCTAGTGCATTATGAGCGTGGTACGTAGTCATGTTCTTACGTGACACGCATGCCATGGTTTCCACGTGAGGGCTTGCAACATATGCTCGCAATGAGGTCATGTCAAACCATGCCACTTTTGTCATATGCCATGTGAAAAAAACCATCTCAAGAGCAGAAATAATTTATTGATATGTGGGCTTTAACATCCCAAAACCAGGATATGATTATGAGAGACAGCGTAGTGGGGGACGCCGGGAATTTCAACCACCTGGCGTTCTTCAACGTGCACCCAACTATAAGCACATAGTCAGGAGCAGAAAGTGCATGAGATGTAAATAATGACATTTATGGCACACAAATCATGATTTTCGTGTAATGACTAGTCACTCATGCTTATCTTACAGTCATGTTAGGCAACACCAAATTCGGTGTAAATCCCGTTATCCAAACGGCCATGAAAGCTAAAAGTCGTGGGCTGCTCGATAGATAGATAGATAGATAGATAGATAGATAGATAGATAGATAGATAGATAGATAGATAGATAGATAGATAGATAGATAGATAGATAGATAGATTGATAGATAGACAGATAGATAGATAGATAGATAGATAGATAGATAGATAGATAGATAGATACCCTCATGTTTGGACGTGTCGTTTACATTGATCGTCTATTTCATCATCATCATCATCATAATCATAATCAGCATCATCAGCCTGACTACGTCCACTGCAGGACAAAGGCCTCTCCCACGTTCCGCCAGTCAACTCGGTCCTGTGCTTGCTGCTGCCAATTTATACCCGCAAACTTCTTAATCTCATCTGCCCACCTAACCTTCTGTCTCCCCCCTAACTCGCTTGCTTTCTCTAGGAATCCAGTTAGTTACACTTAACGACAAGTGGTTATCCTGTCTACGTGCTACATGCCCGGCCCATGTCCATTTCCTCTTCTTGATTTCAACTATGATATCCTTAACCCCGGTTTGTTCCCTAATCCACTCTGCTCCCTTCTTGTCTTTTAAGGTTACACGTACTATTTTCCTTTTCATTGCTCGCTGCGTCGTGCTCAATTTAAGCTGAACCCTCTTTGTAAGTCTCCAGGTTTCTGGTGCATAGCTAAGTACCGGCAAGATGCAGCTGTTATATACCTTCTTTTTGAGGAATAGTGGCAATCTACCTCGATAGATAGATAGATAGATAGATAGATAGATAGATAGATAGATAGATAGATAGATAGATAGATAGATAGATAGATAGATAGATAGATAGATAGATAGATAGATAGATAGATAGATAGATAGATAGATAGATAGATAGATAGATAGATAGATAGATAGATAGATAGATAGATAGATAGATAGATAGATAGATAGATAGATAGATAGATAGATAGATAGATAGATAGATAGATAGATAGATAGATTCACACTCGCCGAAGTTCGCTAAAAATGCCTCGCATTTATTATTATGCTTTGCAGCTAGGAGGCAGTGATTGGTACATACCAGATATGAATAATCAAGCACAAAGTAATTATTTTTAGCACAATATGTAGTGACTACTAGCAAACCCTGTGTGTCGAATCACTCTATATTCAGGTTCAGATGTGATGCCTGAAAGTGTGTCAGGAAGGCACCCACTGTATATTGCTTCATTATAGGACACTTAAGTTGAACAGTGAGCTGAATTAAATTGATTAACTGTACTATGAGAAACGTACTCTGATACTTTTGACATTATATGTTTTTTTCACATAGAAAAATGAAACGAAGTCAATGTTTCATTTCTATATTTCGCACCGTAATTGCCGCCTGTGACGCCAGAGGTTTCAATATATGCTAGTATTTTTGCGACAATGTTTCAGCGAAATTTCCTAAGTCTTTGCATGTCATGTCCACGGCCTCCTCAGAGGATAATGTACTTCGTTTTTACTATTTAGGAACTTGGTAGGACTTTGTAGATACCCTCAAGATCTATGGCAGCAGCAAGCACAGGACCGAGTCGACTGGCGGAACATGGGAGAGGCCTTTGTCCTGCAGTGGACGTAGTTAGGCTGACGATGATAATGATGATGATGATTATGACGGTGATGATGATGATGATGTCCATGATGATTTCTGCTCCGCGAATTTGAAGGTGGCGTCACCACTCACATTCTCAAATGCTTCCGAATGACTGGAATGACCCTATTTTCCCCCTCTACTTCTCCGACAGCAAACTGGCCATACAAGAAGAAGGGGAGAATATAAATTCGAACTTGCTCAGCACCAAGTGGTGCACTTTAAATGCTCTTTCAGCGCTAACTGAGTCACCTGAACAAAACTTCAAGTTTAAAAATCTGTTGCTCTGCGCACGCTCTGTTAGACACCCATTCAGAAAATAGATTCAAAGCAAAAGTAAGCAGTTCATAAGGCAAGAAGCCTAGTAAAATTTTGAATGGGTAAGTGGACTTGTACATGTTATGTACCTGTAATTGTGTCGTGGAAGATGTTCACCGATCGCATTTAGTCTCGATAGCGTCAAAGATAACCCGTGTTGAATGGTACTTCTCTATCAAATATATGGCAAGGCAGTACCAATAAAAAATCTCGTCTCGATGTCAGTGTTTTCACTTTTGCTACCTGCCGATAGATGTACTCTAGCATCGTAGGTGAAGATCATGAACCGGAAAAAGATTATTTGACACACTGATTTGTCGTCGACCACTGTATTGACTTCGAAACTCCGTACTTATACCCTCTCGTGCAACATTTTTACGATTTTCTGTTAAACGAAGTAGGTTCACGAGTGAGCAGTACTCCCCATAACTAAGGAGTCCAGTGTAGAAGTAAATTTCATAAGTGTCTCTTTAGGATTTTCGCGTTCTAAATGAATGCAATTTTTACCATTTGAGCATTTTGAAATGAATAGCACCAAAATAGGAATGTTTCATTTATTTTGTGTCATTTATTTTATTTATAGTTATGGTCTGATTTTCTTACTTCCACTAGAGTAACCTTGCACGCTGACAACTTATTTTCTAAGAGAGCAGAAGTGCCTCCTAAGCAACCAATTTCCTCTTTCTATCATTGCATTTCTGTTTTGACAGTTTTGTTAGCAGCCAGTTAATCTTCTCAGGCAGCAATGGTTGCCCCTAAGGAACCCATTTAAAGCTTCAGGGCTGTATTTCTTTCTTGTGGTGCCACTTCATTTGTGCTGCTTGCAGGCAGCTTTTTATCTAAGAAAGTAATAGTTTTTCTGCCACATCAAGAAGTTCTGATGCTGCTGCTTCTTGAGATTGGTGCGGATTCTTAGGAAGCCAGCTGAAGTGCATGCCTCGAACATCAAAGATGTTGGTGCCTCGGTGTCTTCACTAGTTGCATTTTTGTTGGTCCCGACTACGGAATTACTTAGCAATCTTCTAGATTGTCAATTACGCAGGCGTCGAAGTCATCACTGGGATTGGGGAACCGTTGATTCCTAGCATTTTGATTACTTATTCGTGTGACATTCAGAAGCACTTCTCATTACGCGGATCGTTTCGTTGACTGCTTGAAAGAAGATACTGATACCACGGCAGCATCAAGTAAGTGCTTCGAATTATTAGCAGTATTAGCGATAGTCACTTGAAAGGAAATGAAGACAGCAAACACCCTTGGCCTTGGAAATTGTGAACG
Organism: Rhipicephalus microplus; assembly: GCF_043290135.1. NCBI lineage: Eukaryota > Metazoa > Arthropoda > Arachnida > Ixodida > Ixodidae > Rhipicephalus > Rhipicephalus microplus. The sequence continues at coordinate 290,078,672 of NC_134710.1, read as the reverse complement.
ATGGACTTCTTCATCCCGCTCGATGGCTACACTGCACTTCTTCAGCTCGCCTTGGCCTTTTGAAAATATATGGTATGACAGCTCTAGTTGTCACGGTCATATTTACAGCGCAACAATGGTAGGAAGAAAGAACGGGGACAGAAAAAAGCGCTGTTTACAATCCCTGTTGTTTCTTTCTGTTATTGTCACGCTGTACTTACGAAACAACTCCGATGAATCAACTCACCCAAATACAGCTCTTGTTGCTGAACAGCTGTAAATCAAAGCAGATATTCAAAGTGCTTTCAGTCATGCTTGTGGAATACCGTTATTTCAACATGGTTTTAAATACAAACGACGATGTTGTTCAACACATGTTTCAACTTCTGAGAACGTCTGTTGCACGTCCGACAATTATGATCAATGTTCGCCGTCATAGGAGCAGTTTCTCATGAGTAACTGACTTTTTCAGTTGTGCTCTTCTTAGCTTTTCAGTTGTGCTTTGCTCACGATAAAAAAATTTTCACAGACAAAATTGATTCACAAAGAATAGTGAGCTGGATATGCTCACTTCAACCTTTCTGAAGGTTAAAGTTTCACCTCTCTGGAGGGCCTTTTGGCTAAGCTAGCGGCACATCCGGCCTTGTCCAGCTTCTGCCACTTTAGAGCCATAATAAAATTCTCATTCTCTCAATCACTCAACGGCAGTTTTTTCGTGAACGTAAGCGGGCATGATTTACAGCGAAAAACACAATATCAACTATCGCTAAATTCTCGCTCATTTAAGCGGTTGTTCGTTAACGTGAACTCCGACCTTATGAAAATAATGCAACAAGTTTTTACACATTACGCAAGAACATGCGCTTTGATTTGTTTCTGGGGAGATTAGGGAAAATCGCCTACGACTTATTTTTTTCTCTTTTAATTTCAAATATTGCAATTTTAGAAAACATGCCTTTGTTTAAAGATTTTTTGCTTTTTGCCTGACGCCACTTTCGTCAATTGTATTAGGCACAGCTGTTAACTTAACGTGTGGCAAGACTCCAGGGAATTTTAGAAATTCCAGCTATTATAGATCCGGAGCAATAAAGGTATAAAATTTGAGAATATCTAAACAACGTACCATGTTAGTATTCTTTTAATAATTAAACGCAGCTCTTTACCTACCAGAACACAGATTGTAAATATCGAAAGTTCCCTACCGCATGTTAATTAGGTCACAATGGGTGTCCTACAAAAATTGCTTCTATACTTTGTTTCGCCACTTTGGTTGAGCACTACCAAAGCTACGGGGTGCAAGAAAGCCACACGCTTGCGCAGCGAAACGTAGTCCCACATGCATGTACCTTAAAATTGACAGGGTTGGTTATATTTGGTGCTTTTTTGGTGTGTTTTGTGCCACATCGGTACAATATGTTTATTCTTCTTTGCATTTATTTTGTCCGCATTTTTTGTTTGTGTCGGTCACTGCCGATAACTGTGTTTACAAATCAACATGGTAGCACTCATGCAGAAGTGACCACCCACTTTGACCCAGACTTGCTCTTGCTACACGCCAACTGCACTAACAGCAGTAAACAAATGGTGAAATCAGCCATTTATATGTTTCAACTCACTCTGGAACTAAAGCATTAAGTACGTTTTGTCAATATTAACGAGATATGCAGCAGCCGCACCTGCTAAACATATAACGTGCCGAGGCAGTGTTTGGACTGCGTCGTCCGACCAAGAACGCTGCATCTCTAAATATCGGACATGCAACCTCGCACAGAATTCCGTGCGCGTCAGATCCTCTTTCGGTAGAAACAAAAAAAAAAGTGAGAAAAGGAGCGTTGCAGCGGCTGACGCGAAGGAACGAGTCGACGGAATAACGGACATACGAGAGCCACGAACAGCGTCGGAGAGAATTAGCCACAAAGTGAAGTAATCCGCTGGCATGAGATTCTACGGATCATCAGCAGAGGAACGAATTCACGCTTTTTCATGTTCCCGGTGTATACTTGCTTGTTCAATAGCTTTACTGCTTTTTTGAAGTCAATATACTAGAATAACTACAATTTGTTGAGCAGACGCCGTGAATACGGCGAGCAGACACAGCATGAATGAATACATGTGGAGGGGCTAAGCGCCCTTCTTGTGGGCTGAGGGGCCTGTAGCCTCCCCATTGCTGAAGGGAACTTCTGAAACCGAGTATGGTTACGCTCTTATTTCTCGCATACATTAACAATCTTTCTAACTGCCTAACCAGCACTTCATCTATGTTATATGCTAACAACATCACTATATTTACTTCTAGTGACTGTATGAATACTATGATAACCTGACTGACTTAAAATCTGGCCAGCGCAACTGATCTGCTTGGTGCAATAGAAACTTCGCATCAATGCCTCTAAAACTCGATTCAAGCTTTTTTATCCAAATAAACGAGTCATCCCATTTGCACCACCACTTATCCTTCATGATAATGTTTTTGCACCTATGCACGAAGTCTTAGGGCCAAGCTTAATCGCCATCTCAAGTTTAACCTGCCTGCTTAAATTAAGTAAAAAAGATGGCTTTTTGTAATAAAGTGCTAATTTCTGCACACTCGTTTTTTTTTTCACAGCACATAACAACTTTGATTCCATAGAGAATCATACATCGCTAACCACAAAACTGCGTTTCCGTCTGGGTAAACACATATGCCACGCATATAGCACATGCACAACGTTTACAGGACCAGGCCTTGCGGATCATAAGTTTTTCTAGCTACATGCCCTACTCGGCACTAAATTTCACTTCATTAATAAGAAGCTGAAGCACTTTTTGAAAAAAAAGTGGCATTGGAGTGTATAATCACACTTTCTTACCTCCTGAATCTGAAAATCGATGTGATAGTTCCCTAAAGTGAATGTAAATATTGTTTCTTTTTGCAAAAAACCAGCGGCCGCGGCCAAAAGACATCTTTCTAGAAGCATCAAGTGAACGCGATTCATCAGTTTCTCTTTGACATCATTGTCGGCGAGCCCCTCTCGTCTGCAACGACACCTCCATTGCAGACACGCGAGACGACTGTCCCCTCCGCGTCCACCCCACATTGAATTTCGTCATTAGGGCAAATTCTAGTCCAGCTGAAAAACTTGAATCGTCTCAATATTTATTTGAACCGTTGGCCTCGGAAGCAAGACAAGATACCACACATGGTGGCGAAAGCCAGAACTCGGGCTCCACAAACGGCGAGGTGTCGACATTTACACGCGTTAGAAACTTGAACTGGTATGTATGCATTTGTACGCTGCTACATTTTTGATAAATACCAAACGCGCACGTTGCCTTGATTATTGCGGGGTCGTTTCGACAGGAAAACCGATCGCATCATTATCGTAGCCAAGAATATGTACTCGCGTTGCAACCTTCGACTCGAAAGTGAGGGCTGCAGGTAGGGATGTATTGCCTTGCGTCGTTAGGCCAAGCGCACTATGTAGAAACAAAATTTCTGGGTGTAGAGGCGCGTTTTCGGTGTGTCATCCACTGGTTACGCCACTGAATCTCGCCGCGTCAGCTGTTCCGTCACGACATGTGCACGCGCTTGGCGACAAATGCATCATTCGTCAAGCCTAGCAGTATTTGGGAATCGTGTATATAGTAGCATGTAAGTGTGGTATCATTTCATAAGTTATCTGCGCCACACTAAAAACACCGGAAGGCTATTTGCCCTAAATCAAACGTTTCAGGGATAGTATGTGGGCTAGTGCATCGTTGTCTCAATTTTATGCTGCCTTTGCGAGGAAACTAACTTTTGCGCTATTAGAACGTAAAGTGCGTGAGAACTGGCTTAGTAAAGCACCGCAACGACACGTTGCCGATATCGTGACATGACATGCAATCTTCATTCCATCACTTCGTTCCGACACTCGCGAGTTACTAGATAATGTCTCTTTTTTTTTTAGGAACTTAGGTGTTCTTGCATGCTCTGCATCACCACGCCAGTGGAAGAGGATTGCTGCTACTTTTAGGAAATAAATGAAGTTATGAGCAAGCAGAAGCAGCCAACGTGTATAGCCACAATGAACAAATTCAAGCAGATGTGCCTGAAGAAAACGGTACTGCAGGTGGTGTTTGTCCAAATTCATGCCCCTAAATCAGGTGACAAGTACTCCAAGAACACGTGAGGGGACAATCTGCTGCCTGCGCAAAGTCACTAATGTGAGGTAGTAATTTCAGGAGCCTAGGCTACACAGCGTACATGCAGTTTGTGTACTGGAAATGAAAGCGGCTGGGCAAAAACAACCGGTGCATTCTGCCGAGCTGCGTTGTGAGGGCCATTCAAAAAAGCTACCCATCAACCTTACACAGGTTTTCAGCACCTGTAAGTCATTGTTAAAGTATTTATTTTTTTATTTATTTATTTATTTATTTATTTATTTATTTATTTATTGAAAACTATTTTACAGACCTGAAGGCATCGAGTAAAGGCGGCTACCATCAAATCGGAAGTAAACTTATAATTAACATAAATATAATGCAGGGTAATATTAAGAACAAAATATGAGACAACACAATTAACTATGCAATAAGTCAGCAGCAGGTAAAACATTGATGAGATTTTTTGTATCAGTAAATGTTCTGTAAACACTGCAGTTACAAATGCTTCTGGTGTAGTGCAACTCACTTTTGTTATGTAATTGATACATTCAACTTTTGGGCCTGTTGGTTATGTGTTTGGTACATCTGGGCAAGTACATATATTTTTTTTTGAAAAAGGGAAAGTGACTGTCACCTATTTCTACTTTAGGGTTTACAAGGGAATGTTGCTTTGCAATGAGAGAAGCAGAACCTTTATGACCCAAACGGTGAAGTCAGGGGCGTATGTAGGGGGTGGTGTACTAGGCCCACCCATTTCCCCCCCCCCCCCCCCTGTCTCCCATGAGATATAGCGCACAACAAGACACTCGACCACATTTTCCTGTTTCACGTCCCCCAGATCAAGGGGGTTCCACACCCGAAAAAAATTTCTGCCTACACCCCTACACAGATGAAGTACATAATATGTGCTCCATTAATGTTGCTAAAAGTGGCATCGTGCACCTTACTGTGACGCTCAGCTCAACAAAAAATACGTATTAATGTGATGCTGTAAAGCAGTGGTGCCAAGAAACCCTGCCGAGTGCCACTAAGTGCGAAATAATGCTTGCTTCTTCACCCACCTTTCTTACAATTTACACATAAGCGCAAAAAGGCACACCAGACAGAGCGACAACAAAGATAAGTGATGCTTCAAAATGTGTGTTTATACAGAAGCACAAAATATACGCCCGAACACGTTTCTCCTCGTTGCCTGCTCGAAATCTGCTCGAAGTCTGCTCATCGTTGTCTGCTTCGAAGACTAGTAACTGTGCTTCTTCTGCACCCATCTTCATCATTCGCCTCAGACTTCATTACTACCCGCATTCCATTCCTCAAAAAAAAGTTAGTTGAAGACGTGTTACATGGCCTGTTTTAAAAACCAGGAGTGTACCTAGCTGCATGAGCTACACCTACATATTAAATCTAGTCATTCTCTTCCGGACAAGGTCATCTTTAGAAGCCTGGGGAAAACAGCTGCTCAAAGGTAGTGAAGTAACGTTTTCAGCCATCCTCTTGCACCCTGGCTTCATGAATCATGACTGCTGCCACAACACACTTCAGTAGTGCTTGCACGTACTCCACGTGAAAATGTAAAAAAAATAAACAAATTTCTTGCACAAAAACTTGGTTAACCTACCATGCGTAGCCTCTTCTTTCACACCGCACACAATCGGTTCACCTCACTTAGCTTTTCGGGTAACTCACAACCCGCCGGCTAGCACCTTCCTTCGTGCGAGCATGCTGGCGTTTACTATTTTCATTATAATGAAGCGCAGCAAGCTGAGTCCTGAAAAGCAATGTCTCACAGTTATTTTAAAAGATAATCAAATCAGACAAACAATCCAAATTGATGGTTAATAAGGACAGGCAGGACACATTCTAACTAAAACTTAAGCTTCATTAGGTTGAACAATTGCAAACAGAGTGCACACACACAAAATTATGTTTTTATGTGATACGGCTTACATTACGCAAAGATGTTTTTCCATCAATGATAAACTGTTTAGCATGAGCTCTGTATAAGCATTTTGCCTTGTTGCATATAAAGTGCACTGTCTGACCTCTGTCTATGATACTTCACTTTCCAGCATTCAACCTTGGGTTAACAGTGGAGCTGTGCTCACACAAGAGGGTTCAGAAGCTTTCCACATTAGAAGAAAATGAGGTAGGTATCACCTTATGGCGAACAGACCCTACAAAAAACAATCCCATCATTATCTTTCTTTCTATTGTACGCTTTCCATAATGACAATTTGTCACGCATGGGGCAGTCTGCACACCCGCCTTGGTTGTGTGTGTGTGTGGTTTTAGCTTGTGATAAGCTTCAGCCAAAAGTTATTACTTGTACTGGCCGTCTTACTGTTCAGTACACAGTTTGTGTTGGTACATTAAAAAAAATCAGATATTTATGTAAGGTGAATCAAAAACAATAGAGCATCTTTGTTCTATAGTTAGGTGTTTGCTAAAATGAAAAAAAATTAATATTAAGGCCAGCTTTAGACTTCCTGCTAGTACTCACTGAAAAAGTGCATTAGTAAAACATTTACCTCACCTTCATTAATGATTTGATTGGTATGTAGAGTTTAACGCCCCAAACCACTATATGATTATGAAAGACGCCATAGTGGAGGGCTTCGGAAATTTCGACCACCTGCGGTTCTTTAACGTGCGCCCAAATCTGAGCACATGGACCTCCATCGAGAATGTAGCCACGGCAGTTTGGATTCGATCCCGTGTCCTGCGAGTCAGCAGCTCAGTACCCAAGCCACTACACCCCCGCGGCAGGGTTCGCCTTCATTCTTTCATGGGAATACTGTCAGTACTTTGGAGCAAAGTGTATCATAGGAATGTGAAAAAGATCGACGCCATATGTTTTAAATGATGTCCAAAGCTGGGACATGTCAGCAAACAGTAACTTTGCCCTACCTATATCACAGAGTTTATTAATGGACTTCGAGTCTGTAAACTATATATTTCCTCATAAATTAGGCTGTTTGGTCGCATCTATTTCACAGAGTTTATTGAAAAACTTCGAGCCTGTAAACTAAATAATACTTTATAAAGTTGGTTGCTTTGCCCTAACTATATCACAGAGTTTATTGAAGGACTTCAAGTCTGTAAACTCAATAATTCTTTATAAATTAAATTATCTGTAAAGACATTTTTAAATGCACAGTGTGACAAAATCACCATAGAGTGCACAAAAAGGAAACAGAAGGAAATAGCACAGTATACTAAGTGTTTTATTTCTGCTTGCAACAATGATACAGCTGATAGTCTCCACCCTTGTCTACTGTGGAGTTTTTGTGCTCAATGTGATAATCATGGTCACTAGCATGCAAAGAAAGTACTTATGTGATAACTATGAAACGCGAGATTAGCACTTATGAGCTTGCTGTTCACTTTGCGCCTATCTAGAGGCTCATGACATAACGAAATGTCTACATTGTCCTGATGAACGCTTTCAGTCTGCAAAACATGGTTTCTGAGTTCAAAACCTTTCAGAGAAATTTATGTAGACTTTTTGGAACTTATGCTGCAAACGGTGGATGAAAATCCACACCTTTCATGTTCATTGCTAGCTTCTGCAGAAGTGCTGAGCAATAATTTCGCATCTACTCTTATCGAATAGAAAAATAGCATAAAATGATCATATGCTTCCAGGATATGTAGATGATTGTGTATGGAACACTAAAAATGTCCCTAGGGATGTATGCGCAAGATGTTGCAGTATTCAAAAGAGAAGATTTTTCCTGTTAATACCAAGACTTGACTCCATCCAGCCATGCTTTCGGTTCAATGTCTCCATTAAAGCACGCAGGAAACACGTGGCTTTTATGAACATGAACGTTTTTATGTGATTGAGCATGGAGAGCCAATTTGGCACGATTAGATGTCATGTACATAAGATTTAGATGAATTTCACCCATGAGCAAAAATCCCTGCAGCCCGACTGCTTTGACTCAGCCAGGGGTTTTTTTGATACGCCTGAAATATGCTTCACAAAACGCTGGTCACTTGTCTTTCTATATTTTATGTGCATAGAAGATATCATAAAACGCAGTTAAAAGCACCATTCACCAAGAGGCAGCCATCATATTGATGTGAGACGCCAGGCCTCTTTCTTTTTTTTTTCAGTAGCATTTGACTTATGTAAGCCAATGTTTCATAACAGTGCCAATGATCATGCCCTGCTTTTCAAGAAAAGATATGGTCCTTTTTATACCTTTAAGCTCCATTTGAAAGCTCCCTCCAACTTCATTTGACTGAAAAATAAATCTCTCCAGCCAACAATCTTGAATGCAACTGCTGTATCTATCAATTGAGACATAATTTGTTTCTGGCACTGAAAACAACTTCCGTTGGCAAAAGCGTTATCACCTTTGTGTACTTCTTAAAACTTCCGATAAATACCATAATGTTCAGCACATAACATGCTATGTAGCTGTTGCCGGTGGTAACACCTACTTAGCATGCACATTTTATTCCGATCAGTGCTTAACATATAAAGGTATTTATTTGTACGTGATATGTGCACTTACTTTCTCAATGTAATGAAAAGCAAAGCAAACTTTACCTAATTATTTCTGATGTGTTGACTGCTACGTTCTTACTGTTTTTTACCTTAGTTACTTATTTCATCTGCATTTACATACATATACAATAGAGGGTTTCTCCGATATTTGTTGCTTTGGGACCTCCTTTTGTACACTTACATTGCAATTGTATTAATGTCACGAAATAATGAAGATCCAATATTTCATTACTGATTCCAATCTGAAAAACAAAAGCCTGTTTTACGCAGAAGTTTTTAAAAGCTTCGTTCGTCAATAAAACATCAAAGATTTCTCACTCTCCTATTTTTTTCCAAAACTTGAAAATTTGATGCCAATCAACCTGCACAAGTTTCTCATTAGTTATCTTTTTTGTTTTCACGTCTTGCTCTGTGTACATGCCAAACTTGGCACTGTACCTTGGGGATTCCACTCGACCATCTCCAGCCAGAGTAAGTGCCTTCCATGAGCTTCCTGGAGCAGGTGTTGCTGCTGAGCCATTCAAACCTATTGAACATAAAATACTGTGTATTTATCGATCAAGAGCATAGCTCGGCAGTTGTTGCACAGACACTTACGGTGCCAATGGCTGGCCATAAATATATTTCTGAAGGGCTAAAAAAGTTCTTTCACTGGCCACCTACAAACCAATGGAGGTCAGCATTCTCAGATAAGAGGTCGGGTTATCGCCTTAAAATACCGCTGCGGCCCACAGCTTTAGGTTCAAAACCGGTTGGTGCCGATGTATATCCTGGTCTTGCCAAAGGAAACGGTGCCCATCGAAACATTCTGCGTGAGCGTGCACAACTGCTCCGCTGCACTCGATATCCAACTTGCTTGCAAGGGGCCAGGCATGAGTGGCAGGCTGTCAGAAGCCTGCTTAAGTGTTCCTCTGGCACGAAAAACACTCGATCGCCATGATGCTGGTATTCACGGCTAATTATTCACGGCATCCCTGCTCCTCCGAAAACCACAGAACAATTAAAGCAACTTGAAGTGGAAGCCAACTATGCGAAATACCCTTACTTCTCACAATACAAGATGGTGTAAATGTTATTACATTAATATAATGAAATTACTTTAATGTTATTACATCATATAATGAAATTACTTGCCCGGAAAATCAACATGACCTTAATCACAGTTTGTTTAATGTTTTTCAATGGTGCATTCGCTGGGGGATGGCTTTGAACTTAGATAAAACTGTATGCATGCGTACAACCCGGAAGAAAAATCCACTTCATTATACTTATACATTAAATGAGTCACCTCTACAGCAAGTTTCTGAGTTCAAATATTTAGGAGTAACACTCACAAGTAATTTATCTTGGAATCAACATATTGACAATATCTCCGCTTCCGCCTTCCGTAAACTGTCTTTCTTACGACACAAATTAAAAAACGCTCCTCCTGATGTCAAACTCCTGGCCTACCAATCAATAATCCGACCAAAGTTAGAATATGCATGCATAATATGGGACCCGTTCACACAGAAAAACGTCAACAAACTAGAAAGAATCCAAAGGAAAGCTGTAAGGTATATATACTCTAAGTTTCGTCACACTGATTCACCTTCTGAGTTAATTAGAGCTAATGGCATTGAACTCCTTGAGTCACGACGGAAGACATTTAGGCTTAATTTTCTTTCCCAACTTCTTCAAAGACAAACAGCACTAGACCCTACACAGTACCTGACACCCATATCGACAAGTCATACGAGACACCATCACCCCGGAACCCTAACACCTTATTTTGCACGGACAGATGTATTTGAATTTTCTTTTTTTCCACGAACAGTGGAAGAATGGAACCTTCTAAAAAACTCTGTATAAAGATTCACTTTGGTTGATTCACTGTGTGTAAACTGTGTGTTGGGTGTGTAAACCTGTATTTGTATGTTGAATTTTTTTTCTTTTTCCTTTTCTATGTGACTTGAGTGCCTAACATGTACTTACTACTTGTACCGTGCCCACCTGCTTGGACCTGTGAAGGTCTGCAGTATCCATTAAATAAATAAATAATAAGTGTGAAAAACCATGCGTAACACTCGTAATCATCACAGGAGGACTCAGTGAAGGTGTCAACGTAGTCAAGATGCTGGTCATCAGTGGGGCTGTAGTCATCGTAGCTGTTTGGAGGTTCGTCAATTAATTCATCGGTGACACACTTGCACTGCACTGGCGATGCCGTATTCGATTGAATGGCCACATCTTTTGTTATGGTACATACGTGTACGCCTGAAAGAAGTTGTCGATACATGTGTTAAATTGATAAGTTCCTCAAAAAGCGGAGTGTAAGTTAAAGTAATCAGACACGTAAAATTATCTCGTGATTTAAAGCATACGAATTACAACAGCACAATAGATCTTTTGTGCCCATACATCTTGCATGAGAATATTGCACACTCGCACATGCATTTGCATGCCTACGTGTAAAATATACGTGTGCATGCATATGCAAACTGTTGAGAGCTATACCAGTACACTGTGTATGGAACATGCAGACAGCAGTGCAACGTGGCCAAGCTTGCACTGAGCCCGATTTGGCATTTGTTTTCAAGCTTGCTTGCACAGATTTGTTGCTTGTTGGCACCAGCACTTCAGTAGCCTTGTCGGCAAACTTTATTCCTGCGGATGGTGCAGTGCTTGGCGAAGGTTTGAGACCAGCAGGGGACAACACTTCGACGTCTGGGGCGATGGAATATCCTCCATCCTCAGTGTATTGGTGGTAGCCTTTTCCGGTTCTGTATTCTTCTGCCCAGCTTCCAGCACTCCATTTGAGTTCTGAAATAAGTACGCTTGATATGTCAACTCAGTACTGCGCGCAGCTTTGAGACCGCTTCATTGAAAAATCATTTTAATTTAATCGCGAACACAAAAGGCATAAATTTCATACTTCTCCTGCTCGTTCATCTCTCGATTTGCGCACTCGGATACGCAATAAAAATAACTTCGACGTAATAGATCTCAAAACTGAATATACATGCAATTTTAATCATTATAGAACAACCTATTTCGGGAGGCTGCATCATTTTGATCATCTCAGTTTCTCCACCTTCCAGCGAATGAATGCACGGCATGGACAAGTTAGAATGCGGCCGCTGTGATTAGGATGAAGCCTTCGACCTCGTTATAACCACTGAAATAGTCTATGACGCAGAGACTGGTGAGAGGGGGTCACGCTTCTCCTCACCCTCAGTCAGATAGTAGATGCGTCCAGTACTTTGCCTCAATAAGAAGTAGGGGTGGTGCGATGACTGATAAAGAAGTTTGCGTGAGACACCACGACGAGCATACTCGTGAATGCAGCCCCTGCTAGAGAAAATTGCAAATGGACGTCCGCCAAACCTTCGCTTGCACCGTGAGATACGTTGAGGCGGTGAAATCAGCCGACATCACTTGTTAACGTGAGATGCACGTGCTCGGAACACAATACGCAGACGCATAAGCATTACTGAGCTGCACAGCTATTCGATGTGCACATTCAGAAACCACTGAACATAAGTCTGCACTTTTGATAACATATCCATAGTCTTCTTTTTTGGCGAAAGCTGTTCTTGGTGGTGGTCACGCGATCTTTAAGAAAACACTGAAGTAACCACGCCAGGCATCAGCCGGACGCACTTCAAGGGAATTCCGAGTGGCCCTATTATCCAGAGACTCCAGTGATCGTCCACGTCGCGAAAGTGGTTAGAGTGGTTCATGCTATGCACCCAAGGCAAAAAGGTTTTCCTGCTGGAATCCATTAAGCGGCAAGCCTTTTCTCCGTTAGGAAGAGGTAAAACACGACATCGTCACGGTTGCTGTTCTTCGCACAGCCATACGCCGCGCAGAATGACGGCATTTCGGTCGCACAGTAATCTCAAAGCCTCGATGGGTATCTCTGAAAATCTGTTGACCTAATAACGAGCTGTATGGTAGATTAACAGCGTAATTCAGGATCGATTAGCGGCAACAGCCATCCATCGCAAAGCAGCAGGCTGCGCCGGTGGAATTCAGGAACCGAGCGTGACGTAGTTCCGGTCAGCAGCGCAAGGTGTAGCGAAAACGCCAACGCTCTCTGCGACTCACATGGGTGGAGCAACACCAAGGTTTCTTTAAGATGGCGGCGCTTTCTGCGACTCACGTGGGCGAAGCAACATCGAAATTTCTTTAAGAGTATTTCAAAGCTGCTGCAGCTTCAATTGCGGAAAAAATTATGGCATCACCGACAGTGAGGCCATTATTCGCCACCCGCAGAATTTCACCAAATTAAAAAACCACTTCAGCTTCCCTTCATCCATACTAACATTGCGCTACATGATTTGGCTCCAATTAGTTTGACTAATATGTCACACGCTCAACTATCAAATTGCTGTCGATACACTTCCTGCATCTGCTCTATTAGTAACAACACTACATTTTTATCTAACAACAGCATTTTACTTCCTCAAATAAACATAAATTCTGGAGCGTTTACAGGTTTTATTCACTGCCATTTAGTACTGGAATATATTTCCATTCGATCATAAAGCTTGCCGCTCAACAATAATACTCGAAAAACACCTGAAGAAACACCAACTAACAACATTGGTTTTTACCGATTCATTCTGGACATATATATGAACATAAATCATTTCATTCGGTTTTCTCGAACTTTATGTTGGATAAATTACTGCTTCTATTGTGTATCACGCAATTGTGCTCAACTTTTTTCTCAATTATAAGTTTCTTATTTGTTTCTATTATTGCTCTTTTTTTCTTTCCTGTACGACCTGCTTCACTACTTTATTACTTCTCTTTGGGTGCTTCAGCTACTATTTGCCCTTATTTTCAATTAATCTCTTATGACAAGTGATTGATGGGGGGTCCCCTGGGAGTTTTGTAACTCTAGGACCTCTTTTGTACTAATGATGAACAAATATTTGAATTGGAAATATCGAGAAATAAATCACCAGGTAGAACTTTTGTAAATGCAGGTTACTCACAATAGGTTAAAAAACAATTTTGAGGCTCATAGTGATGATAACTCCTTCCTAGGATCTCGTCGTCAAAACGTCAAAATCAAAGTTTCGCACAGTTTCACTTAAGTGGTTCTGGTTCACTGTATATATATATATATATATATATATATATATATATATATATATATATATATATATATATATATATATATATATATATATATATATATATATATATATATATACAGAGAGGGAGAGAGAGAGAGAGAGGTTTGGCTGTGCAGTGCGCCGATAAAAAGCCTGGTAGCTCCGAGAACTCTGGGCGAGCGGATATAAGACATAAGAAAGCGGTGGAGGGAGGTGAGTGAGGTGATGAAGTTGGTGGGCGATTCCGGAAGTGGGCGAAGGCCTGTGCTGCAGTGGCAATGGATGAGTGGCTGATGGTGATGCCAGCGGAAAAGTTGTAGTTGAAGCGCGATTAGTGGATCCGCAAAGATCGAGTGATGGCGACTTGAGAGTAGGCAAGTTTTGAAGAGTGTTTCCTGGAAGAAAAACCTCGGACGCAGCGAGGTGACAACCGGCGCTGGATGTAGAGTAAGTGTTTCCTCGAAGAGAAGCATTCAAGTTCAGTTCTAAGAACTTTACACTGAATACTTTTGATGGGCATTCTGATCTTTGTGTGTTCTTGGATAGTCAAAACATGAGATTGCATAGTATCGCGAGTTGTTTGTTCCCGTTGTTTTTAATGTATCAGAGTATACCTTGTGAGTTGCATTGTATTTGATAGCCGCCGAGTGTGAATGTGTGTACGTTGTTCGTACTGGCTTATCTGAGAATGTAGTTTCTTTTGTTATCCACTCTCGGCCCTGACTCAAACCTTGGATCACAACCGGCGTTCGCTGGACCACCAAAGAGACCAACACTGATATTTCCGCACCGCTTTCATGGTGCGTTTCAGAACGCCGATACGGTAGCCCTTACAATCAACCCGGTGATTTCCCCCCTTTAACGGGACACGCCTATATATATATATATATGTATATATATATATATATATATATATATATATATATATATATATATATATATATATATATATATATATATATAGTGAGAGTAATAATTCAATGGGCCAGTTAGTCTTCGTGAAGGTATGGGATATGGCACAACGGGAGCGTTGTCAACAAGGATAAATATATTTATTTCCCAACAGTTTCGGGAGGGTTCCCCCTTCATGCTGAGTTATACTCATCCCCTGACGAAGGGAGGACCGCTCCCGCCACTCTTGGAAAATAAATATATTTATCCTTGCTGACAACGCTCCCGTTGTGCCATATCCCATATATATATATATATATATATATATATATATATATATATATATATATATATATATATATATATATATATATATTATATATATATATATATATATATATATATATATATATATATATATATATATATATATATATATGCGCATTTTGTCCGTCATTGGAAAATCAAGAAGATGCAAATAAAATAAAAAGGTCACAGCTTTTCCACAAAACAAAGCAATGAATGCGATAGCAACGAATTGGAAGGTCTAGCGCAGAATGGCAAGATGAAACGTGCCCCCCGTTTCTCACGCACAAATAACGCATGAAACGTACTTACAGGTACAGATGAACGCGAATAGGCGTCTATGTTCTTACTTTGCTGTATCTGAAAAGCGTGCTCTTTTCGCAAACGGAGACTGTGCAACGATTGCAGTGACCTTTGTGGGCCCTTTAATTACAACAGAATCGTTCCGACGAAACCCAATGACCCGTCAAGACGTACTATCCTCCCCACCGCGAGTTAAGGGCACGCGATCGAGCATCCGCCTCTTCCTCTGCACAGGACAAAGTACGCATGGGAGATGAGAGCGCACGCTTTCACGTCTTGACGATGTGGCGATGTGCGCTCATTGCGCTATCTTGCTGGTAATGCTCAAAACACGATATCCCCCCCGAGATGCTCGTCACCAGTGGTAAATGGTAGATATAAATAGCTTGCAGTATGAAAGTTGAGAGACATGCTCAGCCGTAACTCAGTGGTTAACGCCTCGTACTCATGTCTCACAGGTCCCAAGTTTGATATCACGCACCAGAATATTTTTCTGGATTTTTTTCTTGCGTTTTCATATATATATATATATATATATATATATATATATATATATATATATATATATATATATATATATATATATATAGGCAGGCATGGTGGTTGAGTGGCCGTAGCGTTGCATATAGTCTAGTAGATCCTCCGTGAGCGGTCACAACGTGGTTTATTTCGACGTTTCGGCCTAGAGTCTGGCCTTCATCAGGAATAAAGATACAGTTTGTCGGTGCTCAGCTTTATACAATCTCAAATCAGAGGGCAAGGTAAGGGGGAAAAAAGAAAAGAAAAGAAAAGAAAAGGAAAGAAAAAAAAGAAAAAAGAGAAAAATAATATACGGTGAACGCCCCTGGGGTGCCCCCCTTCCACTTTTTCCTCCACTCCCCCCCATCTCTCTCCCCCCTCTCTCCCCCTCACCTTTCTGATGTCAGCGGTCTGTGTATGTTTCCGTTCACTAGCGCATTCCTCCCGATCAGACGGTCCCTCCTGGCACTGGCGGTTCGGTGTGGGGCAAAAAAGAGCTTTTCAGGAAGTCCTAAGCCTTTAACTGCTCGGGGTCCCGTAAACAATTCGTCGTAGAAGGACGGGGGCCGCGTATTGTGGCAGAGGCTGGTCAGCGGGCATTTTAGGAAGTTCTAAGCCTTTAACTACTCCGCGCCCTGTCAACATTTCGTCGTAAAAATAGGGGTGCCCCGTATTGCGGTAGGCTGTGCAAGCGCGTGCAATGCGAATTCCTGGCCCGCTTCTAAATTACGCGTGTCGTGGGGGCCTCCCGGCTGTGCACATGGTTGCTGTTGGGCATGTCGTGCATGGCACAGTTGATTGGGTAGTAAAATAAAACAGAAAACAGACGACAGCTGCACTTAGGAAGAGTAGTTACACTTGGAATTGTTTTAGGTTGTCCAGTGCCCTTCGCAGCTGCAGTGCCGTGAACTCAGTTACTATTTTCATCGTTGCCGTTATTGTTTTCTAATGCTTTAATTGCTGCAAGTGTACCAGGATTCTCATTTATTCTTCTATCGAGCGTGTTAAATCGGTGGATAAGGTATGACTCTCGTTGTTCACGTTCTCGATTTGATTTAAATCCCGTCTCTAAGAGCGTTACTGATAGTTTTTCGAATGCATGGTCGGGAAGATTGAGATGTTTTGATAGAGGTAGACTTGGGGCTGATTTCGCATGGGCTCTGTGATTATTGAAGCGAATCCTAAATGGTGTTTCTGTTTGTCCGATGTACTGCATACCACACACGTTGCATTCGAGTAGGTACACCACATTAGAAGAATCGCATGTTAGGTTTCCTCGTATGTTAATCGAAAACTTGGATTGCGTGCTGGTTGCTTTGTCTGTTTCTCGCATCGCCTTACATACAAGACATCGTGGCTTTAAGCAAGGGCGGCATGAATTATTGGGGGGTGATGTGTTAATTTGGGAGTGGACAAGGGTGTCTTTGAGGTTACGTGGTCGTCGGTAAACGACGCCTGGAGCGGATGGGAATGCGCGTTTCAGACGTTCACTTTGTTCCAGAATGTTGTAATGTCGTTTAAGGATTTTGTTTACATTGGGGAAATTTGTGCTGTAAGTCAAGCAGAGGTTTGTTCGTTGTGGGTCTTCTCGTGGTGGTCGCTTCATAAGTAAGTGCGTGAAGACTTACTTATGAGAAGTATGAGAAGTAATTACAGTATGAGAAGTAATTAGCCCGGCATAAATTTCAGTGTGCGGTGGCTTGGCATCGATCACATGGCACAAAGGTCTCTGCCCATTCATACACGATGACACTTTAACGCGCTTCTTTTGCTTGCCTGACGTTTGCACAGTAGGGAATGGTTTACGCACGTGTCCGGATGCTACTTCGGAGTTCCGCTTACAGAACACTTGCCCACGAAGACGTTGCACTCTGAACTTGTAGTAACTGCCATCTATCACATGTATAATTTTGAATGTAATGAACAACGAGAATAATGTGTCGAAAAGCAACAACAGTTTGAAGCTGAACTCGCTATCAGGCAGCAGTGAGATTTCTTGAAAAAAATCTAACTTTATGGGCGTACTTGCTTTTGGTTGTCAATTATAAGGTAAAGACGTACACCATTTCATTCAATAGATTGATTTATTGTTATGTAGCATTTAACCAAAATTACCGTATCATAATGAGAGATGCCGTAGTGGAGGGCTTCAGAAATTTGGACCACTTCACGTTCATTAACGTGCTCTAAATTTGAGCACATGGGCCTGCAGCATTTTCGCCTCCATCGAAAATGCATTCGCCTTAGCCGGTATTCAATCGCGTGACCTTCGGGTCAGCAGCCGAGTACCTTAGCCACTAGATCACTGCTGCGGTGGTGGAAAGGATAGTTAAAGTAGCAGAAGAGTTTTGCAGAGATGTTTACAGTAGCCGGGAGAACTGCGACCATAATGTGAGAACAAGCAGTACCCGACATTACATCCCACCAGAAATGGCAGAAGAAGCCAGGAAAGCCTAGAAGGGAGTACAAAAAGGCGAGGCTTCAGGTGAGGATCTGGTAACGTCAGATCTGCTGAAAATGGAGGATAGGTTGTTCTAGAAAAAACTAGCCACCCTGTTTACGAAGTCTCTCCTGGCAGGGAGAGTACCAGAATCTTGGAAGAATGCTAACGTCATCTTAATCCGTAAGAAAGGGGACGACAAGGGCTTGAATATTTACAGGGTGATCAGCTATCTCTCCATTGTATACAAACTATTTACAAATTGCAAACAGAATTAGGACAATATACCAATTCAATCCAAACCATAGAATCAAGCATCATTCCGTAGAGGCTACTCAGCAATCAACCCATTTCATACTATCATTCAGGTGACAGAGAAATGCTGAGAATACACGGAGCCACTATACATAGCCTTATTATATCACGAGAAGGCATTTGATTCAATAAAGTTATCAGCAGCCATGCAGACACTGCAGAATCAGAGAGTCTACGAAGCATACATAAACATCCTGGGAAAAAACTACAGCGAATCAACTGCCCTCATAGAGCTTCGTAAAGAAAGCAACAGAATATCAATAAAGAAAGCTGTAAGACAAGGGGATACGACCTCCCCGATGCTATCTACTTTATGCTTATACGAGGTTTTTAGAGGCATAGAATTGGAAGGGTTAGGGATACAAGTTAATGGAGAGTACCTTTGTAATCTGCGCTTCGCCGATATCATTGTATTGCGGAGTAATTCAGGGGGCGAAGTGCCATTCATGTTTCATGAATCAGACAAAAAGAGCAGAAAGATAGGTCACAAAAATAATCTGCAGAAAACAAAAGTAATGTACAACAACCTCGGAGGAGAACAGTGTTTTGAGATATGTAGCGATGCAGTTCTAGAAGATTACGTCTACTTAGGAAAGGTAGTAACTACGGAACCGTACCATGAGATTGAAGTAACTGGAAAATAAGAATGAGGGGGAGCACATTCGGCAAGCATTTTTAAATTATGAATGGTAATCTACCACTATCCTTCAAGAGGAAGGTATATAACGGCTGCATCTTACCTGGCATTACCTATGAAGCAGAAACATGAAGATTACAAATAGGGTTCAACTTAAGTTGAGGACCATGAAGCGAGCAATGGAAAGTAAAATGATAGGTGTAACACTAAGAGACAAGAAGACTGGAGAGTGTTTCAGGAAACAAACGGATGTTAAAGACATCATAGTCGAAATCAAAAAGAAACGATCATAGGCAAAGCACGTAGCGCAAAGGCAAGATGACCGCTTGTCATTAAGAATCACAGACTGGATTCAAAGAGAAGGCAGGTGGGTGAAAGGAAGACAGAAAGTTAGGTGGGCAGACGAGATCAGTAAGTTTTGGGTACAAATTGGCAATAGGAAGCCAAGGACGGAGTTGACTGGCAAAACATGACAGAAGCTTTTGTCCTGCAGTGGCCGGGAGCAGTCAGGCTGATGTTGGTGATGGTGATGATGATGATGATGATGATGATGATGATGATGATGATGATGATGATGATGATAACTATACAAGGCCAAGCCATGCTTCACTCTTTCTTTTCCACCTTTTCTTTCTCCTCGCCCTCACTTACTTTTTCCATGCCCTTGCTATACTTACAATCGTTGGCTAGGCTATGCTATAGAAGGGGTTCAGAACATTCCCGCTTTACTCTCTTCCAGGCTTTCATTAATTCCCTTTGACCATTGATTGTCTTCCCCACCACCGCACCCCTTGCTATACTATGTCATGCATGGTTATGTTATGCCAGGAGCTGCTTGGCACATGCCTGCTTTTTGCGGCGCCGGTCACGTGAACCGGCCGAACGAAAAGCTCCAACAGCTCAAATGTTAAAAGGCCTGTATAGGCCTCTGCAATTCACAGCCACCTTTTCTGCGTCAAACTAAGTACCCAGAATGACCAGTTTAGTGAGTGGTCATTTATTGAGGCGAGCAATAGAACATGCCAGGCTCTTCAGTTTTTGACACATAGAAAGAAAGAGACAGAGTGAGAAACTTTACCGGAGAACTGACCAGTGAACTTCAGGACAAACTACCCGCCTCCCGTCGCATCAAGCCTTTAGTCAAAATCTTTGGGACCCGGCAGTAGCAAGGGCCCAACTTACGATGTCCTGCTGGACGCTGGGGTCTCGTCTGCAGAGCAGATTCCTCTCAGGTTCCTAGATTAAATGCAAGACACATGTACCGATGTTTATAACAAATGACAGTGTTCACAACTTGGAATATGTGGTGTCACTTAAACATACCGCAACGTATAGAGCCTGGTGAACACGACACCGAAGTGAATCGAGGGATCCCTGCTTGTTTTGTTGGGAGATGACGTACGACATTTGGAAATCTATTACATGAAGCCTCTTACGTATCGGCTTTTGGCCTTCACGAACTTAGTCTAGTGATGGTTGCGTATGTCGCAACGACGCCGGGCGTTCCTACCTAACCACACTCGCAATTCGTAGGACCACTGGCTTTGCTTCGGCATCTGTTTGCACTGATGGCCGCCACTCAGTGTGCTGGTATTCGTTATTAGAGGCCACAGTACTCTGTTTGCACGAGGCCCAGAATTACTGCAATTTTTAGAACTCAGATGTATTGTGGCCCTCGTCCCGCTGCGCTTATAAGTTAACCACTGGGTCTAAAATCAGGATTAACATCACCTAATACTGTCCATGTAAGCTGTGGTTTCATAGGGAAAGCTTCAAATTTTTCACAGACACCAAGTAGTTCTAGGGCAGTAGATCTTTTTATGCAGTTTAGACAAGCGATAAGTTGCCTGAATATGGAAGCTGATTGTATAAAGAAATATATAGAAGGAAATGTTCATTATTACGTTGCTGCACTGTAGTGTCGAAGTATGCAAAAAGTAGAAAAAAATTCAAAGTTGCTGGAAGCCAAACGCTGAGCAGCAGAAACAACAACGCGACTCATGACTTCCTAATTTATCGTATGCTTGTTCCAAAATAAATAGTTGAACGTAGGTCGTAGTGTACCTCCAGCAAACGGCCTTTTTTTAATACATCACGACGTTGGTCATAGTAACAGCGGTAAGCCACAATAAATTGCGACCGGGAGGACATGTCGACTCTTAATATTCGTCAAGCGGGAGTGGTTATGATTGTGACATTAGGGGCCAGCAACGCCGACTGGCATGCTAAACAGCAGCTGCGAGTGCCATGACTTTTCTAAAGTGAGCAGACTTAATGTCATTGTCAGCGCGCGAGATGCAGAACTACTGCGCACAGAATATTGTGTGTGTTAAAGTCGCCATGCGTTAAGGTCTCATCGTTATCGGCTTCAAAAGATAGGGATCTTATAAGGAATTCGGCCACATTAGGTTCTTCCACAGAGTATGCATGAGTGCAATCAATGAAGAAGGAAACCAGTTCATCAGTATATCAAACGGTGGGGCTAAGAATGACGTGCCCCTTGACGAGTAGTTGTTGCTGGGACCAGATGTAAAATAAGGCGCTACGCGGTCCTCACCAACTTCCCACGACCAATCTCTTGAGGAGAATGTCCGTGACTAGCCGATATATCGCCCTATTGAGCCGGCGCATCGTTATTGCCTCACGCGCAGGAATGCAACGACGGACTGTAACGAAGGGAATTACGCGAGCGGCACCGGCGCGTGGCGATCCACCACCACACGGCCGCCGGACAACTGTAGATACACTGGGTTGGTGCGCTATCATGAGCCCTGTTTAAGCATCAGCTTGATCTCGTGAACCACACGAGAGTGCGTGTATGCCTGCATCTATATACTTACGTAGCTACGTATACTGCAGCTATAGGAGGCACTCTTGGTTCGTCGCAGAGCGGTGCTCGTAAGCAGGCCGCGCCGAAAACACGTCGAAGAAGTGGTCGCTCAGAGGCAGGCCTAATTGGCATTCGCGCTTGTGGCGCCTAGGTCGGTCCTGACATAGGCTACCTTCCGCATACTATGCCGTGGCTCCAGTGAAATGAGCTAACCTTTTTTTTGTGTTTTCTTCATTTTTATTTTGTTGCCTACCACTTCCCTTACTCCGTTTTGAAGGGATGTGCCTCTTTAGCGGAAGTTGTCAGGAATGGGCTGTCGTGTGGTGCTGTGTTCAATATTGTGCTTCTAAGACTTATGTAAAGCGAGTGTTTTAATGCAAAAAAACTCCAAGCGTATGGACATGCGCATGGACGCTGTGAAACCCCAATCAGCTGGCACAGCTACCGACTTTTTCACAAGTACACTCTAAAAAAAAGGGAGCGAGAATGGAGAAACAGGCTCCGTTCCTCCTTCGGCGCAGCGACTTCCTCCCTTTCGGGCGCTTTACCCGTCGCGCCCTCTCGCGGCAAGGACCAAAGGAGCAACGTTCCTCCTTCAGCGTTCAAGTTTCTCCTCAATCACGGGGGTCTTGCTCGCGCGCATGCGCACGCCAAGCCTATAGCCGGCCGCGGCCAGTCGCGAGCGATTGCTTTTACCTAAGATTGTTGTAAGCAATGCAGGAATGACGTTTTCTTTGGTTTTATTAATATAGAGTAAAAGCCTCTCTTTTTTTTTCGTCAGGCACTCGCACGATGCTCCGCACACTTCCATGTGTGTCTCGTGTTGTTTCATACTACCAATTTGTCACGAATACAAGGAGCTCTGCTTCCCAAGCAGTCTTGCTTTATCGATTACCTTAGAGTGTAAAAAAAAAATAATGATTTTTTTCGGTGTCGACATACTTGGTAAGCCCACGCATTTTTAGATTCGCACGGCACCAACAGCTCTCATGAATTCAACGAGGCGCGTAAAAAAGCATCACACTTATTTTTTCAATAGTGTAGGAAACCTGATACCACTCTACAGTCCATGCGTGAAAGTACGATCATATACAATTGATAGAGTTATACGTGCCACTACCACCGTATGGATGTTCTTTGCAGTTTACCCCCATTCGAATACGGCCGCCGTGGCCGGAAGTGGAACCTGCGTCCATCAGCATAGTCACACGACACCGAATAAGGCTATGCTACCACGGCAGGTGAAAGCACAAAGGGAAACAGGCTGCGAAGTTTCACCGAGCGTTTATTCGCCAGACTTGATTACAACCATCAGAAACTTTTTAAACATCATCATAGCTAAACTTTTGTGAAAAGTGAACCAATGACTTTTGTAGGTTAAACCAAATTCTCAATCACATTCGTTTTGAATTGCCCATGCCAGCACTGAGAAGTAGGAAGGAATTATGCACGCGAGCAGTATGTCTTTCTCGTCCATGATTCTCCTTTGTCGTGAGAAACTCAACACAAAATGCACTTCTAGTAGCAGCTGTGCACAGCAAGTAAGTACTAACGCTCACTCACCTTTGTGAAAAGAGTATTCCGAATCCAGAGTAATAACCACCACAGCCACAGCGCTAACAACAAAATTGTGGCATGCACTATGATTGCAAGTTGACACGCGAGGCGAATCGCGAGAGGCATCTGAAGCAGAAAAGTATGCAGGCACAACATTTCATAAAGTTATAGTAAACTTGCGCACTGCAGCGATAGTTCCTCCACTCTAGGATGAGAGCTGCCGCGACGCAAACAGCCACTGCCATGGCTCACGAAAAAATACCGTCGGGTACGAGGTCATCGCTTATTTATCTCGCAAGACCCCCGTTGTAACGTACGTATACACTGCTAGGACGGTCGTTACCGCATCAAAAACATTGTCAATGAAGGGCTAGTGGTGTACTATATCCATGGCTAACGGTCACACTTGTGGTACGCACGTAAAAAGAATATAATCAAACGTTAAGACGAAACAACTAAACGAGGTCGACGTGACCACAGAACACCTACCACGACGGAGACAAAGTTTGGTCTGCATGCTGCGCCCTCTCCAAGTAACAAGAAGAAAAAAAAACGTGACCCCCGAAATGGCTAACGCGTGGCAAGTGTTTGCACTCTCAGACGCTTTAAGAAAAAAAAAGTAACTGTGGCAGTGGTTGACAGATGGCGCAGCGTTCAAAATGCCGTGAGCATTCTAAGCACGGTTTGGGGCATCCGCCTTCGTGAAAACCTGATAAGCTCTAGTAATTATTCCGTTCATTATTGTGCAACCAATAATTAACTAAGGTTTGCCTAAGCATCAGATACAATATATTTACGTGTGCGCATCTTGTGGTATTGATAAAAAACGTAAAAAAGTGTAAGAAATCCTACTTGTAACCTGTGCCACTCAGGTCAGTTGAAATTCATCGCTATATAAGCTGGCGTGCTTTCATAGTAGAGTGTGAGTAAACACGTCGAGGTGTGAGCCTTTGGTTTGAATGGTTGATTGTGCTCTTGTTGCGTATTTGTTAGCGTATACGCTAATGTACTTGTTGCGTACTATTTGTGTACTATGTGACCATGTGTGCATGTGTAGCTATATGGATTGCATCAGCACACAGTAGGCATTCGGTGTCCGTAAGTGGTCTTGAATGGGTTGATGCGTAAACAATCCGCAAGGGAGCCGTGATAGTGGGTAATAACAACAATCGTCGTGGCAGTCAACTTTTTTTCAATTTTGTTCAATCCCTTCAGATGGCGCCACCTACCACCTACTTCATTGCTATGACGCTCTCACACCTCCAGCCATTTTATATATTTATTTATTTATTTACAGGTTACTGCTAGCCTGGGTGCCAGGCTTTAAGCAGGTGTGGGCGATACAAAAGAAGAAAACAGGATAACATACAAGCATAACAATACACTTCAAGGGTACACTTTGAACCAGAAAAAAAAATCATGCCGAATTCAACAGGGCACGAAGAAAGGATGAGACATCAGAACATTGCACAACATTAGCAGGTAACAGATTCCACTCATGGCACGTACGGGGAAAAAAGGAGTTTTTGAAGACGTTTGGTTTACATGAAAATTCAGCGACTTTCATTGGGCGATTGGATCGTGTTGGGCGGCAAATGCTCGGCTGGATGTATGCTTCCTTGTTAATTTGAAGTCTATCGTTATACATCAAATAAAAAAATTTTAGCCGATCATGATAACGTCTTACCGCAAGGCTTTCCAAACCGGCCCTGCGGAGAAGACTCGTAGGAGACGTTTTCCAGCTGTATGAACTGTAAACAAATCGCGCGGCTTTTCTTTGTATGCTCTCAAGCTTATTGGTATTAACTAGAGTGTATGGGTCCCAGATAATTGAAGCATATTCTAATAGTGGTCTGATGTAAGTTTTGTAAGCTAGCAGTTTGGTATCCTGAGAAGCTTTCGGTAACAATCTCCTTAAGTATCCTAGTTTTCGCATTGCCTTTTTCTGAATGTACGTGACGTGCTCGTTCCATTTCAGATCGGATGTGATTAAAACTCCTAAATATTTGAAGGATGATACTTCAGCTAGACTATGATTGTTTATTTGGTACGTGTGCTTCAACGGGGCCTTTTTGCGTGTAATGGTCATTGAAACAGTTTTTTTGTAATTAAGAGTCATCTGCCACCTAGTACACCATGTTCGTATTTTTTTAAGTGACGCGTTTAAGACGGCCTGATCGTTATGGTTGCAGATTTCATTGTAAAGAACGCAGTCATCTGCGAAAAGTTTAATTTTTACCGGTATATCATGTACAATATCGTTAATAAAAACGACAAAGAAAAGTGGCCCGAGAACAGAGCCCTGTGGGACGCCCGAAAGTACTGGCGAGGCCGCAGAACATGCGCCGTTAACGGCTACGCTTTGTTGCCTGTAGAAAAGGTATGATTTAATCCATGCCACTAAAGTTTCATTTTTCAAAATGGCCGTCAATTTACTCAGCAATTTTGAGTGCGACACACGGTCAAACGCCTTCTCAAAATCTAAGAATATGACGTCCACTTGCCCCCGTTTGTCCAGTGTTGCAGCGAAGTCGTGAACCGTTTCCAGAAGCTGAGTTACAGTGGACCGTCCCCGGCGGAAGCCATGCTGTCGGGCGTCCAGAATGCAATGGCTCTCAAGAAATTGTGAAATGTGCTTAAATATGATATGTTCGAGCGTTTTGACACATGTTGAGAGAATAGAAATTGGTCTGTATGACGATAAGTGAGAACGGTTTTCGTTACCTTTCGGTATTGGAGTGATTTTAGCATACACCCAATCCTCGGGAAGTTCAGAGCACTCGAGAGATTTGTTAAATAGTAAACACAAGTACTTCGCGCACCACTCAGCATATCTCACAAGAAAAGCGTTGGCATCAACACCTGGGGACTTTTTAACATTTAGATGGAGGAGAAGGGAAGACACCTTCTTCGTTGACACACACGTCACTGATAGGAGGCACTTCAATGAAAGAAGGAAATTGCGGGATGTTTCCATCGTCATCAGTAAACACTGAACAGAAATACCGGTTCAAAGCATCTGCAACATCTAGGCTGTCGTAAACAGGCTCATCGTCTACGTAAAGGCTGATAACAGTGTTCTTTTTCGGTGCGAGATAACGCCAGAACTTGTCTGGAGACGAAATCATGAATTCCTTTAACGACACTTGCTGATAATGCTCTTTTGTTGTCCTAATTTTGTTTTTCAGTTGCATTCGCAAGTCGTGCATTCTATCAGAGGCAGCTGTTGATGGGCGGTGCTTACATTGCTTTCTTTGCTTTTTTATTTTTTTGTCCCATGCGTACGATTTCTTTATTCATCCACGGATTATCCTGCCTCAGTACTTTCCTCCGGAAGGGTACAAATTTATTCATTGTGTCAAACACTACGCTTTTAAAGAAACCCCAGATGTGGTCAATCGAATATTCTTTTGATCCGCACATAGAAACAAATTCAGGAAACGAGCTGTCAAGCACATCAAGTATGTCTACATCACCAGCACGTGTGAAATCGGGTATTAGACGTTGTTCTTTTGTAGCTTGAAGCGGAGCGTTTAATTGCATAGTGAGGCAGGTGATTTTATGGTCCGATATACCCTGAAAAACCTCAACCTGGGGATTTCGTCGCATAATGCCGTTATTTACAAGGAACAGGTCTAAAACGGACTCAGCTTTATTTTGCACTCGGGTGGGTGTAGTAACCAGTTGCGTTAAACCATGAAGCACTATGCAGTCAACAAACGGCTCCGAACCAGCACTAAGGGCTTCAGGTACGTCGTTTTGCCAGTCTACGGAAGGGAAATTAAAGTCACCCGCCAGGAGCATATTAGAGGAATGTTTGCCATAGGAGCACAAGAACTCGTTAAATATTTCGACAAACGTGTCGCAGCTAGGAGGGCGATAAAAGGCGCCAATAATGATGTGAAGTTCTTCAAATATTGCTTTAACGACGACACATTCTAGTCCATCCACATCGGGTAATCTGACTACACGTAAAGATTCTAAAAACAGAATAGCAGCACCTCCCCCTCGAGAGCCTCTGTCCTTGCGGTATACCTTGAATCCGGGGGGTGTTATTTCAGAATCGCCAATATCACAGTGTAGCCAAGTTTCAGTTATTATCAAAATATGTGGTTTATACGTGATAATAAGGCTTTCTAAGTCCGCGGTTTTGTTTATTATGCTGCATATCTTGTTTATTATGCTGCATATCGTTGAACATCTATCTATCAAAGCTGCACTACGGATTCGGAATGGTTTCGCTGCGATCGAGTGTACGGTTTGGAGGCACATCTCGTGACCTGCGGACCCGTAAGCGCATGGATAACGTCGCTACACTATGTGAATCTGCGAGAAATAAATACAGCAAGCCTAGCATGCACTCTTCAGGTGAGGGCTCTGCAGAAACCGTGTCTTTTGGAGTGAACGTGGCTTCGCTGACCGAACGAAACGTACTTGCTCCATCGTTCTCTTTTGCGATGTGTTCACTGCTACAGGTTCGTCTGCTTGTTTTTATAATCATTTCGTTCAATATCAAGCTCAGCGGGACCGTTTTTTGTAACTTTCAGGGCCGTGTACTCCTTACCAGTCGAGAATCGTTGCATTTGCTAAGCCTACTCGCTTCGCCGGGGGGCAGCCATGTTGATTTTCATAAGGAGGAACGTGTTTCTCCGTGGATGAGGGAGCAACGTTTCTCTATTTGAAGACGAACATTGGGGACATCGCCGTTCCTCCCTAAACGGAGAGTACGTCACTCCATTTTTTTAAGAATGTGCCACATTATTACAGGGGGAAAATATCCTTGTGAGGTCAAGTTAAACACTCTTCAGCATGGTATACCCTCGAACAGTGAGTTGAAACTAAACAATTTAGCATATTGTTCAAACTAAATGAATAACTTCCTAAATGGGTGTAAACTTCTACTCCTTTTATTATGGCTTTAGGAAGGGTCTATCAACAGATACCCAATTGAGTACAGTCATTCATCCATTCGCTTTTGTCCTTTACATAGGTAGTTAAAGGTACGTCATATTTCTCAATTTTCAAAAGGCTTTTGATGTAGTTCCTCATGACAAATTATACCGCAATTTACATCTCGTTGCATTTTCTAGCTTCATTCTGTCGTGAATAACTGCTTACCTAATGCATCGGGAACAGCGTGTTGTGATTGACGGACAGCAATCTGATTCCTCCTCAGTCTTTCTTCAGTGCGAAATTTCTTATAGACCCCTGACCTTAAACGTTCCTTTCTGAGACGAGAAAATTCGTCATTGCCACTGTATCGCATTCTCTCCTTATCTTGCAAGAATTGACCTCTTGAAGTATTCTTTTTTTTTTCTCCGAACTATTGAAGAGTGCAACCTAATACCTTTTCATAATCTGGACACGCTTGAATCAATACAGGAATACATCATCGCTGTTTTCTAATCTTTTTTTTTCATTTACAGTGTTTGGATAGTCTGGTTTCGTTTGAGAATATCAATTGCGCAGTGTAAGTTTATTTATTTTGTACCTTGCCACTCCTGCTAAGGCCACATGGCCAGCAGTAGGTGGTAAATAAAAAAAGTAAAAAGGGCAAAATTATTTAGGATTGTACACACCACTTCTCTATTCTGTGGTTTATGTAATGATAGTAATGGTGTCAAACACTTTCCCTGACATTGTCAGCAGTTGCATCTGACTTCCTAGATAGACGTCACCGTCTACATGAGTACTGAAGTTCCCAAAATGCGGTGTGTTTTCGGAAGGAGCCGGAGTAATAAAACAAAGAGTTCAGCGACTTTTCCTTGTCTTATAAGCATTAACTTTATGACCGTCTGATGAGACACCCATTTGGACAGCGCAAGAGAAGCCCAAGCAAAATATTTGCCCACACAGCATGCGAAAACAACACTGGCTGTTACACTATAGTGCCACCACTTTCGCCGTTAATTGTCCCACGCACCCCGGAAGAATCTACTGATCTGCAAGCATGAACATCCTTCTTATACGGCGAAAAAGACCCCCGTCCTACCGAAACATTCGGTGGTTTTCAACGAGAGGACAGAACGTATCACGAGCAAAACATGCTTCACGAAGAAGCGATCGTCCTTCTTGTTTTCTTCTCCACAGTGACACAGTTATCCAAGAGCCGGTATGGCGAACAGCAGCCTCTAGGTGGAAGGCGTGCGTCATTGTGGCTGCACACATTTCGATCACCGCAGACCTGGTCAAACAAAACGCAAGTGTGCCGATGGCACGACGGTTGGTGACATCACTGCGCCTAAACTTACTTTTTAAATGCGAAGCATTTCTTAGCGAACTTCGGTGAGTTTGACCATATCTATCTATCTATCTATCTATCTATCTATCTATCTATCTATCTACGGTGCTTAGATTTGGGTGCACGTTAAAGAACCCCAGGTGGTCAAAATTTCTAGAGCCCTCCACTACGGCGTCTCTCATAATCATATTGTAGGCATTCATTAAGCACATCATCTATCTTTACACATATTCATCATCATGAGTGGTCGTCATTTTCTTCTGCTGTGGGGACTTGGCTTGTCTGAGTTCTGTGCCTTGGGCGTGGTCGCTTCATCGTGTCTTCCGGGCCTAATAAAGGTTGCCTTTACTGTTACATCACAAGTGGTGGAGTGTGCTCTACGATCTTCCGTCCTCTCCCAGCCCGATCTGCCTCCTGGAGCTGCGTTCAGGTCGTCGTTTGTACCAGGTGTCCGGTAACATGCCTCAGGACGAGCCAACCGGCTCTTCTGCGTCTACCTCCACGGCCCCGGCTACCACGGCCTATCCATCGTGGATTATCACCGCGCACCAGCGTGAGCCGCCCACGTTCGCCGGACTTCGAGGTGAAGATGTGGAAGATTGGTTGGACCAGTTCAATCGAGCGAGTTCCACTAACAACTGGGATGATCCTACCAAGCTTCGCCGTGTTTCTTTCTACCTCACGGGCGTAGCGAAAACATGGTTTTTCAATCATGAAACGGACATTACGGACTGGACGCGTTTCAAGCAACAGCTTCGCCAAATTTTCGGCACCCCGGCGGTTCGTTCAGCTCTCGCGAAGAAGACACTGGATTCTCGCAAGCAACAATGCGGTGAGTCCTACACATCGTACATAGAGGATGTGCTTGCTCTCTGTCACCGTCTCAGCACGTCCATGTCTGAATCAGAGAGAGTTCGTCATCTACTGAAAGAGATAGGCACGGTCGCGTTCAATGCCTTGGTCATTCAGAACCCGACTACGGTCGCTGACGTTGTTGCCACGTGCCAACGCCTGGAAGAACTTGAATCCCAACGGTTACCGCCGGACAGCTCTGAAACCACTACCACGACTGATGCCTCATTGCGTGCCATGATCCGGGCGCTTATACGGGAAGAGCTACAATCTTTCGGCCTCTCAATGACACCGAGTCCACCTCCCCCCTCCAACAATGTTTTGCGGGATGTTATCAAAGAGGAGTTGGCGTCCATGACCAGGCCAGCGTTTGTAGACACTCCAGTACCTCGACTCCAACCGACGTACGCACAAGTCCTCGCTGGCTCACCACCCGTGTTACAACCGATGCCCGCACACTCGACGCCTGTCCCGCTGGCTTCGTTAACTCCGAGTGTGACTAGCCAGCCCTCAGCACTTGCAACGACTGGACGAAGTTCTTACGTGCCTTGCAAACGCAGGCCTTCAGCTGAACACCCAGAAGTCCCGTTTCGCGAGCAAGACGATTAAAGTGTTAGGCCACATCGTAAGCAAGGACGGTATTCGTCCCGATCCTGACAAGATTTCCGCTGTCCAACACTTCCCGCGTCCTGAAAAAGCCAAAGATTTGCGCAGTTTCCTCGGCCTCGCTTCTTATTTTCGCCGATTCATTCGAGACTTCGCCTCAATAGCTTCACCATTGCACAAGTTTCTCGGATCAGGCGTCGCCTTTGTGTGGTCTCCTGAATGTGAAGCGGCGTTTGCCCAACTGAAGTGTGCACTCACATCCGAACCAGTCCTCTGCCATTTCGACGAAACCGCGCCTACGCTCCTGCATACAGACGCTAGTGGTCGAGGCATTGGTGGAATTCTTCTACAGCGAGAGAAATCTTCACGTGAGAAAGTCGTCGCATACGCGAGCCGTGCACTGACCCCTGCTGAAAAGAATTATACCATCACCGAACAGGAGTGCCTAGCGGTCGTATGGTCGATACAAAAGTTTCGACCTTATCTCCACGGCCGCCACTTTACTGTGGTTACGGACCATCACGCCTTGTGCTGGCTCTCGACAATCAAGAACTTGTCCGGCCGCCTTGGTCGCTGGATTCTTCGCTTACAAGAATACGACTTCACTATCACATACAAGTCGGGAAACAAGCATCAAGACGCCGACGCCCTTTCGCGTTGCCCGCTCTCTTCGGAGCCGCTTAACAAACCCGCCACTGCTGCACACGAGAAGCTTTCGGCCGTCTCTTCCCTACATGTTTCGTCATTAACTACTTTGGACCCAACTTCTCCAAGCGAGTGTGGTTTGTTCTTATCTCACCAACGTGCTGACCCTTACTGTCGCCGCATCATGGACCGTCTTGACGGGACTTGCCGGCCCCCTAACGCCCGTCTTCGCCGACAGCTGACGCAATTCAAGCTCAACAACCACGTCCTGTACCGTCATATCTACCACCCTGATGGTCAACGCTGGGTGCCCGTTCTACCTCGCTCTCTTCGGGCTCAAGTCCTCAAGACATATCACGACGACATGTCTGCTGAACACATGGGCTTCCAGAAAACGTATGACCGCATAAGATGTCACTACTACTGGCCGGGCTTGTCCACCTGTGTCGCGAAGTACGTTGCCTCATGCGCCCTTTGTCAGCGTCGCAAGCTACCTACATCAACTCGAAGTGGACAAATACAACCGCTCCCGTGTCCCCTGCAACCATTCGAGGTAGTTGGCATTGACCTGTATGGTCCGCTTCCTATGACTGTCACGGGCAATCGTTGGATAGTTACAGCTGTCGACCACCTGACCCGCTACGCCGAAACAGCTCCCGTGCCTTCTGCATCAGCTTCGGAAGTGGCCGACTTCATCCTTCGAGCAATAATTCTTCGACACGGAGCTCCTCGTGTAATCCTGAGCGACCGTGGAAGAGTATTTCTTTCAGCACTCGTCGAAGAAGTGCTCAAGGCAGCCGGCACTACACACAAAACAAGCTCCAGTTACCATCCTCAGACGAACGGCCTGACTGAGCGCTTCCATCGTACACTGTCAGACATGATTGCGATGTATATCGAACCCGACCACAGAAACTGGGACACCATTTTGCCATTTGTCACTTTTGCGTATAATACATCTGTACAGCGCACAACCGGTTACTCGCCGTTCTACCTCGTCCACGGTCGCTTCCCCTCTTCTTTCCTCGATGTTTCGTTCTTCTCTGCGCCTGTCAAACCATGTTCATCTTCAAGTGAAGAATACGTGTCTCGTCTACTTCATTGCCGCCAGCTGGCTCGCGTCAACACTGAAGCCAAGCAACAGGATCGCAAGCTTGAATATGATGCCTCCCATCGTGCCGTGTCTTTCAGCCCTGGCGACGAAGTCCTCCTTCTTACACCCATTCGCACTCCAGGACTGTGCGAGAAGTTTCAATTACGTTTTATTGGCCCCTACACTGTCTTGGAGCGAACGTCTCCTGTGAATTATCGCGTGGCACCCGTTCTTCTTCCGACGGACCGCCGCTACAGGGTAGCAGAAATAGTCCACGTATCCCGCATGAAGCCTTTCATACGGCGTTCATCTTCGCTTTAAAATGAGGCCAAGAACTGCGGTCAGGATGACCGATTTCACGTGGGGGGGGGGGGAGTTAGTGTAGGCATTCATTAAGCACATCATCTATCTTTACACATATTCATCATCATGAGTGGTCGTCATCTTCTTCTGCTGTGGGGACTTGGCTTGTCTGAGTTCTGTGCCTTGGGCGTGGTCGCTTCATCGTGTCTTCCGGGCCTAATAAAGGTTGCCTTTACTGTTACATCACAATATGGTGGTTTTGGGACGTTAAACCCCACATATCAATCAATCTAGCCTCCTACAACATTTAGCTTTCCTGGCCGTTTAGACAACGAAATCTTTACCAAATTTCGTAGGGCATAACATGAGTGTGTGACAAGCATAAGTGACAAGTCATAACATGAAAATCATTAAATGTATGTCATGAATGTCATAATATACATGTCATGATCTTGATGCTTCTGCGGTAGCTTCGTTCACATGACATATCGCAAAACTGGTATGATTTGGTATGGCTGCATGGCGAACTTAAGTGACAGGCCTTCACGTGGAAATCGTGACATGCGTGTCATGTAAGAACGCGACTACATGCCACGCTCGTGATGCGCTCGTGGTCGTTTCCCTAGCTTCACATTCACGAATTTGGTATTACGTCACGTGAAATGATGATGGTGGTATATGACTGGTGCAAGCATTATAATCATGACATTCGTGTCACGTAAGAACCTGACTACATGCCTCGCTCATGATACGCTCGTGGTCGTTTCATTAGCTTTAAATATACTAAATCTGGT
This sequence comes from Rhipicephalus microplus, assembly GCF_043290135.1. Lineage (NCBI taxonomy): Eukaryota > Metazoa > Arthropoda > Arachnida > Ixodida > Ixodidae > Rhipicephalus > Rhipicephalus microplus. Next base: position 290,044,612 of record NC_134710.1, on the reverse strand, counting down.
ATTACCTGACATGAATGAATGACGAACGTAAATGTCACGTTCAGGCATGATAATGATGACATGGGTGTCATCTACGAACATGAGTGTATGCCATGCTCATGATGAGCTCGTGGCCGTTTCGCTAGCTTCACATATACCAAATTTGGTATTACTTGACGTGAACGGACGAAGAGGGCAAATGACACGTCCAAACATGGTAGTCATGACATGCCTGTTATGTAAAGCATGACTACATAGTGCGCTCGTGGCCGTTTCGTTAGCTTCAGATATACCAAATTTGATATTGCGTGACGCCAACGAAGGATGAAGATAAATGACACGTCCAAACATGATACTAATGACATGCGTGTCATGTAAAACACGACTACATGCCATGCTCTTGACGCGCTCACAGCTGTTTCTCTAGTTTTACATAAATGCCTAATTTAGTACTACGTGACGTGAACGGACGGCGAACAGAAATGACAGGCGCAAACATTATGACCATGACATGAAATGTCATGTACGGCATAATTTACGACCACCTTGTAACGTTGGGCTTATTTTAATGTAACAGTTCAACCTTCCTCATTCGTGCTTCGCATGTAATCGATTCACAGTGTACGTGGGAACTTCCAACTTTTTGACGTATCCAGTACATCCTGCAGGTGCATGATAACGTGTGCGCCGAAACGTTCTCCTCATGCATAGCTATAACTGGAGCATCCTACATGGCTGAAGTTATGGAAGAGCTACTTTTTCGCTTTAAGACGCTGTGCGTTTCTAAAAGGGCCGAGAAACCACATGCTTCGGAACAGACGCGGCTGTCCTCTGTTTGGTGCACTAAAACCCGTGGATATAGACTAACGGGTGTACAAAGTTTGGCTCTACGGTTTCCTTAAAGTTAAGCACTGAGAATAACATGAAAACAATTTTCGCAGATAGCATGTGTCCCCAGGGGGAGACAAAGCAAGAAATAATTATAACTGTGAGTGGCCCCTTTTACTAACATTTAACAATTAACTTTTTCGTGACTGTAGCAAGTGGGTACATTTGTATGAAAAAGTTGGCGGCAGTTGCGTTTCTACACAATCAGACTTGGAAACATTTTTCTAGCATGTCTGTGCTCCGAGATATCATGCGGCGAAGTTTAACTATGCTTTGCATGATCACGAATGCAAATGCCTAATCAATCACTAAAGGTTACTTTATTTCAAAATAAGCATTTCCTTGGCAAAAAGGAAACACTACGAGGTTTCTGGAGTGCTATTTCAACAATCAACGTCGACCTAATAGTTGCCTTTAGTGTCCATATAACTCCAGCAAAAATGGAAAGTCGCTTGCCTGCCAGGATGACATATTTCAACAAGTCGCGCTCATTGCGGATCTTCGATTACGACCATTGTTATGGTGGGTACGGAGAGGCGAATGCTATAAACAGGTTCTACATTATGCGTGAGGTTGGACCCAGCTTTGATGGTGCGTGAATGGAGTGTCATGTCCCTAACGACCGTACGGAGCCTCAACCATCTAAAGTGGAATTGCTTGCGTCTAGGTCTTAAAACTAGACTGAAAAGCATGGCCGGTGGCCACTCCTTACTGCTGGCTAAGTATACGTGACAATCTCAACCCAGCGTAACGCGACAATGCAGCTGTGCGTCCAAACAATTATTGCCAACCTAGCTTTCGATAATGCGCAAAGCAGCGCGAGCGGCCGCGAAGCAAGCACTGAGAATTGAGCTGCGGTAAATTCGGCGAGGCAACGCATCGCCAGATATTTGAATTAGACAACTATAGATCCAATGATTTTACGATAATCACATATCATGTGAAACACTGCTTTATTATGAACTGCGCAAATAAAATAAAATAAAACTTAGCTGAAAGACCGTAAATGGCCGCTTTCTTGCGTCACGGGTACCTTATAAGCAGCAACATTACAATCAGCAACATGTCGCAGCAGAACGAACTACAGAAGTATTCCACCGCAACACTGAAATTCCTGACACAGCTCATCGACACAAACGGTGACAACAGATGTTTCCACATTTACACACCGATATAACTGCTCAGGTGCATTCATATACTCATTCGCGTTGACTCCCGTGAACATATTTAAAACAAAAACGTAGTGGTGGGCTAGTTAGTACGACATATCTTATATTTTTGCGCTAGGCACAACGAGGACGCAAACGAAGACAAGAGAACGGAGCTCTGCTGACAACAGGGGTTTATTGTACATACATGGTAACAGCCTATAGCGTTTTGTCCTCCTGTGTCACTCTGCTTGGCGAAAGTACGAGGAAAAAAAGGAAGCCAAATGAGCAGATGACCAGGCAATTCACAGGGTTCCATTTGTGGTCGCTTCACATGGGGACGTCATAGCTATATGATGAATTTTCGCGTCACTCGTGTAGACACCGCCAACGAGGGACGCCTGTCAATTGTCGCGTTTGATGAGGCATCTAAGGCTTAAAAGCTGTGGAGCCATTCGAAATCAATGAAACCAAAATTTGTGTGAGTTACACATCTGTTTTGCTGTCTCGAAATGAGATAGTTCTTCCCACGGTAGTGGTGGTCCTGTTGCTTTAAAGCTATATGTGGTGCTAAAATTATTTTAAGACCCTTTCCATCATTCTTGCACATGGGTATTTATCCTGTTATCGTGTGAAATAAACGCCACTTGTCAGTAGCACTGGGTCCTCGTGTCTTCTTTCACTTCCCGTCATCACTTTTTCTCGCGCTTAAGCATAAGATATTGAGAACTGCTTGTTAATTGCATCTGCTTGTAGAGGCACCAAGCGAAAAAAAAACTGCGAAGGGGCCCACCTACAACTGAAGTACTTATTGTAAATTATAATTCATTTGCATTACACTTGACAATCTGAGGTTTCCTGTACGCACAGTTCCTTGCACACAGCTCATGCTGTATTCGTGAGCAAAGACTAGGATTTTTATAAATCAATGCAACAGTGTTCAGCAGACGACTCAAACTAGTTTGGTTTTTCACGCATGGATTGTTACAATTTCGTCGTGCAACGTTTATACAGTAAGGACTACCATGCACCTCCGGAGATTCCAAGTACTGTGGCATCCTCTCTCATGTCTATGGCATTTTTTTTCACGCCTCCCTTTCTTACCGGTCAATACTTACCAACTAGATCTACTTTTTGTCGTTCTATACTGTTATACAACTCAGAGAAAGAGTCAAAGCTTTGCCAAAAAGGCGAAGCAATGAATGCGATAGCAACAAATCGGAAGGTCACGCGCAGAATGGTAAGCAGATAGAAACGTGCTCCACATTTCTCACGCACAAAGAACGCACAAAACTTACTCACAGGTACAGATTAAAGCAAATAAGCGTATCAATTGTTACTACGCTGTGTCTTAAAAGCGCGCCCTTTTCAGAAACGCAGGCTGTGCAACGATTGCAGTCACCTTTGTGCACCCGGTAACCACAACAGAATTGTTCTGACGAAACTCAAAGACTAGCCAAGACGTACAATTTTTCCCACTGCAAGATAAGGGCAGGCGATCAAGCCTACACCCCCTTATTCTCTACGCGGGCCAAAGTACGCGTGAGAGATGAGAGCCACCACACACTTACTGTGCCATTTCGCTGATAATGCTTAAAACACAATAGTTCCCCCTCGAGATGCCTGCCAACAGCGGTAAATGGTAGATATGAGTCACTTGCCGTTTGAACGTTGAAGAAGAAAAAGCCGCACTGATCGGCTGTGTTCGAAAATGCTCTCTGCTGGGAACAGCGTGTCGGCCAATGGCCGAGGATCATCGACTTCGATTCATGATGAAGCCTCAAGCTATTAAGTCGTCCTGCCACGTCTTCCAACCAGTAATGACGTTTCGAATTCCATTTTGCTTCACGCCGAGTGTAATGGTAGGCCGTACCGTGCCCCAGACTTCCGTGACGTGCTGCTTGAAGTGGTGAGCACAGCGGACATCATAGAAGTTGGCCAGAATCGAATGAGTCATGTATGAATAGTTACGTGTGCAAGCAGCATGGTCAAACAGAAACTCCTCACTTGTGGTGAGCTTCATGTAAAAGGGCTGAAGTGCATGGTGCTAGATGCGGAGACCAAGAATATTAGGCTGAAACTTCTTTGGCTTCCACCTCATTTTGAATCGCGACGTGTTAAAGAGGCGTTTCAAGCTTACGGCGTTGTTAAGACCGTTGCGAGAGAGGCATGGAGATGTGCAGGAATAGAACAATGGATGACAACAAATTGGGACGTTGCCTTGGAGCTCAAAGGCACCATCACTGTGAGCTCAATACTACACAATATGTCAATCTATGGCCACCAATGCCTCGTACTTCACAGTTACAAAAACATGATACAGATTTATACAGAGGAGCAAAGATTCGTTCCCGTGTTACCCATTTTACTGAAGAGGAAACCAACAAAAAATTACTCTGGTATGAGAAGAGATATACACTTTCTAAACAGATACTGCAAATTGAGTCATGGGGTTCTCTTTGCGCAGGGACAGTAGAAATAGGAGTCGCATTTGAGGATTAATACAAATACTTGTTCACCACGGTTGAGCTTCAGGAGAATTTTGAGGAAGAAGCTTACCACTTCATTGCCCTTGTGCCTCAGTTACAAGATGATATACTCACTGTAGATGGGCCCATACTTAAGAAGAAATTATATTTGCAATAACAACGTTGCTGAAGAACAAACTCCTGGCCCTTATGGCCTTAGTGGTGAATTTTACATACCTTTTCAGGAACTTTCGATTCCTTTCTTTGAGCAACTTTTCAAAGAGTCTTATGAACGTGGTGAAATTCCTCCTTCTTTCTATCAGGGTCATACATGATTACTCCCAAAAAGTGCTGACCCTGACGCATTAAAGAGAGTTAACGGACATAGGCGTATATCGTTATGTATCATTGACTACAAAATGTTTGCTAAATTCTTGACAAATAGGCTACAGACAGTGATTACTAAATGTGTAGGTGACCATCAAACATGTGGAATTTGCGGTCGCTCTGTACAGACAAACATTCATATTGCAACTTTAGTTCTTGAATGTATTAATGGTAGCATGGACCAAGTAGCCCTCCTTCAAATAGACCTTCCTAAAGCATTTAATAAGGTACAGCATGCTTTTTTGTTCCGGCTCCTAAGACACCCGCAGTTGGGTAATGTGCTTTACAATGGTATTTCACTCTGTTACAAGAAGTGCACAACCAGGCTGATTGTTAATCACACACTATATATCCAATATAATAGAGTTCCCCTTCTTGATGCTTGTGTGTGTTTTCCTGACTTCTGATGAAGTATTTGTGCGTACGTCACTGGTTCACTGGTCATGATCTCATGCATTAAAGAAAAAAAAAGTACCTATAGGTGGCTCAGTGGTTAACGCCTCGCATTCCCGACGTGGAGGTCCCACGTACGATTCCGCGCGCCGGAGTTTTTTTCCTGAGAATTTTTCTGTTCCTTGCGTTTTCATATATATATATAAATACGTATACATGTATGGTACATGAAATAGACGCTGACGCCTACGCCGACACCAGCGAAATCCAGCCGAGAGTGCCCATATTATTGCTATTGTAATAGAAGATAAAGCAGTTGACAGATACTTTCCTTTAGAAGCATGATATCGTTCGACTTTATGCTGCCTTTATAAGGGGCCAGTAGATCAAGCATGAAAATTGTGTGCCTCCCTACGCGTAAAACGACTTGCTCAATAGTGATTGGATGCTTACTTCTCCGTTCTGTCACAGACTCAACAATTGATGCCACACGCGAGTCGCTCATTCGACTGCCTTAACTTCAAAACTACTTCGCGTATTACCATGGTACAGTAGTACGGGCGTGTCGCCAGAGCGACTGTTGTCTCTGTGACACGTGCGTGGTGGGTGGAACTGAGTTTCTTGCTTTAAGTGACCAACCGAGCAATCCGATCCTCATGCCTACTTTTATGGCAGCGATGGACGTTGCCCTCGCACTGCCGGAAGCTACGTGCTCGCACTGCCTGCTGATTTCGCGATCACAGGCTTAACACAACGGCCCGAGAAGTGCTCCATGGACGGCGAAAAGTGAAGTGGACACACCTTCTACGTGCCAGTAACCGGTGGGCATGCAAATGGATACTGCAATGGCATAACAGGCAGACGCAACGTGACGTGAAACGCAAACATGAGTAATGAGATGAGCGTCTCTGGGGAACCTAACAATCGAATGAAGGAGAGTGTTTGAGAAAAGGAAAAAATAACGAGGCTGTAAGGGTTGCGCTAACGTCGGGAATAGCTGTCTTCCCGCTTCAGCTCGTGCCAATCCAACGCCATATAGATCTTGTCGACGAGAGTAGATGCCCAGCGGAGCGAAGTTATCGATCTCCGAATCTACCATCAATTTTTGCAGTCTGTGAGCTGATGCATAGTGAACCTGATTTCGTTCATGTCCGCCTGCAAAACGTGCATTGAGCTATTTGAGACGTGAAGTTTCCAGGCACACATAAAAAAATCATGAATATTTTTCGCTAGCAAGTTACACAGAAGCGAGCTTATTATGCCTAAGTACAGTCTAAAAGATACCGGTTTCTGTTTGTTTGCGCGTCTCCTTGCTTATCTATAAGAATAAATACAACTAGCATTGGGGTACTTTCGGCTCATATTGTATTCACAAGTTTCTTGCTACGTAGAAAAATGAAAGTAATTAGAAGTTTTGTTGCGCTGTGAATAAATGTTGCTTATATGAACTAGTTATCTTCGCATTCCATGTTCCTGAGCAGGTACACTAGCTTCGTGAGCTCGTATAAAAACAGGATATGCACTTTGAAAAACATTGAATAAACAAACATTTCGATTTCCACGGAGGCCTTACAGAGAATCTGCATAGCGTTCCGTCACTGTAACTGAATATGGAAGGACTGCAAATTGCTACTTCACTCTCTTTTTGTCGTTCTTTGCAATGAAAGAACCAGTTAGCATCCAGTTGGGAACAATCTCAGCACTCGAGCAAGAAATGATTTATATCTTTTTAAACATCCCACTTTTCTGGAGAGAAAACAATAGTATAGTGTCAGTGTCATGTCTCGCTTCTATTCATCGAAGTAAACTGAAAAAAAGTTGACTTACTTTTTTGTGCTTACTATCTCTCAAGATGCGTACTGTGGGATTTCGTGATTGTGTCGGTCATTTTCGAAACGATATCTCAAAAATTCTGTTCAGTCCCCTACATGAGATGTGGCTGCCTTCAGGGAGTTTTGTTTGTCTCGCACGGCAGCCTTACTAACTCCTTCCTCGTCTTCGATAGCTATCCCAAATTCGTTGTAGGATTTGTATTACCTTCACGAATTGATATTGTTTCGAATAATTGACACATTTCACAATTTATTGAGTCGAACCACATCACGATTGCGTTATTATCATCACCCGCTGGTTAGCGAGCTTGTGGTCATATATTTGAACAGAATTCAAAAAACGAACTATTGTACTCCGCGACTGAATCAATTGTGAATAAATATTTTTTAACTCACCTTTGCAACAGAAAATAAAACAGATTCCGCACACGTGAATATATAAAGAACAAAACCGAGCAAAAGTCGCAAGGAAGCCAAGAAGTACACCTATCTTAGCAAGTGGGACGTTCACGAAGAGCTCATTCGCACCTCCGAGTAGCATCAGTCGAGCGACCAAGTTAGCCGCAAATGACACTTAGGTCGCCACGTGACTGTTTTGGCTCAACCCCTGGCTTCTCGATTTTTCAGTCGCGCGACTGCAGTCGTAAAGCTCCGGACCAATCATATGCACAAAGACAGGGAGTCTGCATATTTCACCGGTCAATGGCAATGTAAGCTACATACCAGAGCACGTCGATTCTGTGTGGGTACAGGTGTTACTTGCAAGCAGGTATGTGGCCGCCCTGGTTTGCTTTTTAACCGCCGGACCCCCCATGGTCGCATGACCAGTGCTTCTATTGCAGATGTGAAGAAGTCTTCAAATTTGAGAGAAATACATGCTGACCTAATTGTCGATGCGTTTGTAAATCAGCAATTCCCAAAATATTCTGCTCCCAACAGAAACAGTTAGCCGCTTAGGACGACAGAAACTTCGCCTAGCTTGTAGGAATTCATCTTGAAAGAGGATTAGGTGGGTGGACTCGTGTGCAAGAGCAGAGAAGTTGATAACCAGAGACAAGCTCTCGCAGCTCGTAAAAGATAGAGAGAATTAGTTTACGCCCACGTATATAGTGCAATCACATCTCCGGCAGCAGGACGGATGAATGTTGGATAGTACAGCAACGGGGACCCCACCAATCACAGCATTCCGAAAGAGATTATTATTTCTAAGAGCACTCGCAAAAGCTAATGAAATGGGGTAGAGGTAGAGATGCCTGCCAGAATAAACATTTGGTTTTATATTATACACGAAAGATTGAGGAGGAAGGGACTGTAAACATAAGAAGGTGAAATGAAATGTAAAAAAAAGAACGTGCACACATTCAGTGCTCATCAAAGCACAGGATGGCACTGTATTGAGAGCCACCGCCATTTTCGCAGCTTCATCACGAAGCCGTAGAGGTGCAACATCAGACCTCCGTCAATAATTTGCATAACTGAAGCTGCCTTGACATACTTCAGAATTGCCTATGGCTGCCTCTCTGCTCGAGAGATTCATGTTTAGGCGTAAAACATCCTGCGCTTTCAGTGAAATACGAGCAGTAGGTGGGCTTCTCAGTTTCGACAGCATAAATTGGATGGAATTTATGAGACTTCAAAGCATCCATACAGTTTGGCTGTCTTTGACGGATCTACTTTCATACTGTGAAAAAAATACAAGTAAATTGAGATGTGTAGTTTGTTCACTTGCATTTTTTAAGTTAAATCCTGGACTTCTAGATTACTAATACATAACGCGGAGTATAATCCAGAAAATTATAGGTGCTGGAAGTCGTGAAGCGATTGGGTTCATGAAACTTTCGTGAAACCGCCATGAAAAGAAAAATCCGGCAGATCACACGTATCTGGGAATCGACGTTATCGAAGCATGCGGAAGGAAGGTGACCATGTTGCAATTTTTTTTATTCAGCAACAACTCATTAAATGACGCTAAATATATGTACAAATGCTGCACGCACAGACATATGTTGAAAACTTGCAGATGTTTATATAACCAGTAGTGTGCACTTGCGCACCGATGAAAACTGGAACATGCGTATTAGCAATGCCAGAAGCTGATATAAAGCGCTGATGTTCGCGAGGATGCTGGCTCTTGAACACGACTACATAAATCAACGTCAGCGTTTGGCAACTAACCACAGTTGACATTAACCCGACATGACGGCTGTATTAATGGAGGACACATGTAATGTTTACAAAATTGGTAAGGGAGCACTACAACCACTATTGACGTTTCACGAAGATTAGCGTCTACGTGAAAAGTAGTTCCGTGACCTGGCGTAGCTCTGGGGTGAATTGCTTCATTTCCACGCAGAATGCTTAAGTTCAATTCCAGCTGGGACCCTGACATTTATGCTTTGCTTTCGTCGGATCGGCGCTACCGATGTCATGTATTTTTAACGCTCACGGGTTAAAATTGCCCACGTGTGTTCTCGTTATTCCTGTATAGATACTAAATGTCAATCAGCTGTGGCCCATACCCGCATACCAGTGGCACATACTCGCTTGGGTATGTGCCACTGTCCGGCGGGAAGTGTTTGACGATGTACGTGACGGAATTGTGACATTATTCATGTCTTGACCATCGTGTCATATTTGTCGAACCGTCTTACCCTCCCATACTAATTTTGATTCACTCCAAGTTAAGGGATAAACCACGAGAGCACCCAAACGTAAACGGCTAGATAGATAGTTAGATAGATAGATAGATAGATAGATAGATAGATAGATAGATAGATAGATAGATAGATAGATAGATAGATAGATAGATAGATAGATAGATAGATAGATAGATAGATAGATAGATAGATAGATAGATAGATAGATAGATAGATAGATAGATAGATAGATAGATAGATAGATAGATAGATAGATAGATAGATACGATCAAAGTCACCGAAGTGCGCTAATAAATGTGTTGCATTTAAAATGTGTGCTACTTACAAAATGCTGTAGGGCCGTGTGCTCGGATTACGGTGCACGTTAAAGAACCCCAGGTAGTCGATAGTTCTGGGGCCCTCCACTGGAGTTCCTCTCATAATCACATGATCGTTTCGGGACATTAAACCGCAATTATCAATGAATTAAATTATGTATTATTTTTAATTAATAATTATCAATCAATCAATGTGCTCACTACAATCTTTTTTTAATTCTTCGCATCATTATCCTAGTATTCACACGACAATCAACCAGCTTCTATGACGCTTTAGTCTCAAGCACATTTGACCCAGCGATCAACGCCCGGAATTTGAGATTTGGTAGAGGAACATTACAGTATCCATTGTTACAATTCACGATTGAATTACAAAAAGCGTTTTCCTGGCCCATTGCGAGCATCGACGCCCAATCGACCACTTATCATATAACACATGAATGCCAGATTCTTTGGATCGATGTTGTATATATATATATATATATATATATATATATATATATATATATATATATATATATATATATATATATATATATATAAAGGCGAAGCATTTCTTAGCGAACTTCAGTGGTGACTTTGAGCGTATCTATCTATCCATCTATCTAGGAGTTTACATTTGGGTGCTCTCAAGGTCACCCCCTTCACTTGGCGTGAACCAAAATTGGCATTTGAAAATATTGTTGGCCCATGTGCTCGAATTTGGGTGCACGTTAAAGAACCGCAGTTGGTCGAAATTTTCGGAGCCCTCCACTACGGCGTCTCTCTTAATCATATCATGGTTTTCGGACGTTAAACTTTACAAATCAATCAATCAATCAAAATCAGCATATGAGGATAAGATGGTTTGAGAAATATGACGCGCTCCATGTTCCATACATGAATCAGGTCACATTCCCGTCACATGCGTCGTCAAACACTTCCCGCCAGACACTGGCACATATCCATGGACGGGTATATGTCGCTAGTATGTGGGTATATGCCACAGGTGATTGACACTTAGTATCTACCCAGGAACGACGAGAACACACAGGGGCAATTTTAACGCGTGAGCGTTAAAGAATACCCGACATCGGTAGCGTCGATCCAACGAAGCCATAGAATAAATGTTAATGTTAAGAAAAACCTGACATAGGCAGCGTTCGCCCCCCGACGAATGCAAATTATAAATGTCAGGGTCCCAGCAGGAATCAAACCCAAGCATTTTGTGCGGTAGTCAAGCATTGGCATCTCACAGATGCACAGAGCTACGACCGGTCTCGGAAACGCTCTTCAAATAGGCGCTAATCTTCGTGCAACGTCGATAGTGGTTGCAGTGCTTCCTACCCAATTTTCTTAACACTACATATGCACTCTTTTGATACGGCCGTCACATCAGGTTAACGTAAGTTGTGGCTAGTTGCCATGCGCTGAAGTTGATTTATGTAGCAGAGTCCAGGGCCAGCATCTTCGCGAGCATCAGCGCTCCATATCAGCTTCCGGTGTTGTTAATATGCATGTTCCAGTCGGCATCGTTACGCAAGTGCAAACAACTGGTTATATAAACATCTGCAACTCTTGAACATATGTCTGTGAGTGCAACACTCGTACATATATTTAGCGTCATTCGATGACGTGATGCTCAATAAAAAAAATTGCAACACAGTCACCTTTCCTCCACATGCCTCGCATAACGTCGATTCGCTGGTACATGTTATAAGCCGATTTTTTTTCAGATGAGAAGAAAAAAATTTTATATCAGTAGCTACACCTTATCACGTCACGAAATACCAGTAAATATTAATTACAGACACCTTTTTTTATTCGAAGCAGGCTATCAAAAAAATAGCAATCCCAATCTATCAAGACACAATTCACTGAAAATTTCTAACAAGTGTATTCACAGTGTGTTTTTATCTCGCTGAGAAGTGAAAATATTTTGCTAATGTTTGAACATATTCGAGTTCTTTCATTATTTCTTTATTTTTTAGAAATGCAAATCTTTTGAAACACGTCTTAGACTAGCATCATATTTGGAGTCCATCCACTGGATTACTGGAGGTGGCGTAAATGAGAAGACAAGCCTCCGTGGTTTAAAGGCGTGCCAATTACCAAGTACACAGGCATACTCAATCATCATCAGCAACAAAAGCATCAACAACGTGTGCATGGCGCAGGCGCGCATGTTGCATTTATACGCGTAGTGGGTGTTTCACCAATTGGCAAAACTAAGAATGATGTCGTGGTGGGAACTTCTCACCTACACTTGACGTTCGCATTATAGGATAGTTCGTCGCGGCCAACTTACACGCGCACATACCTTCATTTCCTTGCGGTATGATTTCACTGAAAAGCTAAATCGAAAAGCACTAAATGGCGGTTTTTCTTTAATCAAGGGAGTAGAACAGCATTGCAATTTTAACAAAAGGTTTTAAAGAGCACTGACACAAGAATATTGCCCTTTCAGTTTTTATGTTGTGTTAGGTATACCTAACCACCCAATCGCTTATTCGAGCACGACAGTTAATCATTTGAAGATGGGTTTGTGCCCCATAGTCACAGTTTGGGTGTCAGAGGAAGCCGAGAGAGACAAGATCCGAAGTGGTTTCGCTGTAAAGATAGCTGGCTACGTGAGCACGAAAAACTGCCTGCATATGAGCACCACATTGATAACTCTTTGTAATATCTGCGACTCCCTCAAAAATGCACTGCCTATGCAAGGGCATCAGCCTTTGCACTCCCGCGCAAGTGTGCCCCCTCTTTGAATAGAAAAGGTCGGTTGGTAGAGAGCGCTCGCAAGGACCGCGGCAGTCAACACATACTCGTGACGCCGGTGGAGGTTCGCTGTCTACACGGACACCAAAGGGGCATTTCGTGCGTGGTGCCATGTCAGGCACATTGAAATTATTCTTAAATATGTTCTAGGCTATATTATTCATTGATATTTTGTAGATGGTGTGTGTGTGTGTCCACACAAATGCATTGCACAAGTTATCTCGCCTTCAAAACTTTCTGTCAGCGCTTCTTTAAGTATACGCCTTGAGATGGGCGTCACCCGCAGACTACTCGCAAGCTCTCTACCGTCAGCATGAAACGCCTTAACAGACAGTCTGTGTCGAGGTCTCTGGAAACGCTCGTGCCAAATGAGATCACGGACATAAGAGTGAACGCCAGAAAGAATATACTGGCTGTGGACGTTTTGCACGCAAGTGCGGTGGGCGTTCTGCGCAGTGTAACTGACTTGCACGGCAACCAGGTGCGCTCTCATGTTCTCTTGGGATGTGATGTAATAACCGGCGTGATCTACGACATTGATGTCGCTATTTCCAATAAGGACTTACAACTTCTTGTCAAGTCAACAACTGATACTCCAATTGTTGATGTCACCCGGCTAGGCAAGTCTCGCTGTGTGAAGATTGCGTTTAAAAGCACATCACTCCCCTCTCATGTGAAGGTGGGGTACTTCAGACATGCTGTGCGGCCTTTCATTCCAAAGCCTCTCCAGTGCCGTAAATGCATGAAACTTGGACATGTGAGCAGCGTCTGCGAGAATTCGGTGGTATGCCGCCGCTGCGCTGAGCACCATGAAGCAGATAAGTGCGTCGCAACTGTCAAGAAATGCTCTAATTGCAATGGATCCCATGAAGCCACATCGAAGGACTGCCCGCGGATTCAGAAGGAAATTGCCATCTTGAAGGAGATTGTGCGCGATCGCTCATCTCATCGAGAAGCCGCAGCTAAAGTCAGAAGGCGTCGTTCACGTCGACGTCGGTCTTTGAGGACGCCCGCTACCTCCTCGACACGTTTGCGTGATCCCTCATCAGTACCACCTCCTTTGCCTCCCAGACCACATGCCGTGGGAAAGGCTGTAAAGGACAAAGCCAGTGAGCATACCCTAACTGCGACAGAGGGGCCTGCACTTCAAAGGGAAGCAGCATCAAGCGAACCGAAGGAGCTTCATGACGGCCAGTCCGCGCTCCCGGTTCGAGACCTTTCCAACCAAGACAGGCAAGTGACTGCAGTCGTCCCGGTTCGAGATCTTTCCAACCAAGACAGGCAAGTGGCTGCAATCGTGCAATCATTAATTGCCACGATTCGCACGCTACTGAGCAGCATACAATCTCCGTCTGCTAAGAGTGCACTGCAAATACTGGATGCACTGAATCCAGTTCTTGCGAACTTCGTATAAGCACAATGGCTCAACAAAATCTCATCTTCCGCACTGAAGTTAAAAGTGCGTCGATTTTTCAGTGGAATGCCAGAGGCATGAAGTCCCGTATCTCGGACTTTCGCCAATTTGTTCGGGCCAATCAATTCCCTATACTTGTCATATGTGAACCAAACGTATCAACGCCTTATAGATTGTCCGGTTATGAAGCTTTTTGTTCAGCCGCTTGCGAAGAACGAAGCAAAGTAATTGTTTACATTCGCACAGACTTGACTTATCTTTCGCACCCGATGAGTTCAAATGACGACAATCATTACGTGTGTCTTCGTGTGAAGAAGAATACAGTTTCGTTCACGCTTATTGGTGGATATATATCTCCGTCATCGCGATTTGACTGCGACAGATTAAAAGACATCCTAATGAGAACCGATGGGTCTTGGATCATCACCGGTGACTTCAACGCCCATCACATGCTTTGGGGGAGCACTAGGATGAATGACAGGGGCCGGAACATTCTTAATTTCGCTTCCGATTACGACCTTTCCATCATGAACGATGGTACCCCCACATATCTGCGGGGTCTCACGTATGGCAGTTGCCTTGACCTGACATTGGTGTCATGGTGCTTCTCTCAGAAATTTAAGTGGTTTTGCGATATTGAGACTCATGGGAGTGATCAAATACCCACCTACGTGACGATCGATGGTATCATAAAAAATTTCTCTTCTGGTGTTGCAATTGGCACTGACTGGTCGATAGTTTGCATCGCGTGTTGAGAACGCTTGCCAAGAAGGCCTCGCCTGCAGCCTGGAAAATACCATAGTGGAAGCTATGCAAGCGTCCAAATGTAAGTTACCATTTTCGTCTTAAGTAACACAGTTTGACATCGAACTGGAAAAATTACGAGCTGTACGAAGGCGTGCTGAACGACGATACAGACGCACAAGATCAATCTACGATCTGAGGGAAGCAAGGCGGCTCCAGAAAAAGATTCAACGACGCATTTACAAACTGGAGAGCGAACGCTGGAAAGCATTCTGCGAATCTCTAGACCCTCATAAACCGCTGTCATATATCTGGAGAACAGTTTGTGGTCTTCGCTCCTCTCCACAACAACGGCACCCTTTTAAAGCTTTGGCACTCCATCATGGAAAAACAGAACTCGAGGTGGCTGAAGAATTTTGCACGAGAGTTGCCGGGAATATTATGAACGAGAACATCGACGCCGTGATCGTTCCTGAGACGCGATTACCAGAAATGGACATTCTGTTCACCATGGAAGAACTGGAAGGTGCGTTAGTCGCTAGTCGCTTCTAAGCGCATGTCATCGCCAGGTCCTGATGGTATTACTTATAGTGCGTTGGGACACCTTGGACAAAAAGCTAGAAAAGAACTTTTAACTCGCTTCAACAACTCCTGGCTCAACGTCAGTGTTCCCCAAGAATAGAAAATAAGTCAATTAATACCACTTTTGAAATCGAGAAAATCACCATTGGACTTGACAGCGTATCGCCCTATTGCCCACGCAAGCTGCCTCGGAAAAGTGATGGAAAGAATGGTTCTATTTCGTCTCGAGTGGTACTTGGAACGATACACCAAATAACCTTCTTGCATGGCAAGCTTTCGTCGGGGCTGCTCCTCCATTGACTGTGTCCTTGACTTATCGACATTTGTTCAACAAGAAAAAAGTCGCAAGCGCATATCAGTGGCACTCTTTCTTGACGTGAAGGGTGCATATGATAATGTAGCTCACGATGCCATCCTTACTTCTCTCGCAGCAATGGGCATTGGTGGACGAATGTTTCAATGGATAAAAAATTATATAACTGGCAGGGGTTTCTTTGTACAAACATATGAGGGTACAACTGCCCAACATTACACCTACTGCGGAGTACCTCAGGGAGGGGCTTTAAGCCCCACATTGTTCAATGTGCCCCTCAGTGGTCTGGTGAAGGTTCTTCCAAAGTCGGTTTGCCTATCCATATACGCCGAGGATATTTGCCTCTGGAGTGTGTCAGTTACTCGCCCTCAGGTGCGTGCACGAATACAGCGGGCAGCAACCATCACAACAGCCTATCTTCAGAAACAAGGCCTAAATATATCAACTGTGAAGTGCGCGTTGATGGCGTTTACACGCAAACCAATAACGCCATACCCTGTTTACATCAATGGGCAGAGTGTCAAATATGCACGGACGCATCGTTTCCTGGGCATAATAATCGACAGAAGTCTTTCGTGGAGCCCAAATTGTGCGTACTTGAAGAAGAGACTGTTATCTATTGTGCATATTATGAAATTCTTGTGCGGTAAAGCATGGGGAACTTCTGTGGCCTCCATGCTACAGCTGTACAGGGCCCTATTTCAGGGTCTATTGCGCTACAGCTTGTCGGTACTGACTAACACTTGCAAATCGAATACTCATTCATTGGAGACTTTGCAGGGTCAGGCACTGCGTATCTGCCTAGGACTGCCCCGATGCGCTTCTACTTATGCCACAATCATGCTTGCCAAAGACCATCCGGTCAGGACATATATAGTTGTGGATTGCCTCAGAGCGCACATTCGACATGCTAGCCGTGTCCCCGACCACCACTTGGCTCTTCTACCTTCCGGAAGACCACGTGCTACGTTTTCAGACGTCATAGCCAAGCACCTAAACAGCATTCCATCAGGATATACGCCAGCTGCGAGAACGGCATGCCCTTTGTGGTGCCTCGACCAGCCGCAAGTACGTCTAGAAATTCCGGGAATCACAAAGAAAAGCAGTCACTCCAGAGTAGCATTGAAGCAAGCAACACTGCTATTATTACATGAGTTGTACTTAGACCTAACGCAGATATACACTGATGGGTCCGTCTCATCCAGCAGCTCATCAGGTGCCGCTGTAATTCCGGCTGCAGAAATGACAATCAAGTTTAAGTTGTCGCATATAACTACATCTACGGCATCAGAGCTTGCTGCTATAAGGGCTGCCTTACAATATCTCGTTCAAGAACGTCCAGGAAAATGGGTCATATTCTGTGATTCGAAGGCAGCGCTTCAGAGTTTGCAGTCTGCCATGCGTAGGAGGAGCCATGACCAACTGGTACAACAAATAAGACATTGCCATTATGAAGCTCTAGCACGAGGGCATTATATTATATATCAATGGCTGCCTGGACATATCGGTTTACCGGAAATCAATTAGCCG
Organism: Rhipicephalus microplus; assembly: GCF_043290135.1. Lineage (NCBI taxonomy): Eukaryota > Metazoa > Arthropoda > Arachnida > Ixodida > Ixodidae > Rhipicephalus > Rhipicephalus microplus. Next base: position 290,027,206 of record NC_134710.1, on the reverse strand, counting down.
ATGATGCAGCCCGCTCAGCCCATGAAGAAACCCGTGCAGTCCCGATTCCTCTATCAAGGAATGATGCAGCAAGACAACTTTACCTGCTGGCTCGAGATCTCACACGCACGTTCTGGTCGTCTAACAGCTTCCAAAGGTGTCAATTTTATAAAATGGATCCTTCGCTCAAGCTAAAGCTACCATCACAACTTTCCCGCTCCGATGCGACACTGTTATGCCGCCTTTGGTTGGGTGTTGCATTCACAAAGGTGTACTCCTTTCGCATTGGTATGGCAGACACTCCTACATGCGACTACTGCGTAGCTGAAGAGACCATCGAACACGTCCTGTGCAGCTGTGCTTGCTATGACACACAGCGATGCCAGCTACGGATGGTTTTGAATCGACTTGACCCCGGACCATTTTGTGTGCAGAAGATACTAGGACCTTGGGCATGTGCCTCAGTTGCGCAGAAAGCAACTAAAGCACTGCTACTTTACCTTAAGTCAACAAACCTGAGTGACCGCCTGTAGACTGTGTGGGCTCCCCGAGTGTGCTCGTGATTGTGTGTACCTTCTCATCTTTCTGCAACCTCTTTTATCCCCTTTATCCCTTCCCCAGTGCAGGGTAGCAAACCGGATGTGCGTCTGGTTAACCTCCCTGCCTTTCCTTGCATCTTTATCTCTCTCTCTCTCTCGCAAGCTCTCTAACTACCATTAGTCGATCACAATACGTATTGTAAAGAAAGGTAAATTGTCTACACAATAACGGGTAAATTAGAGTTCATTAGCTATGTATTTTTCTTGTTTGAGTAATAAATGCTGCAGCCAGTCAGCCTGTTAAACCAGTGCAGTTATGCTACCTTTCATAGACGATTCATGAAAATTATGTGCCGTATGAAACATTCCCCATATGTATTCAGATGCAAATTATGCTCATTGGGGGATCATCAGTTATTGTTATTTTCATCATCTTGATACGTTGAAAAATTACGAACATCTTTACGCTGCATGTGAAGTATATGCTACGACTGCTTGGAAATATGTAACTGATGGGACTAAGATTTCCTAAATTTACCGCCCCCCCCCCCCACGCAGCCCGGATTTGATCCAGCAGGTCACGGCATCGAATTCGGGCTGCAGTGGCTGCATTTTTGATGAAGGTGCAAATGCTATAGGCCTGTGTGCTCAGGTTTCGGTGCACGTTAAAAACCCCAGGTGGTCGAAATTTCTGAAGCCCTCTACTGCTGCGTCTCTCGTAATCTTGTGGTGGTTTCGGGAGGTCAAACACCACCTAATAATGAAATAAATAAATGTTTTCTACAATTTACGTCATGACTATTTGCTATGTAGTATAAACTGTGCTTCTTTATTCTGTAATACTAGAATAGAAAATTGTCATTGTGCAGTCGTGTTTTAGCCCAGAAGATTGTTCCTCGTTCAAGCGTAACTACGGCCCGCAGCATCTAAGCTGACAACAATAAAACCACTCAGCGGGGACATTTCTCCTATTATCTTTCCAACCAACCAAGCTGCCCTACTTACCATGCCGTGACATTTCTTACTCATTGGTGTAAGAGGGATTCGACGAGATCTCGCCTCGGTTATAAAGATATATTCTGCTGGCATGACCAGGGAGAGGGGCTCTTTTCTTTTGTTACTATCGGGAGATGCACGGCTCTGATTGGCTGCGGGCGTGGCATGAGGGCACACCTACGCAGTTGGCACTAGACTTACCGTATGTGCTACCTTTAGGTAGCAGTATTGTGGACCTGTTTTGTAACGCCACTATCAAACATACACTGCGGAGAAGATGATGCATATGCCGCTCCCGGAAAACATGGCCGCACCACCGAAAGCGGTCGCCGTCCACCTGAAATCTATCAAGTAACTGTCGTGCGCTTTGTAGCTTGTTAGCTACAGAGCGCACAGTGTTTCAATTAGTGTTTTAATTGTTTTAGATTCATGTCATTCAGCTTCTAAAGCAAAGTATTTGCGTGTATTTGGCAGCACTTTTGAAAATATACTAAAATAAGTGATGCTGCAGGCTTAGCGAGGCGCTGCCAGAATCTCGGAGGGCATATATTTTGTGATTGTCAGTTGTTGCTTATTCTCCGTAACTGGAGCCACTTGACGTGGTGGCAGTGGAGGTGCATGGTATTTGGCATCTACGTTATGCCTTTGCACTTTGCATCACCGGACAGGCTAAAAAACTCTTTGTACTCCCGTGGCAAAGTGCCGAAAGCAGGTCTTCCTTCTTTCTTCGCCGGTCGTTGACATGTTAGGCACATTGACTGGTGATCGGCGACAGGATTATTCAAGTCACCTGTAAAAACAGAGTGCAGCTTCGGCACGTAACTATACAGTTGCTAGCCAGGCATGACGGTGGACTTAAGCGCAACTTGGCTGCTGTTGGCAGCATCGTGGGTGATGACTCCCTTTCCCGCACCTGCGCTAGAATGTGAGGTCGCGCGTTCATATCTATACAAACAACATTTTGGAACGAAAAATGACGAGTGATCTATATAAAAATAAAATATTGGCATATCGAGAACGGTGATCACCTGCAAGCCCATGATCGATAGACTATCAATCATAAAAGACGACGCATGTAGATGCGCATGCGTCAAGCCCGACCTCTGGGCCCGCTTTTCTATACGCTCACAGAGCCGAGTTTTTCGCGCATCACCACCGAAATCTGTAACTCGTAACAACCTTTGCTTAAAAGAGCACCTCTCAGGAGAAGACCCCAGGTGAGCTGGCGGTACCATTGGCGAGTGCTGTGTTGCGAAGGAGGAGTACACGAGCCCCTATCGCGTATGCACGGCATCGAGGTCGGCTTTGTTACGAGTTTCGCGTGGCCACAGACTCCTGACGAGCACACTGGCATGCCTCCGTTTGGCTAGGCAACCCTATTCGACCGTGCGCACTTGATACAGCATCGTTAGACCCGATTGAGAAATATCTGGTGCGAGCTACAACGGTTATGGTGCCTTCCTTTTCTCTCTCTCTCTCCCTCTCTCTCTGTATGTGTGTGTGTGTGTGCGTGCGTGTGTGTGTGTGTGTATTTTTCTCCATTTTTTGTTGTTCTTTCCTGAAAAATCTTGGACAGAAAAAAATAGATATATTCGTGGCATAATTCTCGACTTTTCTTGTTGCTGCATTAGTATACACGCACCTGTTTCGATTGATTTCTTTGTTTTAATTCACACTGGCAAGAACACACGGCAAGTTCACACATTCGTCATCTAATGAAGTTTGAATTGTTCGGCATGAAACTGGCTCGCTGCAACAAGCAGAGCGCCATGTCGTGGCTGCCATTTGCCACCCTCTGCGAACAGGCTCTTCAGCATTTGTTACTTAGCCCACCATGCTAGTGTGTTCGTTTTAATGCTTTACAGCTGACCAGAAGATGGCGGGTCAAATCCCGGCCAAGGCCGCCGTATTTCGATAGAGCCGATAGGTTAACGGGTTATGTGCTTAAATTTAGCTGCATGGTAAAGAACACCCAGTGGTAGGAATTTTCTGATCCCTTCACTCTTGCGTCCCTCATAGTCATATCGCACTTTATAACATAAACCACGGCAATAATTACTATTTTTAACCATCGGACCTGTACAGCTTTGCAAATAAGTATATATAACGGTCCTATGCATAATTTGGCAAAGCGTCATAGTTCATTAACAGCCATTTAACTTAGTAGCGATGGAGAAAGAAGAGAAAGAATAAAATAGGGGACAGAAAAAAAGTTTATAGGATGTAATCAGTATACATGCAACAGTCACGTTTTCGACTCTTTTGTAATTTACCGATTAGTGTATAGTATTTCGTTACACTCACTGTAGTTCAATTGTCATTTTTATATATTCAATTACATCTAGATATTTGCTAAGTAAGCAGCAACAGGCGATGCAGAATGACGCGTGTAACAGCAATGAACATACGGGAACATATAATTTTCATGCAGTGAATTAAAATCCTGAGATTATAACCACATAGCAGTAAACTATTACAGGAATGAAAATCTCATCGCACAAAAAATTGAGCTCGTTTAATGGCTGGAAGAGCTCGTGAAAAGCATCTTGCAGCTATGACTTGATCGAGTGAACGTGGCCCCACTTGAAGATTTGCGCCAAGATAAGCAGGTGCTCATAAATGGCATCCACAGATGGTAACAGCTATCACTCAATTCTTCGCTAAGTGCACTTTCCTATGTATGCAGTATACCGGACCTATTCTTTGCGTTATATCACGCGCGGGTGAACAAAGCTTGGATGCTGCACTGTTTCCTAATCCCTGCTGCGGCGGCTGCATTTCAGATGGAGGCGGGAATGGTGTCGGCCCGTGTGCTCAGATTTGGGCGCACGTTAAAGAACCCCAGGTGGTCTAAATCTCCGGAGCCCTCCACTACGGCATGTCTCATAATCATATGGTGCTTTTGGGACGTTAAACCCCACATATCATCATCATCATGCACTGGTTCCTGATGTGTAATGGCCCCCGATCACACGCCCTTTCCATAAGCATTCCTTGAAGAATTATCGGCACGTTCATTGCTGTCAATTCTACAGCGGCCTGTAAGCCACTGAAAAATTAGATCATGCCCTTCGGGGTTCCTAACAAGTTTTCTTCTTATTTCCAGTACTAGTTGATCTTGTTCATCACGAAGTAAAAAAGCACCATCCAGATCCGGTGCTTTCTTCCAGACCATACCGATCCGAAACAACAGTCCTGCGCCTCCTCTGGCACGAAGTAAATATTAACTAGAAGTAAGAGTGTCATTGACAAACAACTCTACGTGCTGAATCAGAATGGTTGATAGTGCTGCATGTCAACACAGTGGCTACAAGCAAACAATTGTGCCCATCCTGTGTCATTGTCCGCACTACAGGTCCAAAAGACAACTGCTCTCAGCAACCTTAGCACGCCTCGATGAACTGCGTCTTTCCGAACAACCAATTTTAGAGCGCCGAAATGTTCGAGCTTTCAACCAAAAAGTGACGAAAGCGTTGCTAAAGTTTCTGCGGTGAACGGCACTCACTAAACGACTTCGATATTCCCGTCCTTGAGTGTGCGTGTTTTTGTTTTTTAATTCGAACCAATTTTCAGCAAACTTCGGCGACTTTGAACGTATTAATCCATCTGTCTAGCCGCCTACAGCTTTTTAGCCCTCCTGGCGGTTTCAATTATGGTAAAGATACCAAAATTTCTATGGCATAACATAAGTGTATGACGAGTATAAAGGGCTAGTCATAACCTGAAAATCATGAAATAAATGCTATGAATGTCATTATTTGCATTTCATGGTCTTGCGGCTTTAGCGGTGGTTTCGTTCACATGACATATTGCAAAACTGGTATGGTATGACATGACTGCATGGCGAACATAAGTGACAGACTCTAATGGGGAAACCATCATGCATGTGACGTAAGTCATGACTACACGCCACGCTCCTGATGCGCTCGCGGCCATTTCGCTAGCTTCACATATACCAAGTTTGGTATTACGTGTCATGATTTGACTACGAAGGGTAATGACACGTACAAACGTGACATATATGACATGCCTGTCATGTGAAACTTGACTAAACGTTACGCTCATAGTGCGCTCGCAGTCGTTTTTCTAGCTTCACATATACCAAATTTGGTATCACGGGGCGTGAATTGACGACGAAGTAATATGAGTGGGGCAAACGTAATAATCGTGAGAACCGTATCATGTAAGAACATGAGTACATTCCACGCTCATGATGCGTTGGCGGCCGTTTCGCTATATCTTCAAATATACCAAACCTGATATTACGTGACTTCAATGAACGACGAAGGTATATGATTGGCGCAAACATGATAACCATGAAATGCGTGTCATGTAAAAACATGACTACATGCCATGCTCATGATGCGCCCGCAGCTGTTTTCCTAACTCCACATATACCACATTTGCTATTACGGGACGTAAATAGAAAAAAATGGTAAATGAGACGCCCAAACATGATAATCAGGACATGTAAGTCATGTACGGCATAATTTACGTCCACTTCGTAACGTCGTGCTGATTTTAAAGTGACATATCAATCTTTCTCAAACATGCTTCACATAAAAACGACATGCTTCACATAAAAACTGCACGTGGGATCCGCCACCTTTCCACCTTTTGTCTTTATCTTTATTGATTCCTCTTTGATTTTTCCCTCCTTACATTTATATCCCCATTCTTTTTCCCGATTGCAGAGTAGCAAACTGGCAAAGTTCATTCTGAATTACGTCTATCATTTAACTTTTCTCTCCCGGACACCATATATATATATATATATATATATATATATATATATATATGAGATAGCGGGTTCGGTTTCTGCTCATGGCAAGTCATCTTTTCACCCACATTTCTTTCTTCCCCTTTACATTACAACTGATCTAATACCTTCCCCTATACATTCAATGGCATTATCGTCTGTTGTATTTCAATAATATTGTGTCAAAACACCGAAAAACGAGCCCTTAAGTATACGCTTCTTTCCCTTATTCATTAACGAGGGTCTCGTACTGGCAGACTCGGTGCCGTGCCGTTAGGGGTTATACGAGGGTCTATTGGTCAGCTGCCAGCTCGTAATAAGTTCACGTGCCACGTGACGCCAAACAGGCTCAGAAAGAGTGTGCCACACTCGCCTCACTGGCTACAGGTGGTGCTGACTGACACTCCCACGTTTAAATTTAATGAAACGGGTTGTTGAACCAGCAGGAGTTGACTAGGCGAACTAGAGCTTTATTTAGCGCAAGGGCTAACTGAACGCAAGGCTGCGGTCACAGCAAGTCTTCTTCTTTTTCTACTTGATCTCCCTGCCCACTGCCCTCGTTACAATCACCCCCCGGGCGATGAGGGAGTGATCCTGGCGACCTAAGGACAGGTGTACACAGAAGGGTTATGGTATGGCTTGAGCCGAGAGATGTACAATTTCTTGTCCCCTACAGCAATTCTGCGGAGATGCATCCAGCGGCTCGACAAGGTAGCTGACAGGAGATGTTCGGCATACAACTCGATTAGGGCCATGGTACCTGGACGAAAGCTTGTGGGACAGTCCTGGAGAAGTAAAAGGAATCCATAGCAACACCAGTGAGTTCGGAGCAAAGCTCATAGGCGTGGTTGACGCGTCGTGGCGATGTTTTAGGCGCGTCTGGTCATGTGACGGGAATGCACGAGCAAGCTTTCGACATTCTTCAGCGTGTGCTGCTGCTCGAGAAACGGTAGTCATCTCTGAAGGGTCCAGTCGATAAGGTAGAATGGTATCCATTGTTGATGATGGCTTGCGTCCATAAAGAAGGAAGAAGAGCGAAAATCCAGTGGTGCTTTGCGTGGCAGTGTTGTAAGCATATGTCACAAAAGGCAGTATGCTATCCCAATTTGACTGGTTGGACGAAGCGTACATGGCCAGCATATACCCAAGAGTACGTATAAAACGCTATGTCATCCCATTAGTTTGCGTGTGATAGGCTGTGGTAGTGCAGTGTATGATGCGACACTCGCTCAACAACGCTTTGGTGGCATCGGAGAGATAAACGCGGCCGCGGTCGCTTAATAACTCCCGAGGTGCTCCATGCCTCAAAACCAGGTTTTCCAGTATAAAACATGCAATGTCTTTTGCGGTAGCAGAAGGTAACGCATCTGTTTCAGCGTACCGCGTTAGGTGGTCGATAGCGACAATGACCCAGCGGTTGCTACTCAAAGTATAGGGAAGCGGACCGTAAAGGTCGATTCCAACACGATCGAAAGCTCGTGCTGGACATGGAAACGGCTACAAGGGACCTGTGGCATGTTGAGCGGTCGTTTTGCGTCGCTGGCACGTAAGGCAAGACCTTACGTAACGGCGAACGAAACGGTACATACCGCGCCAATAGTACCGCAGCTGCAAGCGAGTGTATGTTGTTAACACACCAGCCTGGCCACATTGCGGATCATCATGGGACGTGGCGCAGATGTCAGAGCGCAGATGTCGAGGAATGATGAGCAACTACGTACGGCCGATCAAGCTGTAGTTTCGGCGGTAAAGCAGGTTATACCGAATAGCGAAGTGTCCTGCTTGACGGCGAAGCGCCCTGGAAACTCGAGAATCGGGTATAGTAGCCGGAAGAACGCACTCGTAAGTTTCGTAGCTTCCCAGGAATTCTCCACGTAGTAGGGATGACGGGCTGTCCGAGGGGCTACACACATAAAGGCAGCCTGACCATTGCGAAAAAAGATGACGGAAGTATAAAATTTCGACGGCACGCAGATGTGACCGGTGGCATAAACAACACAGGCAATTTTGGAGGGGAGGCACACGACAACGAGACAACAACAGCTGAGAAAGGCGCAATGTCAACGTCAGAAGCAGCAAACACTCTACGCAAAGCGCCATCGTTGGGGTCATAGCACGGCACAGGTAACGCGAGTTCGGAACGAGCACAGTCGACCAAAGCAGAATTTCAAGAAAGTTCCACCCAAGGATAGCGTCATACGAAGAACGGAATAAAACTACAAATGCGACAACGTACATCGTACCTTGAATGACAACTCGTGCAGTGCACAAAGCTGAAGGCTGAATATGATGGGACGCAGCTGTCTGCAAACATAGGTTGGTAAGTTGAGTGGTCACTTTCTTCACGTTTCTGCACAGTTTCTCGCTAATTAGATACGGCAGCTCCAGTGGCAACAAGTCCGTGCACCGTAATTCCTTCAATATAGAGTACGATTTCGTTCGGGGGACAAAAGTTAGGTCCTCAAATTTTCGTTGCTAACGCAGTTCTTGCCTCCGGAACTGCGCCCGTCAGTTTTCCCCTCGCGGTGGGCTCTTGCGACGTAACATTGGAGAAATAGATCGACGACGAGGAGAAGGTGAACGGCTTGAGCCGGATGGTCGGCGACCGGGACGTACATACAGAGGTGGATCGGCAGGAACGGGATATCGCGGCTGAGTGGGCATGGTGGGCATGTAATGTGAGGCCCCTGCAATGTCATGAGAAGGGAAGCTGCGACGACGGCAGTGACGAGCTACGTGGCCTGGGATGCCACATGAAGAACATATCGGCCGATTATCCGGAGTGCGCCATTGGCTGACGGTAGGGGCATTGTTCGCTGAATAAGGTACCGTAAACGGTCGTGGAGGTGGCGGCGTTATATAAACGTTCTGAACTGTTTCGTATACAGCCGGAGACGGGACGGTCAGCGAGCGGGCAGGTGGCATCGACGAATAAACGTGGAGAGTAGCTTCGTAGATAGCCGGAGACGATGGCGCACATGGCCGAGCAACTGCGGCTGCATACGTTAGCGGTGCGGTAACAGTTGGTGGAGTCTGAGCTGGTGGCAATGCTTCGGCAACTTGCGATTGAATGACCTGGCGAAGCGAAGGTGACAAAGGTGCCATCGACTGCGTAGTTCTTGTGATTATAGATAGTTGCCAGGCGACCTCCTCGCGTATGAATTGCTTTATGAGTTACATCAGCGCAGAGTGGTCGGCGGTGTCATGGTGATAGCCGAGGGATGAGATGTTCGTGGTGTCTTGAGCAGCGCAACGTGTAGAAGTGCACTGCCTACGCAGCTCATCATAGCTTTGGCAGAGCTGAATCCCCCCGGTGACCATCCGGGGACTCTTCGCAGCAAGCATTTGGAATGCACCGTCGTCGATTCCTTTCATGATGTTCTTGATCTCGCCTGCCTCGTCCAGAGTCGAATCGACGAGCTTCAAGAGAAAGAGCACATCTTCGATGTAGCTCGTGAAAGTTTCATCTGCTCTCTGTACTCTTCCCCGGAAGCGCTGTTCAGCACGAAGGCGGCTGACAGCAGGACGGCCAAAGACTTCCGAGAGGGTTTTTGCCAATTCCGACCAGGTACTGAAATCACTTTGATGATACCTGTACCATAGTTTGGCCACGTCGGTCAGGTAAAAACTCACATTTGTGAGCTTATAGAAGCGTTCTACTTATTGTATGCGCTCACCAGTTCATACTCGGCAATCCAGTTGTCCACATCTTGGTTTTCTGTGCTACCAAATATGGGGGGAGGGGGTCTAGCTGCCGGAGAGCGCCAGCACAGAATACAGTCACAGGTGCGAGATCTGGAGTAGCGGCCTGATACGATCCCGGATCAGTCATTGTAGAAGGTCATTGGAGTGTGCGGCGGCGAAGTTCCAGGGTGAGGACCAGATGTATCCCACAACCTCCACCACTTGAAATGGGTTGTTGAACAAGCAGGAGTTGACTTGGCGAACGAGAGCTTTATTTTGCGCAAGGGCTAACTGAACACAAGCCTGCGATCACAGCAAGTCGTCTTCTTTTTCTACTCCAGCTCCATGCCGACTGCCCTCGTTACATCACATACAAACCCAATAAAGTGGCTGGGGGGATGGTCACCGTGGTAGCTCAGTGGTAGAGCATCGAACTCATTATTCGAAGGTCGCAGGTTCGGTTCCTGCTCACGGCAAGTTACTTTTCATCCACTTTTCTTTCTTCACATATACATTACAATTGGTCTAAAAACTTCTCCTATATATTCCTTGGCATTATTGTCTGTTAGATTGAGTATGACAGGACTACTAGTCAAAATTTCGGCTTCGGCCGCACCCCATGTTCAAAAATTTTTCAAAGCTGCACCCGCAGTGCTATGCAGACCGCTGCCCCGGCTGTGGAAAACTCGCCCACGACCATGAAAAATACTTTCGTGGTTGAAGATTAAATCTAGAGCTTCGAGTTTTTGAATAAATCTAAAAATAATTGATGAATACTCGCCAAGTAAGTTTTTGGCAGTTTGAAATAAACTCTTATTTATATGAGCAATATGACCTTTCTCCGCTCTTCACCAAAAGAACATATCCTAAGCAGTATGATACATCGCCTGGTATGGCCAATATAAATTTTACAGCAAGTCAACTGTATTTCGTAGATCCCACCCGTAGTTCACTTGACAAAGGGCGTATCGAGTACGGAAAGAGAGACGTCAATGTACGTAGGACCCCTGGAAACGGGAGACAATGTCTTATGTATGGTCCCCAAGTGGCGAGGGGGGCACCAAACCAAATTAAAAATGGCGACCCCGTGAAGTATGCTTCCATTTGTTAAAACAAGCTTGAGGAATGAAATACACGCAAACTTAGGTGTTTTTGTATTCATTTTGTGCTTGTGTGTATATGTCTTCGTGGGCGAACAGGGAAATGACATTCTGCCAGGTGGCTGTGACATTTGTCAAACTCTTAGACAAAGTAAATGTACATTTAGTTATGTGTCGCTAAAGGTGCAGCTTGTCTGAGTTTTATTATTAAGACAGACTTACCTGTGCAAAAAAGACAATATTTAGGGAAGGAAACGCGCACACAGCGTTGTGTCTTTCCTTCCTGTGCGTTCTGTGTGTTATGTTTTTGTTGTTTTTTTTGCTCTGGTAAACTGGTCTTAACTTTGTGTTGTTGTCTGAAAAAATGCAACTTTCTAGAGAATAAGTATCGGTTCGTGACATTTGTTTTCCTGCTAATATGTCATGTAGGATGGAGTATTGAGAATAATGCAAGATTCATTCAAAACTTCTGAGCATTCAAGATATACGACATATAAACTCCAATAAACACCAGATTTTCTCTAAAAAATAGACTCCGAAAAGTACCCTCCGAATTAAGAAAAAAGCTGGAGCAAATTTTGAAAAAAAAAACTTTATTTTCTTTCCAATTTGAAAAGGGCGTCCCTTTGTGCATATATTCTACATTCGTGCTTTCCTTAAACAGCATTTTAGTAGCTGAAATTTCAAAGCAAGTAGTGAGTAGTGCAAGAAGTGCAACTCCTGGTATGCACTGTGTGCTTGCAGTTTATTTTAAAAAACTTAACTTCTCATTTTCTCGAATAACCATACTTGTGATCGTTTACCTGTTTGACTCGTTTGTTCTTCGGTTCTTTTTATACCATGTTGCGTGTTTTGGCTTGTTTTGTGATGTAAAGGTATATTTTGATGTCCGTATATTGTAAGAATTTTATGTTGCTCTGTACAAATTTTACCGTCGATTCGTATCGACAAACCGAGGGTCCCACTAAACTGTCTGGCTCTGGGACCTTCGTCTGTATATCCTAGATTTTGTACCTTATTTTTGGAAATAATAAAACTTGAAACATGAAACTTGAAACTTCACGTGTTAAAGTCCAAATGCTTGTCTAGAGTAAGCTGTGTATAAAAAATTGTTTAGTAACTTTTAAGGCAGTCTGAAGGCACTGGTACCTTTATATTCACATTTCATCTCAAAAGCGCGTCGGTTCGCACAATTTCACCTCTTAGCTTTATTACACTTTTGTGTTTGCTGTGCTCGTTGCTAAGTTGTGATGCTAAGGATAAAGAAGGTCTTCGGCCAGTGTAAATTTCGTGACAACCCATACAATTCACTTGCAAATGGGAATAATTGCCAGTGACGTACTGAAACGCTCAATGCTGATTCAGCAAGCTCTTCATTGTTGATTTTCTGAGACTTGGTAGCTTTGGTAGTTAATCATGTGCGCCTGTCCTCGTCTGCTTCCTCTTTTGGGTCGCGTTTAGTTGTGCTCCCACAATCGTTTTTATGTTTTCAGTGTCTTTCGGGGGGAACCATGTGCAGGGTGAAAAAGAATATGCTATAATGATAATATGTATGGTTTCACGTCCCAAAACCATGATAGGATTATGAGAGACGCCGTAGTGGAGGGCTTCGGAAGTTTTGACCACCAGGGGTGCTTTAACGTGCACCGAAATCTGCGCACACGGGCCCGCAGCATTTCCACCTCCATCGGAAATGCAGCTGGCGTCGTCGTGATTTGATCCTATGACCTGCGGGCCAGTAGCCGATTACTTTAGCCACTAGACCACCACGGCGGGGCAACGAATATGCTATAATGAACATAACAATTTGTGATGGAATTAGACCAAATAGCACGGGAAAACTGCCCGGTGTAAGCGTTGAGGTAACGGGAATCGAGTGCAAATACCTTGTTGTCATCGCTTGGGTTCAAAGTCTTAAGGATTGTGACACTGGATATTGTTCTTGCACTTAGTGATGGTAGTATCGCATGAGTCAAAATTCAAAATAGTAAGAGGGTAGGCGTGGCTAAACTACAGTAAATTTACTAGAAAACATTCACCACGATCGATTATACAATGCATATATAGCTGCATTAAAGCTCACAAAAGTAGCAAGAGAAGCATTACGAGAAACTCCAAAGAGTAAGATTGACTTTGACAATGATCACAAAGCTTATATAAAATAGTTTGTTAATATTCGGGGCAAAGTGAGATCACTTTCCAGCCGTTTTCTGACTTTAAACTCAATTATCTGAGAACCATGTTTTTTTTATTACTTATGTATCCTTGATTCATATCTATTTCAAGATAACCTGTTGATTCATTTTCCTTGTACTCTGCTTAAACTGATACAACTACCTAAGCAGCATAGCGCTTATATACTTTGAAGTTTCGGTGTTACAAATTTTCATAGCTGTAAATTAACTAAAAAGCTAGATCCTAGTAGAGAAGAATTCCCGAAAATTCTAACATTAGCTTGAGTTGAATGAATCTGCTTCAGCTTTTATAGCTGAAAACTTGAACAAAAACGATGTATAGATTATGTGAATATCTTTTTTATTCAGTGAAAAAATGGTACTTCAAAATGGTAAAAAATGCATGGGGCGTATAGGGCCTACCTAGTGCCCTTAAGAAATGAACTCTGAAAACACAAGGCCTTTAAACAGAAGATGAAACCCTTTAAATAAAGACTTTGCAACCTGTAGAGACAGTTTGATTTGTGCATAATTCTAGACACGATGCGAGTGTTCTCCAAAGCAAACGCAAACAGCAATTTTCGGCAAACACTGATGCTGTGGCTGCAGGGCTTGAGATGTCTAGTGAACGCGGTGACGCCATCTTCATTGTGTGGCGCTATGTGTGACAGTAGCACTGCTGAATCCTGGCTTCCTCGCTTATATCTGCCAAAGGCACGTCATGAGTTAGCCACGGAATGACATGCGAGAGACGCCTGTTCACATAGCGCTCTGCTATCTGTCGTTATTCCAGATATTGTATTACACTTGCAGAAGTTTCAGCTTTGGTATACCTTATTGAGCTTTCGTCATACAAAACAAGGTTCTCCCTTTTCGCGTCAGTGAGTCGAGGGAACCTGCCATCTGAGTGCATCTCGGCTCCGCCAAAGGAATGCAGATGGCGTATGTAGGTTTTCACGTCTATACATTCGGCACAATTGCTTCAGTGGACCAAGTCAAAGCTTTCTTTCTCGTATTCTAAAGCGTTTTCTGCGTATTCTGCGGTTCACATGTCCGATCATGACTCTTATTTCCTCCCTAATCCTACAGTTATGGATGAGTGAGAGTAACGTTTAGCCACCCTCAAATAGTTTTCGATAAATGTACTAGAGAACTCTGGCGCTAGTGTCTATGGGAGCTGCAATGAATGGCGCTTCTACGAACATAAAAATGATGGTTAATACATGGATTAGTCTATTTTTGTACTTTTGGCTTTGTTTGGCCTAAGATGCTTTGTGACGGGTCTACGATAAGCAAACGTTCAGCAGTTACGCTTCACCACCTAGGCCTTTTAGGCTCACCAATTCGAATCACGTCACAAAGTTCAAAACAGTTTGTTCTTTTATTCAAACCAAAACAAAAACACTATAAACAAAGGCACAAGTGCGTTTGAAGCCCGCAAGCACGAAAACTAAGCAAATCCATGAACTATTCATCATTCCCATTGTTGCTGAACGATTGCTGCTTCCGAGTGCGCTCCACTTATATTCAGGAAACTCTTTGACCTCCTTCACCCAGCGGACCACCGCGGTGGTCTAGTGGCTAAGGAACTCGGCTGCTGACCCTCAGGTCACGGAATCGAATCTAGGGCTGCGGTGGCTGCATTTTCAATGTAGGTGAAAATGCTTTAAGCCCGTGTGCGCAGACTTCGATGCGCGTTAAAGAACCCCCGGCGGTCGAAAATTCCGGAGCCCTCCACTACAGCGTCTCTCAAAATCATATGGTGGTTTTGGGACTTCAAACCACACATATCGATTGATTGATCTCTCACCCAGCGCCGTCTCTCGACAGTGGCGCCACGGGCGGATATCACGAGATGTTTCGCGTGCAGGGGGAAGAGACTCTCACTGGCAGTGATGGCAACTCTAAAGATACACCCCTAGAAATTTTTTATCTCTATCGCGGATTCAGCGTCTTTTTCTTGAACCAGTGAATTTTGGTAAGGACCTGGAATTGTTCTATTACGCGGCTTGGTTACAGGTGCTATGAACAGTCACGCTTTTTCAACTAGGAAGGTTATAGGGAAGGATAATCTTGACTATTTTCTTTTTTCCTTTCATTGAAAAGAGTTTTTATGCTCTGCTCGGCCAAATAAAGGCGATATCAGTTCTGTAACGCGAGATTTCAAAGTGTGTTAAATGCAAGTGCATATCATAATTGAGAGTTTCCTGAGGGGTAACTGCTCTGAGAAACAAAAGGAATCTTTTTTTCTTGTAGTTCACATAAATAAGTTTCAAGTTCCCGCTCAATGCGTGCCTCCACCATGCAAGGTATTCATGCTGAAGACTACTGAACGCTGGAGGGAGCTGAAAGAGAAACAAAGCGAGAGGAGGACTGAAAAGTTGAGTGACCTCTTGCAGATTCAATGTTATAACAACTGTGTACTGAAAATAGACGAGAAGACTGTTCGGGCGTTCTGGGTCGTTTCATCGAGCCATTTTCCTATAAGGACGAAAAAAGTGACGAAAATATTTTGCCTAGTGGGAAGCTGACCGAAAGATCCGAAGGAAAGCACGTCCGCCACTGTGTAGCAGGGGCTATGGTGCTGGGCTGCTGACCCGGAGGCCGTAAGCTTAATCCCGGCCCCGGAGGTCACATTTCCAGGGAGGCAAAATAGTGGAGGCCCATGTACTGTGCGATGCCAGTGCACTGAAAAGAACGTGAGGTTGTTGAGCTTTCCGGAGCCCTCCACCACGACCTTTCATAAACATATTGTGAGTTTGGGACGCAAAACACTAGATAATATTATTAAAGGGAAGGCGTATCTATCAGGCAGTAAAAATGGGCCCCCGTACATCTACTGTAATATATAATAATAATATTTATGTGAAGTTTAGCGTCCCAAACCCACCTTATGAATATGAGAGACACCGTAATGAAGGGCTCCGGAAATTTCGGCCACCTGGGGTTCTTTAACGTGCACCCACATCTGAGCACACGGGTCTACAGCATTTTCGCCTCCATCGAAAATGCAGCCGCCGCAGCCGGAATTTATCCCGCCACCTGCAGTTCAGCAGCCAAGTACCTTATAGCCACTTGGCCACCACGGCGGGGCTACTCTAAATTATGGTACACGAATTGCAAATGTGGAAAGTTAGAAACTGCATGGCCACCACCTCAAAAGCTGCAGGTACAAGAGAGGCACTACAAACTTGAAGTTGATCCGATCACCTTCACCAACTCCGCAAAGCGAACTACAACAGCAGGGAGAGTTGGGCTAGTTTGCTAATATTCATAGTGTAATAGCACAGAGGCGAATCACATGAAAGGTCTGGACAAAACGAGCACTGGTTGACAACTGGTTGCTTTATTCAAGTGAAACGGAAAAGCGAAAGAAAGAAAGAAAAACGAAACCTGCGCACGCGTCATATATGCACGTGACAAAAGACGACATATGTAATATTATTAGGTTTTTTTCCAAATATGTCAGCTCGCAATCCAATATAGCACTTGACGGTCCGCTAACACTCACGTCATTATTTTCGTTGATAGCAAAGGCTTCCACAATATCAGGATTCAGTGGGCCTGCAACGGCGAAATTCTGGGGTGCACCCGCAGGCGGCACATGGGGCGGACAAATGGGAGAACGGCACACCATTTAAAAAGCTATAGTGCTTACGCAGCCGTATTTTGAGGCAGCGCCCCGTTTGGCCCACATAAACGTTACCACATGACAGCGGAATGGAATAAACAACATGATGTTTGCAAGTGACAAACGTCATGTGGTTCTTGACTGTGCACGCACTGTTAGAAGACATACTCACACTCGACGATCACTTATAGATTCTGGCACACAGTGTCTGGAGGCTATTTACAGCGAAAAAATGAACGTCAACGTTGAGCATGTCGGCAATTTTTTTAAGCGATGAGAAATACCATGAATATAAGGAATCGCCACTATAGCGACCTGCCATTTGCTTATTTGGCCTTAGGTGGTTCTACTTGAACACTTTTAGCTTCTTCAAAACTTTTATTGCCGGTGCTCGTGTTGTCAGACCTTCTTTGTGGTTCCCCTCTGCGCTGTTTTATTATCAAAGTGAACTAGACAGACAAATTCGTTGCTGTCGCATATGGCGCCACCATAAAGCCCTTTATATTTTCACGGGGTTGTGACGCGGAATAATGAAGCAAACTATAATTACGAGATGAAACTGTTTATCTGGCCAAACTTGTGGCCCGTAAACTGAAGGTCAAATTACTGCGATGCCCACTGGCACTTGTAGCGGTGAACAGGGCATTGGCCGTCAATGAACTGGCAAGTGGTGAGGCGCGTCGGCATTCATACGTGTGCCATCGAATATTCTAGCGTTATCACTAGCGGCAACGCAGGGCAGAATAATCTGTAATGTTAGCTAAGTGGGCGTAATCTTAACAAAGTCATCTACTGCAGTCTGAAGCTTCTCGAACACTGCAGGCGTGGTTTACGCTCAGAATCAGTAGAAGTAAAACGGGTGATAACAAAACTTCAGGAGAGAATGTGGCAATATGCATTTCTACAGAGCATCTAGAAAAAAAGACGTCAAGTGGTTGTTAATATGATTTGTTTACTTTTAAACAATTCCGAAGAGTTGGGACAAAAAGCACATTCTGTTTATACTTAAACGTTTACTAAGCTAAGTAATAACAATAAAATAATCATCGACGTATTTTTTTTGTAATTGAGGAAAGTTTCGACAGACAATCTAGGGATAAAACGCTGTCTCAGTTTGACATTACTGCTCTTTGTAGTGTGTAGGGTAAGTATGTGTTTTCTTTCCGTCTGTCGGCTCATTTCTACTTGGTGTTTGCTTGGACGGAATTCGTCAACTGTGCCTTGTGCCAGCGGCGAAATCTTACCTCCCGTTGCCCCCTTCCGAACGCTTGGCCAAAGAGTGGTGCCGTGTGTTCGTGCGTGCTCTTACTACAACGAGCCGCACTTATTGAAAGCCGACGCACACGGAGTTTGCCCTGCCTCACCAATCGATCCCTGTAGTGACTGAGCATGAGAGAAGGCAGCATGTTCTCGAGGGACATTTTACCTTAGCGGCGTGTCACCGAGAGCCTTTGCCACGAAGACGTGCTAGCGTTATCCTTTGTCATGTAATTTCACCTGTGGCGTGCAAACCTGTCTGCTTTCCCCGTTCCCTTTGAGAGCAGGTGCGATACGTTTTGCAGTGTGGCCGCAAGCAAAAAAGTGTTGAGAATTTACTGGGAGTGGTATTGCGTACTTGCTGCGTGCTGATCTCAGCGTCTTTGCTGCCCGAACACGCGTGTGCTGCGGCGCGCTAGTTCGCGCGAGGCAACGATAAGCGCGGCCCAGTGGCCCGCTAAGTCCGAACACACGCTACTGGCCGTACTCTTGTGAGATGGGTGTGCACTAGAACGTACAGCAAAGGTTAAGCAGTGTCACTTCAGCGCCTTGACCCTTTTAGTCTAACAAATTTAAATCAGTTTAGGGGGTTTACAAGAACTCAATCTTTTCTGCAAAACTAAACCGAAAAGACAACAATAAACAAAGCCACAAGCATGTTCGAAGCTACAAGCACAAAAACTAGACAAATTCATGCAATACTCATTATTGCCTTGACAGCTAATTGACCTCAATGCCACAGTTCCCTCGAGTAAAAATTCACACCATCTTCCCAAAGGTACCCTGAGGGGATGCGAAGCAACAGCGTTGTGGATGGGTGGCGTCATGGGTTCAACGGCGCTAACACGGGTGCAGCGGTGAGCACTGGAAGATTCCCGAGTAGTGGTCGCGGTAGTGGAGTGAGCACGTGTTGTGGGCTCGCTCCACTAAGCACGTGTTGTGGGCTCCTCCAGTTGCCACGAAGTGGCAGCTGGAGGCGCTGCAGTGAGCGCGCTGCAGGTTAGAGAGAGAGTGATGTCAGCGTGCGCTGCGAGGGGAGCGGACGTCAACACGCAGCTGCGGCGTGACCTACTTGGCATCGCTGCAACAACTTCAGCGAGCGGAGCGCGTTGCGGTGCGATCGTATGGTCTCCCTGAAGGACAGCGTTACACAGCCTATGCAAAGAGCTGAGAAAACTCTGTGCACTGAGGGGCAGTAAGCTGGGTGTACACAATCACGCTGTGAAGAAAAGCAGGTGCTGCCCTGACGAAGCGTTCCCGGCCCTTGTTTAACTGTTCATCATATCTTTTTTTTTTATTTCAGCTCTTTATTTCAGACAAAAAAAGTCTCGTGTATAAGGGCGAAAGGCAGACTTGCTCTGTTTGACGGAACCCTAGCATCCGAATGCACACTCAGAATATGGACAAACAAAAATAACAGTAAACGCTGCTACTACATACAAACGCAGTTTCATAGCTTTACAACAATGAAGAAAAGTCATGAAATAAGAAATCACGAAACCTAAATAACATGTAACTACAGCATACACATTTATTCATCTCATGGACAAGAGTGCGGGTTACTTCTAGCATTTTGGTTTTTGTTGTTGTTTTTGAACAAGTACGGAGACCATGATTTCTGTTTAATTTCCATGACCTGTGCGTGTTTGTTGAGAAGCTTTCGAATTGAGTATGTTAGCACAGGATTCCATAGGTGCTTCACACAAGTGGAATTCTGTTATGGGCATACTTTGATTTATATGGCGCATTGCTAATAGATGGCAGGTCTATATATTCAGGAGTTTTAGGCTTTATTTTCATATAGACCTGGGGGAGCAAATTGAACTCGTATAAATTATTTACTTTGAGAACAAGGTGTTGTAAAGGTAGAAGCTTGTATGGTCGTTGTATGAAAAGTTTTTAAGATATTGTATTGCCTTTTCCTGCAATGTTATCAACCGCACAAGATTAGTTTTGGTTGCAGACCGCCAAATCAAATTACAGCAGTGAATATGTGAATAAATTAGGGTATAATATAACTGCTCTTTTTTATTTATTTGTTTATTTATTTTGATACTGTCCGCCAAAGGCCGACACTAATATACTCCTCACACATTGTTCAAAGACAAAAGCAGTGCACAGTGAAATCAAATCAGACAATGCATCTGACAGCTTTAAACAAAACTACACCATACAGACCATACAAATCGTAAGGCAAACAAAAAGCAACTCTTACCAAAAGTACAACGCACAAATGTATTCAAGTTTTACACAGTAGTGACCAACATTGATAGGAAAGCAACACAAATCGCAAACACCACACTCAACATACACTGTTCCACATGCTTGAAAAGTATATTCATCAAAATCAGAAAGTTTTTTATCATTATCTTTAGTTTGGAAGTTAGGTCACTAAGCTTAAGAGACCTTGTGGGAGTTTTTTAGGCACCGAGGGGCATTGATACATTCGCATGAACTTAATTAATATGCTGGGACCAAGCTAACTGTTCTTCGAAAAAGTCATTTAAGAAAGACACCTAAGAACATGTCGAAAAAAACACGTTCAATCACATTGAACATTGTTTTCATTACATTGTTTTCAAATGTCAGCCAAAGTTCGGCACTATCATTTTCATTCATTTTTCATTTTTTTCATTTTATTATACTGTCAGCCCTATTTGGGCTGTAACAGGGTTTGTCGCGTGCCGTGAGTACGATAACATTTGTTTTACTAACATTCAAGCTCAGTTTATCACTTCGATTCTTCCCGCTCGTCGCTTCATTTCATCGCCCTCTTTCCTACTACCTCACTTGGATATATACGAACAGCGTAGTCAAGATTGTATTTGTACTGGCACAACATAAAACCCTAGGATTCGCACGACATATTGCGCAGTTCTTTTTAATTAGTTATTTATTCAATATTTTTGACATTGTTCTTATTTCCCGTATTTTTTATATTTATATCTCACCTTAAACAGTGCAGCTCTGCATATCTGGCTGTATCATATTTGTAAATTTTATAAACTTCTTACCTTTTTTGTCGCTCTTTCTCTCGTGCCGTACCAAATGAAAATCGTATTTAGGAAAATATTTGCAGCAGTCAACAATTGCAAACTATTTTTGACAATTCCTTTTTAAAATATACAATTTTGGCACTCTCCTGTCTTAAAGTTAGATTTTCAGACATTTGCTAGTGTCTTATGAGCACCGCCCTATGTTTTCGCGATCACTGTTTAACAGAAAACACATCTTGCAACGTTATTTTCTTCCCACCTCACGTAAGCCCTTCAACGACACGTAGCCGCCACCACAGCCGTAAGCATATTTAAAATGCGAAAGGAAAGCTGGCTCGAGAACACGTCGCGTACAGAGAGACTCACGGGACGACCCCAGAATATAGTGAATTTGGATCGCAACGAACACCAAATTACCCTTCGGAAGGCTTCGCCTTTGTTGTCTAAGACCTAAGTGCGCTTGTTTGCGTCATTCGCGTCGGCACAATGACGTCAGTAAATTTGGACATAAAGTTGCAAAACAGAGTTCAGCTTCGCGACAACTTCCGCATCCACTATATCTATGTGCTCCCCTGCTGAGACCATGCTTTGCACCTGAGTACTACTTAGTTATTCAGAAAGACTGCTTCCGCTTGCGATATCATTGTGTTGAGTTCATCTTCTGGGGTTACGTCTTTCCACGCAGTTACGCTAAGTGCTTCTACAAGAGTGCTTTTTTTCGTTTTCTTTTTTCATTTTCTGGGGAGTTTAATGGTTGGCATTTAAATGCTGCCTTGAATGAAGCACATGCAACAGAGGTTCATTCTACAGCCATTAATACGCTGCTTCGAGTGCTCAGCACCAATGACGTGAAACTCAAAACTAGGCTATTTCAGGTTGATTCTTCTGGCGATGCTGTTCAGAGACAGAAACGAGCTCCGTAATAGAGTCCTGGTAGACTTATCTTTTGGTAAGTTTAGCATGTCGCTACAAATGCATAAGATTAAAAATGAAACGATGCACACAACGCTTAAAGGTGAGGTTAAGAAGTTGCGCGAAGCAGGTACCACTGACATTCATTTACAAATGAAGGCGACTCCACAGCGCACCACTGCAGAAACTTGCAAGTTGTGCACGCATACTACACGACATATATAAAAGATGCGCAAAGCTCACCGCTACACTCAACAAAACTATTCAACTTATTGTGACCAGAGCCTCTGGATAAATTTAGAGGGTACTTGCAGCACACGCTGTGGTAGATTGGCCAACAAAGTGTGTTATCTCAAGGCGTGGTGGTTTTAGATAAATACACAACACAAGGATGAAATATGTTCTTCTGAACTATTCTGTAAGTAACCAACAAGTAAATAGCATGCAAGCACAGATTAAGTGGGTGGTCTTCTCACATACTACACTGAACACACAGGCGACTGCCTTACTTTGATTTTAAATACGCATACGTACATGCCCAGCGTTCGCGACATTTATCCGGATATTAAGTATCCGTGTCGGATCACGCCTGCCGAGCCCCCATCTGAAACTATCCCAATTGATTGTAACTTCATATTGATGTATAGTATGGCCAGATGGCAATATTTAAACCGAGCGAAAGGAAAATATTGAGCACACCTAAATAAAAGTGTCCAGTATACTTGTCGAACTGGTGGCACACTTGGTGAACCACTTGCCGAACCAGGGGCACAGTACACATGTGCTTTGTTCACAACGGTGGGGTAAATAGCCGCTGCGGCGGTGCAGTGGTTGTGGTGTTCGACTGCTTGCCCGAAAGCCATAGATTCGGTCCCAGCCGCGGCGGCCGCATTTCAATGGAAGCCAAGTGTTTGAAGCCACTGTACTGTGAGATGTCAGTCCGCGTTAAGAGATTCGACGTGGTGTGAATTTTTCGGAGCCCTCTAATATTACGCGGCTCACAATCATATCGGGTTGCAGACACGTAAAACTTCTTAAGTTATTCTTATTACGCCGCCGTAAAAAGGCAGTGAATGTAGGACAACGTTGCGCTACACTTCATAAGCCACAATATTGCAAGCGACTGCTGCCATAGATCAGTTGGTCATGGAACGTAGTAACTTTATATATTTTAGAGCAACACGTGAGAACGTAAATACCTCAACCATGGCTGATTCCTGCGTCATAGAAATCAGTATAACGCGAAAGTCAAGTGTGATTTCACAGAGGTAGTTGAAGGTTTGTGTTGCATTGTTTCTCCACAAGGGCGAAGCAAAGAACATCATAGCTGAAAATTTGAATGCCACGCGAACAGCCGCGAACCGCTCGAAACTTGCCCCCCGCTGCTCAATCCCAAAGGACGCAAGACCACACAACGCGAATTCTCACTGCTGCTACTTTTTGTTTGAGCGGCGCTCTCATTATACACAAGATGGCCGCTGCAGAGAACGAAATGACCTTTTTACACTCTGTAACTTCCACGCGAACTTTGGATGGAAGCATAAGACGTATAAACCATCCCCTTCGCGAGACAAGCGCGCGCATGGCAAGCAGTGGCGCGACGACCTTGTGCCCTTTGCGTCGTCTCCCTGGTAATAACGTAAACAGGTGCCTCCGAGCTCTGCGTGCTACCAGCGGTAAATGGCGTACTATCTAAATGCCTCGCCGTCATTACACTGAATGTGGTAAGCTCTCCAGGCCATTTCGCGCCGAGCGCTTTGGAGCGAGGAATCATGGCCTCGATTCCTGGCACCGGACCTTTTTCTCTAGTTCCATCTTTCGTAATATTTGTGTACAATTTAGGACGACATATTTGGGACGGAAATACGCTAGTGACTTTGGCATTAAACACTTTCGTGTTAAAAATTTGGAGGACGCTTGAGCTTCACCTTCAAAAGTAGAATGCGATAGCGTGATCGGGCCCTGTGCACATCGCCTTCTCAAATGCTCTGGGCTGGGGGTTATCAGTGGACGCCTCAACCATACCTCAAAAAAAATTATTGTCTACAGGTGTAACCATGGCCATTTGAAACTGCCCTAGACTGCCTGCGGGCAAGTTGTTGGGTGCCATTTTTTTTCCTTTTCTATAAATTAGCTAAGTGACGGGTACCATTCGAAAGCAACACGCTAACCTACTCAAATTATCACTTTAATTATGTTGTTGCTGCTGCTGATAATTATTCAAGATGTATCGGCACTTTGTAATGGAAAAAAGGGGATGGGGCATCATTAAAAGACCCTCTCGTTGCGCAAATCACTCGTCTTGATGTCTGGCGCGTTGCTGGGCTTTTTCAACACAATAATAGTACACAAGTTAGGAGGACTCCTTTGACTACAGGGCTTCCACGCATACAGTGCTTAGTTCGAAGCAGCTCCACGCAATGGCTTTGTGGTAGAGCACCTGCTTCCTACGTTGGAGGTCTGGGTTTGATACTACTTGAAATGAAGATTCTTGTTATCAAGTTTATTTTGATCTTTCTCAATTTTTTATCACGGAAGACGCTGCTATTTCGCTACCAGAATTTCTGCATAACTACCTCATCGTTTTAAAGTGAGAGCGTTAAAACATCGTTAGATGTGTTAGCGTGCCAGTAAAATCTACTCCTAATGCATCAAGTTTTGTGGCAATAAAAGTGTTCTAGTAGCCGACTTTTGCAGAGATAGGGAAACCTATTGGCGGAATTCACGAATCTACATGTGGCCTATGAATTCGCTCTCGCAGAGTAGTCCTTGTAGACGCAACACAATCAACATTTTTGTATCTGAAAGATTGGCAGATTCTACGTACAGTAGGAATCGACGACGTGCGAAGAACGAATAAGGAAGGTTGGTATTTCACTTTATTATGAGCAGAATCTTACAAAGCAGAAGTAAATTATGCCGTACATGACTTCATTGTCATGATTATTATTTATGTTTGCATGTATGATTTACCTTTGTGGTCTATTCACGTAACATGATGCCTATTTCGGTATATGTGGAGATAGCGAAACGGCCGCGAGGACGCTATGAGTGTAGCATGTAGTCATGCTTCAAATGACACGCATATCAAGATTATCATGTTTGGAACAGTCATATACCTTCGACATTCATTGATGTTTTGTAATACCAAATTTGGTATATGAGAAGCCAGCAAAATGACCACGAGCGCACCATGAGCGTGGCGTATAGTCATTACTTACATGACATGCATGTCAAGATTTCCACGTTAGGGTCGGTCACTCATGTTCGCCATGCAGTCATGCCATATTAACATACCAGTTTTGCAATATTTCATGTGAACAAAACCACCGCAAAAGTAGGAAGATCATGAAATGTAAATTATGACATTCACGGCATACATGTCATAGGTTTTATGTTATGACTAATCATTTATGCTTGCCATAGAGTCATGTTATGCCATACCATTTAGGTATCGGTGCCTTTATAGAAACGGCCACGACAGCTAGAAGTCGTAGGCGGATAGTATAGATAGATAGATAGATAGATAGATAGATAGATAGATAGATAGATAGATAGATAGATAGATAGATGGATAGATAGATAGATAGATAGATAGATAGATAGATAGATAGAAAGATAGATAGATAGATAGATAGATAGATAGATAGATAGATAGATAGATAGATAGATAGATAGATAGATAGATAGATAGATAGATAGATAGATAGATAGATAGATAGATAGATAGATAGATAGATAGATAGATAGATAGATAGATAGATAGATAGAAAGATAGATAGATAGATAGATAGATAGATAGATAGATAGATAGATAGATCGATAGATAGATAGATAGATAGATAGATAGATAGATAGATAGATAGATAGATAGATAGATAGATAGATAGATAGATAGATAGATAGATAGATAGATAGATAGATAGATAGATAGATAGATACGCTCAAAGCCGCCAAAATTCCCTAAGAAAAGCTTCGCATTTAATACTGAAGCGTACTAAAAATATAAGGACGAAACGAAGCGGCCAACACGAGTAGTGAACTTTGAACAGCACTCATTTCTACTTTGCACATATATATGTGAAGTCTAGTGCTCTACGTCACTCTCTAAGATTGTGTAGAACAACAGCCCTCCTTTCTGTCGACAGCAGTCTTATCCAAAAAATGCACAATCTCTCGCAAATCTTTGAAACGAGCTATCTGCGGAACAATAGGTGGCTGTGATTCCTTCCGTTCGCCAGCTTTCACACAATTTGAAAAAGGTAGCCCCGAATTAGAATGTGAAAATCGCATTCACCCCTCCGCCCCTCCTCCTGTGGCTTTCGAAGCTCTGGAGAGTGTCCGACCCGAAGTCTTGTAAGCATTGAGTCAGCGGCACGAGGAGCACGCTGCCGTGTGTTGAATGGGCAGCAGTAGTGTACGAAATTACATCAAGATACGGGAATTCGTATACATTGATATAACCGCAAGATGCCTTAACAATATGTTAACGTGACATGCCACCGAGAAAAATGTGCACGAAGAAAAACAGTGATGGATTTCTACCTAGGCATTGTCTAAAGTGTCAGAATCACTCACCCCACTTGAAACCCACGTCCGTAATGACGAAAAACAGAATATGTGGGATGCGAGAAATACCTGAAACTGAACATACCTCCACTTTTTGGGAGGGTTGCGTTAGGGGTGCCTCAGTAACGCTTTCAGATAAAGAGCTGCCATTTTTACGCATAATCTGAAAATGCCGCCCTGCATACCAGACAATACAGATATTCGCCTTTTCGGCCGGTTTCATCATAGTAATAGTAGCAGCACTTGATGATACCCAAGAAACTTCCGGTCACTTCAATGATTACCCTCTAACACCGAAACAGAAATCTTGTGTTATCAGTTGTGCTAGAATAAGGAAAGGCTTTTTTTCCGCTTTCAGGTTGAAAAGGAAGCCGCTCAAGGTTAAGGATTAACTCTCACAATGTTGTATATAGCTTAAAAGAAAGCTTATTTCAAACATTTCACCAGACAAAGAGAGAAAACTCTTGAAAACGAACTGGCTACTCCGTTGAGGCTTCTGCTCCTCACCAATACTGCTAGGCTACGCCGGCAAACAGAAAAGCATACAGCACCTGCGTCTGTAAACAGCAATTGTGTCTATAAGTGCCAATCCAAAATAAAGTGTTTGGAAATTGAGAACAAGGACGAGCGTTCGTCGTTGTTCTCTCGTTTTATTCACACTTGTCTGTTTACTGCGCTGCAGTATATTGAAGAAATGTACCAACACGCTCAACTAGCCACTTTAATTAAGCAGGCACAGAGGACGTTTGCTTTTCATACCCGGCATGCTTGCCCCAATATACCAGATAGATACCAAGGAAATGGTACAGTAGTTAAGTGTAGGTATATCCTTGGCTTCCGAATATAAATGCCGGCACGGAAACGCTTAGTCACCTTGCAAAAGTGTCAACCATGAGCGCGAATAAACAGCGCCTACTTATAATGCACCTGTTGTTGACGTACTTCTCTCTACTCAATACGATGTGCTGATGTGCTTCTCTGTACTCAAATACTCCAGGCTGACTTGCTTCCGTTAACTTATCATTACCCGAGAAACGCCACGCAGGGCAGGCAAGCTGTAGTGCTGCATACATCTAAGGCTTGTCCTGCAGAGTTTTTATTGCGAAAGCAATTATATAATTACTCTCAGCTGGATTTTGCCGCCAGCATCAGCGTCTACGTCGGCGTCGTCGTTACACATCGTATATTTATACGTATTTATCTATATGAAAATGCAAGAAAAAAAAAAGCTCCTAAAAACGCCCTGGCACATGGAATCGAATTTGGGTCCTGTGAATCATGATTGCGAGGCGTTAACCACAGAGCCACCGAGAAGCACGTCCTCCTACATCCAAGCGGCAAGCCATCTATATCTACCCCTTACCGCTGCTGACGGGCATCTCGGGGGATGGGGGGGGGGGGGGGTATCGTGTTTTCAGCATCGCGCCATCTTGCTGGTAAGCAACATCGTCACGACGCCGCGGGCACGCTCTCATCTCCCGCGTGCACTTTGCCGCGCAAAGAGCAGTGGGTCGATGTTCACTCATGCGCCTTTATCTCGCGGTGGGGTCGATCGTACGTCTTGGCCGGCGTTTGTATTTTACCGGAATGATTCTGATTCAGTTACCGGGCGCACAAAAGTCGCTGCAATCGTTGCACAGTCTACTTTTGCGAAAGTAGCACGCTTTTTAGACACAGCGAAGTAACAACTGAAACGCTTTTTCACGTTCATCTGTACCTGCGAGTACGTTTCGTGCGTCATTTATGCGTGAGAAACGCGGGGCACGTTTCGATCTGCTGGACATTCTGCGCATGACCTTCCAATTTGTGGCTATCACGTTCATTGCTTTGCCTTTGCGGCAAAGCTGTGACTTTTTTTTTTTGCCGGACGAAACCGATACCGAAATACCCATTCTTTTATTACCTCGCTATTTGATTTTTACGCGTCTTTAAACAACTAAGAATATTTTGATGTATTTTGTGCGCATTTTCTTCTTTAAGTTTGCAGAAAATTGGCTTAACTTGGCTGCACCACGGAAAGTGCTCTAATCTTTCTAGTAAACAATGCGAAAAGATGGCTCTTAATTTCAATAATAGGCGCTGGAAAGGAAATTTCAATAATAGGCGCTTCAATAATAGGCGCTGTTTCCATGAAAACAAACCTTGGATTTGGCGGTCGGGGTTTGCTAACATGTAAAAACGTCTACTGCCAATACGTCGAAAGACGGTCATCGTTTGAACTCTATGACTTCGAGAAACGATAATAGTATATGTATATGCTACTATACTCGCAAAAGAAAGGAAATTCTTCATCTTACAAAATTTGGGCAAAAGGCACTTTTTTTCAGTTGAGTTTTCTGGCACGTGGACTTCCCATGCTCATATTGGAACAACTTAAATGCCGCACATGAAGATGTCACGTCCGCACTTCGTCAGAAGGCCTGTCGAAACAAGATGTTTGCATTGTCAACATAACTTCTGTTAGCCTTGGAATTTCCTAAATGTTTTACCAGGGGAAGCTCTGGTGTTGCGATTGTTCAGCCACCAAGGGAATGCTGCGCATACGTATTTGTCTAATCTTCCTGCTTGCACCTTCGAGCACGCTTGTGACTTTGTTTTTTTTTTTTGTTTGGCACCAGTTTTTGATAAAATAATATATAGTTGTGAAAGTTTTTAGATACTTTGAGTTGATGAGCCTCAAAAAAGTTGAAATATTGAAATAGACCTACTGAGCATTTCTTGAACTTCGTCGTGTGACAAAGTGGCTCCGGGTAAGACAGGTGCAAACGGAGCGGAAAGAACGACGCTTCGACAAATTCATCCAGCACAGGACCTTCAGCCAGCACAGGACCTATCAGTCCTGTGCTGGCTGAAGACTGCTAGTGTCTGTGCAGCTCGCCCAGACACTAGCGCCATACTTTCCTTTAGTCATTGTTAGGAAACTCTATGGTCTGCATGACTTTTCTTTCCAAACCTGAAAGGATCGCACTATTAACAGCCCTTGCAACTGTTTTTTAGTAGCTAGGCAATAGTTCTCTGGGCTTTAGTTAGTGTCAATAAATGCAGTTATGTGTCTAGGTCTCAGAAATTCTCACAATCTAAATTTTCATACACTTATTGATAATGTGTGCTCTGGGCATCGCAGAAGGTATTCTAAATTTTAAAAAAGAGACTGCAGGAGGCATGTACAGACATAAAGCTCAAAAAATTATTCACACCACCAATACTTTAATATATCCGTATTGCCTTGAGTTGTCCCAAGCGAGCTTCGGCAAATAGACTAGACATAATACCGACTTGCGACTGACTTTATATGTTCGTAATATAAAATGGATCGCTCCGTCACAGCAATGTTACAAATATGTGACCTGGAAATTATGCAAAAACGAAGACTTGGAAAAAGATTACAGTTTCGTTTGGAAATTATAAAACGAGATTGTAAAATTATCAGAAATAACTATTTACAACTACCCAGGAAGCGAAGTGAGACAGCACATAATAGACGAGCGCTGCAGTCTTACTTTATATCAACGAAGATTAGCGGGTATTGTTTTTTTCCTGATGTAATTAAGACATGGAATTAGTTTTCATGTGATAAAGTCAATGCTAATAATTTTTATAAATTGAAGCACTTAATGCATATGTATGTGACGTATCGTAACACTTAAACAAAACGCTATAAAATTTATAGTAATTTAGATGTGTCTTGTTATTTAGATGCAGAAAAGCTTTTCTATGTTTATCTAACGATATGTCTAAGTCATTCTTTTATGTCGCGTAATCATGTGCCTACTTAATTGATACAGAGTGCCTTACCTCTCGTAACTTTAAGGGAGGGTTAAAAGAATTCGTAAATAAATAAAATAGACGGGATTAAAATTACTGGTGCCCAGTGTATGTTCAAGGGTGCACAGAGGACAATTCGTAAGAAGTCACAACGGGCAGCCAGGGAGATGTGACCATGGGCAGTCGCGGAAGGCGCTTGTGTGCACAGCAGGTGTCTCGTCGAGACGAGAGATAGTGGACCAGTGGTGTTTAGTTTTCTAAGTTATTCTAACTTGCTGATTTATAAGCAAAGTGAATGCGTCTTTAATTCGTGTGCACTGTAAAGCACACCTTTTGGCAAGACGGCCCCACAAGCTCCCCTCCTCTCAAGATGTGCATACTGGATTCAACTCTTCGTAAATACTATCGCAGCCAATTTTTATGGCGAGATTTTAAACCTTCGACCATGAATAAACTTATAAACGAGTGTGGTGTATTCCTGGAGCCTAGTTCGAATGACACTCAAGTTGCATCAAGAATTTCATATAGGCGCGCGCGAGCCTTTGCGTGTGTTATGTGTGCATTTTGGATATATGTATGCGTGCGTACATGCGCAATGCAGAGATGCGAGAAAGAGTGTCAGGGCAGTTTCAAATTCACAAAGGACGAAGTAACACATTGTCTCATATAAGTTCATCTAAGCTATCTTCGCACAGGCTCCTTATGCTCACACGCACAGATCTGCCAGTGTGCGCTCACACCTTTATCTAACATAAGGTTTCCTTTCGGTCTAGTGCTCACCAGCGCGTTCGGCCGCACTGAAGCCTCCTGCATCATTAGGTCAAAACAACAAAAAGAAAAAAAATAGACAGAACTGAGCACTGTTTAAAATTAACAAATGCAAAACAACGAAGACTGGAGATCAGCTTTATAATCTACAGTATACGAGATAAGAAAAAAGAAAGCAAAAAAGTAGTACTTTGAAGAAACTAATGGTTCAAAAGAATATCGCGATGTAACTGACCTGTAGCAATCAAAAACAAGTCAACTTGCTTGACGGCCTGTAATGCATACCAGTGTCATGCAGCGAACGAAAAAAACTTCGTATTATGCGAAGCACGCCCAATGCAGTTAGTGCCGCTGCTGGCACGAGCTTTCCAGGACATTAAACCAGAATGAGTGATTTCTCTAGAAAGGGTTACTTGCGCCGGACGAGTGGTTAGGAAATCAGCTTTCGTTTAAGTCTTTCTCGCCATTTGAAGTCATTGCTACGGCTACGAGAGTGCATAAAATAAAAAAAAGCTGAGACAAACTCATTGCACGCATGAGCCCGGTCGTCACTCTTCTTATTCTGTTTATGTTCAGCAATACCATAACAAGTCTGTAAAGAATAACTCGTTGACCGTGTTTACCAGCTCTCAAATACTGAAAGTTAAACCAATGAATGTGCCTGCTACACTGAAATATTAGTCACGGACACCAACTGCAAAAGCTCGAAACACGGCATGAGCATCACGGGGACTTAATACCCTATGCAGGACCACGAAGGTAGCAAATAAGTTAGTGGCTATGGGTTGAAACTGACGCTCTTATCTGAGCAATTTACCATGGGAATATGAAGCACGAGTGTTGACTGATATTACCTTTCTTCTGAGATAAAAATAAAAGAATTGATTGCTTCTGCAGTTTGCTGGCAATATTTGCACATTTTGACTTGACTAATTATACGGCATTAAACATATGAACTCTTTCATTAGCTAATACGCTGAATGTAAAAACATGCGTCGATACTAAAAATACAAGGTATCTCTTGAAGTTTTTTGTAATCTAAACAAAACCTTGTTATGTATTAACTAGTTTGTTTCACATGAACAATTTAGGAGTATTATGAACGACGCGGCTGATCGAATGAATGAATGGAACCTTTTATTCAAAGAAAAGGACGGCTCTGGGCCGCAGTTTGGGAATATGGGAGGAAGGGATTATCAAGTGCACAGCGAGAGCATATTAAGATTACAACAGTTCGTGCTTATTCGTAGTAGTAGACGTATTAAAGTCGCATTCGCCCGAGTTGGTTGACCTTCTTTAGACCACTCGAAGCAGGCCACTTGTACTAGCATAGGTGGCTAGCGCTTTTGAGCTTCATCATTATATTGTAGCACAGTGCCTAAGCTCCCTATGTTGTCACGTGGCAGGTGTTGTATGTGTGTTCGTCCTCGCGAGAAAGCAGAGCGAACCCAAATGAGGTGGTGTAAATCTGCTCGGCATATTTCTTGAAAATGTGGGCATCGAGGAGAAGTGTTACCAATTGCTTGTCAGGCTCCAAATTATTTGTCAAGTACATGTGGTGTATAGCCTGCATTGACCATAACCTTGTTCAAAAATATCTCTTGCTGGCGTGTAAGTGTGTACGTGTCGCTCAACAAAAGTGCTGGTGTAGCTTGTAAGAGCCTTCTTTTACTGTCAATCCCGGCTGTGGCGGCTGCATTTCCGATGGAGGCGGAAATGTTGTAGGCCCATGTACTCAGATTTGGGTGCACGTTAAGGAACCTCAGGTGGTCGGAATTTCTGGAGCCCTTCACTACGGCGTCTCTCATAATTACATGGTGGTTTTGGAACGTTAAATCCCACAAATCAATCAATGAATAGTTTACTGTCATTTTTAAGTTGTACGCGAATATAATTCATGAAGGCTCTGCTGGAAGAGCCTTCCCGCATCCTTTGTAAAAGGAAAACTATCGATCGGCGAAGAAACCAGACCGAACATCGTTTTTTGGGTTACAACTTCGACCTCTTGTCTTGCAGTGCTCGCCTGCACGCATTTATTTCTCCTTTTGCAACATACTCCCGCCCTCCAGTAGAGCTGCAAAACTCGAGTTTGAACAATTCTTGCACGAAACCTTTCTGCACTGGTCATCCTAAAAGCTTCTGCAAGCTCGGGTTGTGTCAACTTAACCAGGGTCAACGTGTATGATTCGTCTTAAGGACCAAAAACTTCTGCAAGTGTAAAGTTACTCGAAAATCACCACCCCATATACTTGGAGACTGCTGCTGCAGAGTGCTGCTGCAGAGTGCAGGTGAAGAGCCCGTAGTTTTGATTGGTGCTCTTCTCTAGATCGGATCAGCCTGTGACCTACCTGCTCGTGATGGTATCTTACGTTCTTGCTGTCACGTGGAGTGTCCTGAGGGCTTCGAGCTTCGTAGTAGTTGTTTCGACTCGGAAAATGCTGGGATGAACGTCCAACAGGAAATTGCACCGGAAACATCGGAGAGGGCTCTTTGACGTCCGCATGCGTGTAAGTGAGCTGTCTTGATTTGTCAATCGCCTTTGCTTCCACTTGCCCATTCTCCGTTTCCTCGCAGCTGTGCTTGCTCTTTCCAAGTGCCTTGAGCAATGAAGACTTTACTTTTCTGGCAACTCTGCCCCACGAACAACCCAACCAATGGAATACACGTGAAATAAACTTCTAATGTCCTCGTTGCGTTGTTGGTGCGAATAAAGAGCTTTATGCTCCTCTCTGGCTTCTGGTTCACCTTTTCATCGAAGCAGTAGTTAAGAGCTGGTATGCCTTGAGAGGGTGACGAAAACTGAAACACGACTTGGAGCTCAGAAGTCAAAAAGTCTTCTCTTACAACTTCTTGATGTGGCTCATAACAGTTGGCCTGATAGACCATAGCTTTATCAGGCAGCATCCTAGCTTGACCTTGCCCCATGCATTGCCGGACGACTAGGCCGTATCGCTCTAATAAACCTTTCATCTATAGTCTTTTTGCCAAATTTTGTGGACATGTCTGCACGGCATCATGGTCATTTCTGAGTAGCTGTTTCTGCTCTTTCTTCAACGTCGTTATGTGTCTCTCATTTCGCTCGTCAGTCGTTCCTTGGAAGCTCACAATCCACTCATGCAAGTGTGGTTCACTAGGATCTACGATGGCTGCTGCTTCAAGCTGCCGGAATGATTGGGCAATATGCGAGACTGCGTCGTTGACGGTGATCGCTTTGACTCGCAGAACACAGAGCGTGGTGTTATACCCCTGTCACACGTAGTAACTCAAGTGCACTTTGAGCGAGTCGCGAGTGATATTTGCGCGCTGTCACACGAGCAAGTTTAGTGTCACTTGCTGTAAAGTACACTTGCCGGCAAGTGCGTTCCTCAACCTCACTTCACTGCGACGGCTGTGATGAAGTTCGTAGCCTCGGTACGAGTGGCTTGTACAGAAATACGCTGTTGCCTAAAGCGGCGCTCAAAATATATTTATACCATTGTTTTTGACATGATGCATATTGTTATATGTAAAACAAGTCATAAAAAACACCCATCACCTCGCTACTTTAACCGTCGGGCTGTTTGCGGCCACGTCCGATAGGCGGATGTGGCAGCACATGCACAGCAATGGCTGCGTCCGTCGCGTTGTTTACTTCCAGGTACGCTTGCACATGTGTAGGTGAGTTGTTCTCTAGTCATTTAAGACTGCATGTGCCACATCTACTACTTTCACGAAGACAACGTGGTCCAAAGATGAGACACAGACGCAAAATAACAAACTTGTGCTACAAATCCGTCAATCACCAATGCCATCATTTTCAAACTATACTTCACATTATCGTGTAGCAGCGAACATCCAAATTGACACTTCGTCAGCGTAAGTACACTTGCTCAAAGTGAACTTAAATTGACGCGTGTGACAGAGGTTTTAGTGCCACAGTCAAGCAAGTCACTTTGACGACTGGGCCCTTGCAGTGTCCATCCAAACATTGTGTTGATTGCGACCAATCCTGTAATTTCTGCACTCCTTATGACTCCCCCTGTAGTAGCCTTTCACAGATGATCAGCTCCAATCAACAAGCTGATGCCAGTCTCAGTCTCCGCCTCAAGAAAGTTCTTTTCATCTGCAATGACCTTCCTTTCGCGATGCAACTTCTGTATGAAGTAGCCATCACTTTTCGGCGAAAGAATGTCATCACAGATAACCGGTACGACAATGGCTCGAATAATGTGGATTTGGGAATGGTGTTGGCTCCGCAGGGGTACTTCAACAACTTTTTGTCTTTCTGCAGAACTTGGGAAAACGCGGTCAAAGGTGGTAAATGAAACTCGAGTTTCTCCGAGAAGCTCAAGTTGCATTTTTCTAGCTAGATCTTCTGTGATGTATGATCGCTGGCTTCCTTCATCCAGAATCCCTCTTGTTCCGGTGTCCAGCAGTAAACACGCAGCCTTGAAGCAACAATGAAGAAAAACTTTTATTTGTGGCAGCGTGCCGGTATATATATCGTGGGGCAGCTGCATTATCACAGCCAAGCTGTACAGAACAGTGATAAGCAAAAGGCAGATACAAAAATGCGCATGCGCAGGCAGCTAACACGGTACATCTCCCTCCGTATGACAGCTAGAGCTTCGACATCAAGATACACGTGACTTGGTTGAAGTTCTCGTCGTAACCAAGGCGGCTGGGTTTTCGCCTTTGCCGGGCAGACTTCCTTGGTTGGTGTTCTAGCGTTGGGGTTGACGTCGTCGACTCCGGCGAACTTCCTGTTGACGCAGGTTGTACCACTGACGGCGACCATGAATTTTCCTGGAACATGTCTTCGTTGGTGGATGAGTCCTCCGCTTCGTCCCTCTGGAAAGAATCACGTGTGACGAGAAGGTGTTGCCGATTCTGTCGAAGCACCCGACTGTCTTCTGTGAAGACGCTATAAGACCTTGGCGCCACCTTATCCAAAACACGAGCCTTGCGATTCCATGTATCCCCACGAACTCTTACGACTTCATCTTTGTTGAGTTCTGGCAGGGGTTTCCCTCTCGACGACTTCGGTTGGCGCGACCGACGCCTGAAGTCCTGGCGCTGATCGCTTTGGCTCCAGTTCTTTGCTGTACTTCCCGAGAGCACCAATGGCTGCGGTGGCTTCAGTAGTTCCATCATGAAGGTGCACGGTGACGCCCCTCTGCCTGTTGTCACTGCTTTGGCGAACGCGATCCTACTTCTGACACCATGTTCCGGTGTCCAGCAGTAAACACGCAGCCTTGAAGCAACAATGAAGAAAAACTTTTATTTGTGGCAGCGCGCCAATATATGTATCGTAGGTCAGCTTCATTATCACAGCCAAGTGGTACAGAACAGTGATAAGCAAAAGGCAGATAAAAAAGGCGCATGCGCAGGCAGCTAACACGATACACTCTAACATATCTTTATCTGCTACCGTTGACGACAAAGGCGCGAAATGTCTGCAAGTGCAATTCTGTGTACGTCTTTGCACAACCACTTCAGTAACTCTTACCGCATAGCATCACTGAGTGCAACCCCTGATGTGCAGTCTGAAGCTTCTGCTGGTGACGGCGTTTCCAATGTAGCCGATTTTCTTACGTAGTTAGGGTCCCACATACTCGATGCGTGCCTTCCATGACAAATTGAGCACTTAAGTTTCACTTTGCAAGATCGTGCCAGGTGACCTCGGGACGTGCATCTGTAGCAGCGGTTGGCTTCAGCCAGGT
Source organism: Rhipicephalus microplus (assembly GCF_043290135.1). Taxonomy (NCBI): domain Eukaryota; kingdom Metazoa; phylum Arthropoda; class Arachnida; order Ixodida; family Ixodidae; genus Rhipicephalus; species Rhipicephalus microplus. Next base: position 289,990,375 of record NC_134710.1, on the reverse strand, counting down.
TATTTTTCTTAGAAACGATAGAGAAGTTGGAGCCACATGTGCGTGTGCTATGTTTCGTAGATTCGCAGAAAAAGCACTCGTTCCTCTTGTACAACGCACTGTCTAGTACTGAAGTGGTGCTTCTGCTGCCGTCTCGTCCTCTCTGACGACTGAGAGCGTCGTTAATAACAGGTCATTCTGAATAATTCTGACACTGCTTGGTGCTTTCCAACTCAATACGTATGACCCTGAGCAGCACTTTTAGTTCCAAATCCAATTTTTCAGCTGCCAACGCTGGATCTGACGCCTTTGTAGAATACTCTTGTTGTCTTAAAGTCTCGCTGCACTTTGCTCTGATGTATGCTAGAAAAATTTCGTATGGAAAAGCCTCTCGTAGAATGTCAATCAACATGGCCGAGAAAGTTATCCTTAGTACGTTTAGTGCAGTGAGACATCGTATGTTGAGCTCCACAGAGTCGTAAAACTGCCTGAGGCCTCGGACGTTGCTTCCTGCCTTGACATGCGGAATATTGCGAAGCGCTGACAGGTGGCGTTGCACAATTCTGTTACGATCACCGAACCGTTCCTTCAATAACTCTATGGCGTCTGCATAACAGGGTTCGGAATTCGGAAAACCACGTATCGCAGCTGCCACTTCACTTGCAAAATAATGACGTAGATAGAAGAACTTTGTCGTTGTTGACAACCGTTGTTCAGGGGGACCGTTCGCTTGAATTGCTCCAATAAAGCTGACCACTCATTTATATCACCTCTAAATGTTGGCATGTCAAGGTTCGGCAGCCTTGAGACAGTTCTGGTCATAGCGCCAAGAACTCTTTCTTTCGCATTCGTAGGAGCAGTCACCGCTGTACTGTTCACGCGTACCAAACTGTCTGTTTTGCAGCGAATCTCGGCGAGCATACTGATAACTTCGTCGTAATATTCTGCTGCCGCGACGTACTCCGCTTCGAGCTCCTCGTGAGCTACCTAGGTGCTCTCCGAGCGCATCATTGATCTTCGAGAGCTCGTTGTTGCTCTCTCACAAACGGTCATAAATACCTGTGAGCTTGGGCTTGTTCACGGTAGGGTCTCTAAACAGTGACACTGCTTCCTGCAGGAGCTTAGTGTTCTGGGCTCTTCAAGCGGAGCGCTTTTTCTTGAGGCGATCCATTGGATCCAGTGTTGAAGTCGAGTCTGGTCTACGCCGATCAGGAACGATTCCTTGCAGTCCTCGCCACCCGCAGCACGACGCGGCCGAGTAGGAGGTCCCCTCGAGTCGTGCGATGTAGGAGACGTGTCTGAACGAGGGGTTTCGGCACCACGATCTAAAGAGAAAACTATATATCGATTGGCGAATAAAGCAGTCCGAACACCATTTCTGGGTTCCAACTTCCTCCTCTTCTCTTGCAGTGGTCGCCTGCACGCGTTTATTCCTCCTTTTTTCACATCATTTTTAAATAGGGATTGAGGAGGTCCCCCTGGTTTGGCGACGTACTCGAGTGTGGAGCGATGAAGCTTACCCGCTTGCGCGGTGACCGCATAAACGGCTTCGTTTCCACCGTCCGTGTCAGTATGGCCTGGTGTCACAGAACGAGCGCTAAAAATAGGCGCGCCGCAAATTCTTGCGGTAACGCGCGGAAGAAACGCCGCGAAATCAAAAGAAACAAAAAAAGGGAAAGAAAAAGAAAACAAACGGCCAAGGCTCCCCGGGCGCGAGCTCTCCCCGCAGAAGCGTGGCTTCATCGACGAACCTCCTCACCCCACAACGGCGGCCGAGCAAGCCCGCGATTTTTCTAGAACGAAGGAGGCGTGGTCACGCCGAGATGAGTCATCCGACGCGGAGGGCAGTCGAACCGTCTCGCGCCTCTCCCCAGCCTTCGTTGCGCATCGTGCCGACGAAATGAGGAGAACTTTCTGGAAGGTGGCGCGGAACGTATTTAATCGAGCAGCCGAGACGAGAAAGCAGGAGGAGACGGAAGTTAACGCCAGAGCGCGTAGGGATTCCGCCGTGTAGTCGGCGAAGGTTTTGGTCCGTAGGGACGAAGCCGGAGATGAAGAGGATTTCCACCTGAGGAGTGAAGGCTCGGGCTACAGGCAAGAGCGTGTGTTTACCGCTATCGAGCGAAGACCCGTGGCAACAGCTGCGGGTGTGAAGCCGACGTGTTCCGGCGAAGACGTTGAAGTTTGAAGAGTGGCCAATTGAAGACGGGAGGTTTCCTGGAAGAGAAACTTCGAGGGCTGCGGATCGACAACAACACTGGACTTTGAGTGAGTGATTCTCGGAAGAGTATCATCTCGACTTTGGTTCCAAGAACTTTGGACTGAATAGGTTTTCTATCTCTTTAGCCTTTAAGTGTCTTGGTTGTTCAATGCATGCGACTGCATAGTAGTGCGTATTGTTGTCTGAGTCCGTTGTTCAAGTGTGGCTGATTGTATTGTGTAGTACGTTGATTGATTGGTTTGATTGGTGACATATTGTATGCAACTATTGTGGAGTGTGCATTTTTGTGTATTGTCTTCGATCTGCCATTATTGAGAATATAATTTGTTTGTTTATCAACTCTCGGCTCTGACTTGTTCTTTGGGCCACAGCCGGCGTCCGCTGGCGCGCCAAAAAGGACCACTTCTAAATTGTCCATGCTTTCGTGGTGCGGTTCGGGGGGCCGATACTTCGGCTCTCGGAATTAGCCCGGCGATAGCCTCCCTTATTAACGGGACAGGTGTGACAATTAATCTGGCGTCCGCGAAACAGGACCTTTTGGTGCACAGTGTGTCCAAAGTAGTGAGAAAGAGCCTCGAGTTGTTGATAGTGCTATCGGAACGATTTTGTGTGTTGTTCAGTGTTCTCGTTAACGAGTGCAGGGGAGTGTTCCGATAGACTGATTTAGGCAGATACTTTTTGCACGCGGAAAGGTTTTATTTGCGAGTTGCGAGACACAATGGATCTCGAAAAGTTAGTTGCGCTTGGTGAGAAGATGGGTCTTTCCGGCGCCGAACTACGGAAATGGGTAAGCCAGAAGGAGAAAGAGGCGGTGAAGAGAGAAAGGTTGGCAGCTGAGAAAGCCAAGGAAGAAAAAACAGCTGAGTTGGAACGAGAGAGGTTGGCGGTCGAAAGAGCCAAAGCGGAAAAAGAAGCTGAGTTGGAGAGAGAGAGGTTGGCGGCAGAGAGGGCCAAGGAAGAAAAGGCAGCTGAGTTGGAGAGAGAAAGGCTGGCCGCTGAAAGGGCGAGAGAAGAAAGAAAAGCAAAGGAGCGACAGCTGAAAGAAGAAAGAGAGGCAAAAGAGCGACAGCTGAAGGAAGAAAGAGAGCAGCAATTGAAGTTGGAGCTGGAGAGAGAGAAGTTGGCAGCCGAAAGGCCGAGAGAAGAAAGAGAAGCGAGGGAGCGACAGCTGAAAGAAGAAAGAGAAGCGGAGATGGCTGAAAGGGAACGGTAGCGGCAGCACGAGTTGGAACTCGAGCGGCTCCGTTTGCAACAGCGAAGTGAAACTCCCGTCCAAGCTAGAGTGGAAAACAGCGAACGGGAAGATCACGGCTTCCGCTTGAACCCAAGCAAGCTGCTCGTAGCGTTTGATGAAAGGAAGGACGACCTAGACGCGTACCTCCACAGATTTGAGACGATTGCGAAGAGCCAGAATTGGCCAGAACAGCAATGGGCAACTGCTTTGAGTACTTGCTTGAGTGGTGAAGCGCTCAGTGTGTACGGCAGGCTGACGCCGACCGATGCAGCCAACTATGCCAAGGTGAAAGCTGCTTTGTTGAAGCGATTTAGATTCACTGTGGAAGGATTCCGGGACAGATTTCGGACAGGAAAGCCAGCTGACGGTGAGACAGCTACGCAGTATGCCGCCCGACTTTGCCATTATTTCGACAGATGGATTGAACTTTCAGGGACAGCGCAGGAGTACGATGAACTTAGAGAGCTCCTAATTAGAGAACAATTTCTTACTAGTTGCCACCCAAGCCTGTCGCTGTATTTGAAAGAGAGGAAGGCTGAGTCACTTGAAGGAATGCTTGAATTGGCTGATCAATTCTTGGAAGCGCAAGGTGGAACTAATTTGGCCAAGGTCAAGAAAGATTTTCCCGATGATTCGAAGAAATTGGCTCCCGAAGAAAAGAAGCGTGCACCAGAGAGCATTCCGCGATGTTTTCTGTGCAACCGAGTGGGTCATCGCGCGAAAAACTGTCGAACGATCTTTACGAGCCCTACGGTTGTAAAATGTTTCAAGTGTGGTCAGACTGGGCACAAAGCAGATGCATGTCGGAACGGAGTGAGTCAAACTCACCAGGTATCCTGTGTGCAAGCAGCACCGAAATCTGATAATAATGCCGTCACTGATGGATTCGTAGAGTTGAAGAATGGGGAGAAAATTCCTATTGTGGGTGCTGTAATGTCAAAACAGCCAACCGGTGTTACGAAAGGAATGCCAACGCTGCCTGGAAAAGTTGCGGGCAAAAAGATTACGGTGTTAAGAGATACCGGCAGTTCCACTGTTATCGTGCGGAGAAATTTGGTACAGGAAAGTGAGTTGACAGGCAGAACGAAGTCGGTTTGCCTAATTGACCGTACGGTTCGGATGCTTCCCGAAGCAGAAATTGAGGTTGAAACCCCGTACTTCAGCGGGAAGGTTACTGCTTTATGCATGACGACCCCCCTGTATGACCTTGTCATCGGAAACATTGACGGGGCGCGAGGGCCAAGTGATCCAGAATGTTTGGGAGAAGACCCGAAGATAGAGCCCTCGCCAACACAGCGGCCGCGAGATACGATGGAGGAGCATCCCGTGACGGATCTCGCTAGAGCCCAAGGTGAAGCTGCGGCGCAAAAGACAGCGAAGGAGAAGACGATCGTGTCGAATAAGTTCACGGGCCGAGCAACCGGACTTACGTCGGTACGACCTCAACCGACAGACAGTGTAAAGGAGACGGAGTTGGCCAGCCGGGAAAAATGTAGAGGCATGATCAAGCGGGTAAATAAACAGACAGGACCCGTCGAATGTAATGACGCGTTAACGGTGTCGGAAGAGACAACGATGGCTGAGACGACGCCTCAGATATCGTCGTTGGAAAGGGCTCGCCGAAAAGGAACGTGGAAACACAAGAAGAGATCGAGCGAGCACCGCAAAAGGGGGCGCAAGCGCTGCCCGAAGTACTCAGGATAAGTGCTGAAGTCAAATCAGAATGGGTTTGGCAGTGCTGAGTGACATATGTTGGGTTAATGTTCTGGTTATCCTGTGTCACAAGTGTCGAAGTGTTGTGCTGTGATGTGATGTATAGTATTGGACCATTGTTGTAATGAGAGAACTTTGTACATTTGTATTATTGGGAATGTGTGGTGGAGTGTTGTACTCATGTGCTTGTGGTTGTGTTTTCACGTGTTGTGTAATTGAATTACAATGTACAATTGTATTAAGTGATCTATTGTGAAGGTGACGAGTCATGAGCGACGGACTATGTTACAGTCTGTGAGAGTGTGTGGTGACTGTTCGCGCTCGCTTGTGTGGTTTTGAATATTATGAGATAATATTCTTAAAGTGGGGGGCAGTGTCACAGAACGAGCGCTAAAAATAGGCGCGCCGCAAATTCTTGCGGTAACGCGCGGAAGAAACGCCACGAAGTCAAAAGAAACAAAAAAGGGAAAGAAAAAGAAAACAAACGGCCAAGGCTCCCCGGGCGCGCGCTCTCCCCGCAGAAGCGTGGCTTTATCGACGAACCTCCTCCCCCCACAACAGCGGCCGAGCAAGCCCGCGATTTTTCTAGAACGAAGGAGGCGTGGTCACGCCGAGATGAGTCATCCGACGCGGAGGGCAGTCGAACCGTCTCGCGCCTCTCCCCAGCCTTCGTTGCGCATCGCGCCGACGAAATGAGGAGAACTTTCTGGAAGGTGGCGCGGAACGTATTTAATCGAGCAGCCCAGACGAGAAAGCCGGAGGAGACGGAAGTTAACGCCAGAGCGCGTAGGGATTCCGCCGTGTAGTCGGCGAAGGTTTTGGTCCGTAGGGACGAAGCCGGAGATGAAGAGGATTTCCACCTGAGGGGTGAAGGCTCGGGCTACAGGCAAGAGCGTGTGTTTACCGCTATCGAGCGAAGACCCGTGGCAACAGCTGCGGGTGTGAAGCCGACGTGTTCCGGCGAAGACGTTGAAGTTTGAAGAGTGGCCAATTGAAGACGGGAGGTTTCCTGGAAGAGAAACTTCGAGGGCTGCGGAACGACAACAACACTGGACTTTGAGTGAGTGATTCTCGGAAGAGTATCATCTCGACTTTGGTTCCAAGAACTTTGGACTGAATAGGTTTTCTATCTCTTTAGTCTTTAAGTGTCTTGGTTGTTCAATGCATGCGACTGCATTGTAGTGCGTATTGTTGTCTGAGTCCGTTGTTCAAGTGTGGCTGATTGTATTGTGTAGTACGTTGATTGATTGGTTTGATTGGTGACATATTGTATGCAACTATTGTGGAGTGGGCATTTTTGTGTATTGTCTTCGATCTGCCATTATTGAGAATATAATTTGTTTGTTTATCAACTCTCGGCTCTGACTTGTTCTTTGGGCCACAGCCGGCGTCCGCTGGCGCGCCAAAAAGGACCACTTCTAAATTGTCCACGCTTTCGTGGTGCGGTTCGGGGGGCCGATACTTCGGCTCTCGGAATTAGCCCGGCGATAGCCTCCCTTATTAACGGGACAGGTGTGACACCTGGTGTCCACGAAATTTCCGCATTGATTCCACAGTCCTGTAATCTGTTTAGCTTTGTTTTGTGTCGTTGGCTACAACGTATTCAGTAGTTCTTGCTGTGAGCTGAGCCACTGCTTCGTACGAATCTGTCAGTATACGATAATTATGGCGAACATTCTCGCTTGTAGTGCTCCCTACATCAATCGGAATAGTGCTGGTCGCTCCGAATATGGCCACCAACTCTGCATGTAAGGGTGCCCCAGGCAACTATGACAACTATTGTGGTGGAATGCAGATGTGCTGACCAAAGCCATACTATATTTTGTTCGTCTGTGATGTTCGTCAGCTTGTTCGTCAGTTGTTTGATAAATGTGTTGCGCCTGGCGATTGGGCGCTGTTGTTTCCGTGCGCTCAGCGGGGCTTCCCAGGGTTACGCTGGGATTGTTTCCTCGTGCCCCAATCTCGCGTGAACTCGATTGTCCCATGCCGAGATTTGTTTGCCCTGTGGCGTGTTTTCAAGCCGGCATCGCATGCAAGTCCTTGCTTCATTAATTACGTGCCTTATTGGAGATAATGGTACAAGTTTGAACAACTCCTTGTTCTTTGTGTGCTTCGGGAGCTCAGATATGGTACGAAGGGTCATGCTGTGTAACTTTTCGACGTCACAGAGGTCTCGATCGGTCAGTTCGTACACAGGTACGCCGTAAAGAATCCTTCCGACAGCGACAGCTCTGGCAAGTGTTTGGCATGTTTTCTGTCTTGCTCCACTTGGCCTATTGGAAATGCGTCATACCTTGTGCAGCATCGGGTTCCACGTGCATCTCAAGGTTCAGATCAATTGTCAGGGACTAGCGTGTTTGAAATATTCACTCGGCCCCTCCACAGGCTTTTGAATGCGAAGCATTTATTAGCGAACTTCGGTGACATTGATCATATCTATCTATCTATCTATCTACCTACCTATCTACCTATACGTCTATCTATCTATCTATCTATATATCTATCTATCTATCTCTCTGGCCACCTACGACTTTTAGCTCTGCCGTCCATTTGAATATTGGATCTATTCCAAAATTGGTATGGCATAACATAACTGCATACGAGCATTAGTGACTAGTAGTAACATAAAAATCATAACATGTGTGTCATGAATATCATAATTTACATGCTTTCGTCCCACCACGCCGCGGTGGTCTAGGGGCTAAGGTACTCGTCTGCTGAACCGCAGGTTGCGGGATCGAATCCCAGCTGCGGCGGCTGAATTTTCGATGGAAGATAAAATGCTGTAAGCCCGTATGGTCAGATTTGGGTGCACGTTAAAGAACCCCAGGTAGTCAAAATTTCCGGAGCATTCCACTACTGCGTCTATCCTATTCATATGCTGGTTTTGGGACGTTAAACCCGACATATCTATCAATGTCACGGTCCTGCTGTTCCTGCAGTGGTTTTGTTCACATTACATATTGCAATATTTCAGTGACCTAGGAGCACGGGAGGAACCAACACACGAAGCAAAGAGGAGGCGCTGTGTGCCTCCTTTTTGCTTCGTGTGTGGGGTCCTCCCGCGCTCCCAGTTCGCTGAAAAATTATGATTGGCCGACTGGCGCACCTTTCTATCCTGTTATGACATATTTCAAAACTGGTATGGTATAACATGACTGCATGGAGAACATAAGTGTCAAGTCCTCACGTGGAAATCATGACATGCGTGTCTTGTAAGAGCATGACTACATGCCACGCTCATGATGTGCTCGCGGTCGTTTCGCTAGCCTCACATATACCAAGATTGGTATTACGTGACGCGACCAGACTACGAAGTCAAATGACGCGTCCAAACATGATAATCATGACATTCATGTCATGTAACAACATGACTACATGCGACGCTCATGATTCACTCGCTGTCATTTCACTAGCTTCGCATATATCAAATATCGTATTTTGTGACGTGAATGAATGCCGAAGGTATAACACGGGTACAAACATGATGACCATTACATGCGTGTCTTGTAAGAACATGACTACATTCTAAGCTCACGATACGCTCGCCGCCATTTCGCTAGCTTCTCATATACTAAATTTGGTATTACGTGACGCGGACGGGCGACCATAGAAGTGACGTTTCCTAACATGATAATCGTAACATGCGTGCCATGTAAAACAAGACTACAGTCTATACTTATAGCAAGCTCACAGCCATTTTTTTACCTTCACCTCTACTAAACTCGGTATTATGTGACGTGAATGGATGACCAACACAAATGCCAGGCCCAAACGTGATAATCATGGCATGGAAGTGATGTATGGCATAATTTACGTCCACCTCGTAACGTTGTCTTGAATTTACCTTACCGATTCAGCCTTTCTCATACGTGCTTCGCATATCATCGAGTCCTACTGTACGTGGGATCTGCTATTTTTTGGCACCTTACGTGTCTTGTGCATTGCCTCCAGGATCACAGGCAGTGCAAGCTTGCTTCATCTCACAGTATTTCGCAGAACCTCTGAGATGGGCGCACGTTTCACCAAATTGCAATGTCATGTTGTGACGTCATGATGATGGGACAAATTTTGCCGATCTATGACATCATTACGACGTTATACGATGGCGTCATTAAATAATTGATTTTTTTGTAACTCGTGCTGACGCCGCCGCTAAGTTTTCGTGTTGAACGAGGTAACAAAGGCTCTTGTCTTAAAAAGCGCAAAAGTTTTTTCGTTACAATGTGGTCCAATACTGTTACGTTGGTAGCAGAGACACCACCGGAGACAGGAACTAGGTGTCACCAGGCAGAAGACAGTATTTATTGACAGCTTGAGACGTATATCAAGAAAGGGGAAATGGGGCAGAAAAGGAACAAAGAGAGAGAAAAGACGCATTCACGTTCTAACTTGCGTCCAGTTTGGCAACCGCTGATGTTGCAACACTTCTTACGCCTTAGTAACCATAACGGACTACCGTTTTTTTTTTGTTCTCGTGTACTGTCGTAGGGATTGTGCTACTGCAGAGGTATCTTGACGTCTTCGGTCGTCGCTTTGTTGTTAGGTAGTGCCGATTTCCGAGTGTCCTTGCCCTCCAAAAAGAATTCCTTGTGGCACTTTTGTACTTGGTTCATATGGCAACGGACAATCCCGGCCTCAGTGCCCAATTACAAAAGCCGTGCACCAGTCGTGGCTCTGACCCTATCCGGCATACATTTATCGCCCGTTCTTTAATTTCACACATTGGCAGATTGACCTGGTGCGAAATTCCAGTCAATGTTTTCTGTTGGCTTGGCCGAGATGCTGAGATGGTTTCTGGGTGTAAAATACAAGTCCAGCCTTGTGCGCAACCAGTAGCCAAAAAGTCTTTCCCAATGTCAAAGGCCGGATTTTTTAGGAGTATTTCTATAGTTGCAAAGAAATCAGGCCAAAGAGCTTGTCAACTCGGCGTTTCCAATCTTCTTTAATCCGTCCTTGCCAGTCCGCACAGCACGCTCAGCCAGCCCAATTTTCTGTCGATGATATGGAGATGTTTTAATATGAAGAATGTCATCGTGTTTCATGAATTGACAAAATTTGAAGCCCATGGAAGGTGTTCCATTATGTGACACCACCATATGTGGCATACCAAACTGGTCAAAAATTGTTCTCAGGCTTCGATGACACTGCGAGAACCGGCATGTACTACGGACACAGCCTCAATCAATTTACTAAATGAATCAACCACAGTCAACACCCTCTTGGCACGCAGTGGTCCCGCATAGTATATGTGAAGCCGTGACTACCTTTCGCCCGTCTCCGGCCAGTTTACAGGAGTTTGCGCAGGCGGCATAGGCAGCGGTTTAACGCAGTTATTACAGTTGACGGCTGCGCGTTGGATGTCTTGGTCCAACCCAGGCCACCAAACGCAATCTTGCTCAAGCCTTCATGATGACACTCCCTGATGAGAGTCATGCAGCAGCATGAAAAACTTCTTGCGTGCGGCCGTCGGTATCACCACGCGATGACCCAGTACAGCAGGTGGTTTTCCACTAACAGCTCATACCGCTTCTTCTAATATTCTGAGAGTTCGTCATCTCGTTTCAAATCCCGTGGCCAACCACTGCGGGTGTATATGCATACTTAAGAGATGACGTCGTCTGTACCGTTAATGCTTGCGATTGTTTCGCTCACACAGCAGTGATATCCTGCAGATCTAGGTATAGAACGATTGGCGTGAAATCTTCTAGTTCTGATGCATTCTGTGAGGTTATAGGTAAACGGCATAGGCCTTTGGCGTTTTACAAACGTCTCCCAGGTTTATGCTGCAAATGGTATCTATAGGCGCCTAGCGTCACAGCCTATCAGTGTATCTGAGCTGCTGCCATGGTAGAGGTTGGCTTATTTATCTTTGTAAACTCCTTCCAAGTAGATTGTCGCCAAACCGTGTGACGCCATAGACCCAAGCCAGTGCCTATCACTCAATCTGGGAGTGATTCTTCTCGGTCGAGGTCAATGTTAGTGAACAAAACCCGATCAGTCTATACTGCCTATCCACTCGATGAAAGAGAGCAGCTTCTACACCATACGGTGAAGCATCACATTCTAAGAACAGCTATTTTGACGTGTCAAAATGAGTCAGTACTTGAGTGGCACAGAATGCCTCTTTAGCTTTTTTTTTTCAATACAATCCTTCTCTTTGGCTCCATGACCGTTGGGTTGTTTTTTCCAAAATTCTCTACAGGGTTGCAAGTAAAGTCGACAGGTACGGTAAGAACTTGTTGTAGAAACTCAGCATACCGAAAAGTGATCGCAGCTCACCAACATTCTGAGGGGCTGGAGCAAGTCTGACCGCATCCGCGTTCTTTTCTGTAGGGTGCAAACCTGCAGCGTCGATTTCGTGACCTAGATAAACCACCAAAATCTCGCATATCCGGGACATATCGGCGTGCCGTTTAATGCCGTGTTCTGTGAATCGTTCCAAAACCTGTTGAAGCTTTACGTAGGGCTTGTCAGCAGTGGTCACAATCAAAACGTTTCCAAAGTACCCTTGCACCCCGGGTATTCCTTGTAATATAGACTCAATCTTTCTGTGGAATATCACTGGTGGTGAAGCAATTTTAAGGGGCAACCGGTTGTTGCAAAACAACCCTTTATTGGGGCTTATGACAGCGAAAATGTCGATGAAATTCGCGAAGATGTCATCAACGACTGGAAAAGGGTATCGCTCCATTTCACACAGAGAATTTAATGTTACCTTAAAATCTCCACTAGTGCGCACAGCGTCGTTACTCTTTGATATCGGTACTATTGGTGTTGCCCATTCTGCAAATGGTACTGGCGATATTATGCCAGATTCTACTAGTACATCTAGCTCATCAGATACCTTATCTAGCATTGCAGAAGGAACCTTCCTAGCCTTGCAAAATTTTGGGACTCTGGTGTCCTTGATGTAAAACCTAGCTAATGGGAGCTTGGCTAATCCAAGACTTTCCTTGAATATGCCTGCATATTCTGTCATAATGACACCAGTCCCTGCTGGCTTCTGTTGACTTGCCACGCTCGGTGGTGTAGTGACGCACAGAACCAGTGTTCCTTCTTCTAAAAGCATCCCCAATAAGTCTCGTCCACACAGGCTGGGACCTTCGCCATCTAACACAGCATGGTTACAGTCGACATCCGCCGACTTATGATTTGCCTTCATTGCCGAATGTGGCTAACACAGGCAGTTTGCCTAAGTAACAAGAAAGCTTTAACTGGGTATTCTGCAGCTGGGGCTAACCGTCACGGTGTGCCTCAAGCGTTCATTCAGGAACTATGCAAGCAGGAATACCTGTGTCCACGTCCATCTTTATGGTGACTCGTATCCACACAATAAATTTCCTTATAGGTGGAACAAGAGGCTCAGTTCCAGTGACGAACCAAATTTGTAATGCGCTGAATCACTGTGATCACTTTGTTCTGCATTTCCTGCAGTTAGAACTAGCGCTTTTCCGACGCCACCTGTCTTTGCACACATGCCAGCCAGATGCCCTTGCCTACCACAAATGTACCATCGACGGCTATTTTGAAAGCATGCTTTATGGCCATACTTGCCGCAGCATTTGCATTGCCGCAGCTCGTTCCTTTGCTCCTTCATTATGGTATATATATATGGTATCGGTCGCACGCTGTTGGCTAATGTTAAGAGCCGTCGAAGTATTAGTGAGCTTATGTATCTGCGGCTAACCGTCTTTTGCACTTTCCGCAGCCAAATAATGGGCTTCCGCTTCTTGAGGAATCAAGCAGTTTTTCGATAATTTTTTCAAACTTTTCGAGCAAACGACACATACGATCTTGTCTCTCAACGTTTTGTCTAACATGGACTAAAATTTGCAGTTCTAAGGAATCTTTCTAATTTCAACAATCAATCCTTTTCCGGACTCCCCTTCGTATTGCTCACGGTGAAAAAAACTTGAAGCTCTTTTAGATCTCACTAGGCGTTGGGGCGTAAAAGTCCATCAGCGTTGCCACCACTTCACTGTAGCCGAGAGCGTTCGGCAGACACGGCACCACTCTTCCCTATAAGACTTCTATTGTCTTTGACCCCAACGCAGCGATCAACAATGCCTTCTTCGTAACTTCATTAGCTCAAAATACGCTTCAATTTTTACAAGATAAGCCTTGCACGTATCTGTTTCTTGGTCAAACTGCGGGAGCCTATATGCCATCGTTGTCACTGGGTTACGCACTGAGTCAGCGTTGCAGAGCTCCTGTCGTATAGTCACCGCTGAAACGCCATCGACGTAGGGCCAGCGTTGCCATATGCGTTTTTGGTGGGTCACTTATGCTCGTTGCCGCTGTTACGTTGGCAGCAGAGACGCCGCCGGAGGCATGAACTAGCCAGTCTCACCAGGAAGAAGACAGCGTTGATTGCCCGCTTGAAACTTTTATTATGAAAGGGGGAAAGGGGTAGAGAAAGAACAAAGAGAGAGAAAAGACACATGCATGTTCCGTCCTGCGGCCACTCCGGCAACCGATACCGGCAGCATTTAAAACGGAGTTATTCTTCAGCGCATTTTTTTTTTCTTTGAAGCTTGCTATGTATGATTTAAAAGTAGCCGGAGGAGTACACTAATGTATCGTTATGGCTGTACAAAATTGAAGAGATGGCAAATGTCGCATTAATGTTACAGTCACTTCCTCTAAACAGGTCTACAGATGACGTATGAGTCGTGGAAGCCGAACGTATATATCTGCTATAGTCAACATGTATGTTAACTGCTTTTCTGACATTGGCTCATTTGTGCATTTTGTGAAAAAAATACAACGCGAGCTTGTATCTAAAGACCCCTCATATGGCGTGCGTGGGACTACTTTTCAAACGTTAACAAACATATTTTGTTCCATAAATGTACTCATGACTGCAAAACACACAAAACAGACAAGAAGAACAAGACAAAACGAGACGGTCCAAGGAATCGAAAACTTGAATGAATGAAAAAGCCCTGCGTAATAGAAATTAGATTTAGAAGAACAGAGATTTAGGCGACTTTGTACTGATCCGTGAGGGTGCTTAGGAGAGCAAAACAAAAAGAATACAGCAGCACAACTTGAGAAGACAGAAAATTTTGTCCTTGTTGTTGAACAAGATGCTGTTTGGAAAGCTTTTGGTGTCATTACCATGCTACAAAGATTTTTTAACGAATATTTTGTTGATGAATCCTCAATGTTACTTCATTTGATTCTGCAGTGACTTGGAACTTACTAAAGCAGTTTTAATCCTGCAGCGTGAGTAAGCTACTTCAGCAGAACGTATGGGTCATACGGCCGTCTGTCTCAGAGTGGTATTTTTTACGCGGGAAAGCCGTAGAAAGGAGTTATCACAAACTAATCTTGCTTCGTGTATGCTGTACTTTTATAATGCCTACTAATGTTGCTACAAGCTACCTTTCTGTTCAAGACAACTGATTTATGAAGCAACCTGCATATTTCTCACGAAACACCATGATGACAAATGTTGGTGCTTAATCGTTTGTACGTCAATATGAACAGACAAATCAGGTCTGGCTATTATTCAAAGAAACGACACCTGTCTACTGCGCTGGCTGATGCATTCACGGTACTTTACTACTGCAAAGACCATCTACTGTGAATGCCGTATATTACTGCTGCGAAGGCCATCTGTAAATGTTTCGGCTGACAGTACATTTGCCCATTAGCCGGAGCCAGGAAATGTAGATCATATAAAGATGTCAGAAAGCGCAAAACATAAATATTTTTGGGAGAGATCATCATTCCGTGCAGCAGGACAACTAAGAATACGCCAAATGATTGATATGTGGGGTTTAACGTCCTGAAAGCACCATAGGATTATGAGAGACGCCGTAGTGGAGGGCTCCGGAAATTTCGACCACCTGGGGTTCTTTAACGTGCACCCAAATCAGCACACGGGCCTACGACATTTCCGCCTCCATCGGAAATGCAGCCGCCGCAGCCGGGATTCGATCCCGCGACCTGCGGGCCAGAAGCCGTGTACCTTAGCCACTAGACCACCGCGGCGGGGAAATACGCCAAATGAGTGGATACGAACAGTGTTGGGTGGCTATATTTAGAAAAGGCCGTGCATGGCCCGTATATACATACCTGATCGTGTTAAAGGGCGCAGTTTTCTTGCTTTCTTAATTCCTTTTTTTCTTCACGTGCGCACATGCACGAATGCACGCGCACGTATACTTGAGACATGTTCACGCACAAGCAAAGCATGGCATAGGTTGTGTTAGCCCTTAAACAGCTGTACTCTCTACGCAAGCCCTCCACAATTCCGAAGCATAAAGACACCGTAGGTACTGGAGTACCTCGTATACCTTCCGTACAGCTTTATTAGTTCAGTGCTGTGCGTGTTTGTGGAAGAAGGCAACTCGGTTGCCATTGGGAACGTACGGTATGCGTAAGCGACGCGTCCCCAATGCTACCGAAAGGGTCACCTGATGATAGGACTGCAAGCGCCAAAACAAAGAAGAAGATGCCCATCAGAGTGTTTATGACCTTATATTCTTACCATATGAAGGTGCCATCGGCCGCCGAGCCATTGGCTTAGAAAAAGTAACGGACACCAGAAGAAAAAAAGAAGAGGGGAATCAGTGCGATGCTGAAAGGGAGAACAGCCGTATTCCGCCCCCCGATCTACACAAAGCATGCAACGAGCTCGCGATGCACGTACGTTTCGGGAACTCTCTCATCTCTCTCCACTTACACTGATTGATATGTGGGGTTTAACGTCCCAAAACCACTATATGATCATGATAGACGCCGTAGTGGAGGGCTCCGGAAATTTAGACCACCTGGGGTTCTTTAACGTGTACCCAAATCTGAGCACACGGGCCTACAACATTTGCGCCTCCATCGGAAATGCAGCCGCCGCAGCCGGGATTCGAACCCGCGCCCTGCGGGTCAGCAGCCGAGTACCTTAGCCACTAGACCACCGCGGTGGGGCTCTCCACTTACACTGTTTTTTAGCCTTGATGAACTGTCTTTCTCAAGTTTTTTCTATTGTGGAACTCTGGGGTAAAATTAGTGCATAAGCCGCGTTTGAGCCAGATGTCCCGAAATTCCCAACTCGTTACTTGGGCCGCAATAAAAGAGAAATTGGTGAAAAAATGGCTGACTCCACGTACTGTGGAAATCAATGATATTCGAAACACGAATGAAGAAGATTGATATGTCAATTTAATTGATTTGATTGATTTGTGGGGTTTAACGTCCCAAAACCACCATATGATTATGAGAGACGCCGTAGTGGAGGGCTCCGGAAGTTTCGACCGACTGCGGTTCTTTAACGTGCACCCAAATCTGAGTACACGGGCCTACAACATTTCCGCCTCTATCGGAAATGCAGCCGCCACAGCCGGGATTTGATCCCGCGACCTGCGGGTCAGCAGCCGAGTACCGTAGCCACTAGACCACAGTGGCGGGGCATATGTCACTTGAAGATGAGCACAACGCTATGAGGCGGACGGGCGTAGTACAAAGTAAACGCAAGTAAAAATGTTATGCGCACTCACGTATTGAGATAAGATGTGAGTATGTTGTTTATATAATCGCATAACGACAGCACAAATAACGTTTCCAATACCAACATTAGTAGTGATGGGCTGATACGTATGTACATGATGTACATGCCATGTTTCGCATGTTAGAACCTGCAATTATTGTACGTAATAGATTGACGTTATTCGATCTTTACTGAGGTGTATATCGCGCTAGCGAACCGAATGAAAGCGCAACATGAGTGTCATGTGTTAACTATGCCGTACATGCCATCCATAACATGATTGTAACGTTTATTAACGTCACATAACACCAAATTTGGTATATGTGAAGCTAGCGAAACAGCCGCGAGCGTGCTATGAGCGCAGCATAAAGTCATGTTTTACATAAAACACAAGCTATGATTATCATGGTTGGACCTGTAACTTACGTTCGTCGTCTCTTCACGTCATGTAATACCAAATTCGGTCTATGTGAAGCTAGCAAAATGGCGGCAAGCGCGCTAAGCGCGTAGCACGTAGTCGTTTTTCACATGATACGCCTGTCATAATTATCAAGCTTCGGTAAGTCATTCACCTTCGTCGTTCCTTCACGTTACGTAAAACCAACTTTGTATATGTGAAGCTAGCGAAACGGTCACGAGCGCACTATGAGTGTAGCATGTCTTCACGTTTTACATGCCACGCATACCATGATTATCACGTTTGAACGTGTTATTTACCTTCGTCATGCATTCACGTCTTGTAATACTAAATTTATTATAAGTGAAGCAAGCGAAATGACCACGAGCGCACCGCGAGCATGGCGTGTAGTCATGACTTACGTGACATGATTTCCACGTTAGGGTGTGTCACTTATGTTCACCATGAAGTCATGTCATTCCATACCAGTTTTGCAATGCGCCTTGTAAACAATATCACCGCAAAAAAGTAAGATCATGAAATGTAAATCATGATATTGAAGACAGGCATGTCAGGATTTTTATGTTGTGACTAGTCAGTTAGGTTCTTACGTCGTGTTATACCATACCAATTTTGGTGTTGATACCAATATCGAAACGGCCAACAGAGCTAAAAGCCAAAGGCGGCTATATAGAAAGAAATCAAAAAAGAAAGAAAGAAAGAAAGAAAGAAGGAAAGACAGAAAGAAAGAAAGAAAGACAGAAAGAAAAAAAGAAAAAAAAAGGAAGGAAACGGCCGCAGCGCCTCTGTTATGCGAAGAAATTCTTCGCACTTAAAATCCCCAGCTGGTTAAAATGTGGGCGCTATCATTAAATGACATTACTTTACATCAAATTGTAGTTTTCAGACGTAATCCCTCAAGTTCATGTTTACTACGTCATTGTTTCTTTTAATGAAATGTGCGTGCACTATATACACTTTTTATATTGCTCCAGCAAGAAGTGCTTACAGATTATGAGCAACACGTATTATCGCTGCCGACATATGGCCAAGCTTATTAAATCCTAGCGTGTAGGTACTCAGCGAAACCTTCTCGGGAAGCCTCTCTCAGTCTGGGTGGTTCTCTTCCTCAATTTCTGTTTTCTTCCAAACCAGAGTTGAGACATCCACAAACACGAAAGGCAGTGACTGTGGTCTTCTATCTCATAAAATAGCACAACACTGAAAAAAGGGGCGTTCGAGTGTATACAGATAAGGACTACATCTGTTGGGCAATTTCACCATCGCGTTTATTACGTCGACAAAGACATCAGCCTCATTTCTCAGAGTCCTTGCTAGAGACAGCTATAAGTGAAGGTTCTGACTAGTTACATTCAACCCTCCAAGCCTTCTTCATAAGATTGAGAAAATGAAGAGTGGGCGTCCGCGTAATCCTAAGCATCCGGCTAATCAAGCAGTCCACCCGCAAGCTGTTCAATAATGGCCAAATGACACCTTCATGTGGAAGCTTTTCTGAGTTTATCTGGTGCACTGCGGCTGGTGCATTGACGTGAGTACTGATAATTCCGGGCTAAGTAAAGATATCCTCACTTGCCTACAGTAGCAAGAATGCAATGGTTGACAAATAGTGTTCACCTGTTAGACAGACGTGAGAGAGCAGGGAAAAACGGCAATGAAGTGGTTCCGTGAGAGGTGTAATGTAGATCGGGTTTTGCATTGAAGTTTGTTTGGCGGCCGTAGAAAGTGCCTTGAACTACTTTCAGGGAAGTGAGGAAGACCATGCGGTACGAAAAATGAGTCCTCACATCGTTTCCACTTTTCCTCGCATGGCTTCCCACATCACTGCATCAGAATGACGTTACACTGCACAAAGTACAGAATGCCCCGCGTACATCTACAGTACGCGGTTTCATACCGTTTCTATCGGCCACATTTTATCGCCCACTGGCACTTCCCCTGAGCCAATACACTGACACGCCAATAACTTCGCTCTAACGTATTTACACGAGATGCCTGGGTCACGAATTTGGGCGTAAAAACCTCCTCGTGGACACTTCTCATTAACCATATAGTCATCGTCTTAGGAGAGGTCAGTAATGGCTCGCCCTAGAGCTCAGACCCGGACTTTGGTTTTGTAAATAAACGTTTTTTTTTTCCTCTCTGTTCGTAAAAGTAAAGAAAATGTGAAACTTTCCCACGTGACCGCGCTCAAAGAATTCTTGTGATATCCTACTAACGATGGTATTCGAATTCATTATGTTCGGTAACTGCTTTTAGCAAAGGATTTAAAGGCCCTATCAAAGCGAAGCGCTAAAAGGAGATCGACGCCATGAAGCTAAAAGTGCATCCGGAAATTGCCTGCTAAAGTGCAATTGTTTCCAGGGCCTCACATTATGTCGGTACTGCAGGAAACACTAACGAGACACGGGAGCATAAAAACTTGGCCGTTCTCAAGAAGTATTGTGCTCCTTCCTGGAAAAAATCGAAGGCTGACTCTCTGAGAGCGCGTCGTTTTTGCCACAGAATTCGGACATCTGTGCGGCCGCCATTTGTAGGAGTTGAAATACACTGTCACGTGCAAGTCATTTGCCGCACTCACACCGACTAGGTACACTACACATTATTTCTAATATTGATCGATGGGTTGAGAACGACTTTTCCAACAAAAATATATTTGTGTCACTCACGACTACTTAATGCTCCATTCGAAACCACTAACACCAAAGAACGACATACACCAAGACGGAAAAGGAATACTGCGCTGTTGTTTGGCTCTTCTGCTTCCGCGTGTCATTCTCCCTGCGCTTTTGTTTCGTGGTGATAGGCGCCATGACATAAGGTCGTCCGACATGGGGCGTCTTTTTCCTTGTTTTTTTTTTGAGATTATGGTTCGTTTGTTTTACTCTCCAAGAAATGTTCTCAGTCTATCTTTTTTTATTTCGATCACTAGTTCATCTCATCGATTAGGCTGACCGCAGACGGCGTATCGCGCAAGACAACCTACGCCCCCATGGTCAGCGCGTGGTTAAGCCACAGGTAGTGACCTCACGTGACTGGACGCCCTCTTCGTGGTGCTGCTCCACGAGTGGGTGCTGAGGGAGGCAGGTGGCGGTATTACGGCGGCGACGCTGGCCCCCGCCGGGCCGTCCTTCCTGCTAGCCGTCGCCGCCGGCCGGCCGGCCGGAGAGAAAGGAGTGCGCGCGGCCGTGACGTGAACGGTGGCGGCAGAAGGACAACAAGCGTCGATAGAAAAGGAACCGGTTTGCTGTTGCCTCTTGTGCGCCTCAGCGGACGTTGGAACGTCAGTCGCCAGTATGCCGATAGCCAGGAGGGCTTGGCTCAACTGGATCGTCGCCCTGCAAGCGCTGGCGGTGAGTGAGCGACCTCGCGGCACGACCCCGTGGTGGGCCAGGCATCGAGCCCAGGCCTCCGGTGCCGCTCCCACGCCCGGGGCCGTCCGCGTCGCATCGCACTCAGTATGGCACCTACGCAGGCGCGTTCACGCTTCATCTGCAATGCCCGCTGTCCGCCGCCGCTTCACGCCGCGCACACGAGGAAAAGCGCAGCTGCTAGCGTTGAGAGTGATTGTGTGTTTTGCTTCTTGCTTGCACTAGCCGCGCGCGCCTACGCTGGCGTGCTTCGGTGCTACGTAATGGGCAGTTGAACTTGACATTGCAAGGCCGTAGCAAGGGGCTCCTCGCCCACACTTGGGCGGGCAGCCTCAATTTTGCTGGAGCAGCGCTTCTGTCGTCATCGTTCAGCATTGTCAACATGATGACATAGTGGTGTCTTGCAAGCTTGCCGGTCTGGTTGAAACATTATGACGTCGGTGTTGCGCTGATAAACTACGTCTCTTATGTAATGGTTCACGTTGGCCTCGAGTTTCACAGCGTTCGCGCAACTTGGTGTCAACACGTACTACTTCCTTTTCATCTTCAAGCCGGCTGAGCACCTGGCCTTGCCGGCGATGGCTCGAGATGTTTTTTTCCGATGGGTTGCATCTTTCCCTTCAAGAAGAAACGCATCTAGTAAAAAATTAAGGCAACTATATGTACACTCTAAAAATATATCGCTTAAAGAGGGTGTCTTTTTGTCCCACAACAATAATCGTCATCAGGCTTGCGTGCGCTTCCTTTCTTGAAAACTCGGCCCTGGCCACTTTCCTATTGAGAATGCAATGCAACCCTCATAATGGGCATGTCGATCGTGAGCGGAACGTAGCGGGCACGGGGCGATAGCGCAAGAATGAAACGCAATATAGATGACGGTTATTGTTGTAAAACAAAAAGACATCCTTTTTACTCACTCTTTATTTAGAGTGTATACTACTGACCTACTACATGTACAGCACTATAGCTCGCAATAGCGAGTCAGTCTTCTGCAATGTATCGCTCGTTCAAAATTTTCGCCGAATGAAACAAGTTTCAGAAATTTTTAGAGCGATTGTATTGATTTATGTCTCCGAACATGTAAAATGTGAGAAGAGACTCATAGGAAACATGCTAGTTTATTCATACTGAGAAGCCATTCGTAAGGATTCATTTTTTAAAACTAGTTTTCTATCAGTCTTATTGTCTGAATACCGAGCTCTCACCTTATTAATCTATGAAAAACAACATCTTGAATGGTACTTGAATGTCAATGCCTGCCGCATGTGCTTATCTAAATTACGCTTGATAACGAGCACGTTTTGTATAGTCTCAGACTTTTTTAGTTATTTTGCCTAATGTCATTTTGATGTTGAAGAGACTATACTGTATGACGCAGAATATCATTATGCCAGTTTCGGTAAATACTCCGGTTGAATTCTCGGTGGTAGGTTGAGGCAGATGAATAAATTTACACTCTTTGTAAAAGCTTCACTTTAAAGTCTCAACTAAAGCTTCCTAGCTGCCGGTTCTGTTCACATCTTCCCTCCTTCAAACCTCATGAAAGTGATCCTTTCTGTTAAAAATTTGTAAGAATAAGAAGTTTGCCGATTTCAACTTAATCTTCAGGAGGACAACCCCGAGAAGACATGTCACAAGATAAAAGGGCTGCGTGATCTGGGTTTAATAGGTTTACACCAGTTCACCCTAACATCTGCTCTGTTACATGCAGCTGAATTAATAAGAAATGTTTTTGTTCACAACACCTCCCCGACTCTTTCTATTGCAAAGCCACGAGGCAAGGGAAGAAAAATATTTACCAGTGGTGTTTTCTCGTCGCAGGTAGAACTTTTTTCATCATAGATTTTTTTTAATTGGAAGATCCCACGCACTGTGGGAATCGATGGTATTCGAAACACGAATGAGGAAAGTTTATATGGCACGTTAAGATCCCCACAACGTTACGAGGCGCATGGATGTGGTACACAGTAAACACAACTGGAAATGTTATGCGCACTCAGGTATCTGGATAAGATGCAGGTATGTTGTTTATAGTCGTGTAACGATGGCACCATTAACGTTTGCAAAACCAGCACCAGCAGTGGTAGGCACGTAAATTATGCCATACATGACTTCCATGTCATAATTATCATGTTTGCGTCTGGCATTTGTGTTCGTCGTCCATTCACGTCACGTAATAACAAATTAGGTTATTGTGAGGCTAGCAAAACGGACGCGAGCACGCTATGAGCCTAGCATGTAGTCATGTTTTACATGACTGGAATATCTTGATTATCATGTTTGGATGTGTCACCTGTTTTGTCAATTACCGTCACGTAATACCGAATTTGGTATATGGGAAGCTAGCAAAACGGCCTCGAGCGCATTATGAGCGTGGTATATAGTAAAGTTCCCACACGACACAAATGCCATGATTATCATGTTTGCACCAGTCATATACCTTCGTCATCCATTCATGTCACGCAAAACCAAATTTGGCATATGTCAAGCTAGCGAAACGGTAGCCAGCGCACTATAAGCCTACCATGTAGTGATGTTGTAAATGACACGCATGTCACGATTATCATGTTTGGACATGTCGTTTACCTTCATCGTCCGTTCGCGTCACGTAATACAAAATTTGGTATATATGACGCTAGCAAAACGGCCGCGAGCGCATATGAGCGTAGCATGTAGTCATGTTTTACATGACACGCATGTCATTATTATCACATTTGGGGCGTGTAATTTACCTTCGTCGTCCATTCACGTCACGTGATACCGAATTCAGTATATGTGAAGCTAGCGAAATGACCGCGAGCGCATCATGAGCGTTGTATGTAGTCTTGTTTCACATGACACGCCCGTCATGATTATTGTGTATGCATCACTCATATACCTTCATAATCCATTCACGTCACGGAATACCAAATTTGGTATATTTCAAGATAGCGAATTGACCATGAGCGTACCATGAGCGTATGGCATGTAGTCAAGACTTTCATGACATGCATGTCATAATTTCTGCATTAGGTCCTGCGACTTATGTTCGCCAGGCAGTCATGTCATACTATACCAGTTTTGCAGTATTTCATGTGAACGAAACCACGCCAAGAGCAGCAAGACCATAACATGTAAATCATGACATTCATGGCATACATGTCATAGTTTTCATATTATGACTAGCCGTTTATGCTCGTGAGTCATATTAGGCCATAAAACTTTAGTATAAATCTCATCATCGAAACAGCCAGGAGAGCTAAAAGTCATAGGCGGTTAGATAGATAGACTGATCAGCTAAAAGTCGCCGAAGTTCTCAGAGAAATGCTTCTCATTTAAAATGGAAATAGCAAGAGAAAAAATAAACAGTAGCACAACTTCATATAGACAAACAAAGCGACACAGTCGGAAGCGATGCTGGCTGGCGCATGCCCGACGAACTCGTAAGGCCGCGTTGAGGACGAACGTCGCCGCCGATAGCAACTGCATCTGCATTTTGAGAAACGCCCATTTATAACGAGTGTTTCCCATCGGCACAGAGCCACGGCAAGGCATCGTTCTCGAGAACTCGGCGTGCAATAAGTACTCTACCCGACCACAACGACGCCTTCTCTTGTTTTTATCGATTACGCGTGCACTTAAATAGTAGTGTCTGCGGCAATGAAGCGATACGATCTGACACGTCACTTGAAGAACCAAACACGCGCTCTTCAAGAAAAAAATAAAGTGACACTTTTAAATCTAGAAGCATTAAGAGAAATAAGGTAAATACTTACCATATTTATGACGAATACTGTACAAAGAGAGAGAGAGGAAGAATAATATCCTTCATTCTCAAAAAAAAAGAACAAACATGAATCTTCAGTTTTAGGCGCACTAATCTGTTTTGTGCATCCCCTAATACCAGAAAGCGCTGATCGTCGAGGTTAGAGCTCATCTGTGCTCGCTCCCGAAATTGTGAAGAATAGAGAAGGGATTAGGCGAGTGTTGCGCTTTGTCGTAGTCTCCTACGGTATGAATGAAAGTTATGAGGAGACCGCAGAAGCGGCTTAGTGGGGAATACAGACAGGGTGGGACACGAGACATGACACATAGCGTATTGCGGGAAACTCTTCGCATTAAGCGCACGAGGTTTCCCTCCTGCTTTTCGGGAGGTTGTTTGCGTGTGACTGGCTAAAGGTGTCCTGTGCGAACAAAAGTGCATGAAAAACAAACTACTAATCCACACCATCACTGTATAGCACGAAGGTTAGCTCAAACGATAGAGCGACTATTTAGAGTCTGTACTCGGAAGGTTGTAGGTCGCGCTACAACTGTGTAGTTCTTGTGTATAAAAATTCATGGGGCAGTAACATCGATAGCAGTCTTCTAATTCGTGCTAGGGTATATTTGTTTACGCTACCGACTTCCCCGGGACGTTATGGTGTGTTTCAACGGCCAGGTTTCACTTAACGTCTGTGTATACACTCGGCTCCCTCATATTGATACTTTTCTTCTCATCACCAGTGTTTGTTGGCTATGTATTTCTATTTGTTTGTTTATTTATTTGTTTGTTTATTTGTTTCTTTGTTTCTTGCGCTGTGAGTCTGTCCGTGCCGAAGGATGTAGGCAATATACCCAGGTCCTCGTTATCTCGAAAATCAGTTATGAATCCAGGCCAATACGCCAACCCATCTCTACAATAAAAAAGCTTTGGGCTGCCTCATATTCAGTGCATGCACCTTCATCATCATCATTATCATAATCGTAATCATTATCATGAACATCATCATCATCATCATCATCATCATCATCAATTACTCACTTACCCTTAAGGGCCCCTCGTGGAGCATTAAATAAGGGGGGGGGGGATGTTACAATAGGTAACTCCGGGTCACAAGGAGGCTTGTTTGCCTGTCTTTTTTTCTGTTATAGACCCTTGTTTAATTTTTTATATATTTATTTTATTTATTTATTACATATTTCAGTCCTATAAGGACCAAGCAGGAGGGCAGATGGGAAAGTTACATGTATCGCATGGTAGCGGTGAATACATATCAATTACCATGTTTTGGTCATACGCACGAACAGTATAGATATATAAACAAATACACACATACATACATTTATACACACATTTTCAGGTAAAAAAAAATGTTGCACAGTGCAAAACTCATCGTAAACTAGAAGGTAGCAACAATTACACTGTCTCTAGGTCGAGCAAACAAAACCATTATACAGTAGAGCTCGTACATTCAGACAAATACGCACTTTTCCCAATAACAATGAAAACCCACGACTAAAACATCCTCAACCGTTCGAGAGCTACACAAAACTAGAAAAGCACCAGCAATCGGTCAGCAAACCTCTGAAACAAAGACGATAATTATTCTAGGGCAGCAAACACCTTCGCTGAAAAAGCGATAATAACGATGTGTTTATTTATTTATTTATTTATTTATTTATTTATTTATTTATTTATTTATTTATTTATTCGTAAGATCTGATCCTTACACAATGCTAGCTAATGTTATACAAAGTTGTTTTTGTTTTGCGACAGCTGAGACAGTTTTTATAGGGCATGTAGGTAGACTAATTATACTTCGGTCTATCCAGTTATAGTACTTAAGTCAGAATAAAGCAGTGGAGTGAGGACAAAGTTACCGATTTCTCGGAAGTTCACGTAATTGTCTACAAATAACTGTATGTTACAGGATGTTATAGTGGTAATATCACTATTATTCATAAGAAAACAGCAAAGATTTACCGAGATTCATGCGGTTAGACTGATTGAACTTGAGTAAATTTACTTGCAATCGCCTTAAAAATGAAAAGCGATACGTAAACGACATCGGTATCAAGATGTCTTGGAGGTTGTTAATAATGATAATGGCTGAAATTTCACGTGCCAGAGCTGCGGTGAATTATGATGCACGCCTAGAGGCATTTATATATTTCAACCTCCCGTGTTTTTTTTACTATGCACCGAAATGTAATCACCGGGGTGTTGTTTTTATGTCACCCCTGTCGATATGCGGCAGCCGTGGCCAGGAACCGAACCCGCGACCTCATGCCTAGCAGAACAACATCTTACGTGGTAATCTACCACGTCAAATTTGTAGCCTGTTATCAAGTGTTGCTAAGGAGAATGGACATAGGTAACATGTCGTAAAAATACGTGGGACGTCACCGAGTTAACACTACTTGTACTCATGCCATTTCGCTAGTGCTTACAACTTCAGGCAGGGGATGGTAGTATACATTTTGAAATATCACACCAGCCCGCCGCCTCTTTTCCGCTGACAGTGGTTGCTTACAAAGTGAATGCTGCGAACCATGGAAAATGTCGGGCTCACGTATCGGAGCAAGGAAGCGCCAGCTAGGTTTACGTAAAAGCATCTTGTTCGGCTCTACGCGCGTATATGATGATGCGGCAATGATACTGTTATTGAGGAGTATTGCTGTGGTCAATCTTCCTTTCTGCGCTCAATCTTCCTATATTTTCATTCCTATCAATATCCTTGATAGGAATAAAAATCCCTTTCATTAGAGCGAGTGATGTGGCACTGAAGTGCCACAGTGCCTTCTCTGATCCCGCAAGAAGCTTGAATGCTGTCCACATCGGTGCTCTACGTACCAAGCCGTTCTCGCTTATACAAAATTTCTTCTAGCGTATAACCTGAACTATATATAGAAAAACCTACAATAGAGTGAGTGATGTATTTTTTGTTTTTTTCTTTTTGAGAAACATGAAAGTATCATGTCGGGAACAAAGGTAATTGTTGTCGTCAACCTTTAAAGTATTGGCTGCTTTACATTACCTGGTTCAATGGGGAAACATTTTTCTCTAATATCTGAAGCTTGCAACATTGTTTACTATAGATTACAAAGATGTTATGATTTGCAGTCGTATCTAGCCTTGCAACACATGCAGGCAACTATGCCACATGTTTGCCTCTTTTAAAAAAGTAATGGCAAACATAAGCATCCTACATATAACAGCAGTGTGAACAGGTGAACAAGACGATGCGCACAGCCTGGCGGAACCGTTCCCATGCTGCTCATTTACGAGCTGCGAAGAGATAACATATATGCCGAGCCATATGTCGATGCAAATTATAAACCGAGTCTGCGTAGAATAACTCAATAAAGAACATTTATTGTCGCACTTCATCATTTGCTCTCAGTTTCATGCCATGTTTCTTTAGCTTCGTGAAGGCAATGGAAGAATGAATCCTCCGGTATCCACACATCTTAAAACATGGCAACACGTTTGAGCTGTGTGTTAAAACGTGAAACGTGTTCTTTTTATCTGTGTATACAGCGCTTTAGTCACCTTTCCGCCATTCGGACCGACAGGGAAGATCATTGGGCAAACACATACCTCATGAAAACTAATCATGTGGGCCTCAAGATCAAAATTTGGCTTGTTCGCAGCCTGCATTTTTTTCTTCTGGCGATATGTTGCACCAGTCGTGGCCCTTGCGAAAACATGACAGAAAAAATAACAGCTAAATCACGTGAGCTATGGCTAGTTCGCAGGGTTTCGGAAATGCTATGCAGATTCTCTTTAGCTATGGTTCTAGCTTATGGTTCCGAGAACGTAATGGACTGCCGAACGAACCAAACGAGGGTTTAAGATAACAGTAACCAGAGGCTTGGTATATACGGAAGTGTCGTGGTTTAATGCCAATGCAGATGCATCAAACGTAAGCTGTGCTTTCAGGTAACGTGCCGGCAACGCATTTTTTTCCTTCAAATCTAGCGTGATTATGACGAAGAAACTCAAGGCCTGGGCACCTAGTTCTATAATTAGGCAATATCTCAGACACGCTAAAGGTGTATTCACGATGTTTTCTTCAGCCAAATGTTTGCAAAGCAAGTTTTTTCGCCCTGTTACGCAGGTTGCCGGTTCAGTGGGGCGAAATTTTAAGCTAAAGTGAAAGCGAAGAAAAAGCGTTGCCAGACATGCAAAACATGGTGCTCTCGACGGACACCACAGGAAAGGAGGATAATGTATGAGGGCTCTTCTTTTTTTATTGAACACAACATTAACTAAAACTAACAGACGAAGCCAAGCAGGGAATTTCTTTGGTAGGTATAAGGATGTAAATGTGAATAAAATGAAGTGGACTAAAAGATAGCTTGCTGCGGACAGGGACCGAACCTGCGACCTTCGAATAACGCATCCGCTCCTCTACCAACTGAGCTACACAGTGCCAGCTCCCCTACACTTCTCCTATACATGCCTTGGCTTTCTTGTCTGTTATTTCTAAATATTCTCGGTCAGTGTAAATAACTTTGATAAATAGATCGCACAAGAGTTCGTATGCTAGTGGTATCACTAGAATTCGTTAGTAACTCGATGGTATTTAGCAACGAATTGCCGCTTCCTTTAATTTTCTCCTTTGCCTTCCCTACTTCTTTTTTTGTTTGACCTTCGAGCAGCAGCTCTTTTCTTTATTTTCTATCTCTCTCTTTTAAGCGTGCGTACCTGGAGTTCCCCTTATTCAGTTGAGTATCTTATGCGTCACCTTTAGAAGTTGTCCTTTATCTCAGCTTCCCGTATCAACCCAGCTTCTCATGTCTTTGATCAGATTGCCATTTTGAACAAACATCTGCAGGAGCACAGGGTGACTATGCTTGATTATCTAGGCATCATTATTAAGTGTTTACGCTCATTACAATCTATTCAAATAATGTGCTCCCAGTTATTTATTGTTCTAATGTGTGTCTTAACGTCTACCAGGCGAAATACGCTTCCACATGAAATTCTTTCTCGTAAAAAACATTGTGCCTTTTTATATGGCGCTCCGTCTTTCATACTATAAACAGGCGTTTCACATTGCCTCTTTCTGGAGCCATGTTTTGTCACTGACTACAACTTTGTGCGAACATCTGCGCTCGCTGTCCAAAAGCAAACAAGCATGATTTTGTTCGCATTTTGTATTTATCCTTCTTATAGATATCCAGATCATTCTTATTCAGCATCTAAGATACGTTTGATGCACGTACAAAAAGCCTGATAAGGCCTGACTAGATCCGTGCATTAAAATACGGCATACAGTGGCGTGAATTACAACAAAAATATAGGTAGAACACATCAAAAAAATAGGCAAAAAAGCACAAGAAAAAAATCATTTTATATGTGAATTTTAACGTCCCAAAACCACCATAAGATTATGAGAGGCGCTGTAGTGAAGGGCTGCAGAAATTTCGACCTCCCGGGTTTTTTTTACCGTGCACCCAAATCTAAGTACACGGGCTTACAGCATTTCCGCCTCCATCAGAAACGCAGCCGCCGCCGCCGGGATTCAATCCCGCAAAAAAACATAAAGGAAGCAAATATAGACATTATTAAAGGAAAAACCATATAAGAACTACAGAACACATCAGAACTTCAAGAACTTTTGTAGATTACAACTCTTAGTAATTGGAATATACAGATCAGGATTACAAGAACTTTTCGAGAGGGCAATTCTTAGTAATGGACATGTTTATCCTGTACATATCAAAGGTACAGAAATTTCGCTAAATTGTAAATAAACGTAACGAGCATATGTGTACAGTAAACAAAACAAATCACAGATGCACATACATATTGCCTGATTGATTCAAAGTAATTGAAGCTACGTCCATACCATCTCTGGCAAGTTCATTTAGTAGTGTAGGCAATGTGTGCCTGAGCATTTGCTTTCGAGAAATAGTGCGGCATTTTCAAACTTTCCATATCTCAGGATGGCGTGTGTGGCATGCAGGGTCATTTTTTGTCAATTTTGCAAATGCCTTTAAAGATAAATTTTCTGTTTTGCTTCCAACTGAATTATATACTCGAGAAGTACATTGGTTTGGATTAGCTGGTTCATAGCGCTCATTTTGAAAGGGCAGTGCAACGACACGAGCAAAGAAATAAAGAGAATCAAAGAGCGCTCTTTGCCTTTAACTTTCTTTCCTTGTGTCGTTGCGCTGCCCTTTCAAAATGAGTGAATTATACGACACGGCAGTAATGAAATATATGACTGAAATATATAACATGGCCGTAATGAAACTACCCTAAGTTACTTTATTCGGTGTTGATTAAGTTAACAAATTACAGTTGTGGGCTGTTAACATGATAGTGTAATTATTTGCTTCAAGTGAGTATATATTTATAAAATTACTTCTAACCTTTCAAGTTACCTTTGGCCTAAATGTAAAACATCCGCTTGCCTTATGACAGCAAATATCAGCATAAAAAAGAAAATATAGTACGGACAAGTTAACTTGAAAGCCAGACAAAAAGCCTACGATGGAAAGGTGAACAAATTTATTACATTTTTTATATATGGGCTGTAAATAAAGTGTACATGAGTTAGTACGTGAATTATGAACTTATGGTACGATAAAGTCATAGTACTTTCTTCACTTCAAAAGGGTAATGATAATGCAATGTGACTACTTTCAGTCAATCGTAATTACTTACGTCATTTCTATACTTTTAAAGAGCAAATTCGTCATCTGCTTCATGGTATACCTAGCAGTCTTTGATACCGAAAACACTAGCATTGATTGTGCGTATATGCATATGGCGACAAACGCAATGTGCGAAAATACCTTTAGAAGAAAGCAAACACAAAGGACCGTTAGAAACTTTCTGTAGAAGCCTGCTAGCTGTAAGTTTTCTTTATTCTTGGAGCTCATTACGCATGACGCGTTATCAGTTATTCCTCCAGTCACCGTTTCCTACACTTCGTAAATCGAGAACTTGTGTGGCAAGAAAAGTGAGGGACACTTGCATCTGTGGTCAAGCAACAGTGAACTTTGGCAATAAGCATAAAAAACACATCTCTAAATTTAGCCAAAATTTAGCATGAATCCGTAACTAACACAGCAAAAATTATTTCGTTGAAATCTAAACATCATCCACCCTGAAATAGACCATCTCATTTCACGAGGTTTGCCATTACACGGTGGATGAAGATTTCATGGTGGATAAAGCAAAACGTTTCGGAAATAATTCCGAAAAGTTCCGCTCTTTATGACACTCATGGGACGGAGCGTATGCGCGACTCTCCCACGCAACTCCTGCCCCACACGCTGGAAGTGATGGTATGCGGTAGAAGAAAAGAGCGAAAAGAAGAGACGCAGACATCTATGCTTTAATTTCTTTTAATATTTTGAATATTACAAGCCAAAGAACCACACAAAGATGAGGCATGCCGTACTGGATGGCTCCGGTATTTTCGACCACCTGGTCTTTAGTTAACGTGCACCTAAATCTGAGTAAACAGCCCCATACTATTTGCCTAAGACGAATGAAATGCGAAAACC
This sequence comes from Rhipicephalus microplus, assembly GCF_043290135.1. Taxonomy (NCBI): domain Eukaryota; kingdom Metazoa; phylum Arthropoda; class Arachnida; order Ixodida; family Ixodidae; genus Rhipicephalus; species Rhipicephalus microplus. Next base: position 289,958,680 of record NC_134710.1, on the reverse strand, counting down.
GTTTTTTTTTCTCCTTCTTTTTTATCCTAGTCTGTTATATTGACCCTCCCCCTCTACTCGCCCCTGAAAGCTTGCTGCACTTAACGTGAGAGCCTCCACGATCTTGGGCATTAAAAGCTTTCTACACATCACGTGTTTTTGCGCAGCCTCCGTAATCAGCCTGCCATTAACCAAGCAATGATCTCGTGCCATAGTGATTATGTGACGCCATTAGAGACGCTATTATTCTGTCACGGTGACGTCCCAAATTCTGGAGATATGTTACATCAAGTAGACGTAACAAGTTGACGTCATTTTTGGCGTCATGCAACGTTGAGGTCATTTGACCTTTTGGTATGTCCACTGCACATACACGTTTACCTAAAAGAGCACTGACATTTCCACCTTGCTTCTTCTTTTTTTTTGCAATAAGTTAATAGTTTGTCACCCACTTATCGCGGCTGGAAACCTCCTTTGCACGAGTGCTGACGGTTATTTATTTACAGACGTTTTTAGAGCGCTCAGTTTCTGTTTCAAAATAGCACCCAGCAATACAGGAGCAGTTCCGAGGGCAAATTAAAATGCAGCGTGCCACGTGACCTCGCAAAACTCTGACGTGCGCACCACGCGTGGTATCGTGCCCGAGCGGGCGCCGCACTGATAGCTAGCACAGCCAGCACACGCGAAGCCGCATGCACGCAGGAGGAAATCAAAGGTAGTGCAAACAAAAGACGCGTGCCAGCAACCAGCACACACAAACTCGTGTCGTGGGTTTGTTTACATCGCCCCTAAGCTGATGGCGTTGCGAGCGGCTCCGCCTCTCACTCAGCCACATGGCGTAAACAACAAAATTTATTTTATTGTGTTCTAGGCTTTATTCGCCTTTGATAAATCGTAAATCTCGTTTGTATGTCTCCACATTAATCTACCTCGCTCATTATCACACCTTTGAGATTTCGTGTCACTGCTTCTTTAAGTATCACATGACTTCCAACAGCACTTTTGTTTTTCATAATTCGTGTTAAGGCCGATGCCACCAACAAGGTCTCGCGATGGTCTTGTTTAGTCACGCGAAGTGTTAGCAGGCTTCGTGAAATGTAGAAAATTTCTTGACTCTTGAGACATATAGGGCTTTCGCCTTGAAACTTGCACACAAAGAATTGCAGTGTTTTGGGTACGAATACAACCGATAAGGGAAGATCCTTAGAAATGGGACGCAAACGACTATGTATGTTTTCTTCATCTTGTTATTTTTTTCGCTACACGCGCACAGAGTGTCTGTTGCTCTCTGTGGCGGGAACGCGCGTTCGCTGATTTGAGTGGAGAGGAAACATAAACGAAGAAAGAAGGAAAGGGAGACTAGTTTGCCTCCATTTCACATGCGTTCGTATTCTCGCACTATGCGCATCGTGCAAACCATAAAGTTTCCTATAAATCGCTTGAGGAAACACTGGTGCTAATGTATGGAAGCTGCAACGCACGACCCTTTTGCCAGCATAGAATGGTGGGTAGTACAAAAAGTTGTCTATGCTTCGTACTTTCGGCGCCGTTTGGCTTTTCGTGGCTTGGACCTGTTTTGTCATGAGACGACAATCGGCAGATGCTCAACCGTTGCACTTCATCTTTTAGGCTCACCAATTCAAATCAGGTCACGAAATTCAGAACTATCCGTTTTTTTTCATTTGAAACAAAACCAAAAGACAACAATAAACAAAACCAGAAGTGCATTCAAAACCCACAAGAACAAAGACTAGGCAAATTTGTGTACTACCCATTATTCCCATGGTGGCTGAATGATCGCACCACCAGAGTCTACTTTAATTATTTTAGGAGGCTCTAAGCTGCAGACGCCCTCCGCGTTCCAGCGCTCACAAAGCTCATATATCCTCCCGTGTTATGGGAAAACGTGACGGCTGGCACCAAGCCACAAAGCTTCGACGATGATGGCGGCGGGCGGCTCTAAGGTGTTTCTCTCCTAGAAACCGTGCACAACAGGCAGGATCGATGTCATGCTGCCCACGTGACTTCTAGCACAATAATGTAATGGGTTCGTGACGTTGATGACGGCAGCAGTCAGTGTGGTTAATATGAAACGTTTAAGGTTGAAGCTCCTCTTAGTCTAACCTTGTCTTGCGTGCAGTGTAACCGAGAGAAGAAGAGACGAGAAAAAAAGGAAAGCACTGTCTTATAGAAATACATAGAACCTTCAGTTGAGTAAGGATATTCTAGGTGACGCTGTACCGCAACTCCCCGATCGGCTGCTGCACGGGTGGTGCTTGGGTGCGCGAGGAAGCAGTGCCTCCCTCACTCTCCTGTATAGTTGGATTGTTGATAGGGCTTGGACGAAGCAGAGCACCGGGGGCGTTAAAGACGCTTGCGCTCGGCTTCCTTGGCTCGTGTCTCGTCGGTGTTACCCGCGCGTCGTCTGTATTCTCGAACGTGATCAGACGCATGGACGCATACACGGACAGACGGACACACGGACGGATTCGTGGATGGAGGGACGCACGCACAGACAGACAAACAGACAGACAGACAGGCAGACAGACAGACGTACATACGGATGAACAAACGCACTGACGCATAGATCGACGCGCGGAAGGACGCACGCACCAACACACGGATGGACGCACGAATGCTTCGCCCTACTCATCATCCCTCACTCTTGGATATGCTGTGATTTTTTTTTATTTGGTCGATCCTGTACCCAATAAACGAGAAGTCAAACTACAAGCGAAACGCGCTGTATACACTGAGAGCGGTGAAGAGAGCGTCAGCCATCGAAAGCGCGTCGGCCTTTATGCATGCGCTATCGAAGATGTCAACGTTATCGCTAGTAGCCGCATAAGTACTCGAATAAAGTTGAGTATTCGAGTCCGGAGTGAAATCTTAAACAAATGATCTCAAATAATCCCGAGGCTCCTCAAACACTGATTTGCAGCCTGCGCCGAGCATTGCTTCCACTCATTGCGGGAAAAAGAACTGAATGCGTCAAAAGAACGCACGCGTGGCGATAAGAGCATGGCTAGACTGAGTGAATGACGGCACCAAGTATCTTGGGTCGTCATTCGCCCTGGAACATTACACGCTATCAGGGGCCGATGTAAAGGCTAGGCTAGTCGCGGTCACTAGCCTGATTATGTACCCTCTCTACCAACAGCCAGATTGAAGATATTTCGGCTTCCACCCGGGAGACGAAAACGCCCTGAACTTTTTAGCTTTTTCTATTTGAGAAGGCTTTTTTGCGCAATATTTATTTTTCAATATCTTATTTGGTGGCCCCCAGTGCTCGAGGCCAAAACGTTCGCGCGATGAAGAGCACTGGTGCTCACGTTCCCGAAACTCACTAGATCCCAACCTGACGAATTAACGATGAACCATCGATTTCATCAAATAAGATCTGCTCATGTTTGCCTGTACGTTAGTCACAATTGTTGCCACGTTTTTTTAATGAACTTTTATTACGATTCGGCAGAGTGTAGCAAGCCTCAACGGCGGATTTTAGGAGTGCGTTTCTGAATTGTACTTCCCGGGAAATTATTCAGCTCAGTGTCTTCATTTGTGTTTAATAGGAAGTTTTATGCGTATTTCCATTAATTTGTTTTTGTTACCATCAATCGCCGAAGCATTACGGAGGAGAGCAGGTCACTAAATAAAAAAATTCCAAACAAAGAATGAAACGTGCTATATATCTACTCAGTGGAACACAACTAAAATGTCAATGAAAGAAAGAAACAAACGCAGACAACGTGGTAATTTTTTACAGTACTAGCAGCAAAATGTGAACGTAACGAAAATGCCTCAAAAAGCGAGAAAACATAAAAACGAAAAAAAAACGCTGGCATTGTCCAAAAAAGCTTTAGCAAGGAGGAATACACCAGGTGACTAGGGAGAGCAATCACTAAGCAGGTGAGCAGATAATTAATGACAAAAAAGGGAAGGATCAGGGATGGGAATAATGTCACCCCGTAGCTGCAGGTTCCAATGGTGAGATGTAACTGGTATCAAAGAGCAAGAAAACTTGTTAGTGTTGCAAAAAGTAGCTTCTAACCTTGTGTTTGCGATCAATCTAAGATGAATGACAGGTGGGAGGCGTAATGAGCTACATACGTAATAATGGAAGATGGTATATCGTATGAAAAAGGCAAAGACGCAAATACTTGCGACGTAATGATAAAGCTGGCAGTGACAAATGGTGCTTCATTGCAGTTACGCTTGATGTACGGATCTAATAAGAGAATAAAACGTGCGGTATGGTTTAGAACTAGTTCAATAGATCTAATCAAGTTTTCTTGAGGAGGATGGTTCCAAATTGCAGCAGCGTACTCTGACTTTGAGCGCACAAGAGTTTTATATAAAAGTACCTTGGAAGAGCGTGGAACTTTGCTAGAACTACGACGTAGATATGCCAATGTACGGTTACCTTGTTCCTGATTACGGTAATAAGAGCATCCCATATTTTATTGAAAAATAAAATGGTAACGCCTAGTACTGATATGATGACACATGGTCATGATGAGTGTCACCGAGTTTGTATGTTGACAAGATATTGTACTGTCGGGAAACAGTCATTAGCTTGCATTTGTTGTGATCTAATTTCGTGAGCTATTTATCGCACCGATTTCTAATGCTATTTAAGTATATCTGCAAAATGTTTTATCAGTATTAATACGTATTTCTCTAAAAATTACAAAGTCATCGGCCCACAAATGCACAGGAAAAGTGACGCAGCTAGGTAGGTCATCAAAAAACACCAGTGCGACCAAAACTGAGCCCTGTGGTACACCCAATGTCCTGCTTACTTCTGGCGAGTCAGGACCGTTAACAGTGACGTACTGAAGACGGTTTTTGAGAAAGTAATCGGGCCATGCCGGATCATTAAAATCGAAGTTGAGAAAGGTAAGCTTGTTAGATTAGCAAAGCATGATTGACTTTTTCGGATGCTTTCAAAAATCTGGGAAAACACAGCCCATTCTAGATGATTTATCAAGAATGGTGTGCAGATGATGAGTGAAAAGAAGTAACCGGGTTTCACAAAAAACTTTACGCCTAAAGCCATGTTGCGCGGACATAAACAATAATTGTATTCTTAAAATCTAGCTATGTATCAGTGTAGAACATGCTCCATTAGCTTACACGTAATGCTTGTTAGTGAAATGGGCCGATAGCGGTGTGCTTATTACAAGACTTGTGTATTGGTAAAACTTTACCAACCTTTCAGTCCAGACGCAAAGTTCTTTCGTCAAGAAACTGCTGGAAAATCTTGTACAGAAAAAGAGACAAATATGCGCATGCCTGTTTAGGAACTTTGATTTGATTGATATGTGGGGTTTGACGTCTCAAAACCACCATATGATTATGAGACACCGTAATGGAGGGCTCCGGAAATTTCGACCGCTTGGGGTTCTTTGACGTGCACCCACCTACAGCCTTTCTGCCTCCTTCTAAAATGCAGCCGCCGCAGCCGGGATTCGATCCCATGACCTGCGGGTCCTCAGCCGAGTACCTTAGCCATGTTTAAGAAACTTTGAGTTGATATTGTCAGTGTCACATGATGAGGAAATTTTTAAGGTGTTAACTTCACGATTCCGGCATAGTCAAATTTATAGAAAGCATTGACCATTATTCACGGGACACAGCTGCGTCAGCAGGTAGAGCAATGTTTCTCGAAATATTTGCTGAAAACTATGTCTAAATAACGCGGCATATTCAAATACTGGTTGCAGCTCCCCAGATTCTTTGTGGATTGTTAAATCCGTGATCAAGTTCATGACCAATGATTATTCATTATCATTGATGATTATTGATTCATTATTGATTCATTCATTGATTCATTTATGACCATTGATCATGTTCCATAATTACCGAGGGTTCCGTGACGAAAATCTCACGCAAGACGTGTGGGTTTGAAAACGATTCTCAGCAGCATACACAGCATTTGTGTACGTTTTACCAGCACTGTGATATGCTTCCCAACGATCTTTAGTACTTTGTAACTCGGCTGCGTGGAAAGGGTGCTTTTTCCCATTAGACAATCGTTTCAGGCGTGGTACGCGCACTCAAAGTCGCACGTCACAATCATCATAACACTATTAGTCTGTAGCCGCCGGTCCAATGGTGTCCACTGTCATTGGTCTGCGATCTATGCGAACTACAGCGTCTGCTATAGATAGTCTTTGCGCTTTGTATCCCCGACCATCGCAGAAGATGTGTTGTATTGTCTCATCACTACCCCAATTGTCACAGAAGAGATTGTCAGCCATTTCGAAGCGAAATGAGAAGGTCCGTAACTAGGTACCTGAAAAGATTCCAGTTTTCTTCTACACTTCACTTATCAAAGTTGCAACATAAAGTTTCTAAATACGCAGCTTGAATAATGGCATCAAAGTCAGCATTACGGTAATCCCGGATATATTTGTCTTGCTTAGTTCCACGTGACAAAGACATAGTAATGTCGAAATGGAGTGCCAAATGGTCCCTCAGGCCAGTAATATAAATAACTGGGTATATAAAGTACGGTTGTGTAGTCAGAACTACGGGTATAATGTATTAGATGATTCATTAATTATATATTCTCGTTGGTTTCATGACAACCTGTGTGAAATTAAAAGAGAGACACATATCCAGGAACTGTTGAGATTGTGTCAGGAACACGTGTGGGCCAGTTGATGTTAGGAAAATTCAGCTCGTCAAATAAAAAAACAGGTGACGAAGAGTACCGGAGTAACGACATAGCCGACAACGTCGTGCAACTGGTAAATGAATGGAATAGGGTACATTTAAAGAGTTAGCATAACTTTCATAGAAGCCAATGTATCCAGAAGTCGTTGGCTCGTTGCCACCATCGCCATCTACGTATGGAGGAGACAACAGTAAACAGGAAATAAAAATATCACGTCACAACTAAAAGTGGTAGCCCCGTCATGCTTTTGCCCTATGCATGGCGCAAAATGACAGTGTTTTTTTTTTTGCTTATTTGTTGACTTTTTACATGCCTTTCGATAAATACGCAATTTTATTGCCAATTTATGGCTGGCCAATTATGTGCGCGAGCGAAAAGGAAAACCATCAAGAAAGATGGAGAAAGCAAGCTTGTTTTAATAGCTAAATAGTGTGTATGCAATATACAACAACTTTGCCGACGGAGAAATAGTGTTACAACTGTTCACGAGCACAATAGTTCAAAAACGCACGTTGCCCAATTGTGGAAAACCACTGCAGCTATAGACAAAAGCCTTCTGAATATTATTCCAGAGCGTTTCGTAACTTAGCGTGTCGCATTCACCGTCACGATAAGCGAGGGCACATCAGCCGTGTGCCAGCAAAGGCAGTCACAGAGACGGCTATCAACGCATTGTGGGAGCTAGTTAGGCTCTGAAATGTCATATGTCAAGCCAGTGAACAACACATAAGCAAACGAATAAACAGCAGAAAAAATTCACGAAACCGGGCCCGAAAACTCAGTGCTAGTTTAGGATTCAAGGAACATGCACGCTCGTAGCGGTTATCGAGCATCCTGTAGGATCCAGTTGAATGCAGTGAGGTTGATTTGAATGTTCTCATTTATTAACTTTCACAAATATTTACAAATACTAAATCCAATACCCTTGTAAATAATTTTAAATCAGGCGAAGCATGGGAAGTGATTAACTTGAGTTCGTAGCACTTGCCTCCGCTTCTACTCGCCACTCGCTGAGCGATATTAGAAGTTGAATCGCGCTCAGTTATCTCACTCGGTTGGCGCGCCAACTACGGGAGAGATGAAGACCGCAATTTGTGGTGGGCAGAGAACGGAAGCCGCAGTGAGCTACGCCGAACAAGTGAACAACGCGTTCGTCAAAGATGGCTTAATCGGGCAACACATATTTTCCGCCGCTATGGGGTGTGATAACCCGGAGAATGCTATTTCTGCGAAACCTATTCAGCGTCTCCTAAAGGCAATGAGTGAGCGAAGAATTTCGACACATTACTTGAGCTGGTATTGATTTTGCATGAGTACATGAGTAAACCCAGTTCTCTGCAAGCCTGACTGGACTGACAGAAGTGCAGTGTCGCTTGACTAATTGGCAAATATGGCAGTCAAACTGCTGTTCGGGAAATTCATTTATTGAAAGGCTTGAATTCGAGTTGGCTCCGCTACATTGTTTTAGATTTTTTTTTTACATTTGAAGTGTAGTTAGGTTGATGTCAAGTAATTATAGGCCGCTTGCTGCTCATGAAATTCTTGTAGCTGCGGTTTGAAAATTCGTGAATCTTTACTTCTAATTCTGTCACTCAAACACACATGATTGAATAAATTCTTCTAAGAATTATTAAAGAGGATTCACTAGTAACGACGTTATCAAATTGAACTTTTTTTGTCAAGGCAACGCTGTTGTCCTAACGAGGACAAGTCAACTTGCTGAAAGTTTCCAGCAACGTTCTTTCTCGAAAAACTTCTGGTCGCTTGAAGCCTCTGCGTGCCTCTGAACTTCAGTCTTGTTTAGTACTCAAGTTTTGTAAAAAAAAAACTATGCGCTCTGTCAAAACAAATGCGATTGAGTTAAATACGACGTGTCCTGCTCGCGATCACTGACAATTTTCCCACTGGTTCGAATATTCCGGGTTCAGTGTTTGTTAACTTTGTCCGTATGCCATGTGTAAGTCAAAGCTGCTTTTATAGATTGACAATTTCATATACGTGAATGCCTGTTTCTTTTTTGACACAAAACATGCAATGAAAAGTTCGTTTTATTTGTGGTGATCGAAATTTGTCTTACTGAGAAATCAGTCACTTTAATTGTCGCCATTTCAAAACTCCCAATGAAACTTTTTTTTCAAAATTTCAGGTCTACTGGCCGCATCGCCCAAGTGGCCAGTGGACCTGCAAGAAGGCACAAGCGCTTGCGTGCGAAGTGAGAAAGGAGGGCTTCCGCGGCAACCCTTCTCCTCCCGAATTTTCGTCATTTACCTATATTTCGGGACGTCACCAGTGACGTCTTGAAAGAAGTTTTCTGTTCGTGATTTATTTCAAGTAAGAAGCCTGGCAACCATCAGTGGCAACAGCAGCGCTGCTGCTGCGATCAGCATGCCAGAGTGATTACATGGGAGGTATAAGTAGTTTCCGCCTCCTGACGAAACCACCACACAAAAGTGAGCGATGCCTCGTGCACCCGGCATTGCGCCGAACAAGCCCGAACAGAACACATGCCCTGATAGCATATTTCCTGGATACATCCCTTATATACTTATAGCACTCGACCGAAGGCAATCAATAATTGAGCCAAGTGCCCGATAAACCTTAATGTAAAGTAACTGTTAACTTTTGTATATATGAAATGATGACTATTTAAAAAAAGGATTCTATAGAAATATAGAACACTTTGAACATTTGAACAATTTTGTCCCCTCCTCACCTATAGTCGTGCTTCAATCGTAGGTGGGCGTCCATGCCTGGGGCAATAGGTTACCGACACTTTTAGTTCCAAGTTGAACGACCTATATAATTTCACCATAAAATGACGATGACTAGTTTGGGGGATGATAGCATACGCCTAGAATAATATTTCTTTGCTTATTTGAAACTTCACCCCAGACTGTTTCCAAAACGCACATAACTGCTATATATATACTTGAAAAGAGGAGATTCAGATATGCCTATATCAATGCGCCACCACCTGTCTACCTTCTCTATCGCACCGATGCACGTCATGAGCGAAGTCACTCTGGAAACTTTCTGCATTCTCCAAAGTTGAGCCATGTCTCTCTCAATAATAATAAACTGGCCTCCATTGAGCAAACAACAAAATTCAGCTTCATCCGGTGTTTCATAATGGTCTTTATGTTGGAAAAAAGAACAGGGACTTCCAATATTGTACACCCTTGATCATACCTATCACCAATTATATGTTACTTGTGAGTATGATTCGAATGAGCAGTATGTGCATTATTTTTGCGGTTACGAGTAGGAATCGGGCCCATTGGAACATGGTTTATCCTGGGTGGTGCTGTCGTTTGAACCAAAAGTTGTAGTCTTACGAGCTTCCTTCTTTAGTGTACAATCAGTTGCATGGTCATAAATATAACAAGTGTTACCTACATGCAATTTGTCATGCCGAACCAGAAAAATTGGTGACGCGAGCAATAACTTTACAAACTCAATAAGTTATTTCCAGGCAACTGGTGTACCTAGTGAAAAATCTTCAGTGACGGTAACATTAATACGTTTGAGCTTTGCTCGCTTAAAAAGAACTTGTTGGTGAAGCTTAAAACTAATGAACTTGGCAATAAGAGGCCTAGTAATGTTTTCTGCGTAGCTTCTGCCCTATGTGTGCGCACGCTCAATTACATCATCGGTTATGTTCAGGTCAACGTGTTGCGTCAGTACGCTTACAGTTAGTCCCTCGGTTTGTATCCACGATTTTTTGCCATACGGTACACAATGAAATATTAGGTTATCACGACGCACTCTGTTTTCGATGTCGTTAAGGCGTGAACCGGTAACACTGTTTTTAGGTTCGACGTTTTCCATTCATGGTCTCTTTACCTAGACTGAGTCGTTCTCTTATATGGTCAATTTTTTTCCACACTGGGCCTCTGTTTTCAATATTTTCGCGCTCATTGAAACAAGTTTTTCTTGGAACGACTACTGCGCTGTCGCCACATTAGTCGAGACACCAACTTGGCCCTGAGCTAGCCTACACATCTCAGCTTTTAGTTTTGTTAACACCATTACCACTTCCTTTCTCCATTCATTGTGGCCGGGGTTGCTTTCGACATCTCCGCAACACAGCAGCTTAGAAAATACATGAATATATTCATCATATACAGTACACTGCGTTTGGCGGCCAGGGAATAGCAAAATACATATGTGGCTAGTGCGCATAGCGAACATGAAACATGCATTACTAACCTGCACGAAGTAAAACAGTTCCACGGAGGGAAAGTGAGCCATAGAGTCTCAGGCGCTTTTCTTGTGCCCACTGAAGTGATTCGAAGATAGGAGTCTGGTTGTAACTTGCGCAGGTATTGCTTCCTTTGTCGATAAGGCTGTCCTGGTCAAGCGGAACGATACATTTTGAGAACAATTGTTGAAAGTCATCAGATTGTGAGGAATGCACTGCTGTTACTGTACACCGGCTGATTTGATTGTTGATCCGCAGGTGACAGGGCCCCGCCACGGTGGTCTAGTGGCTAAGGTACTCGGCTGCTGACCCGCAGGTCGCGGGATCGAATCCCAGCTGCGGCGGCTGCAGTTCCGATGGAGGCGGAAACGTTCTAGGCCCGTGTGCTCAGATTTGGGTGCACGTTAAAAAACCCTAGGTGGTCAAAGTTTCCGGAGCCCTCCACTACGGCGTCTCTCATAATCATATGGTGGTTTTGGGACGTTAAACCCCACATATAAATTAATCAATTATCGGAGGTAACAGGCGGATGGCATGATGCGCCACCACTCCGATGAGTAGCGCAACGGGCCAGTGCCTGCACGAAGTAAAACAATCGCAAAAAGCGAAAGTGAGCTATGGTGTCATAGGCACTTTTCTCGTGCCCACTAAAAAGCATTACTAGCAGTGCGCCAAGTTATTCCCTGATTGCGGATCTCTACATAGGCAATTTTACCAAAAACCGCAGCCATGTCATTTCTGCTATATTCACAACTTGACCAGTAGATTTATATACCCCCTCCCAGCTTCCACAAGTGTTATGCAACGTTTCTGAACGCTTACAATTTGACTTACCGCTTAGTCTCCATTCGAACACGCTGTCTATTCTAAATTATAAAACTGATAACTTCGTTTGACTTTCCTATACGTCTGACTTGGTACAAATCTCCCGAAACGTATGAAGAGAGTAAGGATAAAAGAAAGGCAGGGAGGTTAGCCAAGACTGATCCCAGTAGGCTACTCTGCACGGGCGAAGGGGTACGGGGCCGTTAGGTTGTGGAAAAAGAGAGAAAAGTTTCTGTTCGCGCCGACGTAACCAATCAGCGTTTAATATCATAGTGTATCAGTCTGGTATTCTTCAGAGGACGGTATGCACTTTCGCTGCGTTTTGTGACTTACGTCGGCAGCCTCATAGCCCTAATATCTTTTTGATGGTGCAAGTTCTTCCATCCTGCTTATGGAAAGTAGTACCCAGGTGAGGTTTTTCGTTTTGCGCGAGTTGGGTAATAACACAAAAGGTGCCCAATGGTTTCAACGGCAGCCCACTCATTCCACCTAGCGTTGTTGGCCGCCCCGATCTTAACTAAGTAGGCGTTGATGAATGCTACGCCCAGACGCAGACGGTACAGCACTGTATATTCTTCTTGGGAAAGACCATTCAGTAGCGGCAGTCGTAGAGATGGGTCGGAAACATGGAAAAGTCGGTGTGTGAATTGCGATGTTTGCCACTTCTGCAGTGTCGTGTTCTGCGTCAGCTTACTTAAGTATCGAGCCGTGTCTATTCTTGATAAAAATATAAAGACAAGGTTTGCTTCTACATGTGCTTTTCTGACAGCTTCATCGGCGAGGTCGTTGCGAAAGATACCGAATCGATTTGGTAACCACTGAAACACAACGGCATATATGCTTGTGTATCTTCTTATTGTGGAGTGTATTCCAGGCCTGGCTTTCAGTTCTTCTACAGTAATTATTTGAAACAACTCCGTGTGTCCTATTTTCTTTACAATTTCATAACATCTCGTAATTAACAATGATATTTAGGGTTTTACGCCCCGAAACCGCGACAGGATGATGAGAGACACCGTATAGAACGGCTCCGGAAATATGAACCACCGAGGTTTCTCTAACGAGCACCAAAATCCAAGTGCACGGGCATTAAGCATTTTCGCCTCCATTAAAAATGTCGCTGCGGTCGGGATTCGATCCTGCGACTTTCGGGTCAGCAGTCGAGTACCATAACCATTAAACCACCGGGGCGGGTATAACACTCAAAAGTGAAACGTGTCTTTGAAACTTCTGGCACTTCCCCCAGTTAACCCAGATTAGAAGTTTTCTTTTTGTTTATTTGTTTTTTTCTCGCAAATAGTGCGTGGTATTCGTTAGCGCATCTTTTTAAGGTCGCATGTCCACTGCGAAGTTTTCCCCTATGGTTTCGGACCCGCTAACAACACATCTAGTTGTTTTTGTATTTTGATTCTTTATTCTTTAATTGCGGCAGACGTAGCACAATTCTGCACACGTTTTGACCCTATTCAACTCTTTCTTCGCACAAACTCTTCGTACGTGCGTTCCTTACGCTACTCATTCTTGTTCAGACCGTAAAATGGCTGCTAGAAGCACCATAGATTCGGACTGCGAGAGGAAAAAAAGCTAAATTCAGGACACCAATACAAACCAAGATATAGAAAGCAAGACAAAGTGATGTGACACACTAATATTTAAGTTAGGTTGACTGGGACACAAGCTCAATGTAGTGACGGGTAACTCCAGGCAGACAAACAAAAAACACCACCATTTTATTGCGAAAGCTGTTAAAAGTCAGAAATGTGATTTGCTTAATCAGTCTGGCCCTTTAGCAATACGCCAATGACTATGACCATCATAGTAAGGTTGTCGTGAGGTGGTTTCTTAAAGCAAAGAAAATAAAATAGGGGGGGGGGGGGGGGATAACGAGACGTTCAGAGTCAACTATCCATGAAGGCGCACTCTTCGCCTTTTCTTTCTAAAAATGACCAGCTAACACGCGATCCTGCGTGGCAGACTCGGCGCAACATTGTGTTGGGTTAGCGATAGCTCCTACCTGAACACACGCTTGTTCGAGTGCCCCGTTAACCGCTGTATCTGTGCCCATATTCTGCCGACATGCTCACGTCACTAATGTCCTTTATATTGCCGCGTATACATTTTTATTCCTTTCTCGACGGACCACGGTTCTCCTTTACAATAGTCGCATGACCAAATAGAAAGGTAAAAAAGTTGGGTGTTTACAGCTCGTAACTATGAGGCGCGTTTACGCTGGCGACTCCCGCTGATGCTACATTGTGCAACATTTGAGTGAAGACGTTCGTACTAACGCGTCACATAGGCTCCTCCGGGCTCTATTTCAAAGGATGCAGCTGGTGATAATAGAGCGGACGAATATGGCATTGTGCCGCATTCCGAGGAAGTCGTTACCGGAAAAATGAGTGATTTCAGAGCCTGCATGTTGTTTTAGCAATATGCAATACGCTTATCATCGCTTCGGGCGAAGGAATCGCTCGGATTAAGGTAATAGCAGTAAAAAGCTAATTTTGCGGAAATTCCGGTGTCCTTGTCGGTGTTAGCCTCATTTATTCCGAGCAAAAAAATTAACGTTGTTGGTGACTGAAACTTCCAGATCTATACAAATAAACGATACAAACTTTATGTTTCAGTGGGAAACAAACGCAGACCTTCTGTGTGACCTGGTTTCTATCTGAAAACTTCGGGTAACGCGCCCGATGCTCTACTACTTTAGCCTACGCGGCAACCTCCATTTCACCGAATCTATCAGGTACTTATGTGCATGCAATCCTATGAGTGTTAGTCAGCGACTCTCGTAGCCCCGACTGCAAGACACTTTTTCTTTTGGCCAGCTGGCGTCCCATAGCACGTGGTCATTCAATGAACCAACATCTCATCAATAAGCCCTCGCTTGGTACATGAATGTAAAATTTGATGTTTGGTCCCTGCTACTGGAAAGTTGTCTTTTGATTTACTTTACTACCTGGCTTCAATACGAGCTACGAATAATTGCCTTCCTTAAATCTCGTTTTCCCTTCTGTGTGTTTTCTATCTCTTTTCTGTCTCGGTTTATTTCGGTCTCTCTCTCTCTCTTTCTTCTGTTGTAACCCAATAGCGTTAGAGAGCGTGTGTCGCAGAAATTCCGCCGTCGGCATCGGCACCGTTCGTTGTGAGCCAAAAATCTTCCGTGAGCAAAAAAAAATTGAAAAATAAGCAACTAAAATGAAGAATAAAATTTTTTATACCATAGAGGATTGAACCCGGGCCGTTAGCATGGCAAGCGCGTGTCCTACACAAAGCCACGATGTTACTTGCAGCTGCTTTGGAAAAAAACACTACATAAATACCATGTCGTGGAAAGAGTCTCCTTAACCCATCTTCTTCGACAGGTGTCACGACGAAAACGAACCCATTCGGCGATTTCTAGATGCAATTAGGAGGCCATCACAGTACGTAGAAAAAGGCCGGGGTAGTGCAGCTATTGGCGCTAAAAACACGCAGGAACTTTCGAACAGCTCTAAATATGGACAACTATGTTCATCTAGAGAAAAACATATCACTTTCAAAAGGCGTTGATCAAGCAAATAGCAAGCGCTAGATAATCTGCTCTCTTCTGTGAGGCATTGTGGGACTCTTTATGCCGCTTCAAGAAAATCTCTTTTCAACAAAGATTCTTTTTTCCCCTTCAAAGAAATGCCATTTCAACAAACCACAACACTTGCATAGATTTAGCTTTTTTTTT